>NC_054395.1:24598477-25248631 GCF_017976425.1 Toxotes jaculatrix | reverse complement strand
CTGACTGCAGACTAATGGCTCTACGTGCTCACACTGAGGCAGGATGCTTACTGTAAAGCCTGAGGAGCAGGTAAACATGTAGACAAATACATGTCGTGTGTACAACAGTCTGTTTTATATAGCACAGCTTTCTGTTTAATGCATATTAAAATTACCCTCTTTTCTCTGTTTAGTTGTACCATTGTGTTCTGTGTGCAGGGTTTGCAGACATCACTTTACCCTCCTGAACTTTCCCATCCGCATTTCTGTAATCTCAGTAACCCTTTGTAAGTGTGCCCTTGGATGATTCAGAGCCAATGTCATGTTTCGAGACTGGCTGTGTCTCTGTCTCCTCCATAAAAGACTTTTCTAATTGTCTTCAGAGTGAGTCAGAGATAAGAAACATCATCATTTAGTTATTCTAATATGCTCACTGCGGCGTTGTCAGGCAAACCGTCTGTGGCCTTTTCAACTGTGGGATTCATTGTTAGTTATTTGTGTGCAATGATCTTGACAGACAGCTCTCTCTGGGTGTTGATACAGAGTTCTGTGTAATTACCTCTTCAATCCCTATCTCACCCCAGTCCCAGGGGATCAGTGTGTGGCGCCTACAGGGGACAGGCAGGGAAGGAGAAGATGTCAATAATCCATCCTGTCCCCCCGCTGACATGTCATATATATCTCCGAGGAGGGTGCATAGATAATGAATCCCTGCCTCGCCCCATATCAGCTGGAGAGATACTGTGTGTCCTGAGGGGATGAGAAGAATTACAGACGCGTCAGATGTCACCAGGAGATTTGCTAGCAGATATTTAACTAGACACAGAGACCTCTAATTTCCTTTAACTGGGTGCAAGCACAAACTTAGGGTACAGGCACAGACGGGTGTGCATAGATACATTTTTGCAATTTTTGGAGACCAGAGGCGCAAATATAACCTCTGTGCTTCATGGCACAAACTGGTAAAAAGGCTGCACTGATTAAATACATTATACAACATCAGCAGGTGGAGTTGAGAGGAGCCAATCACAGACAGTTCCCTAATGATCCTGGGAACGTGTCACAAGGCACAGCACAGGAAAACCTGATTGATTAGTTGATCAGTGAATTAGTCGATGAACAGAAAATTCTTCGATGATTCTGATTTACTGTTTTTGTCATTTTTTTAAAGGAAAAATACAAAAAAAAAAAAAATCAGTGATTCCACCTTCTCGGTTCTAAATATTTGTTGGTTTTCCTCTGTCATAATAAACTGAATATCCTGACTGTTGCTTATCCAAAAGAGAAAATGGTTAATTGATTTATATGAAAATAATCCACAGCTTAATTATTGCTAAAAAAGTAACCCATTACTGCAGCTCCAAACTCAACATATAGAAATGTTTTGGTGTATTTTGTATATACATTTGTCATCTAAAGAGCATGTGGAAGCTTACTCGCAAAAAAGGATTTAGCCCAATAAAAATAGCAGTACAACTGCTGGCTCCAAATGATCGGGACACATACCGTACAATAAACACACTTTGTGCTGATGAAGGTGTCTTATGCTCTCATGCAGTGATGATTAGCCCTGTGGGGGTTGTTTTGGCCTCTGTTTGGGATTGTGTTGGAATTCTTTTTGGACTGCTTTGGACTTTGAGTGAACACTTTATGGACTGTATTTGGACTTGACATGATCAGCCCCTGGTTTAGTTTTGGAGTTCTTTTTGGATTGTTGTTAAATCTTTATGACCTATTTTAGGACTCCTGTTGTGGTTTTGTGTGAATGTGAAATCCCATTTTGTTCACTATTTCCTGTTTTATTTTGTAGCCCTCGTCCTTGTGTATCTATTCCTGATTTACTTCCTGTCTTTGTCTTGTCTCCCTCCTTTGCTGATTGTCTGCTCTGCTCTTATGTGATTCACCTGTTGTCCATTATCCGTGTATATACTTCTCATTGCTCACCTGGCCCTTTGTCAGTGTGTCTGTTCTTGGAGTCTCCTGGAGTCTGTATTTGTCTGTTGTTTTGCACTTCTCTGTACTCCTGCTGTTGTTCTTTCCTCAGTTTTATCATGCTGAGCTCAGTACCTGTGGAGATCTATGTGTTTGTAGGTGGTTGCTTCCCTGCTCAGCGTACCTGTGTGCATCTACCCCGTGACTGTTTTGAGACATGTAAGAGTCCTCAACTCCCTTCAGGTTTTGTTTTTTTCCCTCCCGCTCCACGAGGACACTCTGAGTTAACACTGAAGTTTGTTTCTTGGGTCAAAGGCTTTGTAACTAGTGACTTTTTGTTATCAAAGAAAATCATCTTCCTTAAGTCTGCCTGGTGGTGAGTCTGCATTTGGGTCCTCTTCCATCGTGTTCCTGGCTTGGTAGCAGTAGCCATAAGACTCCATTGTTTATGTGTGTCCAGCCCTTTGTGTGTGTGAGACTGTTCACTGTGGTTTTCTTCTTTGGTCTGTGTGTGTGTTTATGTGCATGCTCTGTGCAGTCCTGCATGTGTCATTGTAGCTGGGAGAGCTGCTCCCAGGACAGCAGTGCATTAATCATGGGTTTTATAGGGTAGCTGGGTGTGACTCCCTCCTGCCGGCCTCACACTGACATCACTTGTGGTCCTCCAGGAGAAGGACGGAGATTTGTCCTTAGTTTGGGCTTGGTGTGAATTTGTCTTGGGAAAGGAATTACACATCTCAAGGTCAGAGCAGGCGCCTTGTACTTAAGTCTGCAAATTAAAATTACTCCGCCAGATTTGTACGATAAAAATGTGATATATCTCACACCACATGCCTGGACATGTGGGTAATGGTTGTGTGAAGCCTTGGTCAAAATGCAACAAACACCAGGACTTTCCTCAGCGCTGCGTTAATGTGGGATGCTTTTCCTGCTGTGGTTTGGACTCATTGCTCTCCTCCAGACCAAGGTCAATGCGAATCAATTATGATGACAGGCCATTGATCATCTGAGTGCTCCATCTTTACAATGGTGATAGAAAGACTTTAAGACTTTACAGTGCCTCATTAATGTTTAATTCTGCTCTTACTGATCTGTTCATAATAAAGAGGTCTTGGTAAATGCTTACTGTCATCATCATGCTCTTTATACCAAAGGGCAAATTCTGGTTTGTGGGTGGATGCTTTGTTGACCTGAATGAAATGCTGTGATTAAAGTAGTCACTTTTAATTATTATTATTGATCTATGCTCTACTTAAATTTGCTTTGTCTTGTTAACATAGTTTATGATATTAAATACAACCACTATAGAGTCATTAGGGTGCTCCTGTTTTGCTGGACTTCCTCTTTCCTAATTTGTCAGACTAATGCTTGGGCTATTTATAGTTTGCTGAGTCGCTGTTTTGTTTAAACACCGAACTCTGATTGATAGCCCCCGATGAGAGGAACAGGCTTTGATTAATTGACATATCATCCCACAGTGGAGCTAGCAGTATTTCTCGCCTCATGACTCTGATATATGACATAATCTTTCCTGTTGTCTCCCTCTCCCAGGTACAACCAGACGGCCCAGGGACGGGGAAATCTCAGGGGTAGACTACAACTTCGTCTCCATTGAGGAGTTCTTCTCCTTGGAGGAGTCAGGAGCACTGCTTGAGAGCGGCAAGTTCAAAGGTGAGCAAGTTGAACTTTACAACTGACTGATCTGACAACCTGTCGTATAGTGATTCATCAAGCTGTGAAGATGGTGTAGTTATACTAGTGCTTTTAATTATAACAGTGTCAGCTTTATGGTTATAATTAAAATTTCTATATTTGAATATGGAAACAATTATATAAACAATCAACAATGCAACTAGATCATAAAGTAAAACTGGATTCACCCAGCTGAAATTATGCATTGCTCTATGTAAGGCATTATTCTAGGTAATTTACCAGTGATTAACCAGTGACTGGACCTTTCCAGACACAGGTGTCTTTTGTTCTACAATCACTTGAGACACAGTCACTGTGCTCAGGTGATCTCCATTTCACTAATTGCGAGACTACTTGCACCAACTGGCTGGACCTCTGTTGAATTAGGTCAGTCACTTTAAAGGGGGTGAATATTTATACAATCACTTATTTTACATTATGTATTTTTATTACTTGACACTGCTTACATTAAATGTTTTCATTTTGACAGTAAATATTTTTTTTTTGTAAATTCTTGTCAAAAAACAAATTATACTGTATAATATATTGACCATGATTCCATTTATAAAAAAATAAATAAAAGGAAACCATCCATGGAAAACATCCAAGGGGGTGGAATCTTTATTTGTTAATTCACTTTCTGGGCAAGAGTTAATGTCATATCTCACTCTCATATCTAGCAGTAAATACAGAGACTGGAAACGGGGCGGCGCTTTTGTTACCTTTGACAGAGCCAGGCCAGCTGTTCCTTCTTGATTCTAATTTTAATGCTAAGCTAAGTATGTTGCTTCATGTTCACTCTACAGATATGAGAGGGGTATTGATGTTCTCATGTAACTTGTGGCAAGAAAATGAACAAACATATTTCCTGAAATGTCAGACTGCTCATTTTAAAGAACATCTGCTCTCTTCTTTTACATATACTCAGAGTTCCCTACCAAGGAAACATTTGACAGTTTTTTTTTTTTGTTGTGATGAATGAGGCTTACATAATTAATAACAGGAGGAGAGTCAGTTGTGAAGTCTAAAGCTCTGCTTGGCATATTAATACCATCAGGTGTTGCTCACCTCGTGTCTACCCTGCAAACTCCTCCCCCTGTAAGGGTCAGAGTGCTGCCTCTGATTAAAAAGCCTCCATACATTAGCATCCATAATTTATAAGAGTTTAATGGGAGCAATAAATGTCATCCTCCCCTGCCTTACATGTGACATTGACAGACCTATCGCTACAGCAAAGCAATCAGGAGTATCAGCAGCACAGTGCGTGCAGCAGCCTGCAGAAACTGCAGTAAATGGTGACGGCTGGTGACCTTGTTGCTGAGTTCACTAATCTAATGTTTCCCCTCAGCCCATTTGGATCTCCATGAGCCAAATGGAGGGGTGGAGGTAATTTCATTTCTTCTTAAGCAGCTGGAGCAGATGGCTGGAACTGAGAAAATAGAACATATACAGTAGGTGATCTCAGGGGGTACATAATGCACATACATACAGGCATGTAGTATGTTGTGTTTTGGGCATAATAATGTAACCCTTCTCTGCTCCTGAATATTTGAATATAAAATCTGCTATTTAACTCAGGATCTCAGTAACATGTTGATGCAGTGGACTGTAATGGAGATTTAGATTTGTTAGTAGATTTCATCTGCAACACGGGGCATTTCCACTTATTGAAATGTCGGTTGTGATGTTTTGACCAAGTGAAAACTCACTCGGTGTCTTTAATTTTACAGGTTGATTTGGTCATTGTGTTTCCATTTCTCAAGGCAACACGTCTCTCTCTCCTGCCCTTCTCTGTCTCAGGGAATTACTACGGCACACCTCGACCCGTTCACATCAGCCCAGAGAGCCCCCCCATCACCTACCAGGAACACCGCAACCTGCTCAGAAACTTCCGCACACGCAGCAAATCGCTCAGCAACCTAGAGAAGGCTGCAGAGGACGGTGAAAACAGCGAGGACGACTCAGGCCTGTCAGGCAAGTCTCCCTAAAACCTGCTTTATATCACAGCATGTGTGGGCAAAGTCATTAATGTAAATCTGAAGGCAAACTAACTGTTTTTTGATGGTACAAATACAATGATATATAGTATCATGAGTGGATTTTTTTTTTACATAGTTACTGGGCCTTTTTTGTAGTTGAGGATTGAAAGACATATTGACAGTAGAAAACGTATCTGTTAAGTCCAGCACAGCAGCCAGCAGCTAAATGCTGCATTGTCCCCTCTATCTATAGCTCCAGTCTCTGATACCCAAATGAATCAATCATTAGCACGATTAGTATGCTCTAAACTCTCAGTGGGGCTGTGGCCTCATCGATTGCTGGATCACCTCCAAAGGAAGGTCAGTCTGCCTTAGGTCGAACAGGCGAGGAAGTAAGCAGATAGGCAAGTGCGCACACAGGGAAGTTGGGGGTGGGAAAGAGGAGAGCACGTGATAAGGATGCAGTAAGCATTTCAGAAAAGGAGAAAATTTTTCATTTCAGATAATTTTTTTTTTTTTTTAATTTTAGCTGTGATGGAAGATTCACTGTACCAGATATGATGAAGTATTCAGTTACTTTATTTAAGAAAGGAAAAAAAAAATGCTCCATTAAATTTAAGTCCTTGACTCAAAACCATACTTCAAAAAATACAGAAAAAAAAAAAAAAAAAAAGGGCGGAATTTTCTTTTTGACGGCACTGCTTAAGTCTGAAAAGTGACAATGTACCTCAGCTAGACACTTGTTTTTGTGAGGGATCACTAGCGAAAAAGGTTGAAAATAGTTTTTAATACATTGTATTTTACAAGGTTATATTTTGTTTAATATAAATCTCAATATGCAAAATAACTCTAGGTTTCAAATAAATGTGGCTGAGAGAAAAAAGTACATATTTTTCACTGAAATGTGGTGTGGTAGAAGTATAAAGTACCATAAAATGTAAAAGTACTCACAAGTACCTCAAAATTGTACTTACAGTGTTTGAGAACAAGTAGTTAACTTTTTCTGTGACATAATGAATTATTAAGGCAGAGTTGGAGAAATGGTGGTAGCAAGAAACTAGAACACAAATGCTGAAGAGGTGGGAATGAGATTAGATGACTGGGGTACAAGAGCAAGACAGCAACATAGGGTTGTGGTGATGGGGGTAGCTAGAGAGGCTTAGTGTTAGGCAAGGTGGAGGCAGGGAGCCAGAATGGTACAGAAGATAAGAGAAGGGCAGGCAGAGTGGGAGGTGAGGTGAGAAACGCAGGCAGGCAGAGATCCAGATAGTTAGGGACGTGCTCCAAACAGGCAGGTAGGGCAGCAGGCAGTTGGGACTTGGGCAGGGGGTGAATGCTGGATGTGGGAGAGAGCCATCCAACACCCTGACCTCTGCTGAGTCATTTTCTGAAGTGGTGCTGTGTGGGTGGATGAGTTCGGCAGCACTTGTCCTGTGCAGCGGGACTCAGGATGCCCCGTGTTGTGTCCGACATCTCTCAGATCCATGCTGGAGCTCACAGCTGAAGGACAACTACAAGGACAGCAAGGCGGAAAATATGCTTATTTTTCCCTCCTCTGGTAGTATGGCATGCACGGTCACACACTCTGCCTCCTTAGAGGGAAGACAGAGCGGACTAAGTTGCTGACCTCAGGTCTTTTTGCCTGACAACCCCCAATGGAATACCTTACATCAGGTCATTACAAATTGAGAAACTTTTTCACCTACTGCATCTGTTCGATAACATGTCACTATTTGA
Organism: Toxotes jaculatrix; assembly: GCF_017976425.1. NCBI lineage: Eukaryota > Metazoa > Chordata > Actinopteri > Toxotidae > Toxotes > Toxotes jaculatrix. The sequence continues at coordinate 25,241,312 of NC_054395.1, read as the reverse complement.
TTTATATTAATATTTTTAATGCTTCTTCTTATCACTATCACCACAGGAGGCTCTGCAGGTGTCAGCAGCAGTGTCCCTCCAAGCCACCGCTCCCCTGGTCGGCCGCGGGCATCCAGCAGCGGCGGGGATGGTTGTGCCATAGAGAACGGGATCATCTGCAGCAGAAGTGGTGCCAGAGTGAGAGCGGTGATGCCAGATCACTGGGAGCAGGCCTTTAGTGACCCAGGAGAGTCTCATTACGAGTGAGTGTCTGCCTGATTGTCACAAAACTGTTAAAGGAACAATGAGATATTTTAGGAAATACGCTCATTTGCTTTCTTACAGAGTGTTAGGTGAGAAGAGATCAAAACCACTGATGTCTGTTAAATATGAAGCTTAAGTGAGGAGGTAGTTAGCTTAGCATAAAGACTGGAAACCGGGGGGCGGCAGCTAGCCTGGCTCTGTCTGGAGGTAAAACTTATCAGCACCTCTAAAGCCCAACATTCATTCAACATTTCATTTGTTTAATGTGCACAAAAACATAGTGTTTTTTGTTTTTAAGTTTGATGTTTTTTGTTTGCTGTCATTCTTCCCAGCTCAGCCCAATGTCATGTCAAAGTCTGTTTCCCCACTGATTTGTTTCCCCTTACTTTGACCTGAGCCCAGATGTTTTCCTATCACACTTTCTGCCATGTCTAACCTAAACACAACCTCACACAAACCCAATCAGTTAACTCTACAATGTCAGGCCATAACCTGACATCTAACGCTAACCACAGCTCAGTTAATGGTACAGGAAACAGTATTTGAAGGGGAGGGGGAAAAATGCAATGTTAATACACAATCTGTATGTTAGTGCTCTTCAATCTTTATGCTAAGAGCTAAGCTTTGCTAATTATCTCTTGGCCACAGCTTCGTATTTAATGGACAGTTAAGAGAGGGGTATTGATCTTCTGCTCTAACTCTCAGAAAGAAAGTAGATAATCCTCTTTCCCAAATTGTCAAACATGCTGTTAATACAGTAGAGCACAGTTGTAATGACTATCAGTAGCATGTAGGCTTATCGCTGTTGTGAGTGTGACACATTCCAATACTATTATGTTTCTGAAGAGGGTGTCTTTTCTTTCCTTCCCCCTTTGTCCCTCCAAGTCGCAACCCAAAGAGGACCAGCTGGCAGAGTCCTCGAGCCTCAAGCAAGGAGACAGTCTACAAAAATGAATGTGAGCCTCTTTTGTTTCTTCCTCTCTTTCTGGATGTAATTATTTGAACATTTAACTGTCGAACAGCCTCAATGACGCCACGTATTTGTTAAGAGCGGAAGTAACAGACACAGCCAGCTTGTTAGAGTCAAATGAGATGGAATGAGCTTTTAGCTGAACAGAGACGTGTAAGTGATTAAGGCCTAAAGCTCGGAGCTGCTGGCAAAGAGCCAGCCTCGCTGCTGAGGCTGGCGGGGTCGACACGTGGAAGGCATGTGACTGGCAACTTAATTTCATAATGTGGTCACGTGATCCACTGTTAAAAGAACAGGGGCATCATCTAGTTTCTGATGTCTACCATGCCTGGTTGTAAACTGTAAGAAACCCATCTGTTATGATGCCGTGGCTTCAGCTTGTCTCAGTAAAGTGCAGTACACTCCCCTCACCAGCAGAAGGTGATATCATCGCCATAATGGACAGAGTAAACTGCATGTGAAAGGATTACAGTATCAGTATCTGGTACAAATGGCATCCAAACTAACATTTTGCTCAGATTTGGTGATGCAAAGGAAGGTTAAATAAAAATACCCAGATTATACTACTGAGTTGGGTCAGAGTAATGGATTGTGTGTCTGATTTTAGTCTGATGCATTCTGCTTTTAATGCAATCTTCCCACCAAAAGTATTTTGTGTTTAAAGCCATCTTGCAATTGGTTTGCAGTGTTCTGACTCTCTCTCTCTTTACCCTCACTCCTAAAACCGATCGGTTCATACCATTAAATCATATAAACTCATAGGACTGTGATCATCATCATCATCATCATCTCATCCTCTCTCTTGCTCTTTCTCTCTGTTTCTATATTTTTTTGGTGATTGCCAGGGTTCACAGATCATCCTGGGGAGCTTCGGGGTTTCCCTGTCCACACACACTTGACCAAAGGCTCCAGAGGGTTTGGTTTCAATATTGTGGGGGGCAGCAGGCCAAGAGAGTTCCTCCAGGTCTACAGTGTGACTGCAAGTGGACCTTCAGCACTCAAGACAGGTAAAAAGACAACAAACTAGGGACAAGTACTGCCAGCAGGAATGTATTGCTGTATTTAAAGAAAAAAAAAATGAGATCCACTGAGGACTCTTTTCTTCAGAGGGACACGCTCTCACATGAAAAGACATTACTTAGCAACATGTTTTAATTAGTGATAATGATAGACTTGTTATAACTGCAGACTGAGATCTATTATAGTAATTCTTGCAAAAATGTTCAAAAGGAAAATATCTTGAGTGTTTTAACAGTCTGCCTCTCTGATTCTCTGTCTCCGCTCTTTGGGATTATACTTCTGCAATTTTCTGATCTCCCAGTGTCCCACAAGTGTATATCACAAACGGTCCTTAATCCTCAGGGTTAGCATGCCATAATCTAGCTATCATAACATGTGCATATGCAGTGGTGTGCATCCAATTCACACACACATGCACACACAGAAATAAATGCCCATAGAGGCAGACATTACCACACTAGGAAGCCAGAGCACAGGCTGTCTCTGCAGGGACTGATCTAGTTCATGTATGTTAATAGGCTGGTTTAGGGGGATTAGTTGGTTGGATTAGTCCTCACCCACACAAACCACACAGACGGTGATTCATTTGGAAACTACACTTATCTGCACACTCGAGCATATGAAAACGGCCCAAAAAGTTAAAACGGTGAGATATAAACATACTTCCAGAGTAACCATAAGGGTGTGTAATTTTGCTACAGATTATTAAAAATGTGGAGTGTCTTTAATGACTGTGTTGTAGTGAAATCTCTATCCATGTGCTTTTCCTTCCTTTTATTAGCGGACATCCTTGTGTACATCAATGATGTTTGTGTGTTGGGAGTGTCTCACAAAGAGGTGGTAGAGATGCTCAAGTCGGTGCCTGTGGGCCACAGCGTGGATGTAGAGGTTAGAAGAGGGTATCCCATGCTCTACAACCCCGACGGCTGTCCCAAGCAGCCCCCACCGAGGCTACTGGACAGCGGGGACCCCATCCTACCACCTACCACCTCCCAGCCTCAGCCTCTTCACCAGCTACCTCGCCTCCCAACACCCACTCCCCAGGCCCATCACTTTAACTTTAATGGGGTCCACAGTGACAGGAGATACATGGAACCAGGGGTGACTCTAGATGCAAATGGAAATGCAATGTCATTCGCAATCAAACAGCCGCCCTCATACAGACGCTCCAGTATGAGCAATGCTGCCTCCTCATCCCCCATGCGCCCGCCTCGTTCCTTGAGAAGTTTAGCCCGGCTGCAGTCACTCGACCCATCCCTGGCCAGCCAGAGTGACAGTGAAGTTGTTTCTGCGATCGGTTCACACAGGTAACACCTTGTGTAGTCCACTCATGTGAATCTGTAATGCCTCCTTCTTAAGTGCTTGATGAAAATAAATGGCGGTTGATTGCGGTGAGTTGAGAGTGATTCTGATTAGTATTGAATTTAAGTATCATCTAAAGTTCACCATCCAAGTTCACTTGGAATTTCAAATAAAATCTTTCAAATTAAGACAGATCTGTCTTTAATGGGACTCATTGAGTCATTAACTCTGTGATGATCAAGGGATTCTGGTGTGGTTGCACTTTTGTTCATTTACTAAGTTTTGCTAGGACAAAGAAAATTTTGCAGAGAATTTTGAAACCGTGAACTGAGAAAGTAATTGGCTGATTAACTGATAATGAATAAAATAATTAACTGAAAACCCTAAACATTTCAGTTTAAGAATGTGTCAAAGTAAAGATTTATTTACTGCTTATTTTAACTTCCCTTCCTCTTCCTCATCAGGGCATCAATGATTCGTAATCACAACAACAACTCCCTCTCAACACCCCCCCATCCTCTACGTTATGGCACATCCAAGTCGTCTGAGAGTGACCTGTCCACCTGCACCCTGTCTGGGTCACGGCTGCCCCTGCCTCAGTCACCCAGGAGGCCGTCTTCCTCCCCCGGCGGCCCCCGCAGCACTCACTCCCACCTCTTCAGACCCCAGACCTCCCACCTCAGACCTCCTCCCACCCCGGACAACCCCCACCACCGCAGCTTCAACGGTTTCCATGGTAACACCAGCCCCACAGCGAGTCCCAGCAGTGTGTCCTCCCCTGGGGCAATGAGTGTGGGCAGTGGATTTGGCAGCGGAGGGGAGCTGGTGCCAGTGGCCTTGGCCCAGACTGAAGGAGACAGAGGCCTCGGCTTCAGCGTGACGGCTGGTGGTCCGGGAGGCAGGATGACTATAGTGAAAAGAGTCTGGGACAGGAAACAGTGCAACTCCCTGCAGCCAGGGGATGCTATTGTCAAAATCAATGGAGCTGATGTCCAGAGCCTTAGCTTTGCACAGGTAATTGGGGACCAAAGGGGAGGGAAGTAAAGAGAGGTAATGTGAATGAACCAATCAGAGTGTGATTTAGATGGTTTCATTTGAATAATTTTAGTGGCATCGAGAGTTGATACCATAAAGTTTAAAAAAAAAAAAAAAAAAAAAAGCAAAAAATTTGAGAGACAGGCAATAATACTTACATAATACTGTGTAAAATAAGTGCTTTTACTTGTGTGTATTTGCAGGTGCAAACAGTTCTCCAAGAACACACCAAACAGGGAGAAGTCACCTTACTGGTTTACAGAGGAGGTAAATGATTCACAGTTGTTGCAGAGGCAGTGATTTTTAGTGACTATGGCTAAATTCATCTCAGTTATTTTCTCTCTCATTATTAGCCATCTACCATTCAGCCGTCTCCCCGGCCTCACTTCGGAGACTCCCTCCGCCTCTTCTCCGCCCACCTCCTCCACCTGTTGGCTCAGACGGCTCCACTGTGCTCCCAGAAGCACTGCCTATGCCGCGTGCTTCCATCAGCACTCCTCCCTCCCCAGCCCCAACACGTTCCTCGCTGATCCAGAGCACCAGTTTCTTGGAGTCGATTCCAGTGACCCTGACGATGGAGCCCAAAGACTGGATCAACACGGGCCTGGAGGATGAGGCGGATGGTGTCACAGTGCCTGATTCCGGTCTGGAGAGGCAGAGCAGGGAACGAACTCGGCCGTTGCGAGGGTTTGACGTGGAGCTGAGGAGAAAGCCAGGAGAGGGCTTTGGGTTCGTCATTGCCTCTCAGGATGTGGAGAATGGCAAAGGTGAGAGCCAACAAGTGATAAATTATATTGTGCAGCATATATATATTAAGTTAAAATGCTTTGGATATGACACAAGTTTTCTTTTTAGGAAACTATAATTTTTATTGGAGAATCTTAAGTAGAACTGGACGGGCATTAGTTGAACTTTTCTGGCCGAATAGTATCATTTGGTTACCTGCCCAGTGATACAGGTTTCAGTTGGATGCCCTTGTGGACAGATGCACCATTAGGTAATTACAGATTTAAAAAGAGGTGACCATGGCCACATGCCACCAGATGAGTCATGATGCATTATTAACCCTTTTCTTGTAAAATGTTTTATTTATTTATCCCCCCTCCCACCCCGCTTGGTTTTATTTATTTCAAGGAAATTAGTTTTGGCACAATGTTCTATAACTGGCTTACCATGGACAGTACTTTTATTGTAATTATTTTAGTGTATATTTTCTGAAACTCTATATGCAAGTGCAGTACTCGTGAGACTTTTGGTGGCCACAACATAGTTTCTTTTCTGAAAGAATGTTTAATATCATGAAACCATGTTCTTGTTCCATGTTCACCATGTTGGAGGACAGGATTAATACCTTTTTCACGTCTGTACTGTGAAAGTGATGCCAGAGCCATCAGCTGATGTGCTTAGCATCAAGCTAAAGGGGAAACAGCTAGCCTAGCTCTGTCCAAAGGTTACAAATCCCTCCTACTAGCACATTTAAAGGTGAACTACCCCATAAAACTGTCATTTTTACACTTCGGTTTTTGTATTTTGATTAGAGAAACAAAATATAATAACCAAGCAGACATGAGAGTGGTATTGATCTTCTCGCCTAACTCTTGGCAAGAAAGCAAATGGGTGAATTTCTTTAAGACGTTTATAGGTCATTCACAGGTTTTATATGTGCCTGTGCTTTTTTTAAAATTCAATTTATGAGTTGTATTGTCTCTTGCAGAATGACCTTTTGTTAAAAGTGTCATATCAATACCCTGTCACTCTGTGCTTCTCTATCCCATCTGACCTGACAGGACACTGAGTGTTATGTTCTCTCTGGGAAGTGAACACATCCTGTTATTAGCTTTTAGTCTAGAGCTTATGAATAGCAGGATGACCGCAGCATCCCCATGATGAATTACTCCCCCTTCTCCCCTTCCCATGTCTTGTATTGGCTGCGCTGTTCCGGTGTGATGCAGTTCAATTTGCTTTATGGCTCGAGTGAACACACATTTATGTTTTCATGGTGAGATTAAGGTTGTTGATGCACCTGTGTCTGCAGTACAGAGACCGTCCCTCACTGCTCAAACCTCTGTCTACAACATGTCCTCATTCTCCCCTTCATTTCACTCCTGTCCTCTCTTTCTCCATACCTCCTTTTTTTTTCTCTTCCACTCATCAGTTTTTCTCTCCACTGCTCTTCTCTCACTCTCCCTCACAAGCTCCCGCCCACTCACTCCCTCGTTCTCTCTCTCTCTCTCTCTCACACCCCTGTAACTCTGCAGTAAAAGCGTCCGGTCTGGTTTTTCAAAAGATTAAAACTCTCTCTCTCTCTCTCTCTCTCCCTCCCTCCCTCCCTCCTTCCATTCTCCCCATCGCTCTCTGAACTGAATGCTTAAGAGAAATGCTACACTGAACATTTCCCTCGCAGAGGAGCAACAGAGGGGACAGCAAACCTGTGTTTTAGCTCCTGTTGACGGTCACATGTGAATCTCAACACCTTCGAGCTTGCTGTCGTGGAATATAGGAGTTTTTGTTTTGCTTTTCTGCGCATGCTAATGAAAGAGCCATGCTGGAGAGACTACAGTCTGCTTTGAAAACTGTGAAGGAGTCTAAACGTAATTATTCGCTCCAATTCCTGTCTTATTTTTTACCAAAAACTGGGGAGGGGTGCTGGTGTGGTGTGGTGTAGTGTTTCACATTTTGCTTTGTGCATGAGCTGGAGGTTTTAAATACTGTGTGTTGCTCTGGAAAGTTTGCTCAGTCAGATGTGTTGACTTTGGCATTATCAAAGTTAGCTACACAAGCTCACATGCTGTAGATATCAGACAATTTAATGTATGTAGTATGATTATTTTTAGTTATATCCACTGATTATTGCAGTGACAACAAAAGATGAAAGAGAAAATACTCCCCCCCCCCCCCCCTTCATAACCCAGCCAGACTTAAAGCAGCACATGACGTTATATGGTAATGGTCTGTGTATCAGAGCCATTAGTGAGACACACAGGCAGTAAAATGAATGGATTTAACATAGTATTAGCAGTGCTGAGTTCAGCATTAGCTAACATGCACACACACCACTGTACCACTGATCCTGCTAAAGAACAGTGCTCTCTCTCCCCCCTGGTCTCCCACATGCAGTGGGCTTCTGCATGCTTCTGTGGAGACGTCTGCACTGGCTGATACATCTGGGCTGCAGAAGAGCGGGGCTTTACGATGGTGGGGAGGGGGGCTGCTACCACTCCTGAGCGGTGATCAGTGCAGCGCGTCAGAGGCTGGCTGGCTGCTGGGCATACCGCAGTGGGATTACTCTGGACAGGAGAACATGGAGAGCCAGAGGAAAAGACACAGCGACATAAAGCAGTCCATTTGGATGCATCTGTCTGCAGTTTAAGCGCGTGTGTGTGTGTTTGTGCATGTGTGGCTGAGTACATCTGTCCCAATCCCTCTGCGTGAGTCACTGTGTGTGTGTGCACAATGGCGCTGAGTGCGTGTGAGTATGGCTGTTGCATGTGTATTCATGTGTTTGGCGGCTGTTGATTTTCGACTGATGTATTATGCATGATAAGAAGACTATTTGCAAAGCTGCCTTGGCTTTGATTTGACCTGATTGCTGTTTCTGCCTGGGTCACCCAGATTAGGCCCAGACAGATTGGAGATGTTTCTGGGCTCTGAATTATAGGCTGTACCTTTTAACAGGATCATCATTCCAATGTGGTGTACACTTCACTTCATATGCCATAGTCCTGGCCCCCCAATTACAATTTTAACCTGTTAACAAGCATTTGAACTCACTCCAACGATTTGAACATGCTGTTTGTATTGTGGAGGGATGTAGACTGAAGGGACGGTTATATACCTCAGCTGAATGAGATTCTCCAAATGTTTATACTGCCTGATGGGTTACATAAGGCCACTGGCAAGAATCTAGAGGGGCCAGCTGTCACCAAAACACAGCATAACCTCAGAAAGGGGTCATAGAGAGAGTAATAGGGAGTTTACTAAGATACAGAAAGAGGAACGGAAGATAGAATTAGAAGTCTAAGCAGACGGAGACAGACTGTCCAGCTAAAAACTGTAAGAAGCTTTTTTAGTTTGTGCAGTAGATTAAAGGAAGCAAATTTATTTTTAGGCTTCTCAATATTTTTCTCATCAACCTTTGACACTGACCGGAGTTAAGCTTAATTGTGAGCGATATCTTCGAAAGGAAGATAAGACAACGTGAGTTAATGATACATGAGACTAATTGTCCCTCCTCACAATTCGTTTTGTTTCTCCTCTTCAGTTGAATCATGCAAGAGACCAGAACACACTTGCACATTATCTGTGACCTCAGCTTCACACTCACACTGTTTAATAGCTTTCCTAGAGTTATATGTGTTTATTTTTTTTTGTTTTTTTTTGAATGTGTGAGTGGTGTAGGAGCTGGGAGAAGCCAGCCAGCATTTTCCCACACAGAGAAAAAGATATTTTGTGGTGCCAGCAAGTATTGCTGTGTGTGTTTTGTATGCCACTGGCATACCAGTGCAGGCAGTCTGCAACTTTGGGGATCTTAGAAGAGCTGAGCATAAGCATCACTGATGCTGTATAAACCAAAGTGCAAATATCTAAAGCCTGTTGTTATATGAAGTTTGACAGATTTGGGACACAAAAATATTGCTGGAAAGCTTGTGCTCCATGGCAGTTTGTTCTTGAGGAGAAAGACAAATTATTGAATGGCGAAGAACAGTTCCTGGTGTGTCAGCGGATGGAGAGATAGGTTGATAGATGGGAAGCTGAAGGAAAAGAGGGGAGTGTTTCAAGGAGACAGTGGGGCTAGGTGTGAAGAAAACCTTCCATAGGAAATAATTTATAAAGGAAACCTTGCCAAAAACGATTCAAAGCTTAATTACAGCTTGTTTTAGGAATTTTGGCATACACACAAGTGAGATAAATCTTCCTTCTTTTAAATTTCTTTACATTTGACCCCACATATTACTCACTGGCTTCAGTTAAAAGCAAAGTTTTAGGGTTGGAGTTTTTTTGCTCCAGCTGCAACTTTAGTCCAATATGAAGTTTAACTTCAAACTCAAGCAACAATTATTTGTTAGTAGTAATTAGTGTTTGTTGTCTTTTGCCCTCTCCTCAGCTGCTTCTCTGCTCCCTCACCGGTTTGTGACGGTCCGTCGAGGCAGCCCAGCAGCCAAGAGTGGGCAGATCCGGCCTGGAGATCGACTGGAGGCAGTAGAGGGACGCTCAGTGGTGACTCTGCCTCATCGGGAGCTTGCTCAGATACTTCGCAGAGTGGGAAACACTCTACGGCTCACCATTGTCCCCCGTCCAAGCACCTGTAAGCGCAGACCTAAACATCCAGTGAGCACACACATGCACACAAATAATTAATTCTTTATCTAATCTCAAACTTGATCCTTTCCAGACTCTTCAGGCCTTTCAGAAACAACTGAATATGACCCCGGTCACAGAAGCAGAAAAGGTCAGAGGTCACGTCCAAAGGTGAGGGCATAATCATCAGCTCACTTTATCCACTGCCAGTGTATGATATTTCCTGTAGAGAGGATTATCAGTCCTCCCTCTGACACTCTCTCTGTCCTCATCTCCCAGCGTGACTCCAGGTATTACAGTGTGGACCTGGATCGTGGCCCCTCAGGCTTTGGCTTCAGCCTCAGGGGGGGCAGTGAGTACAACATGGGCCTCTATGTCCTGGGACTGATGGAGGGGGGGCCAGCCTCGCGGAGCCAGAAAATGCAGGTGTGTCTTCCTGCTCTGTGTATTTGGCAATTTGTCTATATATGTATACAAGTCGTTCCCTCTTTTACTGTAATGCATTTATGTCTGTCTGGCCCTTTGTATTTGAGTGCGTAAGGCATGAGCAGTACAATTCCTTAAACTTTTAAAATCTTTTTTTAATTCACATCACTACTTACAACACACATCTGATGTTGACAAAGTCGATTAATAATAGGACACTTGTAATGATGAATCACATACATTTAAATAGATAAAACATGCACTTGTATTCTGTTTTGTTGACTAAAATATTTCAATGTCAAAGAAACTTAAAGCCTCTGAAAACTAAAGTTAAAATGTAGAAATCTTATGTGAAATAACCAAAATGGTTGTAACTGTGGTAGACAATTTTGGGTCCAGTAAGAACTTCATTTAGAAATTTAGTTTTCAGGTTCTTCAAGTTTGTCCAGTACTTTGGTTTTTGGCCAAATCTTTGCAAATTAATGCCAATCCCATCAGCCTCAGCTGTATTTCGTGTTTACCACAAACTGGCAAACATTAACATGCTAATAAGATGAACCAAGAGAGTGAGCTAATATCTGCTAAACATCAACATGTTAGCATTGCCATTGTTAGCATGACAGGTCAAAATGTCTGAGGCACTGCTACAACAGCACATTACTGCATGTTCTGCTGTGTTTGTGCTGTGGCTGCAGGTGAGTGATCAGCTTGTAGAGATCAATGGGGACAGTACAGCAGGGATGACCCACAGCCAGGCTGTCGAGCAGATCCGCAGAGGAGGCCACCGCATCCACCTGGTGCTCAAAAGAGGAAATGGCTATGTACCTGACTATGGTAAGACACAGTAGGAAGATGTGGATGTTAGTTTAGGATCACCATGTGTATGTGTGAAAATATGAGATTTAAAATATTTTTAAAAATCAGGGAACCTTTGTGTGCGGCTTGTGATGCATTTGTCTTGGGTGTGGAATCTCTGCTCTTCTTTTTCTGTGGCATTGATTCTAACTTAAATGCTTTCTAACTTCTTGCTCTTTCTTTTTCTGTTGGGGTGTTTTCCCTCTTTTAACCCATTTCTGGTTAATTTGATATTTTTTGCTTTTAACATACACCCACACAACCTTCCCTCTCTCCATTTGGAACTTTTCCTCCTCTCCCAAACATCTCTCTCCTTTCTGTTCCACTCCTTTCCTTTCTTTTCTTCTTTTTTTCTGTCTCTCTCAGTGGAGCTCTCCAGTTTGTCTCTATGTATGACCAACTCCAAGCTAGGCGAGCCTTGCTTCTATGTCATTGGACGGACAGAGAATACGCGGTTGGTAATGGTTCCTGTTAGTTCTCCCATTTTCTGTCTCTACATTCCTCTGCTCACTCACCACTTCTGTCTCCACTTGTAGAGAAATGAGCCTGTGTGTTCGACCTCCTCATTATAAGATATTGATTCTCAAGTAAAGCAGAAATGTGGCCAAATCACTTTCCCCTCAAACCCACCTCTGAACAGAATTCACCAACTTTGCAATTTCTATACACAAGAAAAAGAGTTATTGAAGAAAATGGCATAATTGCACTATTGTAGAGCATACTAAAAAAAAGGTTGCACTAAAATAGGAAAAACAGCTACTGTTACACAAGATAACCTAATGCAGCTCTAACAAAGGGGGAAAAAAGCACTTTCTGGATTTCAGAGCCCCTTAATAAGGGATTACATAATGTTCTATGTCAGAGATTTTGCTCTTCCTTTCAATTACCTGCCTATTCAGTCTGTTCTCTTCCTTTCTCCATCCCCCCCTCCCAATATAATGTGTGTCCAGGCCGTGAGCACAGAATCACCTCCCCCTCCCTCCTGCGTCACCCCAAGGAGCAGGGTTTGGCTGCAGTAGACTCCACTGGGCGGAGGGGGCACAGCTCCAAACAGAGGAGGAGCAGGTCTTCAAATGGACACGGGAAAGAAAAAGGGACTGGAAGGAGAAGAAGACGGGCCTCAGAGGGAGGGGGACGCTCGGGTTTACAAAGCCCCATCTCTGAGCAGGGAGAAGGGTCTCGGGAAGCCAGGGACAGGAGGAGGAGAAGAAGGAGAGGGTCTCAGAGTCTAACCAGAGATGTCCTCAGGAATTATGATGATAGTGACATGGAAAAAGGAACAGTGAGGGGAAGAAAAAGGGAGAGGAGAAGGAGAAAAAGCAGGAGTGAGGAGAGAATGGTAGAGGGAGAGGAGGACCCAGAGGAAGAGAAAGATGTACCTGCTGTTGAGGAGAGGGTGGAAGATAGGAAGGAAGAGTTGGAGGAGAGAGTGAATTTAGAGAGAGCCGAGAGTAAATACAGTATTATCCTACCCATTGCAAACCAAAAGCTTCCCAGACCCAAACAGAACTGGGAGGCTGTGTATGAAGAAAACTGGGACATGGCAGCAGAGTACAGGGAACTGAGGAAAACAATGGAGCTGGAGGAGCAGAGGTCATGGGATGATGACAGGGGTGGAAGTAAAGAGACAGAGCTGAATGAGGATGAGAAAGACGACGATTTGAGTGGGCGCATCAAGAGGCCTTTACCAAGTGTTGCTGTGATAGATCCGGTGTCAGAGAGAAAGTTCTTCTCGTCCCTCACCTCTGCGCTGTCCATAGAGCAGCTGGGAGACGATGAGTCAGAGTCTGGAGGCAGCCAATCTGATGGCAGCGTGTCTGCTGCCAGCATCTCAGGCCTTTCACTGGCCGCCACAGGAGCAGGCGGGCACAGGGCCGTGGTGCTGCCAGGCCCTTGGCTCACACCCAGCCAACAGAGGGTGGCACAGGTTGTAGGGGGGAACAGGCACCCCGGAGGGCAGGCAGGACAGGAGGGAGGAAGAGGTGCTGTCTCCTAACTTTCAACAGGAAGTAGAGCATGCAGCAGCAGAATGATACTGTATCAGATTCTGTCCATCTTACACTGTTAGACCTCAACTTGTTTTCTGCAGCTACCCACACTACCAACATCTCTCAGTCACTTTGATATCTACAGTAGTATGAAGTCATATTTTTTGTGCCTTTTTACAGCTGACTTCTGGCTGATGTTAAATGTCAATATTGCATTTTTACTTGTAAATGACACCAACATGGTAAAGTTATGTCTTTGTTCCTGGTGAAACCAACAATGACATTGTCTTTTTCCTGAGGCACTGTTGCCCTCATTATGTTGCACTCCTCTCTTTACGTTTGCTGCATTTGTGATAGATATTCCCAGGACAACAAGGTATCTCAGACAGCTTTGTTTAACCTACTTCCCATCTCTCACTCACCTCTCTGCTTCTCTCTGGCTACATCAGTACAGTGTCCTCTCTTAAGTAACACCACCACCACCACCACTGTACAAAGACTTTCACTTATACCTCATGAAGATACTGAGCAATAATAATGCAACGGTCCGAGACTATCAGCCATTCGTATCCACTGCGCCGCATTGGTCTGGTCTGAGAGGAAACATTGTATTGTGTTTGTACATTATCCTCTTTGTCTTATTGCCTCAACTTGTAATGTCATTCTATATAACTGAATATATGATTGTGATAATGCAAATCCCTTTTGACAGCAGGTGTGAAATCTATAATCTGTAAATATTTGTAGAGAAATAAATGACACAACCTATTGAAAATACTATACTGACTGGAGCCAAGCCCTGATTTGTATTACTGTATTGTAATACATCATAAGTATATATAAATATATGCAGTATATATTACATACAATAGCTACACATTCATATTATTTATTATTGTGTGATGAGAAATAACATGAAAAATGCTATATAGCTTTTGTGAAGGCTCAAAACGTAAACAGATTAAGAACTATATTGTACCTGCCCCATTCATAAATGAATGTTTTGTAATATGCTGCTTGAGTGTGGATTAGGATGCTCTGTGTCATACCCTACTTCAGAAGTCAGCAAAAGATGCCAAAAATATGCATCCAGCGTGCATATTTCCAGTACTGTTAATATTGTGTATGTGCAGTCGGAACAAAACCACTGTCTAGATTCTAGAGAGTGCTGTGCCCATCGTGCCACGTACAGTTGCCTTGGTAACATAAACCACTTTATCCTAACCACTGATTTTTCTTACTGTGAAAACCCTTGCTCCAAGGTCTCTAATACGAGAGGTGGGTGGGCCGTTTAGTAATTTCAGTCATGCCAAAAAAAAAAAAGAAGACAAAGCCCTTACTGTAAATCCACAAAAATAAATATCATAAGCCTCTGCAGAATCTGAGCTCAGTGCTGCGTCTGAGATGACAAAATAGCACATAATTTTGTTTTGCTCTATTTTTTAAACATTCTGTTATGGAGAAGAAGAAAAAAACTGGAGTCAAGCTGAATGAATACTGTGAGATGTTATTTTTCTATGAAATTATCTTTTTTGAAATACTCAGGTTTTCAGATACTTTGCTCTATAGATAAGCCATTAGGAGGAAAAGCTACAGAGTGACTTCACGTCATTTTCATAACACATTCATATTATTTAAATGTTAAAGCAACATTTTGTTGATCATCTGTGGCAGCATTTGGAGACGCAGACTGTTACAGCTGTTTGTTACCAGCCCATAATTATCTAAAGGTTGATGCTATAATGAAGCCATTTGTTTTTTTTTTTGTGCCCACCACAAACAAACCACAGGACTGAAATGAACTGCTTGGTGTGCTCTGCCCATTTGTTTGCATTGCTGTGCTGCCCAGAAATGGCAGGACAGTGACCAAACCAACATACTGCAATCCCCAACCAGTGACTATACACAGTAGCTTGGTAGCATATATGTAAGAGTTATTTTATAAGGTTTGCTAATGTTCTTTTTTTAGACTTTGATTTCCTATGGGGGATTATATGGCTGAACTGTAAACACGTTCTAATAAAACTGCAAATAAACTGCTGAACCAATTTCCTCAGTGGTCATGCATGTCTTTCTTTTATTGCTTTTTTGAACACCAGTGGAGACACAGTGTTGGACACCAGATGGCAGCAAAATTATAAGCTACAGTATTAAGGAGAGATGGGATTTGATGTGATGGTGGTGTGTGTGTGTGTGAGAGAGAGAGAGAGAGAGATATTTGAGATTATTTTAAGGATCCCATAAGATATATATTCACAAAAAGCACGACATGGATCTAAGAATAAATCAGAGGACACTAAAGACAGTAAAGGTACAACTCAGATAATTTTCCACGGATCAATTATTTAACCTGCTTTTTGCAAGAACAGGAATTCTACATTTTCCACCTCTCAGTCTAATATTAGTTTCCCGTACTGTAAAGCAGGAACAGCCTCACCTGTGTGAGATGGGCGGTTATACAGAGAGAGGAATTTACAGCGTCTCAGTTCAGATATGAGCACTTAAGTACTGCCACTAAAAATAACATCGCTCTGAGGCCTGTCTTTCTTTCATGCTGTCCTAAGCCGCGTCCTTCTGTTCAAGTCAGCTCAGACGCAAAAGAAAAAAAACAAAACACACACATATATACATATACATATATATATATATTCTCCCACTTTAGCTGAAGGAGGAGATGGACTTAGAGAAGTGGACTTTTAAATATCCAAACAGCAGCAAATCAAGCTTCTGAATTTCACGAGCATGATGTGGTACCTTCACTGCCTTATAGACACTGCATTCCAGTGAATAGTATTGCTTTCTACAAGTGCACCCCAGATTCAGGGGCGCTCAACAGGACTCCTGATGTATGTAAAGCTGCAAAGATGCTAAATGAGAGTCTGATTGTACCTTCAAAATAAAATGCCATCTGCACACTTGAACATGTATTTAATCTACAGAGCAAATTTCCCCAGCGATTTGGGTGAAAACGGACTTGTATCCTGACATACTTCCAATTTATCAGTAGGCTTTGTTGAAAACATTATTTCTGACGCCCAGTCTCCACTTGATTCTTACAACTATGGTGTATAATTACTGGGACGCGCAGTGTGATTTGAACAGCGCGAGCAGTGGCGGTTTTTGGCACGGGCGAACCGGAGAGTCGCCCGGGGCGGCACAACCGTGTGGCGCCCCGGAGAGTCGCCCGGGGCGGCACAACCGTGTGGCGCCGTCCCTATCTCCCACCATGCACCACCAACATATGCATGCAGAAACGGCACCCTGACTCAGGGTGGTGGTTAGGTTGGAAGAATGTGGGAGTCGTCCATAGTGACACTCGAGACTCCGATACATGCGCAGCAGCGTATGAGGCAGTTGTATTGAACCACTGTACCAACGTGTGGTTTGGTCACAGACATTTAGCGCTTGAGTGACGTTCGAAGCAGGTGAGTGCTTCAGACGTCATACGAATCACCTGATTGGTTCGGTTTGTCATGTGAATCACGTGGTGGGATCGAGTGTGTTCAGAGATAGAACAGCTCTCTATAGTGGCGGTCATTTGAATTTTTCTTTGCAGAGTATGTCGGTTTGTTGCGTTTGTTTGGTGTTTTGAGAGTTAGTAGTGTTGATAGTGTATTTTTGGAGAATCAGTGTATATAGAGCAATAGATATCTAATATGAATAGAATAGAATAGAATGTCTTTTATTGTCTTTATACATCTTTCACATGTACAACGAGATGAAAAGCATCACACACACCAGCCTCATCTGTGCCATCTGAATGGGAAAACTGTAGAAAAACTGTTATTTATAAAAACTGAGTTTTTATTAAGAAGGACTCACGCCACTGAGCGTGTATTCCAGTATTATACAGCACATGCATGGGTGCGTCATCAAATCAGCTTCCTGAGGGAATTTGCACATTATGAGTACTACGTAAACTTAACTTTAATTACTGAAACTAGTTTTACTCAAAATTGCTTTATTTTTGTTTCCTTTGTATATAGCATTGTTTGAAAATGCGCATACAGCTCTACAGCTGGCTCACACGCATTTGTGGTGTCTGTGTGAATGACATTGTAGAGAAATAAATGTAGATGACATAAAACTTAATTAATTCACTATTTGGGTTTTCAGTTGCTTGCATTCATATTTTTCTGAAAATGCATTCTTTTGTTTTCAACCGCAGCCTGCTACGTAACGTTGGCCTACTTTATGCTCATCTCTTGGTCTTTTATTTTGAATGTCTCTAGTCGGAAGTCCTGTATCATTCCGGTTAACTTGACGGTGATGCGTTCCAGAGGAAAAGCCGCACGCATCGCTGCAGTTCAGACGCGTAAGGAGGGAAACCTCGGTGTGTTTCTGCGCCACCGCGAAGAAGATTCACCGCTACACACCTGCATGGATTACCGACCCGACTCAGCTGAAACTCGTCTCAGATAAGTAGGAAATAACTCAACCTGTTTGCTTTAGACGGGATTTCAGATCAGCGTCGAAAGCGGCAAACACAAAAGTCCAGTTCAAAGATTTGATTCAGTCCATTGAGACTTTTGGACGGTGAAAAAAAAAAACATTCCCGGATAGTTGTTGGGCCTTAAGAGGTGTCAAGTTTTATCTCTTTTTGAATGCCCGACGAGGAAGTAAACTCTGCATTAATTTTTGGATGAGAAAGCCCAGAGACACACACTTTGGGAACTAAACTGAATTGAAAGCACTGGGATGTAGTTTTTGCGGACCAGAGGGGAGGATTTGGACCTCGAGAATGAACTTCGTGAGCCACCTCTGCTTACTTTCTGCGCTTTAAAGACACACCAAGCCATGGGTTGAAAGCGACGATGATAGACTGCGGGGATGTTCACCGTGGGAGGGAGCAGAATTTTCTGTGTTATGTAATGATTGACAGTGCCTGATAATTAGTGGTAGATCATAACTTGAATCACTCCCCCCATTACCCCTATCCCCTCCCTTCCGCTCTATGTCCAGGAAGCTAAAGAGTGGGTGATGTATTTGTGCTTTTAATTAACTAAAGGCTGATATCAGAGCCCTTCAGGGAAAGGAGCAAGAGATGCCACAGGTCAGTGGATAAATGAATATTCTACTTATTCCTATCTCTATTTTCTTTTGCTCAGAGAGTCATCAAGGCAAGCTGAAGTTCACTATAATTAATTGGATCATCTTTGATCAGTGTCATTTAGTAAATTCTTACCTCTGTCCCTCCCTCCCACAACCAATCTCAGTTTAGTCTTTTAAGATTTTGGTTAACGAATTAAAATTCATCATGATCCCCCAAACTCTTGAACTGCACCGTGCTGATTTGGCATGGTCTTACAAGATGACTGTGACTTCAGGAAATCAGCAAATCAGCAGTGTCCCAAGCTTCTTTTTGAGCTTTGAACTTTCTTCTTGGCTTTGCAGCATTTTTAATGGCCACTAAGATGCTATAATGCTCATCTCTGTTGTCAGACTAGGGGATATGTAGTCACTCTGAAATTCTCAACCTCTTAATCTCTGTGACTTCCTGTTTCTGAACGTCTGAAGCTCATAGTTCATCTTTATCAGAGCCTTCGTTGGTCCCTCCCTCCCCCCCACTCATCAGGGCTGGTGGGGGGGGTGGATCTCGACCCCACGGGGTCGAAACTGTGGTGGTGGCGGCTGGTGGTGGTCAAACCCTTAGTGGCAGGGCTCCCACCATGGAGACCAGCCCAGAGAGCCCCAACCGGGCAGTGGAGTACCTCCTGGAGCTCAACAACATCATCGAGAGCCAGGCCAAGCTCCTGGAGACCCAGCGCCGGCGCATCGAAGAGTTGGAGGGCCAGCTGGACCGGGTCAGCCAGGAGAACCAGGACCTGAGGCAGGAACGCAGCCCACGGACGCCTGGTTCGGACACCCCGGAGCAGAACCACAACCACAGTCAACCTCTGTCTCTCCCCATCCATCATGGCAGTGGTGGCGGTGGTGGTGGTGGTGGTGGTGGTGGCAGTGGTGGTGGCGGCGGCGGCGGCGGCGGTAGTAGTGGGAACGGTAGCTCCTCGACGGCTCAGGTGACAACTGGATCAGCCACAACTCCAGGGCCAAGCAGGGAGAGGAGGACCCACACCAGGCTGACCAGAGGTCTCTCCTGCGGCTCCACCACCGAGCGAGACCGACTTGAACGCACCGACAGCACAGACACCAACACCAGCTCCACCTTACGTAGAAAGTAAGTCCTCCTCTAACACAGATCTTTTGCCAATAAATGATGAGTGTGGCTTCATGTCATATTACAGGAATGTCAGTGATCTTGTCTGGGTTGCTCTAAATTGGAATGATGACCACGGTCTGCCTAATATCTAAAGTGTGAGAGAACATTCATGTGCTAAGCCCAAGTAATGACAGGCTGTATGGAGCGGCAGCCTTTCTAGTCATCAGAGATAATCCTCGCAGTAATGGTACTAAATCTAGGAAGGGATATTTTAATATACCACCATGAGGAAATATGCAAAGTCCTGGAGGATTATGGGCAGAGTGATAAGTGCTCAAGGTGTCCATTTCATCATGCTGTGTGTAATTTCTGCCTGCAGAGGGTTTGATTTGTGTAATGATCACAGTCTATTACGTGAGGTGTGTAGGAGTTGCATAGTAGTATCCTGAGGAGAACTGGAGCCCGGGCAGGAAGGTTATGGGTCTTTTTTATGGTGATCTGATCTTTCTGGACCAGCGAAGCCCTTCAGCATGAAAAATCCACCCACTATTTGCTAAAAGTGTGTTTTTTTCTTTTCCTCTTCACTCTGAACTGTAGGCTGGTTGGTCTCAAAGAGAGAGAAAGTTGTTTTTGTCTTTTTTTTTTTTTTTTTTTCCCCAAAACTCAAGGCTGACCTGAAGTTAGAGTACTGCAAACACAGCTCTGGCAAACAGCAAGTGCATCTGTCCTCACTTTTACTTAACCACGCACACACACACACTCACACACACACACACACACACACACACACACACACACACACACACACACACACACACAGATAGAGTCAGCTTTTGTTCTGGAAGCATTAAGCTTTGTGAGTAGGCAGTAATTCATGTGAAAAAGTACACAGTGAAATATATTCTTGCAGTCTTAGTGACAGAAGCCATCGGTTCTTGTGCATAGGATAACATTTCCCCACGCGCAGTCATCCCAGCAATTATCACTGGGTTTTGCCCGCTATCTGTTTTCTTATGGTCCCAGTACCCTTATCAACGATTGATTCAGACTTGACCAAATCCCTTATCGATTAGAGTTGTTTTTTTCCTTAGCTGTCTGCTTCTCTGGCCTCCTCCCCTCATCCCTGGGGTTTACTGAGTCACTACACAGAAGCACATATTAGTTATTTATGTGGGTGTTAAACACAGTGATGAATTGCAAATGTAGATCTTGCTGATTCTCCCTTGTTAATTGCCTGTAGCAACTGATAAGGCCTGTAGCTGACTTTGGATCCAGGCTCAGACAAGCGTATCATACGAAGCGTCACATTTAATAAAGAGTCACCCGCCCAGTAGAGCCATATTGTCCCTGTCTGGCTGTGACTCAGCCCAACACAAAACTGGCCTATTAGCTTAGGTCAGCGACAAAACCCTCTAATAATGGATCAGATACGAACATGAATTTCTTCATCGTCAGTGCCCATGACACTCTAAATATGGCTCAAATCAGAGGGAGAGACAGAAGGAAGATGTGGGAGAGGAATGGGGAGAGGAAAAAGATGACAAGGGGGAGGAAAGTGACTGAACGACCTTACTCAGCATGCTCAGTCTAAAAGAGAAAAGGTGGAACACACACACTGATTTGCCATCTGTCAACAGGCTGTGTAAGAGAGGGAGGGAGATATGAGAGGGGAGTCGGGGCCAGAGAAGGCAAGGCTCCGAGAGCTGTCTTTGTTTTTGTCCAATTAGTTTTTGTTCCTCCAGCAGGAGTCCTCATCTCTGCCCTATGCTTTCTACATATCACATAACCCACAATTTTGTTTCCGCACAAGGAAGCTGAATAAACTGTCCCCGTTTTTTAGCCATGCGTGCAGCAACTGCATGAAAACAAAGTCGCTCCTCTCCTCTTGTTTCTCCCAGCGGCATGCCGTAAACAGCTGTCCCAAATGCTACCCTGTTTTGTTCCCCTCCTCTTGTTAATGGCAGTGTGAACAATGTGAGTCTGAGGGCCTTGGGGTGAAATGATATTTGACGTAAAGTCCCTCCTCCAAGTAGCAGCAGGGTTGAGGGCATTGCCACGGCGCGCTGTGAGTGCGGCAGATGTTTTTTTTGTTGTTATTTTGGGAGAGGTCATGCAAGCGCATCTTGTGTGAGCCTATGTGTGCGTGTGTGAGAGAATGTGTGTCTTTGTATAATGTATGTGCTGGTGTTTGTGCACAAAAATGTGTGAAAGAGGGAGGGAGGCACACACACACAGTGCATGAGAGATTAATTAGTGTGACCAGAGTATAATTACCACTGGCCCAGGGGTGATAATTACTACTGAGCATATATGTGTGTGTGTGTGTGTGTCTTTTTGTATGTGTGCACTGTAGGATATCACCTGGGTTGTCTTTTATTAGACAGCTAATGTGACCCTGCGGTCTGCCATACAGGCTGTCATGTTGTGATGGTGTGACAGATCTTGCCATATGGGTGAAAGACTGTATCCTTCATTATGTGCTACATACATGCAGCTGTGCTCATGCAGCTCATAGGATGAGAGGCAGGGGCAGCTTGAGGTCTTGGTGACAGCCCCTGTGGTGCTGAAACTCAGAGCTGTATTATTATATAACACTAAAAAAAAAAAAAAAAAAAAAGAAAGAAAGAAAGAAAAAGGAGAGCTATCTTCTCCCTTCTTCGCTTCACTCTGACTTTTGTGGTTGGAGTGTTCGGAAGCTCCAAAGAGCCCTGTGAAGGGGCTTGTGTCTCTGCTCGTCTCTGTGCTCCATCATCCATCCCTCCATCTATCTCCCCTCTCCATGCGGGGCACTGTGGGCATGTGCTCTGCTCTCTCAGAAATTGACATTAATTCTGTTTGGGGAATATGGAGAACGGTAATGGGCTTTTGTTTCACAAGGAGCTTAATTTGATAATTTTGTGAAGCTCTACTACACATAACCCCGTCCCCTTTACAACCCCCCCACCCCTTCCATCTTTTCTCTCTCTCTCACATACCCACGTACACACACTCACCCTCTCCCCCTCGCTGTTTCTGTTTCCCACTGCTGCAGATATGACTCAGAGAAGCTGCAGAAATTACTTTTGTGCTATTCTTTTTCTCTTCCCCTCTTTGCTCACCCGCTCTTTTTCCTGCTTGTAGCTGAAGCACAGTTAATTTCTCGATTAGCTCGATTAAATATTGTTTTCTTTTTTTTTTTGTACGCTAATAATACATGGTAATCTGAGCATTTTCACCTCTACTTTACATCGTTTAGTCACTAAGATAGCGCAGTTACATCTTGGAGAAATGAACTGGCCCCAGGCGGCAAATGTGTGGGTAAGCTCAGCTGAGCCTGTGCTGACCTGCTCCAAACAGTCTGTGTGATGTGATGGGAGGTAATCTATTCTCTCTGGACTCACCACGACTTTCTAGAAGAAATACAGTGAAGCTGCAGCTGCCGTTTTCTCAAGAACCCCAGTCTCAATCTCATTTATTTTTTCTATTTTGGGACACGTAGTGGATTAAACAATGTGTAATTTGGGCCAGTATTAAAATATCGCAACCGTGCTAATGATTACTGTGATGCAGTTTAGCTTGATGTAAATTTAAATGATGAACGTGTGTGTGGGAGGCAAGTGTATGTGGGTGGTGTTTTTTTGCCTTCTACTCACCATTTCTGAGTGAAGTGAGTGTTCATGGCTTCACACAGCATGTGCACACAAAATATCATGCTCTTTTCCATTTTTATTTAGCCATGGGTTTCACAGGATTCACGAGGACACATTTTCAAGTAGCAGTGGCCCAGTGCGAAATGACTCCCTGCATTTCTTCCTCAGAGACTGACCAGTGACCTTGGCTCTCTCTCTCTCTCTCTGCAGATGTTCGTATGCAGCACAATGAGGCATTCAGTCTTGTACACTTAACGCACTGTTAACTGTTTTTATTAACATGCATGTACCATGTAAAAGCAGAAGGATTCATGCAGTTTACAGTTGGATTTCACATGCTGTGGTGGTGTCTCATTTCATCTACTTTGAACAGTTTCTTGGCAACATATACAGCCGTATACAGGCACATTGTACAAAAACAACTGGATGTGGCAGCAGAAACAGGAGATATCATCTCATCACGCAGAGAGAGGGGTTGTGTGAAAGAATAAAAACAAATGTTCAGTTTATCATCTACAATATGTTGAACTTTAACATCTCTGGCAGCATATTGTTATACCCCCAGATACATGACCTTGCCTCTGTCATTTATACTAAATACCCACTCGTCTACAGTTATTTTTCATTTGCCATCTATCTGTGTATACCATCAGACCTGACTTTCTTGAAACTGTGAGGAGACAAGTGACTACTCTAGCTGTGATGTAAAGTTTTTCGCAGGAAGTGAAATGTCCTTGGACCCGGAGTGCTGTGAGAGTTATAGTTGCTGTGGAAACTGTAAAGCTGTCCTCAAGACAGTTGCAATATTGCATTTCCATCCACTCTTCCTCCCTCCCTGTCCTCCACCTCCAGCGCCCCTTACCTATCCATGGGTGGGGTGGGAGGAGGGAGGGCAGCTACATATCCTGATCCTGACACAACTTCCTCCTCTTGGCCCCCTGTCATTCTGGAGCAGCCTCTCTTGTTTTGTTTTAAACAGCAGTTGTGTGCAGATAACAGTTGTGGCCGAACAACAGCCGTGGCAAATTAGCGCAGAGATTGGCGGTCTTGCTTTGTTATTAGTGAGGAGGGCAGAGTGCTAAGCCTACTGGCCATTGATCAGTGGTTTAAACATCACTGTGGATCCGTCCTGGCATAGTATGTGGACTTTCGCAGATCACAGCTCTCCCTAGCGCTCACACTGGACTCTGTTGGTCAGCGTCCGATCACCGCGAATGCTTTTCCATAGCCTTTTCCCATCTGTTACTATAACTTAATTCATTGTCTTTCCCATTTAAAAAATGCAGATAAGTGGTACTTTTGGGGTGGGATGTTTGTCAAACACTCATGCACACGTTCTCTGGAGCAGAATAGGGAGACTGGTTACCGTGGGAACGCTGTGAGCTCTTCTGTGAAGAACTCTGTGGGCGAGAGACACAGAATAGAGAGATGGAGAGAAGTGAAGAGAAGAGAGGGTATGAGTGGGAGCAGGAGCAGGGTGAAAGACAGCAGCAGGATTGAATGACGGCTTGATGGGGATGGAGGAGACATACTGAAGATGGATGAGTGCAGCGACGTTTTATTTATCACAGGTTACAGGTTCTCTTTCATTGAAAAGTTCCAATGCGGTGTCGCTGGCCAGCAACCGCAGGCTATTAGTCATGCTTTATGACGAGATCCCTTTCAGACTTTACCAAATATCCCTTTGGTGATCTGCAGGGATATCATTTTCTTGAATCACTCCCTCTGTGTCTCCCACATCACATTTAAATGAAGTCTAATTGTTCTTCATTGGCTGAATCATATCCAGTTAAAATCACACACACATACACACACACCCAGGCACAAGCGCGCGCACACGCTCGTGCGCACGCAAATTCACACGGTACAGCAGGTGCCTGGTGTGCGTAGTTGAGTCGTAACTGTAACTGTGCCCCTCCTTGTCAGTGCTTTTGCCTGGCACTCAACGCCAAACGCCCACACAGGCAGTCCGCACTGTTGCCAAGCAGCAGGAGACTCAAGCTCACAGTGGAAAGCAGGGGGGGGTTGGTTGTGGAAGTGCTGGTGGAAGGGAAAGGAAAGGGTTGGGGGGGGGGGTTTGTATTAAAAACACACTTAACTTTAGGCTACAACACAGCATGTGTGGTTATCAAACGTCTCTGTTTGTCAGCAGGAGTCAGGCGGGTCACACGCTGGAGGTGGGATGACGCAGTGCGCTCCCACACTCTTATTTCATAGACAGTGGCAAGAAAAAAAATGGTGAAAGCACAGTTTGGAGTAGCTCATATCACGGTTGAATTTGGACGGACGGATTTTTCAGATTATTCCCCCGTAAAGCCATGTGGATGTAAAATGGAAGTGCTGTCTGACCGTGGGCTGTTTTACAATGTGGTTGTTGTGGCGTGTAAACATACAGAAAAACCTGCCACAACGGTGCAGGTGATGTCTTCCTCTGATCTCCGTATGTGAGCTTTGCTCCCACTCTCCTCGCTCATCTATACATAGACTCACCTACACGCTGACACCCCCATGCCACCGCAAAGGTTCGAGGAAACACTGATTCCAGCAGCAGCCGTCCCTCTACATCCTGTTTCCATTTCACATTGCTCCCTCCCCTCTCCATCCTTATTCCTTCCATTCCTCCTCTCTTGATTATTTTCACCCTTGCCCTCCTCCGTATTCAACCTCTCCCACTCTCATGTAGCTCTCTCTCCTCCCACTCTTCTTCCTGCCTCCAGCCTCAGTCAACTCACTGCTTTAAATATACGGCACCTCACACGTTCTCCCAGTGTACCTCTTTTTCTTTTAGACTTCCTGCGTCCTCTCTGCTCGTCACTAATGTGTTTTGACCTGTGGTGTGTTGATTCATATCTCGATCTCCTGTCTTTATTATCTTGTCATTTTGTGTGCACCTGCTAACAGAATGAGAGATGGACAGATAATAAGAGTGTGTGTGGGTAGCATGTGTGTTTAGTTTTTCTATGGAGGAGCAGAAAAAGAGGAGGATGACTGGGACACACTGTGTGTGTGTGCGTGTGTGCGTGCGTGCGTGCGTGTGTGTTTTTATGGCACTCTGGGATTCAGGCATAACTGCTCATGAAGCAGAATTCAGATCCTAGATGAGCCTGTCAACACTTGCCTCACTGGGGATACTCAAACAGGAGGCATTAGTTACCGCTGGTAAAATACAAATCTTGGCAGTGTGTACGAGCTTTGCTCAAGCTTACGTAACAGCACCTCTGCCTCTCTTCATATCTTCATCCAAAGCTGAACAGGTCAGCGGGTTCACTTGTTCAGAATATTCTGTTTCTCCGTGCTGAGGAGACCTAATAAGGAGAAATTAACCAGTCACAGGTCATGTCCTGTCAGGATATTTGGTAATATAGAACCTCTGCTGACAAATTAACCCAGAAACTCATCTTATCATGGCACTGACTTGTAGCTTCCATATGATCTTTATAAATAGGAGTGAACAAGGAGTTCTTGTTCCACATGCTGCTGTTAAAATAGCCGTGGCGGCTTATTCTGATTTAATTGGAACTTTTTATCATCCGACTAAGCAAACGAGCGCTCCACCCATATGATTATATCCTTAAACACTCTCATCTTTATCACTCCTCTTGCCCTCTGTTTGGAAACCCTTAGATTCTTGCTAACCGCTCTGTTCTTCACAATCAAAAGTGATCAGTGGGATTAAAGAGATATTCTATATTTTTGTTATTGTCAAGTAATCACATAAAAAGACCAACAGTACATCAGAATGTACAACAAAAGTGGAGCTCTAAGGAATAGATGAATATGTGAGTTATCAGTAAGAATTAAAGGAGCTATATGTTAGTTTTTTCTGCTGGCAAACGTTTCTTGCGGGGCAGCGGGCGGTGATCAGCCATTGTTAGATTAGAATACGTCCTCTCATGCTGAACTGAGGGCAGACTGAACGTTACAGTGACTCACGTTCGCTAAGTGATATCACAAGACTAGCTGGTTAACATGCTAACTTCAGTAGATGTAAAGAAAAGAGGGGAACTGAAACAGAACAAGAATTAAAATTGGTGTTGCTTTCCGCAGCTGGAGAGTAAAGAGGTCAGTTGATGCTGAACTCAAAATGTTTTTCTAGACTGGTAAGTAAACTGCTGTCAGTGCTAACGTTGGCTATGTAGCGGTGGCAAAAATGTACATATAGCAGCCTTAGGCTTCTAAGAAATCAGGTTTCTTCGACGCAGCCATAGTTTTTAAAGTGAATAACACATTCTGTAATTCTGTTTGGTCGCCTCGTCTCACACAGCTGGCCATAAAACAAACAGCTAAACCACAGTAAACTGCTTAAGTGTTGCAATATCTCACTTCCCCACTCTCCCTCTTTGCTGCGTCTTGTCTCTGTCCCCGTGCCTCTCTGAGAGTGTTTCAATGCTAAAATGACTGGGACTGCGTGTCCTTGACAGCAGCTGGCCCCAGTGAGAAACCAGCCATTTACATGCTAATGTCAACCACTGCTCACTCTTCAGCTGCTCACTCACAATCTGCAGATGGAACAGCTCTAATTCCTGCCAGAGCGGAGCGGTAGCAGAGAGGCTTTTGTGTTATATGTGCACTTTTGAATGCATTACAGAAAGTGGTTTCCCATTTTCATACAGGATGATCCACAGTAGGAGTCTGTCATAGGCCACGATAGAGCTTTACGTAATCCATCAGTGGTTGGAGTTTCTTGAACAAAACTCTCATTCAACAGCTCTGGCTATGAGAATTTTTATACTTTGAGTTTTTTTTTTTTTTTTTTTTTCCTCAAACTGACCTTGAGTGATCTTTAAACCACCTGTAACCTATCTGCTGGGAGTTCATTTAAACAAAAGCTGTGGTGTTTGTGAGGGTTCTTCTCTTGAAGATGCATCACCTTGCTGTTGTCAGAGTCTGCACAAATTGTCATCTCCCTCTCTTTTTTTTTTTAAATGTCCCATTCCTGGTCTACCATTGCCACTCTATGATTTGCCACTATCAATGTGCAGCTTCAAATCAATGCTCACTCTCTCTTTTTGTCTCTCTTTCTGCTTTGGCGCTGACTGTTTGTGTGTCTGTTTCTCTGCTTTTTCCATGTTTCTCTGTGTGTGTGTGTGTCGTCTGTCTCTGGTCCTTTCTGTCAGTGTCCAGCCGCCATCTATCTCAGGGCAGCCCATCTCAGCTCCCACCACTCCCACAGCAGCGAGCAGCGTTGCCTATGCCACTCTGTTCCCTGCCAGTCTGACTGTTCACAGCTTCGTCAGTCTCCATCAGTACTGCTGCCCTTCTACTGACCAAAGCTTGCAACAGGAGGACAGGTAAGGGCCGCTGCGGGGCCTGAGGACAGTGAGTACGATACAGCCCCATAACAAGCTTTGCAAGTCACCTGCAACTGTCCCCAGAGCCTGTCAGCAGCCTCCAGCTATCCCTCAAACAGTGGCCCGTCTTCTCCTTCCCTCATTTATCCTCCAACTGATGCTGTTTTAAGACACATCAGTGCATGATGCTCCAACACTGCCATCTAATGGCATGAGACCACTGTCCATAAATCAAGTGTATAGAAAACATTATATTCAATAAAGATGCCCACTCTAGCCTTTTCTAGTGTCCACCTACAGTATTTGCTTTCTGCTTTCTCTGCTTTTTTGTGTCTCATGTTGTTTTTCGCTCTCTGTCCTCCTCTTTCTTTTTCTCTGTCTTGTCCTGTCTGTCTGCCTTCCTGTGGATATTTCTGTGTCTTGACTTGTCCCATGTTGCTTTCCAAGAGAGGAGGGCGAGGATGAGGGAGCCCATCAATTCTGTTGCTCTGCCTCGGGCTGCAGCAGCCCCTCCTCTCGCTGAGCGGAGGTGTGACTGACCGCACAACAACTCACAGCTCATTTACCTGTGAAAAGACTTATCACAGTTTATGCTGCCAGAAAACGGAGACCTCACTGTGTACCAAAAAGACAGAATCTTAGCTGGAAAAAAATAGAAATGCATGCAACTTGTAGTCTTTGTGACAGTTTATGTGTGTGCTATCACTGATTTATTTATGTATCATATGGTTTGTGTTCAAATTTACATTTTTAGGTATCTTGATGTTGTCTTCTCTCTGTATTCTTTGCTATTTATTTCTTTACTTGAAGCCATATCAAGCTGTCAGAACGCATCACCTACGTCTGCTCATTACTGTCGCATTCATGCTTATCTTGGATCCACTAATTGAGTCATGTCAGTTCAGATGTGCTCAGTAGTCACTATTTGTTATCTGTGCAAATTGTTACACAGTGCTGTCCCTAGCCATTATGCAACGTCAGAGAAGCTAGCTTCCTGTATGATATAAATATATGCAGTTTATTTAACATGTTAATTTGACTGTTCCCACACGTCTGATAAATATACTTTTGTCTATGTTTATTCATGAACCTTGATGAGATTTATCTTGTTGATTTACTTCTGAATAAAATAAAGGTCTCTAGTTCCTCAAGACACCTAATTTCTTTCTTTAAAAATGTCTAAAGGTCAGTGTGATTTCTGTTTCAGTCATGTTGGAATGTTGCTCGTACACACCCACCTCAGTCGTCTGCACCTCGAGCACAATGTACTCATTCACACAAAAATTAATTATAGAAGTTCTATTTTCAGTGATCGATTGTGTGGTGTGCGTAATCCTTGAATGCTAATGCTTTCCCCTGCAGAACACACAGTACCTACCCCGTTATTGTTGGTAACCTGATTAGTATATTTCCATAAATGGTGAAAACCTTTTATCTCCAACTTTAGATGAAACTCTACTTTGTTTTTAGACAAGAATTGTAATTATCTAAACTTATAAAGGTGCATGTAATCTTTCATTTGAAGGCAAATCCTGCATACTTTTGTAGCTGTTGTTTCTCAGCACATTTACTGTCTGTGTAGGCTTCATTGCAGCTATATGAGCTACTGAAGCACAAAGAACATAACTAACTTACATCAAGTCCATAATACTTGCATATTACAGAAAATTATTATTTGAGAATATTTTCATGCATTTTTTTTTTTTCAAAAGAATGTGACAGTGTCTCAATTTCTAGCTAAAAGCTCTGTTGTCCATCTCAGCTGCTTCAGCAAACTACCCATGTGTCCTTGCTTTCACCTGCATTTACGGTCCATCAAGGTCCTATCATACATTTTATTTATTTTATACATGACATAAAACCAAAAGACAAAACAGCATATTTTTTGTTTATATTTCTCTTCCTATGTTGTCAATAAATAATTCACTTATATGTGTCTTTTCATCTCTTCCTGTCACCTGTTTTGTTGAGACCTGTTTTTGCTTGGTGAGGTGTTGTGTAATAAAAAGTGACTGTGCATGTGTCACTGATGTGGTGCAGGGAGGGTGGAGGGAAGAAGCTGGGCAGGGTGAGGGAAGTTCACAGCTGTCAAAAGACTGCTAAGAATGTAGCCTGTACAGCTTTGCAGGGCGAACAAGAGCCAGTGTGAAAGTGTGTATAAAAGAAAATGAAAGAGTGAGAGAGTCAGGGAGAGAGAGAGAGAGAGACAGAGAGAGGGTGTGTTTGTTATTACGCTGCTGCAGTTAGTGCGGGACCTTTCCCTGACAGTAGCAGCATGGTAAGAACTCAGCTTTTTTTTTCACTTTTCTTTCCTTTGTAAAACTGTCACAAAAGAGTATTTAGTTTGGTGCCTTTGAGAGATGATGTTACTCATTACACTGGTGTATTTGCACAGTGGCCTGTACTGCAGTGACATGACGTGTTTTGTACAGTAGATTAGCTTCTGCCTTTGTGCTGCGAGCAGGTACAATGAAACTGAATCATAACAGACCGGGCAGCTTGTACAACATGCCATGTGTTTTGAAAAGAAAGAAGCCATTTTGGGGAGAAATTGGCACGTTAATGGTGATAAATGGCAGTCGCCTGTGTGACAGAGTGTACATGCCGTTCAGATGACAGATTACATGCCTTTCAAAGTAATAATCTGACAGTCACAGGTGTCCCTCTTGAGGAAATGCACATACAGCAAACAGCTGCAGAACAAATCACATAATCACTTCTTGAAAAACGACTTTAAGTCTTAGATACATTAGTTAAAATTACAAACACTGCCACAAAAGGGTTGTCAAGCTAGCTTGAATACCCATTAGGAGGATTTGTCGACTACAGTGGATATGTGATTTGATATGTGAGCACAAACTCTGAAGAGGCCAAATCAGCGGCACCCAGCCTGGAAGTGAATCAGTCAAAAAAACATCAAAATTGTATAGTTTGTCATTGAGAACGGTCTCGAAAGTAGTTGCAGCAGATGTCAAATACAGACAAACTATCTCCATGCTAAGAAAGGAGGAAGGAGAAGTCCATTTCTAATTAAAGTTTACATTATTTTCTCCACCCGCCTGTATATACAAGGCTTATCTATTTATTCCTCCTCGCTTCGGTGCCAGAGATTATCTGATAGATTTGTGCTTACAAAGCAATTTCCAGCCGCATCACTCTGTAGCAATGCAAACAATACGGTTATACAAGACTTTTGAACGTAAATTCCCTACTTGGGTTTAACATGGTGTTGCATCCACTGCTGACAAAACCACAGAGTCTGACTGATCTTTAAACTGAAGGTTCTGGGTCACACAAAGAAGGGAGCAGTGTGTGTGTGAGTGTGTGTGTGTGTGTGTGATGGGAAGCTCACAGTGTGAGACAGTGAAGCGGCCGGAGAGTGTTGGCGGCTGAGGAATGCTCCGATCTGACCTATGAATGATTTTGATTGTCTTCTTTCAGTTTGGCCATTTGAAAGAGTGGGATCACATGTGACAGAGAGATCACTGACTGTTCCAGTAGTAGAATTGTGTTCACAATGAAAAGAACATTTCAAAGTTGCGTTTATGATCTCTTTTGGCAGCAATTTAGCCTGCAGGTCCTGAAGTGAATGGTCAATATTATCAGATCACACATTACCAAAGTAATTAGCTGGGATCTTGCTGAAGGCCTTTCTGTCTCTTTTATCATTCATAGTCCATGTTTGAGCCACAGGGGTTGCATAGATTTGATAATAAGCTTTGGAACAAATGGCAAATTTGACACAAACTTTGGAGATGAGGAAATTACAAATGAAATGAGATAACTGCTCTGAGTCAATGCTCAGGTGGAAATGAGTCAACAGACAGATCGATGCAATTATTGGCATCTCCATGGCAGGCAGCAGAGAGGTTAATCCCCCAGTCTCCATGTCCTGCTGCGGGTTCGATGGCGCAGTCAGACCTGCTGCTGCTCTTTCACACACGCGCATACACAGACACACACCGTCAGCACATCAATATTATATGAGCGAGGGACAGGAGTCAGGGTACTGCATGGAGTTGACATTGTACTTTACAGCGCACACAACCATTCGCTTTCCACTTTCTCTCACCGGAGCTCCTGTCAATTTCTGCCCACTTGTTTTATTCTTTTTACACTATCAGCGATCAGCTCTCTTGTTGATTAGATTCCAACCATCTGTTTTGGCTCCAATTAAATGGTTGGAGGTAGTAAAACTCTGGGCCGGTCTTTATGAGGGAGCCTCTTGAGAGAACGTCTCTCTGGAACTGTAACAGGAATACAGGGTTTCTTACATAAGTAATGAGGTGCAGATGTCAGCTACGATATGGCCACACTCATGTTTTATACAACAAACTTTTTACTCGATATCATTCTCACCTGGTTTCACTGCATATTACTGCCTGGCTCTTGCTGCGGGCAAAAGCAATTGAAAGTCTTGTTTAATGCATGCATGCTTGGAGGTGGGTTGCTAGGCCTTGCATAGGAAAAAAAAATCTATGCTGAAACAGAATTAATTTATATTTCACTAAACTTGGAGAACTTTAATAGTTTCTCACTGTGAAAATCTTTCTCCCAGAGCTCGGAAGAAGAAATTCCGATCTGTGATATTTGCACAGGTCTCACTGCATATAGGCTGGAGATGAAGAGCTGATCTCTCTGGTTCAGTGGTAGTTAAACCACTGGAGAAAATGTCATTCTTGTCTGAAGTATTTTGATTTTCCTTCTCTTTGAGATGCGAACAGATGACAGCTGAAATTTATTTAAAGGATGTTGAGGCAAAATCAATCCAAGAATCAGCCGTAGATTTTCAAGATAAATCTATCAAATCAAGCTTGTGGCTCCCTAATGTTGCGTTGCATACATTTGAGGTTTCTGTGGCTCAGTTGAATGAAAATACCATCTGTGCCTGCTGATGTGGATGGCAGGAAGTTGCAGAGCAGCTGAGTCCCTGGCTGTGTCTACCTGTTGGCACTGTGCAGAGGCACTCATGTGGCCAGTTTCCATTCCTTAAAAGGAGCAGTTTCGAGCAGCCCTGAAGAAGAATTTTCTTTTCTCCCAGAGTTTATTCAACACGATATGTAAATAGCTACTAAAAGTAAGATGCTTAATTCAAGCGTCCACAGTTTAGTAAACTAAAAAGTTTAGGCAATACTGTATTTGCACCCCTCATTCTGCATAGATATATTTTGTTATTTTAACTGTTTTCATAACACAAGTATTATGCAGACTGTCATTCACAACCTGTGGAGCATCTTCAACACCCACCTCAATGGTGATACCAGTCAATACATTGTCATGGCAACTACGCTTCTCATCCTAACAACTGCCTTACCGCCCACAAAGGTCCCACAGCAACCGTCACCAAGCAACCCCCTCCCTCTTCTCAGTTTCTCTATTTAAGGAGCAGAGGAGGAGGAATGATAAATGATGCTGCAGAGAAAAAAAAATTAGGGGGAGATGGAGTTATGCACAACTTGTTGCATGTAATTAATTTGCTTAAAATGGAAACAAAGCACAACTTGTTAATTTTGTGATGAATTCCCTGCAAACAGTATAAATATAAATTTGTGCATTTGTTGTTAAATATTTACAATTTTGCATGGCTGTGGTGATATGTGCTTCCCTGTAGATGTCAGAATTGTGTCCCTTTTTTTTACTGCGCTTTTGCATGACTCATGTTATGCAACATAATGGAGTTATCCTCTGTGTTATTGTTAGACTCAACAATAATTTAGCTAGGTCATGTGTTGCTTGAAGGCACAGGATGTCCTGCTGAAAGACCCTGCATTGTACAACATTTTCCCCTCTGTCTTGGTATAGGAACTCACTGTGGTGTTAAGTATTACTTACAAGATCAAAACAGTGACCAATTAAAATACCAACAAGTTATTTCCTTGTTCCCTGAGAGAGCTTTTCCTTCTTTTCTTGTTTTTACCAACTAAAGACTAACACAGGAAATCTCTGCGATCCAGACATTAGCTGACCCACTCAAAGCCAAAGTCAACAAGGCACCATTTCAGTCCTTTTTTGGTCATCTGTATTAATGTGTGATACAGAGTCTCAGCTATGCAAAGGTAGAAACGCCACATGCAAGATTTGCCTATTTCATATGCCGAATGAAATTCTCCCACACATCTCTGACCCTGGCTCTCTGCTCTCTGCTCTCTCTTCTTATGGGACAGGGCACAGCTGACAGAAGGCGGAGCAGCTAGCGCAAGCAGGAAATGTAGGCAGGACCACGAGACTGTAGCTGTTCTCCCAAACACTCACTGAGTTATTGATTCGGGCTGGATTTTGTCTGGGCAAAAGTGCGCAACAGGACGCTGGCGGATTTTGGGACTTACTTGAATCCTGATAAGTTTTGTGATTATTGCTGTGCTGACTGCAACTGACTGATTCCGTTTATATCCAGACAAACTTCATTGGTGATTTGGTTGCAAATCTTAGCTTCTATCACGCCTCTGTGCTAGACTGAGTGAGACTGAATATGGGAGGAGATGTTAACTGCTTGTGTTTTGTCTCATGATATTTCATAATGAGCTGCAGGTGCAGGTTTTACACCTGCTGCTAAAATAACAACCTGGTCTTTCCTGTCAGTATGGTGTTGCTGGTATGTGGCAGTGGAGGAGTGTGTTTTGGTGGTTGCTGGTTCCTCAAAATGTGCTTTCCCTGAAGCATTTGTTGGACAAGCATACACTGAGAAAAAGACAGAGAATGAAAGAGGAAACAAGAAAGTGAGAAGCAGGCAGTGAATAAACACAGCAAGGCTTGGCTAAACGTAGTAGTATATTAACCCATCCTCTGGACTCATTAAAGGAGGGCAGAGACCTATATGTCTGTTGGACTATCAGTGCAGAATACAGAAATGGAATGCTGTCAGGTCTCAGGATTTGGCACAGTCTTGAAGCAATAGGAATTTACAGGTGATATAAATACACCATGAGTTCCACTAAGAGATGGTTAGTCCCACGCCGCTCTAAACTCTACATGTAAGTCCTTATGTGTGAACTCTTCAGTTCTACTTCTAAATATTGTGACACTGAACTCACTCTATCATTTACTCTCTAGTTTCCTCTGAACACACTGCAAACTGTTTGGTGCAATTTTTAGCTACTGACAAATGACTCATTCTAAGACCTTCTGCTTCTTCTTTCTGTGTAGTGTCGAAGGGGAGTCCCCGTGTCCAGAGACGGGCACCCACAAAGACAGCTCTTTCGGCCAGACGCCTTACCTGCGCGGCTCAGAACGCTACAGTGACAGCAGCACACCCTCAGGTACCAGGGGCCCTTCGTGCGTGGCTGCCTCCAGCTCAGCCAGCTTGGCCTGGGCGCTACGAACACGCCACCAACCTGCGAGTCTGGCCCTCCGCAAGCAAGAGGAAGAGGAGAACAAGAGATGCAAGGCCCTTTCAGACAGCTATGAACTCTCAACAGATCTGCAGGATAAGAAGGTATCAGTGCTGAGGATACTGTTGGTCAGATCATTTGTGTTGCAAATGTTCTTTGGATTTTCCTAGAAGCTATGAGCACTAGCAAACATTATGTAGATAATGGATTCCTTTCAGTGGGGAATCATGGCTGCAAAACATCCAGCCAATGAATATGTAGTCTGAGTACTTCCCTGTTTCCTTTTCCTTCATCCTTTGCCAGGTTGAGATGCTGGAGAGAAAGTATGGTGGCTCCTTTGTAAGTCGCAGAGCTGCAAGGACCATTCAGACAGCGTTCAGACAGTATCGCATGAACAAGAACTTTGAGCGCCTCAGAAGTTCCGCTTCAGAGAGCCGGATGACACGACGCATCATCCTGTCCAACATGAGACTGCAGTATTCCTTTGATGAGCGACAGCCTCAGCAGCAGGCCCAGACACAGACGAACTTCACCCACAGTGTGGCCATAGGGCCTCCTCATTCCCCCGACACAGACCGCCCAGGGGACTACACCCACTTAGAGGACTCCTTCTCCAAACAGGTAACGTTGTGGGTTTTCCTTTTCCGATGTGCCTCAAAGTCATTAAGTTCCATTTAAGTTCATATATTTATAATGAAAGTCTTAAAGGTCTTTACATGCAGAGAAAGAAACAGACAGAGGAGAAATGAACAGATCGAAAAGCAAAATTTAGCGAAAACCACACATCTGTCTGAGACATGAAGCAAATGCACTAAAAGTTTACTTTACAGGACATGAGATGCTCAAGTAGGAAGGAATGAGCAGTGCACCTGTGTATTCAGTCCTAATAACTCTTTTGTGTTTCCTCTAGGTCAAGTCCTTAGCTGACTCAATAGACGATGCCCTTACCTGCCGCGCGGGTCGCGATGACTCCCAGGAGGGCAGCAGGGAGGGTGGAGGGATAAGTGAAGACTTTGGGGAGTGTGTGTGGAGCAGCAGCAGCAACCCATCCTCCCAGAGAGGTTTGGGAGAAAGAGCCAGGGGAGCTGGAGGAGGACTCAGTATGCACGGCGACAGTACGGCCACGTCATACAGTGACGTCACCCTATACATGGATGATGGAATGCCGTCCTCCCCCTTGTCCCTTGACCGAGCACCCAGCAGCACAGATACAGAGTACTGGGGCCCCGGTGGTGGTGTTGGAGGGCGTGAGGACAGCAGGGACACCGAGGGAGGGGGTAGCAGTAACAGTCGGCGCAGCACCCCATGCACCGAATGCAGGGACTATCGTCTGAGGGGCGCACATCTGCCTCTTCTCACTATTGAGCCGCCCAGTGACAGCTCAGTGGACATGAGTGACCGTTCAGATCGGGGTTCTCTGAGCAGACAGCTGGTCTATGAGCAGGAACCTGGTGTAGGAACTGGCTCCCCTCAGGGAACCCTCAAACACTCCCCCAACACGGGCACCCGGCCGTCCTCCACTGCAGCTGCTCAGGGTCAGACTCGGGCACCCGGCAGACCCATACCGACACATATCCCTCACCAGGTGGCGGCTCACCACCACCATCACCACCATCCTATCCACCACCATCAGTACCCTGACACACCTTCATCCTCCTCCTCTCCACAGCAGCCTCCCACCACCCCTCTGTCCTCCTCCTCCTCTACAGCTCTGCCCCCCGGTGGTCTGGAGCAGCCGTGCTGCTCCGACGGTGACAATGATTCACTTAACTCCACAACAAACTCCAACGAGACAGTCAACTGCAGCTCGGGCTCCTCATCTCAGGACAGCCTGCGGGAGCCTCTGCCTCCTCTGGGTAAGCAGACCTACCAGAGAGAGAGCCGCCATAGCTGGGACTCTCCGCCCTTCAACAGTGATGTGGTGCAGAGACGCCAGTACCGCATAGGTCTCAACCTCTTCAACAAGTAAGTTGTAACACTTATAATCAAAATTATCTATGAGTAACTGTTTTGATGGTGATCACACAATTAAACTACAAAAAACTGTAGTGAGAACATGTGTTTACTTTTCATTGATTACAGGAAGCCAGAGAAAGGGATCCAGTACCTGATTGAAAGAGGGTTTGTATCTGATACTCCGGTCGGGATTGCTCGCTTCATCCTAGAGAGGAAGGGACTCAGCAGGCAGATGATTGGAGAGTTCCTGGGAAACCGACAGAAACAATTCAACAAAGATGTTTTAGAGTGAGTATGGGAGTATGCCAAGTCAGTCCAGACACAGATTAGAGTATATGCACACCGCCTTTCAGCTCACATTTTTCATGCCAATTCTAAATGGATCAACCTTAACATGATTTACAATCTGTATGGATGATTTAATGTTAGTCTTCAGGTGCAGAGGTTAGACTGTGACCTCTGCTGTGTGTGTGTTTCAGCTGCGTGGTGGATGAGATGGACTTCTCAGGTATGGACCTGGATGACGCTCTGAGAAAATTCCAGGCTCAGATTAAAGTTCAGGGAGAAGCCCAAAAGGTGGAGAGGCTCATAGAGGCTTTCAGGTTTGTCTGTGTTGGAATATAGAAAGAAGAAGTGATTGCTGACTGATACAATGAGTTTCAACCACTGTGACTGAAATATGAAAATTTTCATTTGTTTGAACATGTTGTTTTTGTCTCTCGTGCAGTCAGAGATACTGTGTGTGTAATCCAACCCTGGTTCGGCAGTTCCAAAACCCGGACACCATCTTCATCTTGGCCTTTGCCATAATCCTCCTCAACACAGACATGTACAGTCCCAACGTCAAAGCCGAGAGGAAGATGAAACTGGAGGATTTCATCAAGAATTTGAGAGGTGCTGCTGGACAGAAAAAAAACACGTACACTTGATACATGACTTTATGAAACACATGTCATGCAGTAATCATTTTCTGTTTATAGACACTGTGTAAACAAAACTTTTAGAAAGCATTTTTAAATAAGGTGTTTGGGTGACTTTGGATTACCTGTAGAAATTACAGTACCTGTCATAACAGAAAAAGAGTGTTTTATGATGAAGACACCTGTTTGCATTTTTTTTCATTTTAAATAGAAATGAGAGATTTTAGTGTGTTTTTTTATCAGCTTTGTAGTAAGTCTCACTTCCTCTTGTTTGTGAAAACTGCAAATACCACTAGATGTTTTCCATTAGATAAACTATCATTTGTGACTTGTACGGAGCTGTTTTGATAAACATAATTTCCTGAAACCCTCCCTTTCCCTGTCTCCACCCAAGGCGTAGACAATGGTCAGGATATACCCAGGGACCTGCTCGTTGGGATCTACCAGCGGATACAGAAATGGGAGCTACGGACCAATGATGACCATGTGTCCCAAGTGCAGGCGGTGGAGAGAGTCATTGTTGGCAAGAAGCCTGTGGGTTTCCTGGGACAAACTGAATTCATAATATTTTCTGATTTATTTGTGTTTTTGTGACAAGAGGGTGTGGAGCTACAAGTTAAAGATTCCATTCTTTGCCTATGTAGGTACTGTCCCTTCCCCATCGTAGGCTGGTGTGTTGCTGCCAGCTCTATGAGGTGCCTGACCCCAATAGACCTCAGAGGACAGGAGTTCACCAACGAGAGGTCTTCCTCTTTAATGACCTTCTGGTGGTAAGACTCACATTCACCACTTTTTAAGACACAGCAGATACTTTCATAATGTATTTCAACTAAAAGTCCCTGTAAAAAAAAACATATCCTAACTATGTTACCTACCAGGTGACCAAAATCTTCCAGAAGAAGAAAACCTCAGTGACTTATAGTTTCAGACAATCTTTCCCTTTGGTTGAGATGCAAGTGCACATGTTCCAGAACTCATGTAAGAAACCATTTGTCGTTTTGCACATTTCAATTATTCTTAATTACCCTGTATGATGATTAAGGCTTTTATTTCTCTCTGTTTGCACCTCTCAGACTACCCTCATGGAATCCGCCTGACCTCAGCAGTCCTAGGCGGGGAGAGGAAGGTTCTTATTGTCTTTATGGCACCCAGTCAGCAAGACCGCACCCGCTTTGTTAGCGACCTCAGGGAGAGCATTGCTGAAGTGCAAGAGATGGAGAAATATAGAGTTGAATGTTAGTACCCCATCTACTGGTCATTACTGTGAACTATAACTTTTAGAAGGCATAATCACCGTTCTGTATGTGTCTGTTAGTGAAGTTCTTCTGCGTACCATGTCTCTCTCTCTCTCTCTCTCTCTCGCTCTCTCTCATTTTGAATTCCCCTGTGCTCTCTGTGTTTATTTACAGCGGAGCTGGAGAAACAGAAAGGTGTGATGCGGCCCAGCTTACTGACTGGAGGTGTGGTTGGAGGAGGCGTAGGTGTGAAGAGCGATGTTGTGAATGGCACCCTGGGAAGGACAAGTTTTGATGACAACTGCTCAGTGGGTGAGGGTCTCAAACGCACAGCACTCAGCTCATCTCTCAGGGACCTATCGGAGACAGGTGAGACAACAGAACCTCAGAGACAGGGTCAGTTTCATTTCCTTGCTGTGAGCGGGGTTGAATTGGGTAGCACTGCTTTCTGTGATTTTGTTTTCTGTTTCTATGGCTACATCCTGTTCCTCTTTCTCTCTGACATTTGGACACAGCTTATGCATCTTTTTCAAAAAAACATGTGAACAAACATTCCAACCTTCCACTCTTTGCTAACCTGACTCTTCCTGGCGGGGGTGCAGGGAAACGTGGTCGCAGGAACAGTGTTGGTTCTCTGGACAGTACCATGGAAGTAAGTCTCAGCAAAGCTAGATGTAGACTTCTAACCTTTATTAGACCTACATTTCCCCTTGGTGCTTTATCTTCCCAAGCACGCTCAGTGTGTGTACAGAGTGCATATAGATGGTGTGCGCGTGTACATGCATGTGCGTGTGTCCACATGTATCTGTCCTTCACTGACACCCTTTGCATGGCTGTGAGTGTTCATGTTTGCCCAAGCATGTCTTGATGTAAGTGGGACCAGGGGATATACTGAAATTCTCCAGTGATTTTTCTAAAGCACGATGATACTTTATCCTCCCAGGGCTCCATCATTAGCAGCCCACAACCTCACCAGCGCTATCCAGTGCCAGGTGTGGTCCCTGGCTGCTACGGAACAGAAGACTTCCGGCCTCACCGCCCCATCCTGAGCCCCGGAACGGGGGTGGGGGGTGGGCCGGGGCAGCAACATACCACTGCTGGGACAGGAGTTGGGGGAGTCTCCAGCAGTGTAGAGAGAGCAGGAGCGGGGAGCGTCCCTGGGGGGAGCAGCAACAACAACAGCGGCTCCTTCCTGGGCTCCCTATTCGGCAGCAAACGCGCCAAACCACCAGGGCCCCTTATTCCACCGGGGCCACCCTACCCCGCACCTGTCCCCCCACTGACTACGGGAGGGCCCCCTCCTCACTCCCCTTCATCTCTGTGCCAGTTGGAGGGGGGGCCTTCCAAGATCCAGGCGCTGCACGCACAGTACTGTCACGCGGGCACCGTGCAGCCCCCACCACCTTACTACCATCACCATCGCTACCATATCCAAACTGTCACTCCTCCTTTGCAAGGTGTGCCCCCTCATACTATACAGAGAGGCCCACTATCCTGTCGTCCACCGCTTGGCCCACCGCACGCCCAGCACCCGCAGCTGGCCCATCTCTCCCAGCTCTCCCAGCATGGGCTTCCGGGTCGCTACGCCAACATGGTGGTGGGTTGTCCCCCCCCCCCTTTCTCCTCTCTCCCAACATTCCCAGAACCCACAATTCGCCCTCTACCACGCGCAGCCCACACACTGTGTCAGAGGGGGCGGCGGCCCTGGTACCAAACCTCCACTCACCTTGTCTCACTCCCACCCGCACCCCCACGCACACTCCCAAACCCACCCCGGACACGTGCACACACCACACCCAGCCAGCCACTCCACGCACCAAACACACTTCATATTCGGCACTCTGCCCCACAATCTACCCTCCGCGTCCGTCAATGCGCATCACGCAGCCTCCGCCGCCCCGTATCTGCCCCAGTACCCACCTCTCTCTTCTATCCCCCCTCCCCCACCACACTCCCCTTTACCCCCCCCTTCGTCCCCCCTTACCCCTCTTACACCTCTCTCCCCTCACCCCCCCCAGCACCCCGGGCAGCCTCAGCAGGGGCCGCAGGTGACGGGGGCTGGAGCGACAGGTACAGGGGGCAGCTCCAAATCCAAGCCTATCAACCGGATAAGTACCGTGGTGTGAGCAGGGTTTGGGTCCCCAGGGGTCAGAGGTCAGATGATAGAGTGGTGGAGGTGGGCAGAGCCAGGGCTAGAACCAAGTCTGCCAGGACAGAAAGTAACAGCAGCAGCGCTAGTGACAAGAGGAAACGCAGTTTGCTTCGTCTCTGTTACTTTCACCTCCGTTTCCCACACATGTAGGTGGAGATAAAAAGCACAGCTAGAGCTAAATAGCACGTGCACACATCCTTGAAACCTGCACACATAGAAACACACTTATATGTGCACATCCACAGGAACAAACACCCCTCACATTTGCACACACAATGTCAAAAAAGTTTATAGCCATATAATCTAAGATGAAACTATATCTATATCTAGATATTTTGCCTCAGTTTTAATTGTCTGAAGTCTAGTTGAATCTGTATGAGACTATTCACATGTATATTACCAAGATGTGATAATGTGACACTGGAAACATGGAGACCATATATATCCAGCTGCTTACATGGGGATGTAAATAAAGACTCAACCATGAAATGCATTCCAGCGGAGTTTGGCATTAAAAACAGCAGAGAGAGTTGCAAAAAAAATGTTCCTTGACTTTGCAATAATTTACTTGGCTTCATGATGTCTCCGTCCACTCTTGCAGGTTCTGCTTTGCTGACAGGCATCTTTTTTTCTAAAGAAGACCTCAGATATGTTGCTTTGTCCTAAACTTTAAAACCAGTGCACGGTTTCCTGACAGTCTTTTGCTTAATGGTCTT
The DNA here is from genome assembly GCF_017976425.1 of Toxotes jaculatrix. Lineage (NCBI taxonomy): Eukaryota > Metazoa > Chordata > Actinopteri > Toxotidae > Toxotes > Toxotes jaculatrix. Next base: position 25,198,788 of record NC_054395.1, on the reverse strand, counting down.
TTACATGTCAACAGGAGCCACCTGGCTTTATAATGCATTCCTTGTGGGGTATGGGAATCAATGATACAATCAATAATATATTTTGAATGTTTCTGAAGCTTCTTGCTGTTTTATTGATATTATACCTGCTATGAGTATGATGAATATTGTCCAATACTTGTTTTGATCAGTGATTAATTATATCAGCAGATGTTTGTACATGGTTATAGAGAGTATATGCACATATAAATTCCCTCAGTTTGCCATAACGACTAGAGGGTGTTCTGATATGTGAAGTGTGGTTTATTTCCATAGTACCATGGTTTCCATTGAGTTCATCTTTTTTAATAATTAGTATTATTGATTGTTGAAAATAATGAATGAGGTTTAGTTTTGTTCAAATTAATTTGAGCACCAACAATATTCCTCCTTTTTCTGTTTTGTTTGATGCGAGCAAACAGGGGCACAATTTCTCAAATGGGGTGAAAAACAAAACTTGAACTTACAGAGTGGATCTGAATTAATGTTTCATTTTTGATTTTTATGAGGAGGCTCCCTGTAAAGGAAAAAAAAAACATGGCTGTGGAGAAAGATCTGGATTTTGGAAGATGCCATTCCCTCATAATTAAACAGGGTAACTATGCTCACTTCCTTGCAGTCATCAGATTTAGTCATTGTGTGTTTTTCTATGTTTTGAAGAAGCACGCTTTTACATGAGGTTTTGTGGTTTTGCACACGTGATGTCTTAAGTCAGAAATGGCCTTCTTCTAATCCTCCCTCCCCTGCCACTTTTAGAAATCTCTTATTGTATTTTCTGATGCCTTGGCATCCTGCTGAGGGCTCCTTATTTAAAAAAAACATAACAAGAGTCAAGAATGTAACATAGCCTACAGGTACATACTGTATTCCCCTCTCTTTTTTTTCTGTGGCCCCTTGTGTAAGTGTTACCCCTTTTGCTACTGCAATTTTTGAGGTTGAAATTAAGCACTGATGTGGTTTACCTCCAGTGACATTGGTTACCAAGGGAAAACTACATATATTCTGATTCAGGAGAGAAATCTATGGAAGGAGCTACTGCAAGAAATGAAGAAATTCAAGAAGATCTGAATCCTCAAGAAAAGGATTTTACGAGAGCGACATGAATGTCAAATGAAGATTTTATAATTGTGTGTTGGCTAGCTTCTTCTTTTTATGGTGTCCATTTTGACTCTTGCATGAATATATCTGCACTTATTAAATAGATTGTACTGTATAAACCTGAATGTACATATTATACTATACATAGGCTTCTTATCATAACTATGGGATGAATTACTCCCAGTCTGTATTCAGGTGCGTGCATGTGAGTGCCACTAAGTATGTACATATAAAAGAGGGACAGGGGTAGGAGACGCTGGCCAAAAGGAAAAACTGACTTCTTTTTCTTTTCTTATTATTTCAGACTGAAGGTGAGAGAATGAATTATCATGATATAAATTATTAAAGCCTAAAAAAGTTTATCTGTCAGTGCACTTATTGATATTATTTTAAACAAATGAGTTAAATTTTTCTTTGTGTATGTATTATGTGTACTGAAAGAATAGAGAATTGAGATGTGAATATTTATTGCTTCTGATAAATTAAAGTGTCCTTGCAGTGAAGCGGCCTGTGTGTGTAGTTTTTATGTGCTATTAAAGTCTGTTTCCACCATTAAATTGGTCAAAATAAGGAACATGATAACATTAGTTAGTAGGAAAAATAAACACATTGAAAATCTATCACAAGATGACAGACAGAGGAGATCCCAAGTTTACAAGGGGCATTGTAACCATATAATATAAGCTATGTTGATAATTTCACAGGATTTCTCTAGTTTTTATTTGGCACAAAAAGGAAAGGAAAAGGTTACCATCACTACCATAGTTTGAAAATTGGAGATATTACAAAACACTATGAAAATAAAATAGCAACCCATGTCAGTTTTGTTGTGTACCCTAAATTGCAATTTTGTGCCACTCTTTAAACATTAATAACTTGATACAACCATTGGTGGAAATTGTATTAAACATAATCTACTATGTAACTTTGAGGCTAACTGAATTTCCATTTACATCAATATAATTTGGCTTTTTTTTTGGACAAGAATTTACAAAAAAAAACTCTTTAATGTCAAAGTACTTCTACAAGTAATAAGTAGTAAGTAATGTCAATTAATTAAAATATATAATGTAAAAGTGATTGTATTAATGTTGACCCCTTAAAGTCAGTATTTAGTAGGTGCACCTTAGGTTGCAATCACAGCACTGAGTCTGTGTGGTTAGGTCTCAATCAGGCTTGCACATCTGGACACTGCAATTTGACTCAGAGTAGTCATAGGTGTCTTGGTGGCTTCCCTCACTAGTCTCCTTCTTGCACATTCACTCAGTTTGTGAGGACTGCCTGCTCTGAGCAGATTTACACGTGCCATTTTTTTTTCTTAAAGATGGATTTAACTGAACTCCAGAAGATGTTCAGTGACTTGGGATTTTTTTTGTATCCATCCTCTGACTTATAGTTTTCAATGACCTTTTCCTCAGAGTTGCTTGGTGTGTTCCTTTGTCTTCATGGTGTAATTGTTGCCAGGAATACTGAGTAACCAGTGACTGGACCATCCAGACACAGGTGTCTTTAATCTGCAATTACCTGAGACACACGCACTGTACTCAGGTGATCTCCATTTCACTAATTGTGACACAACTAGCACCTAGTGGCTGGACCTCTCCCTTGAATTTGGTCAGTCACTTTAAAGGGGTAAATATTTATGCAATCACTTATTTGACATTGTATAGTTTAACTTAATTTAAATTTCTTTGTAGAAATGTATTTTCACTTTGACCTAACAAGGTTTTTTTTTCTATTCTTGACTAAAAAAGCCAAATGATATTGACCATGATTCCATTTATAAAAGCAATTAAAAGGGAAAACATCCAAGGGGGTGAGTGCTTTTTATAGGCACTGTATGAAAAAGTATAAATTATGAAACATTTTAAGATAGATACTTTATTCATCCGCCTGGGCAAATTAACATTTAACGTCTAAACTGAATATAAAGGTGGCCAGTTTCACTCCACTCAGTTCTGTCGAGACATACTAACACAGGAAGATTAAGACAGTTATATGGAGCCAGCCACATGAGAACGTTTTCTTTTTATAGGCAATGGCATGGTGAACTTTTACAATTAAATTAGATTGATTTAATTTACTTTTTAATGTAATTTACTTTTAATAAGAGTATGTTTCCGTTGTGGTTTTGCATTTTTATTTACTTGAGTACGGGTTTTGTCTGTACTTCTACTACAGCTGATGTAATTGTATGACTTTTATTTACATGCGTGGGTACTACTTTCAGGGTGTAAACGTGACGAACGTGGTGTGAAGATTTGAGGTTGTGCTTCGGTCGTGAGAAAAAACTAAGATGGCGTCTCGTCAAGAAAGATAGGATGGCCAGAAGAGAGTGATGATGTTGGTCGGAAAATGATTGATAGCGACATAACTGTTAAAGTTTGAGACTCTCGTTTACTATTAAAACATCGGCCACCCATGTTTTGAACCCGTGTCGTCTGGCAGAGCGGAGTCTATGGAGAACCGAGGCTGAAAAACGGTCAACTTTGCTAGCAGCGGTAGCTAGCCAACTGGACCGAGCACAGCTGGCCAACGTTAGCTAACCACCAGTTATCACAACAACAGAGGAAGGAGAGCGGCCACCAGCCCTATCATACCCCGGGACATCGAGGTGTCTTCGGGTCAGTCATAGGAATGCAGCGAGACATTGTAATGCAAAGGGGTCAACAAATAACTGCATGTGGAATTTCTTTTTACACATACATGTATGAGAGCAGCGTTACTCACCTTGTTGTTAGCGTCGATTTGAGTACGAACGTTGGCTTATTAGGGGTTATATTGTTGACTTAGTGTTCTCTGCCACCCAGTTAACGTTAGCTAACTACTGCTAGCTAGTTATCTAAAACAGTGGGAGGCGAGGGGACTGAGCTGAGAAGAACTGGAGGCCTCGATGCTAACGTTAGCTACAAGCGGCGTTAGATGATAGATGAACAATAGACACAAATAGACTTCTTGATAGCCAGAAGAGGATAAATGACTGACACCTAGCTAACCCACTATAAACATTTGAATTGGGGGCTTTTTCTCTTTCGTCATTTTTTTTTGTTATGCCTGTCGTTGGAAGGTAAGGTTAGTTTTAACGCCAGTTCTCCCAAGTTTAGTAGCTAGTAGCTAACAGTTGTCAGCTAACAGTTATTTGTATTAATGAGTGAATTCAAACATCGACATCTAAGCGTGCCTATTGGGCTTCTGCAGTCGAGTAATTGTGTATTTGTTGTCATTTGTCTCTCAAAAGCTTTCTAATTAATCTAGCCCAGCCCACTTGCGAGCATTGATGCTTTTATGGCCTTCTATACCTTAGGGTTCATGGCCTCCACGCCATTGTTTGTCTGAAGGCCCATTAAGAATCAGTTAGATGGGATACTTGCCACAGAAGTCTCAGCATCAAGTTCTTTTGATTTTTTTTGATGACTTTTTTTTAAAGGAATGTCTCATGATAGCATTCACTGAATACGCTTCTTTGACTCTTCACTTACAGATTACACAAAGAACTGCTTATTGCTTAGAGACAGACAAATGTTTCCATCACCTCTGTGTTTAAATTTAATTGTTCTGTACTGCAACTGATAAAACCTTGCTTAAAACTTTCCATGTCGGGCCTTGTTGATGCGCCAGAGCATGGCATTTGTTTTGTTGTGTCTGATGTTGGGGGAGGGGGTTTTAACAAGGACCACTTTGAGGACAAAAAAAATTTCATCCTGGGATTCCCCATGTCTCTTGTTATTGACTGTTACCTTAAGTGTTGGCCATAATGCATATAGAGGAACTAACAGGCATACTTATAAAGCGGTCAGTTTTACAGTGTTAGGGACTAGGACAGGACCTGCTAGGACAGGAAGTAGTGAGCTGGCAAAAGTAAACAAATCCGGTAACCTTTTGTACTAAGTGAATAATGTGTTTTTTATGGTCAGTTTTACTTATCATTGAACTTTACATTGCCTTTATAAAATTGAATCTGTCCGCAAATCGTTTGTTTCAGTTTGCTGTCAATAGAAACATGTAATGAGATCTGTGTCAGTGTAATTTCTGAAGGCAGTATGTTGGCCAGTGAACATACTTATCAAGAATCCACTCCTCACAACTTTTTGACTTTACACCACTCTGAACTGTGCTCCAGTATGTGGAGACCATTAAGTTATAAAGAAGTGACTTTAAATTATGTACAGGGTTTAAGGTTTTAAGTTGCTCTCTACAAAACAAAAACAAGCATTACATATATAAAACGCTTTCTGGAATGCTGTATGATGTTGTGATACTTATTACTAAGTCTGTTACAGTTCATTAACTTGTTATGCGTTATCTTCCTGTTGTCAGGGCAATGGAAGGGGAAGAGTTTGTACCTCCTCCGGAGTGTCCAGTATTTGAGCCATCATGGGAGGAGTTTCAGGATCCCCTGGGCTACATCGCCAAGATACGTCCAATTGCAGAGAAGTCTGGAATCTGCAAAATTCGACCTCCACCAGTAAATATTTGCTTATGCTTGGATTATGTTGAAGAAATGTTCTCTGTGTTCTGTATGAAATGTTTATCATGCATAGGGTCTACAGTATTTATGTATACTATTAAGTATTAGGTCCAAAGTACATGGGCTTGTAGTTTTGGTCTTAAAGATTTTTCTTCAGTCACCCGAGAAGCTCCATCAGTTCTGGCAACAGGGATGGCATAGATCTCTATTTTTCCTTGTTTTGCTTTTTCAAGCCATCTTTGAGTTTGCAGGCTTTGTAAAACATGACCCTGGTGATCCTGTCTAACCAGTCTGACAAAGTTGGTTTTCAAGTGTAGTCCTGCTCTGAATGTCATCAATGTGTCATTTTTGGCATTAATTTCATAATGTGCAACATCATCAAAAAAAAAAAAAACAGCATGTTTAGTATGATATTAGATCAGATGAATGATTCCCCATGATGTTTGTACAAAGGCAAGAATAATGATTCAGTGGTGTTGCATATGTAGAATATTTACACAGAAATGAACTATGAAAACAAATAAAATCTACAGCTATAAAAAGGAAGAAAATCTACACTATATTTAGTTAACAGCCATATCAAGTACAGTATAAACAATACAGTGTTACAAGAGTTAAATTACAGAATAAAACATCTAACAGAAGTAAAGTTGTTTGCAGCAAAGGATAGAGAGGATTACTGGAGTGAAACTGCAAGTGGTGTAGGATTGTGAATTAAAGCCTTATCACTGATCATCTTTAGGGCTTGGTGGATATAATCATGCAGTTATACATAAATTAGTTGCTTTACTAACTACTAACTGGTGAGAAGATAGGCCTTCAATTGTTGATAGTGTGAACTTCACTTGCTCTTTAGTAGGCAACCTAGGTTATCCTTCCTGCTTAAAGCTGAGCCAAGTTCTTGAGCCTGAAAGCCAGGGTTAAACCAGGGTTAAGCCCAAACTAAGCACACCATCTCATTAATTGCCCATGTCCATGTTCATCTTTTAGTAAGATTCCTGAATGATAGAGGTCAGCATTGAAGTAGAAATTATTGAAGTTGCTCTTTTCTTATATAAATTTACAAGTTTAATTTGTACATCTTTGCTCCCTTCAAGGACTGGCAGCCACCATTTTCAGTGGAGTTGGACAGCTTTCGTTTCACACCCCGCATCCAAAGACTGAATGAGCTGGAGGTAAGTTCCTCTTTTTTCCCTTAACATTGTAGATTGTTGACAGACAATTGAAGTTGTTCATGGAACTAGTCATAGTAATCTTTGTCGTCATCCATGCGTCTCATTTTAGGCGGAGACCAGAGTGAAGCTAAATTATTTGGACCGCATCGCCAGGTTTTGGGAGATCCAGGGATCCTCCTTGAAAATCCCACATATTGAAAGGCGCATCCTTGATCTTTTCAGCCTTTCAAAGGTGAGTGTGAACTGAGTTGTTCTCACACAGAAGATAACATGCTAACATCCAGATCTTGGTTTTTGTTCCTTTTCTAAGATTTGTTAAATGGTCAAAAAATACATTTTTGTTCCAGATTGTGACAGATGAAGGAGGTTTTGAGATGGTTTGTAAGGAACGGCGCTGGGCTCGTGTGGCCCAGAGGCTTGGCTACCCTCCAGGCAAGAACATAGGGTCTCTGCTGCGCTCACACTACGAGAGGATCGTCTACCCCTTTGAGATGTTCCAGTCTGGTGCTAGCCTGCCGGTATCACTACACATTCTCATCTGTCCTTTTTTGTGTTACCAGGGTTAATCAGCATATAGATAGCATTTAGAATGAGTTGATCTGTGAAGAGCTTAGTCATCATATGAAGAATGAATCTAATCTCTCTCTTTTTATGTACTTTCTAGCATTGCAAGCCAAAGCACTATGATGGTGAGGATGTGGATAAAGAGTACAAGCCCCACTCCATCCCCCTGCGACAGTCTGTTCAGCCATCCAAAATGAGCAGTTATGGACGCAGAGCGAACCGGTGTCAGCCTGATGTGAGTGAGAGTACCTGTCCTTACTTGTCATTCACCAAATTTGCATATCTCTGAGACAAGTAACACTGTACTGAGCTGTACTTTGTCACTTAAATAGATTTTTTGGATGACATTTCTATATTCCTTGCTGGCCTCAGAATCAAGCCTAGAAATTGATTAATTTGAGGAAAATTTTTGTTTTATACAAGAGGTGATCGATAAGTTCGTGGCCTAAGGTAGAATGAGATGAGTTATGCAGCTCTCGTTGCATATATATATATTTCAACCCTTTCAAAGATTATACAGAAAGTTTTTGAAGTTAAGAACGTTTGTGGTAATTCTGTTTGGGGTAATTGAAAATTGCAAGTTAGCACTGTCCCAGAAAATGGGCACGGTCTTCGTGAATTCATCTGCTACCTCTGTCTCAAGGGCCTATCACCCAAGTAGCGACTGATTAGGCAACCTCAGACTACTAACACTTCCCCAAGATGAAGAAGGAAGTGGTCACCATTTTGACACCAGTAATGACATTGTCGCTTCATGATCTGTATGCTCCTCGACTGCTGGACTAAGTGTGTAAATGTAGGAGGGAACTGTTTTAAAAAAATAATTTTCTAGCATTGCCTTATTCTACATTAGGCCATGGACTTATGAATTGCCCCTCGTGTAATGCTTTTCAAGGCCACAAAAATCGCATCGGTTTGGTGCAGCTGGTCTGTTAAAGAGGAATTTCTTTCAGCTCTGCCACTGTATTGAAGTTGTGAGTTTCCACCTTCACATGAATTTAACTGTTAGGTTTTCAGGCTTTCTTTACTTATAATTACTTAATCAGTGATGGTTTCTCAGAGGACTTAAACCACATATCAGAATCACTGCCACTGACGATATAACCTGCATTTGTTGTCATAATAATTGCAATCTGGTAATCACAGTTTCATTTTAACATACATTAGAGTTCCACTAATTAATGTGCAAAACCTACACGTGTTTTCATGTGGTAACCAAAAAAAACACTTCTGAAAAAATGTTCAGATTTTTTTTCCAGTACTTTAATCAGTGTACAGTAGATATATACTTGCTATTTGGTGATCTGGACTGAACAGCAAAGAAAACCGACAGGCTCCTTTGTTTGTTAACATTTAAAGTATTAGTACCATTTAATGGTTTACTATCTGCCTGCAGATGAGTCAAATCAATAGTGACACAGTTTACATTTTTACAGGCTAACAAAAAGCGACGCCAACAATCTACTCAGGTGTTGGATGACAGTCTTCTAGTGTGTACCATGCTGCCTTGTTATTAACGGTTTCTGTGCTTATCCATGTGCCCTGGTGCATGAGTTACAGCGTAGTGTTGGGAAAATGTGACAGTGCACTCAGAGCACATCCCAGCCTGCTTATTCTCCATCCCGCCATGCTGCTGTGCTTAATTCTGCTTTTGCTCTCTGCTCCATGGCTTATTTTGTTCTCTGCTTTGTTTCTGTCACTCTCTTTCCATCCCCACAGTAGGCACACAACTGTTTATTTCATAGGCCACATACTTTTTTTTTTTTTTTGTTGCCAGGACACAACACAATGTGTGGACCAGCCTGTTCTTTTACCTCATGCTTGTTACATGCAAGCTAATGATGCTTCATTTCCTACCCTAACCCCCTCCTCACATACTCGCACACACACCTCACCTCCACCCCCAAGGTTTTAATGACCTACTCATCATACTTTAAATACATAAGGCTCGCCAGTAGATTTTGTTTTTATTTTTTCATTGTTTTTACGCTGGAATACGTTTTATGTTTTGCATATTTAGTTAAATGCTGAATTGATGGGAACAAAACTAAGTTTGATGCAGATTTTTTTTAATGTCTCCAGATCTCATCAGATGGTTGACATAATAACTGATAATAATGGGACTCCATGTGAAATCCAGTGCATTTTATATTGGTTCATTTTTCATTCTCATTACTTAAATAGCTTCTGCAATATCCTTAGTTTTTAGAATTTCTTCATTAACAGTTTAGCCCATTTTTAAGCATTCCAGTTGTGATTGCCATTTAATAGCCATGTATCATAAAGGATCCGATTCTGGACACCTTTCCAGCATCATTTCTGTTTAGTTCCAAAGCTGATCCATTTCAAATAAATCATGTAGGTGCTACAGCAGAATCACCCATCAGTTGTTGGTGGCAACTTGAAGCGTCAGGGTCCAAGATAAGAACAGTCTTTTTTTTTTTTTTTCCAATTAGCATTTAATGCATCTTTAATTGTTCATCTTGAATCAGAAAACACTGGTCTGTCAAACTGCAGTGTAAACTAATCTTGAGTATTATAAGATATCCCAAAATTGCAAAAAATAATTTGTAAGTAAGAATTTAAATCCACAAAGTTTGGATTTAATACATCGTAAATCAAATGTGACCCTTGTCTCATAATGTGTCCCAGTGATATTTTTCCTACAACTACTGGCTCTGTTCTCTCCAGGCTCTCTCCCCTCCTCTCTCATCTCCTTTTTTCCTCTTGTCTTAGTTTATTGTTGCTGTTATTGTCTCCCCTTGCAGGGTCCAGAGGATCTGGCCCCCCATCCTCTCACCACTGGCTCTCAACTCATCTCTGCGGTACTGCCTCTTGAGCATATGAGCTCACCTTCCGCCCCTGCTCTCTTCCTGCCTCTTTTCCTAGACCACCTCACCCCTTCTGAAGTTGTCTAGATGTTTTGTTTTTTTTATTTTAACTAACCACTCAAGCACTTTCATTAACATGCAGTCATACCCCTGATGTCTAGGGGGTGGCAGCCCATAATAGGGCCACATGACTGTTGCAGACACGTTGCCATCAAAACCCTCCGTGGCATTTTAATACATGTACTTTGATTTTGAGATCAGACAATGAACAAAGAGAGGAAGATTCCCCCCAGCCTGTTCTCCTCTGTTTTTATTTAAGCTGTTAGTTCTTCATGAACAGGCTCTAGAAATGTTATTAAAATGAGAATGTGCTGTCTCATGTTGGACAAAGGTGTTTTGGGGCCTTGTCCTTGCAGTTTTATGTGTTACATTGTAGAGTGGAAAAGAAGTTCAGGAATGTGAACAAATTTGAATCCTAGTCCAAAGTTGCTAAGAACAAATGTCTCAGATGTCCTAAATGGCACAGATCACGGTAGGCTGTTGGAGAAACGTTCACTTTATCCCAAAACATTTTTCTAGTCTAGTTGTTTGGCTGTTGCACTCTGTAGCTTTCTCTCTTTGACTCATGCTCTTTCTCTGTGGTCGTACTGGACTTGTAATGCTGGGCTGTCTGTGTGCCTTTACACTTCTGCTGTCTTGCCTTGCTGTCCACTCACTACAGCAGCTGAGAGTGTGGCTGCATGCGTTCTCTCTTTTGGGTGCACTCACACAGGAGACTAGCAGGTTTCATTTAATAGGCTTTCACTTACAGAGCACCATAGTTTGATGACAGATGGGAGTCTTAAACCACTGGAGTACTACCTTTTTTCAACGTGTAATTGTTTTTGGCCTTGAAGTTTCCCTAGGTTTCGGCTATTGTCTATATGTAATCTGTATTGTTGTCTGCTGCTTTCAGTTCCCATCTCATTTGCATACTCCCTTGGTCAACAAAGTTCAGGTGCCTGGAAAGTGCACCTTTTTTTTTTTTTTTTTTTTTTTGTACGCAGAAAATACAGAACAGAGAACAGACAGCCAGAGTTAACATCTGCATGACTGAAGGTGCAACTGTATAAACAAACAAGCCCCTCTTGGAAATGAGCCTCGAATGGCATCTTTTACAGCACTGTGCGTGTCCTGTTTTTGTGCTATAAATGGCACTAATTAATGTTGTCATGACATGCATGCAAGAATTCTCTTGCTGTGAGAATACAGGTTGTGTTCTGACTACCGCCGGGTTCTTGGTGTTCATCTGTGTGGGAGAAAAAGTGCTTATATGGTCACATTATTCGTCAAACCTCTCACAAATTAGGACCAAACTTTAAATTTTGTCCTGCTTTTTTGTGCTTTTCAGTTCTACCGACTGTTTACTGAAAGTGATGTTAAGACCTGTGTTTCTGTCTACATTGCCGATGTTTGCAATCATATGGCTGACTGGAACTAGTGCCCGTAACCGTGTTCACACCTCAAAAGATTATAGTGAAACTGAAATGTAATGACTGCCCTAAAATAATTTTATTTTTTTTTCCATTCGCTACAACCATGATTCTTAACCTTGTGGGGGGTGGGAGGTTGCCTAAAAAAAGTTAATGCAAAATAAAAGAAGGGATGAGCAATATATCAGGGGCGATGTATCATTAAATAATAAATACAACATTAAATTATTGTTTTTGTTCAAATGATGGAATTTCAGGCGATAGTTATGGCCGATAATGCGGATCATGATGCGGACTAGCGATGGCACTCGAGACCTGGTTCTGAGTGGTGATATTTACCTCTCTGCTTTCTGTTGATCACTGTTTACACAAGGGTATGGCTGAGTTCCTGAAACACATACAGACAGAGTATGTCTGTCTGTATGTTTCAGGGCCACCCCGGTAATGGAGACGTTACTGGCAGATTTTGCAGCACAAACAGTTTATCAAACATCTGTTGAACCAGCAGAACACAGTCTTGCAGAAGAGTGCCATCTTCAGCTGCTCTGCATGTGGTCAATTGGCTGTCCCCGACTCATCCATTACACCATAATGTTTACACAGCCATACAGGGCTCCTTATGCTAATTTTAGCGCATTGTTTCGAGCAAGCTGAAAGAAAAAACGCTAATTGTATGTGATTGTTGAGGTTAATTATCTATGTATATGAAATTAGTTAGTAGAATTAATTAGTAGAAATTAGACTCTGAGGCTGAGACCAACCAGTCCCCCATTCTCTCCAGTAGAAAATCTCACACCATCAGCAGAGACAGAGGAGAGGATGAAATTACATTTTAAAATCGCTGACTGTGGTATTATGCACTCCTAAACTTTGCCCTACCAGCAGGGGTCAAGAATGTAGCAGTGGCAGAGCTGTCCAAATCCAAGAATTTTAGGGATCGAGGCAAGACCAAATGGGGCCAACAGAGTTCGAGATAACAGTTCCCATTTTTCATACTGCTGTCTCACTGTTGTTCATAGTGAGCGTCAACTATGATGAAACTTTGCTCACTCTTTACAGTACTTTTGGATTTAGAAAAGTTTGACATGTGATAGGAACAGGAAACAACTCTAACCAAAAAAAAATGTAATGACATTATAATCAGACCAAAGACCGTAAGAACAAGATGATGGGGGGGGGGGGGGAAACGCCTTGAGACCAGATTACAGCAACTACTCCTAAAGTCCTGCTCAGTGGTCGTAATGCCTCAGATTCAGCTGCAGTTAACATGTCAAACTCAAGTAAAAACAAAAAACAAAACTCATTAATGGATATTCAACTATAACTAAAATACTCTGTCAGTTATCATAAATGAACAACAAGGATTTGATTTAAAAACTGGAATAATAATCAATAAAAACTAAATGACACCCTACCCTAACTGTATGGTTGCAACTGCTGGTGATTGTGTGTTATGGTGGTGGGTCTTAACCTTTCAGCTTTCACTGTGACGTAGGCTAACGTTTCCTTACTTTCTAACCTAGCACAATCCCCTCTTGTGATGCATTGCTATGCTCTCATGTTTTAGCTGTTTGTTCTGCATTTGGCCTAAACCCTTGCTTTGCTCTGTGTGCTGTGGAGAGAAGCTGCAATCTATCTGTCCCTTAATGATGACAATTTACTTTTATTCACAGCCTGAACCTACAGAGGAAGACATAGAGAAGAACCCAGAACTGAAGAAGCTACAGATCTATGGTGCAGGGCCTAAGATGATGGGACTTGGACTGGTGGCGAGGGATAAAGGCATTAGGAAGAAGGGTAAGTGCTGTGACCACAGCCTCATAAATGACTTTGAAGTCCAACAGCAATGAACAGCAACGAGAAACCGGGAAATTTGGGCACAACACTGCACCACAAAAATTTACTTGATACAGTGAAAGCAGTGAGATGAGAATGAAGCAATTCCTCCATTCATGTCATAAATTGTGGGCAGAGCTTTGGTTGTAGAGCTTTGGTTTGGTTTAGATAAAACTGACAACCGTTGATTCTGAACAGTCCATGCTCTGTCTTTAGATGAGCTGCCTCAGACTGTTACCATCAAAGACGATGTGTCATCCGCTCCTGGTGATACCTCAGTCAAAGCGGAGCCACTGGAGCCTCAAGAGAAGCAGAGTGAAGGGTGCACATCGAGTCCCCAACTGCCTCCCTCAAGCATCACAGTAAAGACAGAAGTGAAAAAAGAAGAACCGCAGGACGAGGATGGGAAAGACGATGTTGACGAGGAAGATGACAAAGATAGACCTTGCACCAAAATGACCATGAGGCTTAGACGCAACCTCAACAACCCACAGTGTGTGAGTTGACCAGGGGATGCATTAAAGTGGCAGTCAAAGCAGAGTTCAGCATAACTAAGTTGAGCCAAATGTAAAAAAAAGTTTGAGAAAGCTGGATAAAAACATTTTTTTAAACTGACTGTTACTCTTACAGTAAATCTCAGATACACTACCAGAAGAAGTTATATGATTTTATTGGTCTGTAAACACAATGCACTGATCTCTTGCGTCCATGACAGAATAGTAATAGTTGTCAAGCCTTTGAATTTTATATAGATAGAGCAGGTTACCAGTGCTCTGTGGGGACACTGTGGTTGTCTGCATCATCACTCACCTGACTCCAAGACCCAAGAACCAATGTTTTCTACTCCTCGCTGTTTTAAAGGTGGATTCTTTCGTGTGTCGAATGTGTGGTCGGGGAGATGATGATGAGAAGCTCTTGCTGTGTGATGGCTGTGATGACAACTACCACACCTACTGTCTACTACCCCCACTCACTGACCCACCAAAAGGCAATTGGCGATGTCCTAAGTGTGTGGCAGAGGTAAATAAGAATGTTTAAAAGCGCTTGTTTGTGTCTGTTATATTTCTGACATTCTTCGTCAGGTTTCTTCTAACCCACAACACTTCTCTGGTTTGATTTCTAACTTTCAGGAGTGCAAGAAGCCGGCGGAAGCATTCGGCTTTGAACAAGCTACACGAGAGTACACTCTGCAGAGTTTTGGGGAAATGGCTGACACCTTTAAAGCAGATTACTTCAACATGCCTGTCCATGTAAGCGCACCTATTCTTTATGAAGCATGGCTCTACCCTTGCTGGAGATAAGATGGGAGACTAATCCCTAGTCTGTGTGTTGTTGTCGGTGTAGATGGTTCCCACTGAGCTTGTGGAGAAAGAGTTCTGGAGGTTAGTCAGTAGTATTGAGGAAGACGTGACTGTGGAGTACGGAGCGGACATACACTCCAAAGAGTTTGGCAGTGGCTTCCCAATGAACAATGGCAAGAGGAAGCTCACAAAGGAAGAGGAGGTATGTGCATTGTTGTTTTTTTTGGGGATGAAAAAAAGAACAAAAAAATCTTAATCATTTCTGTCTGCTGGTTCTTTAGATTACATACTGTGGGTTGGAAACTACTCAAGGAAAAAGCTGAATTCCAAAAGTAAATTTTGAATACAGTATAATGTGGAAAACGGCCAACATCAAGAGTTAGGAGCAGGAATAAATCTTCGTTGACAAGCAGAATTTTAGTCAGAAATGATTGATTTCATAATGTGCTGAAATATGAGGTGCTTGAAAAACACTGCTCAGTTAAGATGTTACCTGTAATCTGTTCATTATCATAGTCCAGTGGTTATTTTAAGCTCATTCTTTCCTTTTCCGTCAGGAATACGCTCGCTGTGGCTGGAACTTGAATGTGATGCCTGTGCTGGAGCAGTCACTCCTGTGCCATATTAATGGAGACATCTCTGGGATGAAGGTGCCATGGCTTTATGTAGGCATGGTGTTCTCAGCTTTCTGCTGGCACATTGAGGATCACTGGAGCTACTCCATCAACTACCTACACTGGTACAGAGTGCTTGTTGTGTGTTTGTGTTGCAGGCTAAAATTATTGCAGCTTTTGGTGTAGAGACTGTGATCTGGTCATGTGAAATGATATTTTCAGTGAACGATTATAACCACCTCACTCCGTTCTTGGCTACCCATGTATCTGCCATCTCCAGGGGTGAACCGAAGACATGGTATGGAGTTCCCTCTGTGGCAGCTGAGCGACTTGAGGAGGTGATGAAGAAGTTGACACCAGAGCTGTTTGAGTTTCAGCCTGACCTCCTGCACCAGCTCGTCACCATCATGAATCCCAATATCCTCATGGCCCACGGTGTACCGGTGAGTCTCTCATAAACACACGCGCACACAGTAGAAATACAGCTTGTTAAAAAGCTCTCTTACCTCCGTGTTCCTCATCGGCAGGTTGTACGTACCAACCAGTGTGCTGGTGAGTTTGTCATCACCTTCCCCAGAGCATACCACAGTGGCTTCAATCAGGGATATAACTTTGCTGAAGCTGTCAACTTCTGCACTGCAGACTGGGTATGTCTGTTTACATTGTCTGTCTCAAGTTGTCAGCATTCACAAGACTCTGTGATCAAGATCATTCCTCTCCCTCCCTCTTAGCTGCCTGCCGGCCGTTCCTGTATTGAGCACTACCGACGCCTAAGGAGGTATTGTGTATTCTCCCACGAGGAGCTCACCTGTAAAATGGCTGCGAGCCCAGAGAAACTAGACCTTAACCTGGCCGCAGCTACACACCGGGAAATGTTCATTATTGTTCAGGAGGAGAGGAAGCTGCGGAAGGGTCTGATGGAAAGGGTGAGAGACAGTTGGGTTTTGTATCATGTCAAATTTGTTGGATATTGTTGCATTCTTATGAGAATATGGGAAAAGCTTTAATCGTTGTATAAAATCTGTGCATTGTACCTGCAGGGCATTACTGAAGCAGAGCGTGAGGCATTTGAGCTGCTGCCTGATGATGAGAGACAGTGTGATAAATGCAAGACCACATGCTTCCTTTCTGCTCTGGCCTGCTCAAACTGCCCCGAGCGTCTGGTGTGTCTTTATCACACTCAGGATCTGTGCAACTGCCCCACTGAAAAACTCTACCTCAGGTATTCACCTCTTGTGTAGCTGTGTGTGTGTGTGTATATGCTTTGCACTGAGTATAATTTGCCATAATCTACCACAGTGTAATTTTCTGTCTAATTAAATCTATGTTAATCTTGTTATTCCGTCACTTTACAGGTACAGATATACCCTGGATGAGTTGTTAGCCATGTTACACCGATTAAAGGTTCGGTCTGAGTCTTTTGATTCCTGGGCCAACAGAGTGAAAGAGGCACTTGAGCAAGAAGAGGGAAACAAGATAGGTGGGAAATCACCACAATTGAATCCGTTAAACGATTGTTTTAACATAAAGTTGAGATTTTAAGAGACCGCGGGAAGAGTAAATGGTTCTTGCATTGTAGGAATTGATGACTTGGAAATGTTAAAGACGGAAGCAGCGGAAAAAAAGTTTCCAGACAACGAACTTCTCCGGAAACTCAACACTGTTCTTAAAGACATAGAGCGCTGCCAACGGACAAGTACTGAGCTCCTCACTGACTCAAAGACCAGGTAGGAAGGTGCACAAATTTAGTGTTGACACTATCTGTTGAGTTACATGCACTCACACATTGCTGTCTTTCAGTGAAAGTAAGATGACTTTGGCAGAGCTGAAATCTTTGGTAGAGACGATGCAAAACCTGCCCTGTGTCATGAACCGGCTGGAGGAAGTGCAGGTGAGAAGTTATGTCACACTGAACAAGCTAGCTTGTATTCTCAGATTATAGTCCTCTAAAACTGATTTCTGATTTCATACAAATAAATAAAATAAAAATATATACGTGTTATTCATTTTATAATATTCTTAGCTTTAAAGTTGTATTCTTATTTAGTGCACTTAAGGTTTTCCTCTGTACCCCCTGATTTTCAAGGCGGTTCTGAAGACAGTGGAGGATTTCCAGAGCCAGGCTCAAGTGCTGGTCAGTGACAGGGACTGGAGAAGGGACTCACCACCACCTGAGGAGTTGGAGATGTTGTTGGAGCAGGGAGGCAAACTGCCTGTTGTTGTGCCAGAGTATAATTTACTTCAGGGCCTAAAGGAGCAGGGCCACTGGCTGGCAGAGGTGAGGTGTACCCTGGGCTCAGAAGGAGGTGAGAGGCAGGAGGTGACGTTGGATGTGTTGAGGAACCTGATGGAGGCAGGCTGCAACGTGCCCCAGAGTGTGTCTGTGGAGACGGCCATGGCAGAGCTTCAGGAGCTGCTCACAATTGCAGAACGTTGGGAGGAGAAGGCACAGATCTGCCTCGAACAAAGGTAACAGATAATTCACACCATTTAAACATTCTCTCGCTTTCACCTGCGGCAGGGGTTGTTATCATATAACCAGTCTACCCTGTTTCAGAGACATCAAAGTTTGTTTATGGTTTTGTTCTTCCAGGCAAAAGCACCCTCTCTCCACACTAGAGGCAATTGTAAATGAGGCCCAGCTTATTCCAGTTAAGCTTCCCAATATCCTGGCTCTACAGGGCTGTCTCACACGAGCACGGGCCTGGGTAACAGACTTGGAAGAAATCCAGGTAAAAAAAAAGGAATGTTATCTTTTCGATTGGTCCCATCCTTATGTTTCTGCCCGTGTGATGGTTTGATATGTAATTAAACTGAAATACCTTGAATTGTAAAAAATATACAGTACCTCTTACTGTTATATTATTATTCATTCTTTTTTGTTTGTTGTAGAATGGGGAACATTACCCATGTCTGGATGACCTAGAGGGCCTGGTGGCTATTGGAAGGGACTTGCCAGTCTTTATGGAGGAGCTAAGGCAGCTGGAACTGCAGGTGGCCAGTGCTCACTCCTGGAGGGACAAAGCCAGCAAGACCTTCCTGAAGAAGAGCAGTCAGCACAGTCTGCTGGAGGTGGGCAGCTTGGAGGAAATGGGAAATAAAAATAAATTTAAACAAATCGAATTTATTTCTACATTTAACAACAACATCAGGTGTCAGTGTACCTAAATCCCTACAACATCCGATTTTAAAGCCCTTGGTAAGGCACCTGTCATGAGAGCATGCGTTTAACTGTTGTTGTTGCCCTTGCAGGTGTTATGTCCATGTGCAAAAAGGAGAGAGAGCCGAGATGGGACGGAGCCGTTGGATGATCCATTGGATGATTCTGATACCAACACTCTGGGCCTTTCTGCTCAGGACCTGAGGGACCCTGCAGCTATTGTGAGTTTACTGAACATGTCTTCGTCTACTATTAATCGCTCTAAGATTTAGTTTTGTTTTTATGGATGTGCATATTTTATGCCTGAATACTGGTTGATGACGTGAACCTGATGTTTGCCTTGACTCCAGGTGATGGCATTCAAAGAAGGGGAGCACCAGGAGAAGGAGGCACTGCTGAGGTTACGGAAGTTGAACATGTGTAAGTCTGGACTTAATGCTGCAAGTTACAAGGAGGACAAGGAGAATGGGAGGTGGGACGACACCATGGAGACGGATACATCCAGCCACTCAGAGAACTCTGTAAAAGAGAACGGTAACAGTAACCACACCTGTACGACTCCTCCTCAGTCAGTGTGTGTGTGTGCAGGGCAGCCTCGTGCCCCTCAGCTCCGCTGCCATCTGTGTAAGGACTGGTTCCATGGTGGCTGCGTTCCTTTCCCCTCCCTGCTCCCCTCCTCTGGACCACCACTTAACCCCCTCTGCTGGTGGGACTGGGACTCACGCTTCTTGTGTCCTCGGTGCCAGCGGTCACGGCGCCCACGCTTGGAGACCATCCTGGCATTACTTGTAGCCCTGCAGAGGCTGCCAGTGCGTCTGCCTGAAGGAGAGGCTCTGCAGTGTCTCACGGAGAGGGCCATCACCTGGCAGGGCCGAGCCAAAGAGGCGCTCGAGACGTCAGAGCTGCAGCAGGCTCTTCAGAAGCTGCAAGAGCTCAAAGAGACTCTTCATAGTGAAGCAGAGAAAGAAGACGTGGGAAAGGAGACAGAAGGGAGCTCAGTGATAGTTTTGTCAGACTCCGAGGGAGGGGAAGGAGAGGATGGAGTCATTGATCTCACAGAGGAGAAATCACCTAAAAAGAACGCCAAGGAAAGCAATGGCACTCAGGTTAACGCTCTTTTCTTTTTATTTTAGTATCAAACTAGATACAGACTGTTAACTGCAAAGTGTTCAACTGTCTTCAGTATTTGTTACTTGAATAATAATTGATAATCAAATAATTTCATTACTGCTTCAGACTTTATCATACTGTATCCACGTTGCCTGTTTTATACAACGCTTGTTTGCCCACAGGCTAGATGTGAAAATGGCGTCAGCAAGAAGTCAAACGTTACAGGTAGGACGGTGTGTTGATCTCAGAAATAACCATCAAAAGTGCTGTGATTCACTCTGTCCCACAGAAACAAGCCCTGATGACGTTTTCTCTGTGCACAATTTTCAGGTGTGGGGTCATTGCTGCCCCTGCTGCCTCTGCTGAAAGGCCAGGTAGTGGAGCTTTCCGCTGCCACCCGGGTCCGGCTGGAGGAGCTACAGCTGGAAGGAGACCTGCTGGAGGTGTCCTTGGACCAGACACACATCATCCACAGAGTCCTCGAAGCTTCCTCTGTTCCACCCAGAGAAACACTGCACACACTCATTCAGGTCAGGAAAAGAAACCCTGGCATTAGTTTTCGATTACTGTTATTTAATTTATGGATCCTCATAAATTAAATAACACACACACCCTCACACACCATGTTAAACTGAGGACACTTATTTCCAACATGGTGTCAAGATTTTCAAAGACAGACATAAAACATGATAATTAACACTGCAACGCTGCTTGTACTTGAGTCAGGTTTTTGAAGAGAAAATGGGGAAATGTGTTGCTGTGTTTATTCATTTGTGACATTTTTACTGAGGTTTGTTCACCTCAGCTGCTTCTTTTCTAATGTTCTCTCTCTCAGATTGAGCTTGAGGAGCAGAGACGAACGAGCCGTGGCCGAGCCAAGGACTCCAAAAGAAAGAGGAAGAGCCACAGAGGTGGCAGTGGGGATGGGACAGGAGAAAGGTCACTGGACGTCTCTGAGTCAAAGAAAACCTGTCCCATCAGCCACAGCCCCTCGCCTCACTTACCTGCTCCGACCCATCCAGAGGTAACAACCCTTTGAGTTTATTTTTGCGTGAAGTATGTTCTGTTCATGTCTCTGGATATAGCTTCAAAATTCTGAATTTATTAAATATTAAAGCTTCGTGTTTTCTTTTGACAGATTTTGTGATATAGTCAACGCTGGAGCTCTGTTTAGACGGATTAGTCGGAGGGATTGAAGGGACAGAGCATTCTGTGCCAGAAAACCGTGTCAAGTTATAGAAAGATGCAGGACATCCCCCCTTCCCTGTACCCTGCGTCCCTTCTCATTCCTCTTTCATGCATTCAGACACTAACAGATCGATGACTCTTCTTATACACTCCACACTCTCATCCCTAACTCAGACGTATCCTCACCCATTGAGATCTTTTTTTTTTTTTTTTTTTTAAGACTCTCTGTCCCACCCAGACGTTATTCTCCACCTCCCCTGGACCCACCCTCCCTGTGAACATATTAAGACTGTGTTGGACCGATGTGGGACTTACCGTAATAGGTCTATGGTCTAGAGTTGTCTTCGAGGTCAGTCAGTATGCTATTGTTATCCCAACTGTATTAAATGCTAGTTCAGCCGAAGCCTTTCTCAGCACCGGCACTTGCAGTTTCACTTCACTTGACCCACTCGTTGAAGTTGAATAAGCTATGGGTTAATTTAGACAGTTGTGTTTGGGCGTGAATCCTGAAGCTGAGGTACAGCAGAAGGTTTTGACAGCTGATCTTAGATAACAGCACCGTGGTTACACGTATTTTTTTAGTTGTATTGACTCTTGTGTTTGATGCTGTTTTGAGGGGATATGCATTTTGAATAAACTGAGTAAATTTTGGGAAGTGTTAAAAACAGGCATTAATGTTTTTGGTGCTACTTTCCCAAAATTGATATATGTACCTCTTGGCTTTCTCTTTCTCCTCCCTTTCCTCCACTTGATGCTTTTTTTCTTTTTCTTTTTTTTCTTTTTTTTTAAGCTCCCATCCTCTTGACTCCAGGTTTTATTCCTCTCAATTTTACCTCTTTTTCTTCCTCCCTCATTCTCTGTTTGCAGATTAAGGTAACTTCACTGTAACTCACTTTGTCACAAATTATTTTGTTTTCTGGGTTCAAATTATATTATTATAATTATTATTATTATTATTGATATTGCAGACACACAGTTGTCGTGAGTTTGTGTAAAAACCTTTCATTTTAATGTTGCCTTTGTTTCTTTTCACTCTTGTTAGAAAAATAAAAGTTTAGAATTGTTTAGGATATGTTGACTCATTATTTCTAAAGCTCTACGCTGGATTTTGTCACATTGAATTAGGGCTGAAGGATTTATCGTTTTCTGATCGGAATTGTGATTACAGACAAGGCGATCATGTGATTGCCAAAGCTGCGGTTTTTGCAGTGCTCCTAACTGACCCAGCATCTACTGTCAACTATTTTACACATACATGTTGTCTCCCTACCAAGGGGAAAGTTGTAGGTGTCAGCAGTGAGGATCACTTCCGCGTTCAAAAAGCTGCAGTTCCTCTGCTGCCGCTGGGGGCTGGCTCCAGAAGTGAGCAATTCTCCATTGACCCCCATGTTAAAATAGGCAACTTTACAGCCTAAAAAAACATATTTACAGCCTGGGGGGTGAAGACTGAATTTTTTTGTACCACAACCGTTATAGTGTTATTTAGGCTTAAAATTCTTACATAAATTGGGGCGTGGTTACGTTGAGCAACAGCTCCATAGACGGGCACTGGCAGTTAGCTCTTTGCTAAAGCATCGGCTGGGCTAGGCGGCTACATCCAGAGGCCTCCGGCTACCTCCAGCGGTTGACAGGGGCTGCAGTGTCCATGTTTGTTTGCCAATGTTCGGATAGGTTTTTGTGCCAATATGGCTTACTGTAGTGTTGACTGTACTAACCGACCGACGAAGGAGTCTGTGTTGCAGTTTTTTCGTTAAGTAAATTTCTCACTATTTTACCTGGATGTTTGCACTAATTAGCATGTATTAGCATAGTATTTGCCGCTGGCTTAATACTTAACTGCCGATTTAAGGTCGCTGCTGATACAGATAGAGGACCGGAGCAGCTAATGTTAGGAAGGTGCTCTCAGAGTCCGTTTGTTGCGGGAATACTAGGCTACAATTTTATTTCGTCTCATTTTTCTCTTTAAGAAGTCCGACATTGCATGGACAGAGCAGCTCCGTCAGTAAGCGGCTGCTGTTGTTTGTGTGTTGCTGAAACTGTAAGTGGATAGTGGATGGAGGCAGCGGTGAAAGCCGGTAAATATTGAATGTTGCTTCGAGCTAAGTGGGCAGGTTCTCGGCCGGCTGACCCCGGCAGACCCGTAGAGTAACCGCCTCTCCGCCAAATATGGAAAGTACACTCCCACTAAAATCCAAGATGGCGCAGCTCAAATGCCCATGGTTTGGTCAAAAAAACGACTCCCCGAAACCAATGGGTGACGTCACGGGTGCTACGTCCATGTCTTATACAGTCTATGCTCCCTACCTGCCAAGCTCACCAATCAGAAGCGGCATTGCTGTTCGTGGACAGGTCACGCTAACGCAATCAGTATAACCTGCTCCACGTGCTGCTTCATTTCTGAAATGGCCTCACCTGGACCAGAAGCGGAGTTACGGCATTTAATCCCCAAGAGAAAACAGCACGTAGGTCATTTGGGACTGTTTCGGGTTCGAGGCCGCAGACCTGCACCAGAAACAGGTACTGTGCAAAACCTGTCGCGCTAAAGTTGCAACATCCGTGTTTCTTGATGCATGTTTCTTGAATACATTTACAACAAATTCTTAACTGTAGTTTTCATTCTTGCATTAGAGTAATGGCATTTAAACTTTAAATGGCATGATGTAATTTTCTGTCATGTTTGTAAATGTTACTGTACATTGTGAATATTGCACTGAAACTTGATTTGATGAAAATCGTGAATCAAATCGAAATTTCAATATCTGCCAGAAAAATCGAAATGTTTTCCTAAAATCGTTCAGCCCTACATTGAATCGTTAAAATCTTCACACATAGCACCAGTTACTCAACAGTTTTCATGATCACAGCATTTATTTAGAAAAGCTTTCACTGTAAAATGGCAGACACTGGACACCACAATATTGAACAAACAAATACACCATGTTTTTCTTTTTCCTCTATGCTATGAGCAAATTCATAGAAAGACGTCCACAAATACAGTATGTTAAAGGCTTTTAGTCTTAAAGTACATGGGGGAAAAAAAATTCGGCCTCAATATCAAACATGCATGTAAGCTAAATGAAAAATCGGCTTTTGTTTCATAGGGTTTTATTAATTAGTCCATCCACCCCCTTCTTGGTTGTTATGATCATTGTAGGTACTTTCTGAATAATTATCCAGTGTCTTATTCTGAGATCACTGAATTAAAAAGGTAAAAAACAAAATCTTTCATTTGATCATATTTGGAATGACACATGTGACAGGAATGACAGGAAATGTATAGAAAAATCCACACTTAACGTAGCTGCAGACCCATTTTTTTTTTTTTGTAGCTAAGAATAATCTTTGTTTGCAATGAAACAGCCTTGTTCACAGTTAACATTGAACTAAATTATATTGCATACTGATCAGAACTTATCTGGGAAAAGCAGGAAATACTGAACTGACTAGTGGAGAAAAAGGATTTGATATTTTGTCCCTTGAAACAATATCAAATGTTCACTGTGCTTTTGTCTGTTACAATGTGCCTTTCTTTAAAAAAAAAACAGCAAGCCTGTCAGTCACTCTGTGCTTCAGTGTTAAGGTATTTCAGTTATGTTTTTTTTTTTTAACGCTTTGAAAATTGTGCTATACAGTCAAGTCTGCCTGAGAGGAAGGCACCGCTCAGCTCCTCGTTATCAAAAAGCCTCTGTGGTCTGACAATGATGTTGCACTTCCTGCATCAAAACAAAGGAGCATTTGTACATGAGCACTGCGAGAATGAAGAAAATGACACAACTACATTATGTGGCCCTTAATCAAAAGTCCTTTATGGACACAAAATATACAGTTTCATGGCACAAAAGTGGCTTTCTCTCGTAGCGTTTTCACAGCTGGGTGGTTCTCAGCCACACTTTTGAGTTTAATCTGTTCTGTCGTTCATAAAAATGTAATAGAGGCCTGCAAAGATAACTTTTCGGTTTTACACCCCTTCTCTAATGGCTGAGCAGCAGGTGGTGCCATTTTTTCACAGCATCTCCTCTTTATGTAACAAGACAGATCACGAATGGCGGCATATTTCTTGTTCTTGCTACAGCTTTCTAAGTTTACTCCCTCTGAATATGTTACTGTTACCAAAATGCTAATGTGTGCTCTGTTTCCACCTTATGTCTCTAAGTCTGTCTGCTTGTCCACCCAGAACGCTTCTTCTTTTTCTGTCTGTGCATCGACTGCGATGTTCAAATTTCAAATCTGAAGAGCTGGTAAAAGTTTAGGACAAAACAAATCCCATTCTTCACATTGTGCAAGTTAAAGCATCATGAAAATAGGTGGAAAGCCTTTTCCTGACTGATTCAGATCGATTCAACGAGACACATTTTAACAGGAATACAATGTATTTAAAATATACTGTAGTATATTTCTGAAATGTATGATCTGCATTTCTGAAATGCATCTTCAATGTGACAGTATTGTTAATGTGTGTGTTGTCTTTTTGTGTACTGTCTGATGTGTACTGATGTATTACTGGACACACAAACCCTGGCGGTCTCAGTTGTGAGCTTTTCTGCAATCTAAAGGTATGCTACTTTAAATTACCACTGTGGACTTTGTGTTTCAAAATTTTGCTGCATCCCTGCAGACAAACATTTATGCCAAGGTGCACTGAAGGACATTGTGTTTACCCTGGAGGCTCCATCAAAACATTTTGGCACTTTATCTTCCCCTAACTCTCTGCCTCCCTCTCTCCCATTTCATCTCAGACTGTGGTGACAGACAGCAGTGGGTTATAGACTTTCTTCCCATCAGCAGACCTGGTCCCATGAGCCAGTAGCTCCTGTATAGTGATCCAGTTGTCCAGGATTCTGCGACTGCGCTTCTTCATGCTCCTGCGGTGGCAAAGCTCCAGGATGGAGGTGGATTCCTGCTGGTGTGTCGTCCCCTGCTGTCCACCGTTGCTGCCCTGCTCCCTCTCACGCTCTCTCAGACAGTCAAGGCGGCTCTGCATCATGAACTCCCTTCGCCGCCGCTGCTCGCGGGCCTTTAGCAGCTGCTGCTTGCGCTCCTCTTTGCTCCAGTAACGGCCCATCTTCATTTCACTCACAGCATCGTCATCCGTTGTCATGCCACTGCGCTCCTCTCTGATCTTCATGGCGCGTGCCTTTAGGAGGCGATCCCTCACAGGCCGTTTGGCCACGTAGCGTGAGCCATCACTGCGGATCTTCACCTTCCACTCCATACGAGGGGAGGCAGGCATCATTGAGGGGGACAAGGGTAAAGGCGCAGCACCTGGGACCTGGATGACATCTTTACATGTGCTACCCAAGCTCATCGGGCTGGCGTCACCCCCGGTCTCCATGCTGCCCTCTCTGGGAGTCTCTCTAAGTCCACTGAGCTGCTCAGAGCTGGACGGAGACCTAAGCTGCATGCAGCTCAGGTAGCGGTGAGGCAGCTTTGTTTCTGTATGACGACGGGACAGGTAGGGGCTGTTTTCTGCACTGCGTCCACCGGCCCTCTCTGCTGTCCCGTTGGTTTTGGGGCTGCGTCTCATTCCTCCATCTGAGCCCCTCCTGGTTCCTCCATCCCGGGTCAGGGACCTAACTTTAGCACCAGGGCTGGAGGTCTTAGCCTCAGCTGCTCTTCTGTGAGTATTAGAGTAGGGTTGGTTCAAGTTTGCTTGTACCCCATCCCCTCTATCAGCCCTGGCACCTCTCTCCCTGTGCCTGGTTGAGCTTTGAAGCTGCACATCTGCCGTACAAAGAGACTCTCCTCCCTCCAGGCTCTGTGTAGAGGGTGAAGGGTATTGTTCATTGACCAGAGGGGTGCTCCTGCAACTTTCCCCTCCAGTGTTGTAGGCACTCGTACTGTCCTTATCTGAGCGCTCCCTCTCTGGAAGCTCATTGATATCTGACAGAGCGTGGTGACAGGACTCCTCACCGATCAAAGTACCATTAATGTCCAAGTGTCCAGCTCCTACTCCAGCCCCTGCACTTGCTCCATTCTTGTCCTCCAGAGGCCAAGCCTTCAGACAACGCTCCCTCAACTGCTGCATCTTCTGCGCCCTCAGGATGTTACGACACTTGAACTCCAAGTGGCGCAGTTCCTCTTCCAACAGGGCCATCTCATGCTGTGTCAGGCTTTTGTTCCTGTTCACATCCAGTGAGACACCCTCTTCGTCTTGTGCTGACCCCTGACCTCCCAGTAGCAGCAGAGCGTTACTGTTCTTCTCATAGTAACACTTGATTTCCAGGAGCTCTTTGTACCTCTCACACTCTTCCTCAGTCAGCCCGGGCATCATCATCCTCATAGGATCTGCCATGTAGGCCCGCTCTAGTCGCTCCACCTGTTCCAGTCCTCCCCCATTAATACAGTCCAGTCCTAAGAGGGAGTCAGTACTGAACTGGAGGTCCTGGGAGTGCAGTAATGGCGGAGTGTCCCCCCTACCAGACAGAAACTTGCGCATGCTCCCAGGTGTATTGGTGGCGTTTGTATTGGAGGCACTGGTGTGGTCGTCTCCCAGGAGGTCATGTTCTGACGACTCTTCATAGCGTGTGCTTTCATCTGTACGGCCTACCCCACTGTCCATCTCCTGGCTGTTGCTCAGCACTGTCTGGAGCAAATCAGGTGAATCCCTGCTCAATGAGCGACCATGGCCGCCTAATACGCCTCCACCAGCAAGGCAGCCTGGTCCAGCACCCAGGATGGAGGTGCTGCTCCCCAGTCTGTGGCTGCTGGGCAGATGGGCAGCATTGTCCAGTGGCTCCAGGTCCAGCTCATCTGGGTCGAGCTGGTTGTCATTCTGACAGGTAAAGGCAGTATTATAGTGGAGGCGTCAAGTCAATTGTTGAGGAGACAAATAAAAGAAAAGGAAAACTATTAGAATGTGCTACACATACAACAATGTGTTATATATAACATAACAGCTTTTTTGTATGTTGAAACCTGTATGTACTGATTTTTTTTTTTGCCATGCCAACTGGCTACATGCCCAAGGGCTTAGAGGACCCCTGGGCCAGAGCACCTGTTTGAAGTAACTGTTAACATTCTTGTTGACTACGAAGAGACACAAAACTACCACAAAGACACAGAAAATGACTACAAAGAGACAAAATAATTGTCTCTGATGATGTCCTTCTGAATGTGTGGCTTGCTCTTGTTTTTGGAGGGGTGGGGGAGCCTCTTATACTGTATCTCTGTGCCTATGGGCAGATTGTCTCATACTCTGTCCATGGGAGCAGGGGAGACAAACTCAACACTGACATTTTTTTTTTTTTAAGCTGATCTTATCGGCAAACAGTTGCCTATATACACAGATATGAAGCAACATGGTCATTTGTTCGGAGTTGTGTGTCTGGTCACAGGTAATTCCAATGTTCACTGTTAGTGAAAATCTACTGATTATGGCAGTTTTAATGTCGTCTGCAGCACATTTCCACACTGATAGAAAAGAGTTGTATTGCATTCTGTCACTAGATGGAGTCAGAGCAGTGTGAAATTGTAACACCATTTTGAGACTGCAATAACATTTAGTTTCCATTGAATGAAATGGCAATAAAATAAAATAACAATTTGGATCTAACAGGGGTACATCTACACATGATCCATCTAAAGGAAAGGACATTACTTTCACAGTTTTCAGTGTTAGAGGATGAAATTTCCATCCAGAGTGATCCAGTCTTTAGAGATAAATAGTGCTTGATAAGAACTGTTGTTTTTAATCAGTTTATTTTGCTGTTTTGATTGGCATCTGCTCAGAAGCTGATCAAATATAATTCAAATACTTGTGCTCAAATTAGTAAACAATTCACTCCTCGGAGTGCAGTTTGCCTTGGCTAATTGGTTTGATTTGAATGAGAATTGCAAGCAGACTACAAGATGAAGTATTGATTATCGTCGTCTTCATTCTTATTCTTCTGCAACCCCTTCAGTTCTCTCTCTTTCTCCCCAAAGAGCACAGATCAAGCTTTAATCCCTGCTTGTGCATTTCCCTCTGATGATTCTCCGACCTCCCCTCTCTCACTTGAATCTTAATGTGGGACCATGCCTTAACAAAATATAAGTATTGTCAGCCTTTAACAGGTAGTGCTTGTGCTCATCTCTCCAAAAAACAAGGACATGTTTAAACAGGGGAGAGGTTATTTGTATGTGTGTGTGTGTGTGTGTGCCTTTGACTTAGACCATTTTAATGAGTGCCTTTTAAATCTGCCCTCTAGCTCTGTACAAATGCAGCCTGCATACAGATCTCACATGTACCGTGTCTGTCTCCGTCTGCAGCACATTTTTACAATGGTGTGCAATAAAAATCCATTTCGCTGGGTGGACAAGTAATATGGCAGAAGTGTGTTATTGAGGGGCGCCCGGTGTGTGTTACAGTGCCCTCATATCTGCTGGAAGAGTGACCTTGAGGGAAACAAAGCGGTGTCACGTTAGCACTCTGAGTACAAGCACTATTTGTCTTTGCCTCTCTCATCACGCTATCTGTGTTCTCATCATGTTTTTGCACCTCTTTGCTTTTCTGCCTCCTTACACAAGGCAGCTTGCAGGATAGGGACAAAGCAGAGAGCCACTCTCTTTCTCATGTCCCCAATTTCTTTTGCCTTTGTTTTATTTTGACTGTGTATTGTGTCCTTCCCAATCTCATGACAAAATGTCAATATAGAACACTACTTTCATACATCCAGAGATGTAAAGTAATTTCTTTCTACATAAAAAGGGAGATAAAGGAAGGAGAATGTTTTTTTTTTTTAGGTCAGTATTCAGACTGAGCATTGCAGCGCTCCCTGAACACTGCATATCCAATTTCCTCACCTCTATCTCGGGTCGTGCAAGGAGTAGGGAGACATTAGTGCTGTCCTCTCTGGTGAGAATAGCTACCGCCTCCTCTCTGTCCTGAATGTCCACTCCATTTATCTGACAGATAACGAGAAGAATAAAATGTCAGATAATGTAAGACCCTTTCCACCAAGGCTAGATTCAATTAAATCACTCAATTCAGAAGACGGTTTCTCTTTAGAATTCCAGCACTGAAAAAGAAAAATCTCTTTAGTTTAACAGAATGGGTAATGATATTCAACATCTTATGAAATGCTGCACTATTAGCAATTTTGTCTAATAAGGCTGTGTTAAAAGCGACTTGACTCCAGCTCTATTGTGGGTCACGGGTTATCTAAGACTTCAGTTTCAGGCATTACATAACTGGGAAAAAAAAAAGATAATGATAATAATAATAATGCTTTCACGGATGCACTAACAGCACATTAAGGAATGCTAGCTCCACTATACTATTCAGCAAACCTGTACCTGCAGTATTCTGTCTCCCTTGCGGATGCGACCATCTATCGCTGCAATACTGTTTGGGTTCACCTGGGGGGAAAAAAAAGAGCATTTGTTTAGGAGTATGAAGAAATGGAGGATATTTATATGGGAAAGAAAATTTGATTTCATAACAGTGTCTTCACCTCTCCTACATATATTCCTAGGTCCTCCTCATCATCGGTTCTGTAACACACTGTCAGCCCGAGTTTATCCTGCTGACGAGACTTATACAACTCCACCTCCTAGTGCAGTTAGAGAAAAGTTAGAGGATGTCAGACAGAGAACAGTGGGACAGATTTCTGTACCGGAGTTAGAGAAGCTAATGGGCTCTCACCTCATATTCCAGCTCGTCCTGCCTGTCCACTTCATGCTGAGTGATATCGAAGTAGTCAGTGGGGTCGTAGTACACCGGCTCTATAAAGCTGAGGTTGAGAAAATTTGGGATATAATATTTCAGTAATTGGGGCAGGGGGGAAAAAAACTTCAAAATGTGTGAACAGAATGTCATGGACTAGAACCGAAACAGCAGATGAGTTCTGGTCTGACAGTTGGACATGCTGCAGAGGCCTATTATACTACTCCCACTCACAGTTCATTGAGTAGATATGGCTCCAGTAGCGGTGGTAGTGGAGGGGACGGCGGAGGGTCGGGTGGGGGTGGAGCTCCACAGGGATGCTGGCTGCTCTTGCCCAGAGTCAACATATGCTGGAAGCTGATGTCTGTTTGGGTGCAGCTGTCTACACAGTCGGCCATGCCCATGGTCACTGGCACTAACCCTCCAGGAGCTCCTGCTAGGCCCGCCCGTCTGCGGGCCCCTCGCCTCAGTATGTTGGACAGCACGGGGTCCCGTATGTCCAGCGTGGGATCCCCAGAAAGGCGGGACAGCTCCTTCCCATTCACCTGGAAAACAAAAATGGTCAAGATCAAATGGTGGAGGAGCCGGAGGAGACAAGGAAAAGAAGAAAAGAAGAAGAGTAATATGAATGAAGGGGAAATAGGTTCAGGGAGAAAGTGAAAAACGAGTGACTACATCTAGTTTTACCTACATGATACAGAGAAATGGCAGCTTCATATAGTAAAATGATGAATTAGAAAGATGCTGACATGAATAACAAAAAGAGAGGAAGACCGGAGGACAGAAAAATGCACCTCAGCAATTTTGCTAGACAGACAAGGTTAGTTAAACACAGGGAACAGGAGTGGGAACTACAGCTACACACCTACAATATAAAGGGACTGAGGTCATGTTAGTCAACAGACAACTAGAAAAAAAAAAACAGTTCAACAGACATGTAAGTGTATTTAAACTATGACAGGGCTGATGGTGTGTCTACTGGGACACAGAAACCATAAAAATAAAGGTTTATATTAAAGGTTTCAACACCACATCACATCAAGCAGCAGAGCAGAAAGCTGTATACAAAGACCTTTAATCGACCCTCAGCATCGAAAGAGCACAGCATGTTGCTTATATGACCCTTCTGTGGAGAGAAGGAAAGAAAGCGGGAAAATAGTGGCATTAGAAAGTAATTACAACTGTGCGCAGCAGGAAAACAGTAAAGGGTAGAAGCTGTGAACTTTTTCCTCATAAAAGGAAAGAACCAAGAGGAAAGAGGAAAAGCACAAATTCAAGTGAACAGTCACAGAGATAAAAAATGAGTTCCCTTTGTACAATATTTTTCTGCACTCACGTCCTCCTGAGATCTGTCCAACAAAACACTGTTATCTTTCTTTTGTGTGAATTATAAGTGGCTCTTTTCTGCAAATAAGAAAACTTATTTATATTCAGGAGAAGCTAGTTTCATTGTGCCCTCTTCAGAGAGTGAGGCTGGGGGGTTCACTCCAAATTATTGTAAGATAATTTGTGCTGGGACCTCATTTGGATTAGAAAAAAGAAAAAAAAAAACATTTCCAGCTGAGACATACAGTATGGTTTTTAAGTATATTTTTTTCAGAGCTGCCTCCCACTCTCTGACTTTCTGTGGACAGAGGCAATTCATTTAGTATTTCAGTAGTCCTGAAATTTACAGTATAAGCCTATGCACAAAATCTGTGATGACTCCCTGCTGCTGTTGAACTCTAAAATCCTGTGGCATATTGATCATTTCATCTGCTCTCCCCACACCACTGGTTCAAGATGCAAGGAGGAAAGAACAGGGGTATTAAAAATGAAAGATTATTGAAAACAAGTCAGAAGAAGGAATGAGAACAGTGTTGGGGTTTGACTTCAGGGTGGCTGAACAGAAAACAGTCCTGGTCAAATAAAGCAGGACTTCAAGGAGAAAGATTCATTCATTATTTAAACCCATTTTCAGCAATGTTAGCGGCACTGGCTCTATTGATGGCAACAGCTTTGGTCCAGAATGAAATATCTGCAACAACTGGATTCACTACCATGAAATTTGATAGAGACAGTGATGGTCCCCAGGGGCTAAATCCTAATGACTTTGGCGATCCCCTGACATTTCCTCTAATGCCACCAGCAAGTCAAAATTTTAATTTATTCAATACTTTGGTTGGTTTTAGCCCCAGTTTTTTTTTTTTTTGTTTTTTTTTTTTTGCATCTCATGTATTAGCATACATTAATTACTGTTTTAAAAATCTAGAAGGTTATTTTAAAACACCTGAAGAATGTGAATTTTATTTTTTTTTTAATTATTGTGCAACAGACTGAATATTTTTTCATCCCAATGATTAAAAGAGTCTTTGGGGATTCTGAAAATATCCCCAGGACAACGGTAGCCTGTTTATCATCGCTGGATAATTATCCTTCAGACATGGGTAGTTATCTCTGTTGACCTGAATGAATGCTAATGCTAATAAATGAGAGGCACAAACTGGGGCTAGGTTGGTTTAGGACAACAACTACTGACAGTCCTTATAGCCTCAGCTGAACTTGGTGTTTAGCGTTAATTAGCAAATATTAGCAGGCTAACTCATGACACTAATTTGATAGGTAACATGGTAGTAAACACTATACCTGCTAAACAGTGGCATGTTAGCATGCTGACATTAACATTTAGTTTGTTTTATTTTGTTTAGTTTGTTTTAGTTTACAGGTGTATAATGCTTCCTAACAGCCCACCCTTGGATACAAAAACATTTTATAACTAACATTACCGCCTACAGCAAGCAATAGAAAATATTTTCAAGCTTTTTTAACACCTTCCAAGACCTTTTTTTTTTTGGTTGGGGGAGACTGAATTCATTGCTTTTAAAGACTTTTCAAAAACCCGTAGAAACCCTGTGATCACATTGAGTAAAGACAAATTCAATTATTTTATTACATGTGAGACAGAGACAAACATGATGATGTGTATGAGCCAGTGAGCGTCACCGTCAGTCACTGAGCCAGACACCCTTTGTAGAGTCTCATTTGTGTTGTATACAGTCAGTGACCTTGGCTGTCTGCGACTCTCCACATCTTTACCACCCTGCTTCATTCTCCCACTCCCTCTCTCTTCTCTTATCCCCTTCCAGTAATTGCATGTCAAATCAATGTTCCCCTGTGCAGCCAAGCACAAAAACTTTCTTGCCACATTCAGCCCCTGTGCCCCCCCACCCCCGTTTTTTTATTTGGTTCTCTCGTATGCCGTTACCAAACCACCACAACCACCTCTCTGGTCTATCCTTCCTCCTTTGCCATTGTATTTCCATGGTCACATTAATTTCCCTTCCTGTGCTCTTACCCTCACCTCACCCACGCTCTCTCTCTCTCTCTCTCTCTCTTGTTTTCTCCAGACTCTGGATTTCTTTCGCTTTGCTGCCTCAGCAGTTCTGTCTGCTCTGTCCCTTCCCTGGAGATGAAAACCCACACTCTTCTATTTCCATCTATTTCAGCCGGTCCATCTCCTTGTGTGCGTTTGTCCCTCCTCACACTAATGTTCCCTCATAAATCTTGCTGCCTCTCTTAATGAGCCTCTTCACTTGGAGACAAATAAGATGCTTCCTCTATACGTGGCCTGTCGGCAATGAAGGAATTAACACTGTGTAGTTTGCATGTTAGAGAAAAACGCACCTTTACGTCACTCGCCAAAGTGCATTTTCATTTCAGCGCCCTGTGTTCATGTCCACATGGCCAAGCTCTGCAGGATCAGAGAGGGGCTAATGGAAAACTGCTCCATGGTCATGAGTGACAGGTATGAATACTGAGAGAGAGGAGAGAGGGGGGCTTCTCATTCATTATCAATGAGAGGTGCTGAGATTGCTTTGAAGATGACTTCATGCAGGGTAATGGTTGTGTGCTGGACAGCTTTTTGGCTCTGACTTGATGGGGAGTCCATTACACTCTTGCATGTGTTGATCTCTGGGTTAGTAGGTCATTACATACAGCTGCTGTTTATAAGCAACACAAGTTATGCAAATAACGAAAGCATGGTGGGTGCACACCCATCCCCTAACTCCACCTTTATTCCGTATATTTGTGTTAAAAAATTAGATTTGAAACTCTGCAAAAAAAAAAAAAAAAAAATTTCACAGCAGGGGGTGGGTGGTGGTGGTATTGGCAGTTGCAGAGCTGAGGGGTGGGGATGGGGAAGACGTGGGTAGAGATGAAAGCAATGCAAAAAGTTCAAAGTGTAGGTTCAGAGAGAAACCAAAGGAGGAGAGACACTGAAGGAGTGCATGGGGAGAGAGGAGAATGGGAGGTGAGGAGAGGGTAACGATGAAAGAATAATGTAGAAAACATGCTTTCAAGGAATTGCCGGGTGAATGTAAATAGGGAGCGAGCCTGGTTCCGGGTTCACTACTTGTATGTAAACACATGCATAATGGAAGCTCATGTGGAATTAAGTGGCTGATGCATAATTAGTTTTTATCTGAAAGCGCTTTAAAGAGCAAATTAATCTCATGTGCTGTACAACAAAGCCGGGGGAAGATGTAATAGGCTGCACATTATCCCACACAGTCAGTGTGTGGAAAAAAACCTCCAACAATCTGAAGTGCACCCTCACGGTAAATCTTTTCCTCCCAGCATCAGTTTTTCTCAATTTAACTTCCTTTCCACAGTTTTCATGCAGAAGCTCCTCCATGACCGATACCTGCCCCCCTCCCAACATATTGAATTCCACTTGTTCAGTAATTGATTTTTCTCATCTCCCATGCTTTGAAAGCTGGAGCAGTGACCTCCTCAGAAAATCAATTAATCTGGAGACGGAGCTGACTTACTCTGGCTATAACCCCTGTTGTTTCATATCACCCACCTAATTTAAATATACAAGAGGCAGGCCCATTATAAACTGATAACAGTGAGAATATATTGATTTTAAAGGCCGCTCAAACATCCTTTGAAATGATGGCAATGAAGCTAACAAGTCTCAGTGGGAGTATTCATCATTCATTTAGCTAGAATTGTTGTGGTGCTGAGGTCTGAGAGAGAGCATGTGAAAGATTATAAAAACTGCAATGAACAACACTCCACCGAGCCTCAAAAGGAAATGGCAGCATGTCACAGACTACGCGACCTTACAGTAATGCCCTCAGCCCTCGTTTTTTCCTGTCACTCCTGTGCCATCAAACTGGAGATGAGAGTGACATCCTCACCATCGGCATCATTTATGTCTCGTCTCCATGTCAGTCAAAGCAGGAACCCGGCAGACACAGACAGACAGATGCGCATTATGCACACTATAACATGCACCTCACCTGAGACAACATAAAAAGAAGCTGACATACCTAAAGCTAATGAGCAGCGTGTCAGGCAATCTAATTAACCAGGGTTAATAGTCTCTTTTTCGCACCATTTGAAATTAAGTGAAACAGAAGACAGTACCCTGTAAACAATTAATAAATGCTTTATAACACACTATGATGTAGTTGTAAGCATATATATATGTGTGTGTGTGTGTGTGTTTTAAGTGTATATTGATGAGCAACTTTAACTCCTTTATACAAAATGTCTTTGTGAGACAAATTAAAACAATTAAAAATATTGCACATTGACAAATTCTTAAAATGTCCTTAAATCTGATTATACTACACTATGATGTGTTAATACCGTATTGTATTCATTGTATACTTATTAACTGCTTACAGATGCTAAATAAGTGGATTAATTGAAGAATGGAAGTAAGTGCAGTGGAAAGTGCAGTGACAGTATTTCCTGCAAATACTGGAAGGTGGACAAAAATACAGGAACAGATGACAGTATTATTCAGTTGTACTCTGCTGTTCCACCACATTATATTCTCAGGTGTTCCTCTTATTTTGTCCACCTCTGGTGTGTGTGTACGTGTGCGTGGGTGTCTGTGTCATTCACACACACACACTTGTCCAGGTAATAACAGCTGGTCATTGGTATGAATTGATTTCTCATCTGTTTGCCTCCTGTGACTGTCAGCATGTTTCCTCCTGCCGTCGTGAATAAAAGCGCATTAGGTTTGTTTAATGACGCTGGTTGCCATGGAAACAGCCTCCTGCTTTACAGTGACGGGGGAGAGAGAAAGCAGGGAGCGGCTGAAGGGCTCAGGGGGGTAGAGGTTTACTGCGTGTGTGGGTGTTGGGGGTGGTGGTGGAGTGGGGGCGCTCAGGTATTCTGTAAAATGTATATGTAGAATTCAATATCTTGCTGAAAATGATGCGCACATATAGGTCTGCAGC
Source organism: Toxotes jaculatrix (assembly GCF_017976425.1). Taxonomy (NCBI): domain Eukaryota; kingdom Metazoa; phylum Chordata; class Actinopteri; family Toxotidae; genus Toxotes; species Toxotes jaculatrix. Next base: position 25,162,068 of record NC_054395.1, on the reverse strand, counting down.
CTGTAATTCATCATACAAACAACAATATGTCTTTTTAATTTGAGGCAAAATTGATCAGAAACATGCCAATGGGTGTGTTGCAACCACCAGTGTGGAGCGTATGTGAGGCAGTGGCCCGATGTATAATGCATGAGTTTTATTCCTTTGGCAAGAGAAGCAAGTGTTTTGATATCGTCAAATTTAACAGTCTGGTTTTCCAGCCTAATGTAGCTGTAAGCTGTTTAATGCTGTATTTACTGTCAAAAGACAGACGCAGTTACTCAGTAGACTGCTTCTAATTTGAAGGTGTAATTATATATGTACATTCAAGGAAAACAGCTCAAAGCTGCAAACCTCTGAAGGGGAAATACATAGCCTGGAAAGCCGTGAAATGTGGGGAGAAATGTAATTATGTTCTCTTTTATGATTATTTTTTTTTATGATTGGATTAATCAGCCATCTGCACAGCAAGAAGTGCTGTGTTTGTAATCATTACATGTGATGACTGAGATTGAATTTTATGGACAAAACAGCCCGTTGTCTGTGATTACCTCTTGGCTGCCTTTAGCATTTTGATTCTTTTGTTTTATACGTTTTTTTTTTTTACTTCTTTTGCAGTTTAACAGACTCCAGCTCACGCCTCTTATACGAGACCTCCAGGTTTCATTGAATACACCCTCATTACAGCGGTGCACTAGTCAGCGTCTCACAGCCAAGAGCTCTGGCTCTGGTTCAGTACTCCATCTGCGCTTGTTCGCTCTGTCTCATGCTCCTCCGCTCACAGCCAGCAATGTAGTTTCAGGCTTACCAGACCACAATATATGTAGACTTGCTGCTCCACCACCCCAAAGTATCGAATGTACAACTACTGTTTACATAACAACATGACAATTCCTGACAACATGCTTAAAATCATACAACGTATGTCCTTCCTATCACTGCTCACTCCACTCGTCGGCACACCCGTCTGGAAACCATGTGCAGGTGCTTTGTCTGACAGAGCTGAAAGTGTTTCTGGGATGACAGACTTCTAGGGGCACAACCTTCGGGCGCAGTTGACCTCACATCGCCAGATCAGAGGCATTTTAGATTTCCACTTCAGAAGACTTTAACCTGCATGTGGTCAGTGTCATTACTGCTGACCCCTGTTAGATAAGGTCACTGATTATGGAATCATGGCCCCGCTCTGGTTTTATGATCGCATCCCAGACTGCACACAACAACTTTCTCCTCGTTTTCTTGCACTCCACCTCAACGATTTGTGAAGTCATTCAAGCCTTTCTGTTCACCCCTGCTCCATGAAGTGCTTAAATCAATTACCTCTGCTATCTGAGGGCAAACAGCAGAAAGAAAAAGACTGAGGAAAAAAAGAAAACAGTCTGACTCTCCCTCCCTTCTCTATTTGCCTCTTTTGACTCTATTTCCCAGCTCAACTCATCACCGAGCCTCTATCTGGGCTCAGTCTCTCTCCATGCTTTCCTCTCTTGGCATCGCCTCTGGCACCAGATGCAGCCCAGTTAACTGGCCCAGACCCCGGCTCCAACATGCAGCAGAGACCCAGCTGTGGCTTCTGGTGCCACAGATACTAAGAGTGTTGCACTGCATACCCATGAGTGCTGAGCATTTTTCATGCTTAGTAAGCATGGGACTTATTCCGGTCACCGCATGTATCATCAAGTCGCCAAGCAGGAGATTTTTTTTAGGCACCGCACAGCCAGATGAGCTTACTCACATACAGTCTGTGGTCACAGTTGGCAGGTGGTACTGAGGCTGTAACCGTGGCAACCCCCCTCTCCCATAACACTTTAGCCCAGCTTTAACAACCCATCCATCCTGCTGCCTCTGTGGCTCTGCACCATTCTACTTTCTCCACGCCAGCATATCTCTCTATCTTATGCAATGTAGCTCCACTCTGTTCTCTCTGATCATAATCATTATAATCACCGTGAAGTATCATTATCATAATTATCAGTATTATCATCACTGAATGACTATTTCAATGCAGCAATTAATAGCCTTGCTCAAGAAGTACAAGAATAATTTATTTGCGTAAAATCTGCAACAAAAAGGGAAAAAAAATCTGGCAAAAAAAAGGAAGAAGGTAAGATGTGTCGCATGATCCCAAACTCATATCAAATCCACCTGTCATGTTTAATGTATTCACTGGTTTGATTCACTTGATTAATATTGTTAATTGCTAAATATGATGTTATTATCGTGTTTCTAATTACAAAACATGTACTAATGTTTAACTTATTTGCAAATTAACTGATCAAAATTTTTTATTTCCATCAGTACAGTTAAATGTGGTTTGTTTATGCAAAATTTATTTGAGAGTAAAAACTGTTTTTGAAGAATTTAATGTGTGAATGATTTGGGTTGAATCTGTGCGTCAGCATGAGGAGGTTTTCCACATTTGCACTGCAGATAGAAGCATGTGTATTATCATGAGAACTGTGAATTGAATTTTACTCATTCAGCAGCATCACTGTAAAAAAAAAAAAGGGGCCAAGTTAAGAGAGAATAACAAAGAATATTTAAGGAGAAGACACAAAGGGAGGCTTTTGTTTGAAGACTCAGAGAGAGAAAACAACTCAGACAGAAAGAGAGGGAGAGAGAGAGGAGAGGACACTGAGGGCTCACCTGGAACATGACCCTGTATTGTTCCTCAGGTTTTTGAACCACACACATGTTGCACCCCATTGTGACTTTTGACACGGTGCTGGACCGTGCAGGTCCAAAAACTGCTCCAGATGACCGGTTCTCACTCCAGGACTCTCTCTATCAGGCTCTTTGTCTGTGGCAGTGGGAGAGCCCCACCCTCATTCGCAGGGTTGTGGTATATTACACTTCTCCTCCTCAGAGTAACACACAGTAAAACATCCCTGCCAGCGACGGATGCACAGTTTAATTGGCTGCGTTACTCTTCTCCTCTTCTCGTTTACGATTCAAGTGTTATAATCCAGAGTAAATTTAAAAGTGGAGATAGTTTCAGAGCTGCAAGCCCACTTGTTTGTTTCTGTCTCCATTGCCGGCAAAATTTTTGCTTGTTTAAGTTCATGTGCTTTTTGTAGATCATCCAGTTTCCCTTCAGTCTTCTCTCAGGACAGTTGTCTAACAGGAAAAACTGCCAACTGGATCTAGAAAAAAGATGTGTTGTAAGAGTCCTGCTGGCTTGTGCTTATGTCATTAAATAGATTAAGCAGTTGTTTCAGACAAATCAATGCTTATCTGGTGACTTGTCAGAAAGTATTATTCAGTATATTTGCTGTACGCGGCCTTGTTTTGTTCTTTAATGTTGAAAACTGCAGGATAGAGCAGGTTTTCTCAGCAGAACTTGAGCTGAACTCCCCTATGCTCTTTGTGTGTTCTTTACTTGCAGCACTAAACCTCCAAACAGCACACTTTCAGCAATACTCTTTGAACAAGTTAGCTGCAAACTATGCAGCTATCAAAGAACTTGCCTCAGTCCTCTTTTTACACCTGCTTTCCTCACTCCCACACCGAGCTTCCCATGTACTATGCTGTGCTTTCCAGGAATGCTGACGGATTGCTAAGTGTGTATGCTGAGATAACTTTTCCTCCTGAAAGGCCTGTCAGGACTCTCTTCATTTGCTCTGGTCCTCCACTTCAGGATCGATGCATTGTTGAAACTCTTTCCTAATTTATCTCGCCAAGTGGAGAAGTGGAACAGGCTGGGTGGTGCAACGTGGTGCCCATTACACCATTAAGTCCTTGCTGTGCAGCTAAGATAAGATGTGCCAGGGACACGAGCCCAAAAAACAAAAATGGGGCACACCTGCACACACATCAAGACAGGCAACAACACATGCTTCTTTCAACTACATGACTCGCTACACACACATCCTGCCAAATTTCCTGTTAACTGTCAGCAGAACTGAAATCAACCAGTCATTTTTCATTCAGTCTCTCTAAATAATAAAAGACACGTAAACAAAACTTGCCCAAAATCTAATTTACATAGTGTTACTGTACACTGCAGCAGGAGTGCATCGTATTTAATCTTTTGTTATTTATCATGACAAGTATAAGACCATTGATTCTCTAAGCAACAGCATACTCAGCACTCTGGCTGACTACTCTAGGATGAGACCGAATGATGGATTATAATTAAATTAGTGACCTCTTAAGCAGAGATCAGACAAGACTCTGTCCTGACCGTGTAGAGAAATCAATATCAGACAATCAATTGGATTTTGTGCTTGCCGGGTTATTGAGGAAATGTGTTTATCACAAGTACCATCGATGTTTGCTTTTCAAATAGGCAATAATCGAATTTCTGTGGTATTTATATACCTGTGGATATACTCTGCAGATTCACTGACTCTCAGTCTCTTAATGCTTTAAATGTCCTTCTGCTTTTATAAACACCCCCAGTCTATTAGTATGAAACTCCCACTTGCTCTCCGATTAGCCTCAGTCTGGATTCTTCAAGGATAAGTTGAATTAGAAGGGAAACAGAATCTCAATAAAACTTTCTCTACTGTCTCCGTCCTTGCCCTGTGTGTCTCATCATGTTGGTTAAACCTTTATCTTTAATCCTCCAGTGGATAAATGTCAGCACAGTCGCTGCTTGAGAGTCTTGTCTGAAAGGTCCATCGCCCCTTGTGCTGCAGGCGACAAGGTGTTAGAGCTGCTAATCCTCATTCAAGGCTCCACTACACCTGTATCCTTTCCAGAGGCAGAGTAATCCCAAACTCTGGCTTCTAACATAAACCACACACTCGCACACTGAGTCATATGCTCACACACACACACAACCTATCTCCACTCCTGCTACCTCAATGAGAAGCGTGATAATTTTCTAAATAAAAAAACAACCTGACAGTAAAAGCAGGCACTAGTCAAACCACAGAGAGGTGCCTGACAGGCTCAGCAGGCAGTTGTGCTTCAACTCTCATCCCCTCTCCTCATCTCTGTCTCCTGTCCATCACCATTTACCTACTTGAGTATCAGTCCTACATGATTATTGCAGTGGAGTGGTTGTGATGATCTCCTGCTTGGCATGCTTTCAGAATAAAAGGTATGAGATTACAAACAATTCTAAAAACAAAAAATGCCTATATTCTTCTATTAAAGCACCGGGTACAAAAAGATGTCCCCATGTGGTGCAGATGCACCTGTAAAAGTTAGTCCATCTTCAGTCTGCAGAAGAGGGAAAAACAGGGAAAGTCAGGAACGGCTGTCAGTAAGTCCATTTTAATCCTCCTTTTGTCCTCTGGTCATTCTGTTTGAAATATCCACAGGAGGGTTTTTGTGTTTAAGAAAAGAAATAAAAACCATGGTGAGTATTCCAGGTGGCTACAGTGCTGAGCAGAGTGCGGCGCCTGTCTCAGGTCAGTGATAAATCACTATCAGCAGCCTCACAAGATGAGAGAAATCACTAATGGCTGATTGGAGGATACTTCTTGGCTTCTCCCCTTGGGCGCGACGGTAAATGCTCTCCCCCACTGCAGCCGGGGGAACACAAAAAGCGGTTGTTCCCCAGCGGTGAAGGAGACTGCTGATCTGTACGCTCTACAACTACTACTACTAAAGCTGACTTCTTCTGGATTTTACACTGTATAATCTCTTTCTCCTTCTCTCTCTCTGTCTCACCCCCACCCTCTTTCTCTCCATTTCCAGGGCTGGGCTACTGCTCTCCTTTCTAGTCCCTCATAATTTTTACCCACACCTCATTTGCTACCCTCTCCCTCCTCCTCTCCCCTGCCTCTCTCTGCTTGTCTGCAGGCAAGAGAGCGAGCACTGGAAAGCCTATGCATACTGTTAGAGCAGGGCAGAGCGAGATAACCAGCAAAGCTACATAAAAGTGAATGAAATATCAAGGTATTCATGTACTGAACAACCAAAACATGGAGACAAGAAGCAAATAGGTTCATTCATATCATGGCATTCAAGAAATCCTGCATCACCTTCAGTTGTTATGAAATGGTGTTAGAAATAAAGGTACGATTGCACATTTTCATACCAGTAAAAATGCCCAAAGCAGGTAGAGAGCTCATGCCTGGCTGTGAATTTAGATGAGGTTCTGGGCTACCACAAAGAAGGAGGGGAAAAACCGGGGGGGGAAATAAGAGGAAAAACAAGTGAATAACAGGTGTGACGGGATGAATTGAAAGATATGGAAGAGAGCCAAGAGAGAAAATGCAAATGACTGTGTGGGAGAGCAGTGGAGAAGCGGAGATGAGGTGGAACAACAGTTTTCTGCAGTAATCAAAATGACCTGCTGAGGGTGGGGGGCTAGAGGCATGTGGAGACATTTCATTTTAAGCATCGGCCCAGCCTGGGAGATATTCACTTGTTCTCCTTGTGTAACTCCACACTCACACTCAGAACACCACGCACTTGCTAATTTTCAATTTAAAAAAGGCTTCACTGGCACATACACTGCACTGCCCCTGCCAAGTACCTCAGGGCAGGAGAAGCGAGACAGTCCACGGGGCAGAAAGGATTAGAGTCACCAATATCAACACGCTAAGAAAAATTTTGTTCACAGTGCGCAACCACATTCGGGATTGACTTTTACTTGGGGATACTCTAATTTTCTACCTGTCAGTTTCCCGTTTTACCATCTTCACGTGCTTGAACTCTTTCTCTGCGACATCACAGAGAGCCATTTATCAGCCGCCATGAAATAAAGAACTAAGTATGTAGTTCTTTGTCATTTTGTGTGTTTATCTGCTGCTATCCCTCACACACACACATTTTCAGCCTCCCCTCATGCGATATTTGCTGTAAGCCAGTTTGAAACAGGATTTCATGGTGACTGTGTCTGGTTCAACAGGCTTACACATATTCTAGCCCGTCTCAGAATGCTGCAGAGCCACTAATACTGCACTGAACAACCAAGACATGGAGACAAGAAGCAAACAAAACCCCACATACTTCACACTTACTCACACAAACGCACACGCACGGACATAGACATCTTTGTGTCATGTTATCTGTTGCACTCGTGCATCACTTAGCCTCCCCCCATCTGTCTGCTTTAGATCTTCATCTCAACACAAAAGGTCAGTGTTATGTGGAAATAAGCTGAAATATCAACTGCCTGCTCCACAAGACAGAGAAAACTAGAGATCATCACATTTAAGCTGACAGATCCTTCTTGTACACCTCATGTCATGATCTCTTTCCAGCTTAAATACTACCTCTTGTCATTTCACATTATCACTGATATCACCACTGATTCTTGCACTTTTTTTCCCACTCCTACGTGGACAAAGGGCATTTAGCCTGGAGTATGCTGCCCTTATATTTCTCCACTGTTGGGCTGACTGTTGGAAATTACTCCACCCCTTCTAATCTCAAAATGGGTAATGAACACAAACACAGAGTGAAAGCTGAAAGCCTTTTACATCGTAGTGTTCCTGTAATATTCCACAAGAGAACATGCCACATTCTGCATCGCCAAAATCCATGAGCGGGACGAATTGTGAGCTTTTGTCTTGCATTAATGTTAATGGAAAATATTATGCATACACAAGTAAAAGAACAAGAAGCAGCATTTGACAGAGACTCAGCAGAAGGAAAGTTTTTCAAGGAGAATAAAAAGGAAGAGGGAGATGTAAACGAGCTAAAGAGATGGATAAACAGGGCAGAAGAATAGAAATACGTAGAGAAAATCAAAACAGCCTCCTTCTTTCCAGTGAGGCCTGTCTTTTCTTTAGAGGGAAGCAGAGGGCTGAAAGCAGCAGAGCGATGGAATACTGGCAGAATTTTAACAGTGTTCTCATTATTTATTTACTGCTCGGAGGAGAAGACTGCCAGTATATAATACATAAATGCAAAAACCATATTTTGGGGTTTTTTGCATATAAGTGTGTGTGCATGCATTTGTGTATGTGCTGATGACATGACTGCTATTTCATGGTGTGGAGTGATGACTGACAAGTAATAGAAAACGACCCCTCGCAGTGGCTTCATTCACATTCTGGAGAAGTCACTGTGTGTGAAAGCCATTTCACTGAGGAAACGATGAGGGCCAGCTGCCTCAAAGCGGCACTGAGATGGCATAAGCTGGGGGACTTAAACAGACTGTGGAGAGACGGGTAAGTGAAAGAATGGAAGAAATGGAAAACCAGCCTATTGACTGAGAGCGGAGGAACTGTTGTAGGAGTTGGTAATTGTGTCCAATATAATTAAACGAAGGAAACTTTGGTGAGCAGAAGCAAAAACTTTAATTAACTGGCTGAGGAAAACAGGCACAAGACAGGAATCAACAGTGATGTACACTGGTTTCCCCCAGTGTGTTCTTAATTTGGTTGTTGTGGCTCACATTGTGCTGCAGTCTTAGTGGGTCCAGCAAAAAAGGAGATGTCATAGCCTACACTATATACACCATGTACATAACTGTTGTATTTTTTAATGAAAGGGAAGACAAACAGAGGGAGACACAGTCAAGCAGACACACTTGAGTGCTGCTGGGCCGTATAAAGAATTGAATTATCTGTCTATCACAAGAGGCTGAGTGGCATGTGGGACATGTAAGTCCTCTTACACAAATGAATGGCTTTTCATGGTCGTTGGGCAGATGGGGTGGGGATGGGAGGGGTGTTATTCCCTAATGCCAACCCATCACTGTTCTCAAATCCTCACTCATCACAACTCTATACCCTCTATTCCCAATTCTTACTGTGTTCTGCTATCATGTCACAACAGACTTAGTGCTGAGCATGGATGGGTCAGCGGGGAGTAAAGGGGAGGTAAAGGGTAAAGGAGGGAGGGACTCAAGGGACTGGCTTGGAACAGCACCATCTCACCTGTGAAGGAGGAATAAATGTGAAGCAGACCAAAAAGATCTCAGTGCATATAACGTGCTGCTGGTCCACCTTCTCCTTAATAATAATAATAATAATGAAAATAATAATGAAAATAATAATAATAATAATAATAATAATAATAATAATAATAGTCCTGCTGAGAGCTGCTTGTGGAAAACAGTGAACAAAGGGAGAAAGTGGGAGAAAGTTTGGAAACAGAGGGAGAGACGTGAGGGTGAATAGAGCATGAGAGTAAGTTGGCTGGAGGTGGAGGTTCAGCAGGTGGAGAAACAAAAGGGACTTGAATGAGGGAAACACAAAAGAAGTGCAGTGGGCGTTGATTTGAATTTTCCAAAGGGAAAGGTGATTACCACTGTACTGTAGGGGAAGAGGAAGGCTTAGTGAGAGTGGCCTAATTAATTTGAGTGCTAATACAGAGACCACAACATGGAGTCTCCATCTCCGACGCCTGGATGACTGCTCACTCCAGCCCCCGTCTCAGCCTGTAGACACACTGTATTACACATGGATTCATATACAGTATTACAACACGGGCGGTGGTTGGCGCTGCTACAGCAGTCATGTAGAATATTGAATTAACAATGGTTCAGTGGGAGCTAAATGAATTTCCTAAATTAATATATTTGCTCAGATTTTAAAAATTTAAACCTGCTGGCTGCGTGACAGCTCCAGCTGCGAGATTCCAGGTCATTCCCAGGCACTTTTCCTATCATGATGTTTTATCTTCAGCGACTCTTCCAATCAATAAAAACTGTATCATTCACCCAGAAATGTATTTACCAATCAATATCAGCATCTTTCACCTACTTGCCCACAGGGACACATGTGCATGGACACACACGCACACCTTGATGCATTATGAAGACAAAATGTACAAAATCCCATTAATTCCACTCCATCCCTCTTTCTCCCCCCCTAGTGATCTCACCTAATGTGATCCCTGATGACTGTCTGCTGTCTAAACTCCTGCTTTTATAGCCAGAAGCTTTGATATTATTCTGGTCTACCTCAGAGCTCTGGCTGACAGCTGAGCTATCATTTTTCTAACATAAAAACCAATTAAAATTCCCTTCAACTTACTCTTCAGATGCAAGCAGGCTGAAATATGAATAGTCTTTTTGTTTAAACCATCATAAGCCTTGCTCAGATGCTAGGAGATGTTTACAAACGATGCCTCGCTTCCCTTCAGTCTGAGCATAAAATAAACCGAACTTATCCCGCCCAGGTGTTTTAAGACATCTGCAAGCTGTGACTCTCCTCCTCCCACATACTCCCACTGATTTGCCCCAGGCTCAGCCGAATCAATATATCATTAGCCAGTCTCTCCACTCACCCCTCGTTCTCCCTCCAGAAACCCTTGCCTGCCTCCCACTTCACTCCTACTCTGTCCTCCCTCACATTTAACACTATTTCATGCTGTTTTCTCCCTTTACCTCGCCTCTCATCTTCATCGCTTTGGCCTCCACCTCCCCACTCTCACTCCAGCTTTGCTTCTGTCCTTTGTGTATTTCTCTGAACCCACTGCTGACGTGGAAGTGTGAAAAAGGGTTAAAAATGAGAGAGATGGGGGTTAAAAGGCGTAAGGGAAGAATCTGAGCCGTATCAGGTATGGATGGAGACGCTGGGAAAGGGCAGACATTGCAGAAATAAGCAAAGCAGGGAGGAGATAGGGAGCATGAGGGGGAGGGGAGCCTGGCTGGCTGGATGTGAGGGTGAAATGAATGTGTAATTGCGTTGTAGTGGCTCAACCCTTCACCAGACAACTGAGTGATGGCAGGAGTGACAGCCACAACACTCCCCGGTGGAAGTGTTTGAGCCTGTGGTATGTTGTGCTGCTGGGTAAACAGACAAGGTTGTCAGAATCAGTGTACAGGCGCCAACACCACCAGGTAGCAACACGCCCATCTATTTACTGCAAAGAGTCAAACATGGAAAATGCATGGATACAGATGAATAGGGATCACCTTCATAGATGGGAAAAAAAAGTGTACAGAAAAGGTTTTTTTTTTTTTAAAAACTACTCGATGTATTTTATCTGTTAAAAACAGGGACTGCATCATTGCCCCACTTGTGAACAAAAACAGTGAGGGATTGGCTCGCGTCTCCTTCTCTGTGTCTCTTCTTTCTCCTCTCCACCGCCTTCACCCAAAACAGGCCACCCATTCACTCACAGCCCACCCCGCCCTTCTTACATTTTTTTATATTCTCTCCTCAATCTGCTCTTTATTTTCCTTCCCTGTCCTCTTTCCACCCACTTAGAATGACGCAAGGCAGGGTGAAGATAATGGTAATTAAAACGGGGATGATGTGCAGTGAAATGAAGCCAGTACGAAGACACACCTCATCCCCAACAGGAAAAAGAGCGGATGAAAATGTGGATGGGGAAAAAAACTGAGAGAGTGTGTTGTCAGGCTGCAGAAATATGTAAACAATGTACTGTTACAGATGTTATTTTCATCAAATGTTTCTTACATAGAGACTGGAAATAGACAACTTTGATGACCCACCTACCCCTCTCTCTCTTTCACGCACAAGGAACAAAAAGCAGCAGTACAGAGCTTTGATTCATGTGTGTAGCTCCAGGACAGCTAAACAACAAAACAGGTGAGACAGTTACAGCTCACAAAAAGAGACTGAAACCAAATCCCAGAAACTGTACCATGGTAACTGCAGTGAGAGGGATTGGCAAGACCGGGGAGGGGGCAGATGGAGGAGTCACCTTGAGGGAGATGAGGGGAAGGAGGGAGGTAAGGGACGCAGTGGCAGTGCCAATTTGTTTCTTTTCAGGTCATCAGCTTGTAGATATTGAGGATAACACTTGATAAGAAATTAAACTGCAGCCTGAAGTGGAGTATGGGATTCATAATTGTAGAGAAAGGTTATAACGTGATAACTACAGAAGGAAATCCTGTAATCCTGAAACAATCTTCACAGGTGTCCCCTACTGTTCACATTTCGTTTGCGGTACAAAACACTGGCAGTCTGTTCAGTGGTGCCTAAACGCTGGAGTCAGTGGGACTCAGGTTTTTCTCTCAGTGGAGGTGCGAGCGGAAATAAAATAAAATTGATTTAACTCTCAGTCGCAGCTTTAAAGATTGATTTTCATTTCAGAATATGAGTGCACTCCGTGAAAAGTCAAAGTGCCATTTATCCACAACAGTGCTGTCTCTGAGCTCACCTGGGTCACTGTTGATCACAGCAACAGATTTGTGTTTGAATTGTGCGGTCAGATGTTACAGAAGGACTCAAACAAAGCGAATGAGAAGGTGTAATCATAGCTTTTCTTACACATCACTGATTATAGGGTCAAATAGTATGGATTTTGACACTAGTTACCAGAGTTTAAATCAAATGGGTCGTTTCTAAAACATTGCCAGGCCTTGTTTTTTTTTTTTTTCTTAATCTTGAAAACTGAGCAGCACATCAGTTCCCCCCATTACACAACAGTGACATCTGTTGGTGGAGTACTAACACTGACTTAAGAGATAAGTACAGTGATATTCTGTATTTTCTAATTGTTAACAAATCCCATGAGAAGACCAGAACAATGGGTGGATCTGACTGACAAGTAGTCAGTGAGCCACACCATAGGAGTGGGTGACATGTTCATTGATGACCATGAACACGGGCAGTGTAGTTAATTTTAAGTCTGTCCTACATACAATGTCCTGCTGCCATAAATACTCATACTCAAAACTCAGATTTACCCCTATTTAAGTCAGTTTGCTCAAAACTACAGTGCCTCAGTGGGAACCAGTGGGCTTGAGACTGAGAGCTGCAAACAAGATGGGGAAAGTACAGAGACTAAGACAATTCTGGTTTTAGTGTTTTTTATTGGATTTCTCAACAATAAGAAAAAGTGTAATATCTTTTATTATTCTTATCATTTTTTCTTTACCATTTTTATTTCTTATCATTTTTTATGTTTCTGAAAAAGGTTTTACTTAAGATTTTAATTGCTCAGGCACAACAGTGTTTTAAACTAAATTACGCTCAAGGGCACTTCTAAAGTGAGGTATTTCTGAGTGACAACTGGAATGAAGGTGCATTTACACTTTCAAATCTGTAAGTGTAACAGTGTATGTGGGAGGCTGGAGAGCCCTGGCAGGTAATTGGACAGACATAAAGCACTGGCTAGGGCATAATGGTCTACATTCAACCAAGAGACAGGAGAAAAAATTAACATATGACAATTTATTACAGGCAGAGGAAACCCTTTACAGTTGAAATGTTTTAAAGTGCCCATGACTGTATCTGGGAATATGCACTGGGTTGGCTGCGCTGATTATTAGAAATTACGTCAGTAAAACCTTTGTTCAGAAGACCAATGACAAATCACTTCTTGAGTGCTGATAAAAGAAACACACACTGATCTGGTGCAAATTTCAGAACACACATTTACACGAACACACAGTAGTTTTTTTTTCTGTTTTAACTGAAAATATTGTATGAAACTACTTCTGAGAGAATAAAAAAATTATAAGTTAAATTATTATTTTCATGTCCCAATATAACAATTTTAGACAACAAACTGCCACTTAAAACATGCCTATTTGGTTTCCCCCCCCCCCCCATATGTGCTCTGCTTTGCATTTTTAATGCCATCTACATGGACTGTGGAGTGTTTTAGATATCACCAAAATGGCTAGAGCCGGTTCTTACTGTACTTTGCGCTTATCTTTATTAAAGCATCCACTTTTGCACTGTACTGTACATGTGGGAATGTGACCATTGTTAAGACATGAAGTAACTGGTACATCTGCAAAGGGAGCTGTGATAATAGCCCTGTCTGAAACAACTAACTTAATTTGGGTCCCAGAATCTGATGGGTCACAAAAATCAGTATAACACCGGCCAGCAGGGGGAGCCACCTACCCCTGTCGAGTAAAAACAAGACCCACAGGCACAACAAAACTCGCGTCCTGCGGTTGTTTTTGTTGAATACGTATTATTGTTTAACGGGTGTTTAACGGGTGTTTAACGTTCACCGGTAAAAAAAACAAACCGTCCATATTCAACCGGCGTCTTCGCGAGGCTGCGCGCGCGTCTTGGCAACGGAAGTTTAGTTTGTTGCTTCCGGACGAAGTCCTTAGCCGAAACTAGGCGCTAAATCCAGACTGTTGTACACTAAAATGTCGGCCTGCTGTGTGTCCGGCTGTAAAAATCGGCACTCCTTAAACAGCAAACTCAAATTTTACAGAATACCGTCTGGATACCGGCCGTTTCAGGCCAACCGGAGACGTTTATGGCTACAAGCAATACAACAAGTGAACGGCAGCACCGAGGAGCTCAAAGGGAATGTTCGTATTTGTGGCGCTCATTTTATATCAGGTAAGATAACCGGCCCGTTTTCTTTTTACTATACGCTACAACAGATAACCGACCTACTGGATCTGGTCGTTTAACTTTGAAGCTGGTTAGATTATTTTGTGTGTTGTTATGTTGTGCAGGGGAGGCGTCCATGGACCACGACAGTCCTGACTTCGTCCCCTCTGTGTTTACATGCGCTGCAAAGAGTACCAAGAAAAACGTGAAAAGGTTAGTGATGTAAATTACTGTCGTTAGCGAGATATTTAAGAAAATGGTGGACGATCTTAAGGCACCAGTATCAAAGTACCATTACTCTTGCGTGCAAGTAAATCTCCCGCATTCACAGTCTTGATTAAAGTACAGTGTAGTTTGTGGTGCTGTTGAACCGTTTTGCACTATACACGGAGGTGCCGTTGTAAGCATTTGGTCAATAAATCTAATTATACAGTATTAGTTTTTTAGTCAGTGTCTCTCACACCGCTAGTTGTTAATGCTAACTATCTTTATTGCAGTTGAAAAGAGCAAATTTCTCCTTCCAACACTCTCCATCTCCACTTTGGCAAGTAGATATGCAACTGTTTACTGTGTATTCAGATGAATAATTTTTCACAATATTTTCAAAGATTTTTTGGTCATAGAAGAAGAAGGCGCCACCCTAAAGCCAATGCAGAAAAAGAAGAAACACCACCCACAGACAGTTCTCCAACTGACCTCCAGGCATCTGTTTTGATGGAAACTGAACTTCCAGAAGAAATACAGACATCATCAACCCTTTCAGTGCCAAAGGTAGCAGCCACAGCTCATTTCTGCTTTCATTTAGAAAACAAAATCTGTATATTTTATTCTTTGTCATTATTCTATTCAGAGGGCACACGTTTACTTTGGTGGTGGTGATAGTAAGGTGGGCTGGGGGGCTATTTATGTTCAGCACATTTTTCTGCCATATCTTAAATTGCTCGAAGAGGGTTTTTCGTGTGTGAATATATGGTTTCCTTGTTTTATTGGATTTCTATCTTCATAATCTTTGTGTGTGTGTGTGTTTTCTAGGAAGGGGAAACATTGACTAAAGAGGCTGAGGCTGAAACTGGAACTAAAACAACATCTGACCCAAACAAGACATCAGAATCATATAAAGTGCCAACAGGCATCCTAAAACTACACAACACGAGGCCTGTTGTGCTCCTAAAACGTCTAGTTGTACCATCAGGTGAGTATCAGTGCACGCTGTGCAATCAAAACTTCATCAGTGTATCTCAGCTTGACAAACACAAACAGCTGCATGAAGAAGAAAAGTCCTTTATCTGTGAAAAATGCGGAAAGCACTTCACAAATCAGGCTGATTTCACCGAGCACCAGTGTGACGACATTGACGAGCCCTCCTTTCAGTGCAACATGTGTGATCGGTCTTTCACTACAAGCCATAACCTCAAGCGTCATAAACTGCTGCATGTCAAAGATGGCAGGAAGTGCAGCAGGTGTGGCGTGTTGTTCTGTCAACGTCACGGCCACGTCTTTTTCAAGCTGCAGGATGAGTCTGAACAGGATTCCTCCAACAATGAGCTGCAAAATGTCGACAGTGATATGATGCCAGAAAACAGCCTGCTGGTGAAGTCTGAGCAGAGCCATACTGATGACCTGAATGATGATGCACAGAACACCGGGACTGTAACACCTTTGCTGACAGCTACTGCAACTGCACCCCCACACCCTGGACCTTTATCCAAGACCTTTAAGGCCCCACCTCCAGCCTCACACACAAGAATCTTATTAGAAATCCCTGTGCCGGTGTTGCTGAAACCTTCTCTTATGCTAGATCCACCTCCACCCCCACCAATCCCCATGCACTCAGGAAACCCAGGAACATCTTCTCAGCATGTGCCACCCATGCCCAACTGTTCTGCAACCTTCGTCCAACCCTCTCTCCCCCAGCATCCAGAACTCCCACCCTCACTAAAGCTTTTTTCACCTCAGTACCTCACCTCAGCATTACTTGAGGTTAAAAGAAATTATGAATATATTTTAAGCAAACCGGGAGACGTTAAGAACAAGGTTAAGAAGGAAATTGTAAAGGAGGAACCGTGTGAGCTGCCACTGATGTCTCCAGGGGAGCAAAGTGTTGAGAAAGTGAAAAATGAAAGAATTGCTTATGACCTGGAGATTGTGGTCTGATCTAAATCTAGTTGGAGACAAATTCTTGCTTTTAAAACAGGCTTTGTTTGGTTGATACTACAACAAACAAAAAAAACACATAAAACATAAGCCAATTTGGCTGATGTATTGTTGCTTTTGCCATTTGTGTGGCATGAAGTGGTCACGTTTTGTGTTCCTGTGATATATGTACCTCTGAATGTATTGCTGCATGCATCACTTCAGTGCCTCTTTTTTCAGCTGTCAGCCCTAACCTGGTCTAGAACACGGAGATATTTTAATGTAAGTGACTGAACTTGTCATGCTGCTATTTTTTTTATTCAGTGAAAGCTCTATAGTTAAGATGCTTTCACTTCTTAATGACTTATGAGCTTAAATTTGTTTTACCTCTGCAGTTTTCAGGTTAGTCTGTGAGGAACTCCACTGTGCTATAAACAGGAATGGTATGGATATAACTATCCAGTATCATATCCGATAGTAATTGTCACTGAAGTCGGTTTTCCAATCTTTGCCACTGGGAACCACATTGTTTTTTATTACAGAAATATATTTGCACAGAATGCACATGCACACAGATTCCAATGTTTGGGATACACAAGCTTTACATTTTTAAATCTGTATTAAAATGTGGAAGTGGTAGAGAGGGTGCCATACTGAGAGATGAAACTACTATTCAGAGACTTGTTTCTCCCACAACAGCTAGCACCTAGCCTGCTAAACCGTGAGCGAGACACTAGTCAAGCAGATTGCTTTATATTAACAATACTGTGCACATTTTTTAATGCATCACACTCACTGACTCTGACCTCAGAGCTTTAACATATCAGCTTTCTGGTGATATTGTGTCATTTTTTTAATCAACTGAATGTCAGTTAAGATGAACTTTATTAATCCCACTGGGGGAAATTTGCAGTTTCTGTCACTACAGTCAATGTATGACTATTTTATAACAACATATTTTCTTTGCCTCATGCTGTGACACTGTCATTGCATCGGGGCCTTACAAGTCTGACATTAAAGCTGTCCTTTTTACATAGATGAAATTGCAAATGTTGTGTTGTCCATGCTTCATTGGCTAAAAGGATTCACTAAAGAATATATACTAGAGTCTAGTGCATCCAAATTACATTGTGTCCATATCAGGTTGATTTTCAATTGGACAAAGCAGGAAAAATGTGGAAGAAATAAACTCTTTAATGTGGGTAAACTGAAATATAGTCTATACAGAAATAAAATTACCACACTTCATTAGTTGTAGTTTTCTTGTTATAAGAAATTCGCTGGAGAAATAGTTTCAGGAGCCACTGGCCTAAAAGTGTTTTAAGATCTGCCCTGATGGTGGCAGTAGAGGGACTATTGACCCAAAAATGTCTGCCTACTTTTCTTGGACTGACCTCTTATCATTGTGTCATGTTGCATTAAAGTGGCTTGTTCTGTGAGCTCCGTACAATCCCATTGCAGAATAAAGGCTCACAGTACAATAACAATAAGGTGCCCTCATGCCTTCATTCCTTGGGCCTTTTTGTCACTGCATGTGGCTGTGGTTCCCACAGTGTGTGTCAACTACTACAGCATGGTTTAGAAGTAAAACAAAATGAGACAGTTTCCCAGTAGTACAACCTACTTAAAGCTAAAAGTAAATTGAAGAAAAATGTTTTGCACTTTTTAAGCTCTTTTAAATTAATAATTTAACATTAACTACAAACTTAATTGCACTTTATGAATGAGTCTTTAAACTGTAGAATTTGGCTCTTAATGACTAACAAACATAACTGCTGACCTTTTGGCTTATTAGAAAATGGGAAAGTCATTATCCTTAATCTACAACTTTGAACATTTCTAACAACAGAATTGCTGAGAATGAATCCCTTATTTAAAAGCTAGATTAAGGAATGAGTAGGAGAAACAACAGTCTTACAGATTTTTCACAACTTTGCAGCCCAAACGATGCTGTAACTGATCTATAAAGCATTAGTATTTTTAAATTAATAAAGCAATTAGTTATAACCTATAAACCACTAAAAGGGTGGGTTATTGCTTGCATTACATAAAATTACAGTTTAACAGCTGCACACGTTGGAATAGCATATTAAAATATGAAAACCAGATGTGCAAAGAAGGCAGTGTCCAAACAATCTGTATGTTTTTCTGTTTTTACAGAATTTTACCAAAAGAATAAAGTATTTTTTTTAATTACTCCTGTCCACCGTTCGTTCCTCCGCAGCCTCTTGTGCCACATCTCTGAGGTAGTCGACAGTTCCCCGTCTCCCGTCTGACTCCATCTGCACACTGTACACATCCTATTGGTGGGAAGGCCCCGGTAATGGTGGGCACTGAATCTGATTGGTGTTTTCGGCTGTCATTCAAAGCCAACGAAATCAGCGATTGGCTGAGGTCGTCGGATCTGAGCAGCAGATTGGTTGATGTTCCTTCGCGTGGCATCACAGATGACAGACAAGTGGTGCTGATGCTGTGACAATGGGAGTCATCCAGATAAGCATCATCTGGACCGAGTGTGCTTAAAACACAGCGGCGGCACACGCGCTCAGCTGACCGTAAAGGGACGGAAAAGCAGCTGGGTAGAGACACGGGGAGGAACATCCAGCTGCTGCTCTGAAAGGGTAAGTTTTCCCCTGGATAACAAACTGACATGCCCGGGGCGTCCAGTTAGCTGTTTCTGAGTGGGGGCTGGGGTTCAGCTCTCAAGTACGTTGGTAGCAAGACCGCTATTACCGCTGGCGAGGTGAAGCAAGGTTAGCAATCTTTACCAGCCCCCCTAAAAAAAAATTAAAGATGCTTTGCTTTCTGGCGAGCCGCACAGCGCCGGACATGCTATATGCAGCTCTTGTTAGCCAGCTGTGACTCAACTCATCCCCGTGGTCGACTGCATTGCGGAGAAAGCATGTCTTGCAGAATAGCATGTGTCTACTATTCTTCAGACTGACCAGTAAATAAGTGTTTAACACTCCAACACATCACAAGGCCTCTTTCAGCTCGTTATTGTCCTGTGGTTTTGATCCTTTCTCACATCCTGAGATTTCAGTCTTTCTGGTGTAATTTATCATCCCTATGGATCACATTTGATGCCACTGTTGCAGAATGAAAATATAATAACCATTTATGTAAATGAAAAGAAAAAAAACCCAACATAATTAACGGCATCAGAATTAACAGCATCATCGTTCAAATCTTTGCACAGATTTGTAGTGAGCTGCTTTGCATGCTGGGATTTGAAGTGTGAAGTGGTGTGTATCTGTTGAGTGAGTAAATGTAGTAAGCAGTGTGTGCTGCCCTGAAAGCTTGTGCATATGTCCAGCTTGATGCATGTTTGTTATTCTTTTGCTTTAAAGCCAGAGATTTAAATGCTGGTGACACTGATGCCATTTTCTGTTGCTGTAACAGTGCAGTGTTTGGCTTCCCTCTGCTTTCTAAGTCTAGTGATGGGAGCGTTCAGCCGACAGATGTTTTTCCAGGAGCTTGCTCATGGCTGCCTGCTGCCTACAGCTCAGCAGGGCCTGGAGCAGGTATGGCAGCTGCTGGTTATCTGCCTGCTATGTCGGCTCCTCTGGATGTTGGGTGAGAGTCCAGTTACTTTGTGCCCAGTCAGTGTTATTCACCCTTCATATAGGCAGCGTCATCATAATCACCTGTGCTATCCTTTATTGTCTTATCTTGCAATTTCAGGCCTCCCCTCTTTTGTGAAGCACCTGGGCACAGTGGCCGGAGGTTTCTACACTCTCTACCTGTTCTTTGAGCTTCATATGATCTGGGTGGTCCTCCTCAGCCTTCTCTGCTACCTCTTCCTCTTCCTGTGCCGCCACTCAACCATACGAGGCACCTTCCTCTCCATCACTGTGCTCATCTACCTGCTATTGGGGTAAGAGAGTCCTCCTTTGATCTGTGGAATGTGTGTGTTGCAATAACTTTTTAAAAGTTTAATGCGCTGTGAGATCTACAACACTGGTGTTATTCTTATCCAAATTTATCAGGGAACTGCACATGATGGACACCACCAACTGGCATAAGATGAGAGGTATGCCAGGCATCTTTTCTGTAGACAGCAACATTTGACACATTCCTGATAGATACAAGCAACTAATTATTTTAGGTTTACTTTTATGTTGAGCATCAATAGTGTTTTTATTTTGGAATCTAGTCACTGTCTAAGTGCTGCTGCTGCCATCCAGGTTCACAGATGGTGGTTGCCATGAAAGCCATTTCTCTGGCCTTCGATTTGGACAGAGGTGTTGTGACCAGTGTACCCTCACCCATTGAGTTCATGGGCTATATTTACTTTGTGGGGACAGTCATCTTTGGGCCCTGGATCAGCTACAACAGCTACAAAGAAGCTTTGGAAGGACGTAAGCTGGTAAGTGTAATACAGTATCTCTTCAGTATGGAAGAAGGGGGGGTGAGGAAATATTTAAAAGATTTATCCTGTGACACTAGCTGCTATCTGATTCAGTCTTTGGTTCTTTCTTCTTCCTCAGAGTTTTGCATGGCTTTTTAAAGTCTCTGTTAGCTGGGTGAAGAGCCAGGTCTGCCTTGTTATTTCCAACTGTGTGGCACCATACCTCTTCCCTTATTTCATACCTGTTTATGGAGACAAGCTACTACGAAGGTGAGTCCAACATCGAGATACTTGTAAACAAACCAAAATAGCTGTTTATACCCGGTCTTGGATTGCGTATCACTTATGGATTATATCTTTGTTTACAGCAAAAAGAGGAGGAAGATCAGGTGATTAATTGTCTACCCCTCTGATTCTGTACATAGCATTACATTGGAAACATGCATTCTTTCACATATTGTGTGGCAGTTACGGCATGCTTATTTTCTGCTTACCATTTGTGTATCACCTTTGCCCGCACGCATGTATCCACATCATTCCCCCCTCTCTGTGCAGCCACATGTCTTCCAGGACACCCGTCTCACCCTCTCATTTACCACAAACTGTTTCACCATCTTGAAAACCGTGGTGAGACATAGATCATCACATGGCAGGTCAATAAAAAACATTTTATGAATTTAATATGTCACTAACATTAACTGCTGCAACTTCTCTCCTTATTCTGGTGCTTCTCAGAGGTACACTGGCAAAGTACGTATTTCACTGTTGTGTAATAATTGATTAATTAAGTTTAAGTATTAATTTACCTGAGATTGCATTTTAATGCCCGTCTGTTTCTTCCTCTTTTAATATCCTTACAATAGGTGGTTGTTGGCGTATGAGAACACAATGTCGTTCCACTTCAGCAACTATTTTGTTGGTTATTTCAGCGAGACCACCGCTACTCTGGCTGGAGCAGGCTTCACTGAAGAGAAAGAAAACCTTAAATGGTCAGAACATCAGGCACCATATTAGCATAAATCACATTTCTCTTTATTCACATTTTAAAATAGCCCCCCCCCCCCTTTTTTTTTAACCTTTTGTTTTGAAGGGATATGACTGTGTCCAAGCCTCTGAATATAGAGTTTCCTCGGTCGATGGTGGAGGTGGTAACGTCATGGAATCTGCCTATGTCTCGCTTTCTGCACACCTGTGAGTTATAATGCATGATGGCAGAGCAGCTGTTTTTACTTTTCGTTCTCATCATGAGTGGAATGATAATGGCCTCATTTAAAGAGACACTCTTACGTAAGCTGATGCTCTCATCTCACAGATGTTTTTAAGAGTGCTCTCAAATTCGGGACATTCTCTGCCATCATGGTGACATATACAGCCAGCGCCCTTTTGCATGTGAGTACTATGTGGAAGTTTTACAGAACAATTATACCTTGTACTCTGAAACATAATGTGTCTGTGTCAACAAGTGGATTGTTTTAATCCTAACACTTATGTCTGGTAGGGTTTGAGTTTTCATCTGGGCGCAGTGCTAATATCTCTGGGGTTCATCACGTACATTGAGCACGGTAAGAGCCCGCCTAATGTTGTCTCTTTTCCACATTAGAACCTATCCATTTAGAGAAGGTGCTTAGCTTTGCAGTAATGGTTAATTGCACCCACTATTATACACTATTACACACCGTATCTGTTCACTGCAGTGCTTGTAATTTATCTCTTATACTTGGAAAGGAACTTTTCCTCCAGCTTCGTTTTAATGCGCCCGTCTTGTTTTGTGTTTTAGTGTTGCGAAAGAGGCTTGCAGTCATTTTTAATGCCTGTATACTGACAAAGAAATGTCAGCCAAATTGCAGTCACCGGAACAAAAAGGTACGTTGCACCATTCTTTTCCTTCTCTTTTTATGAGGCAAGGTCCTTTATTATCAGTCATTTAACATCAGCAGTGGGCTCTTCAGGTTTCCATGAATTCCATGGAAAAGAACAGTTCAACAGTTTTGTAAATACACTTACAGCCAGGAGGCGATTAGCTTAGCTTAGCTTAGCTTAGCTCAGCTCAGCTTAGCTTAGCATAAAAACTAGAAGAAGTAGGAAACAGCCTGGCTCTGTTTTAAAGCACCTCAAAAACACATTCATTAACATATTGTATCTTGTTTAATCCAAACAAAAAAAACTAAGTATAAAAAACAAAGTTTTAGTTTTATGAGAGGTTATATACTGGACAGTTACTCGGCAGGCTACAGTGACTTTTGGTTTTGCCAAAGCCAAGCTTGCCTCTTCCAGTCTTTATGCTAAGCTGTCTTCTCCTTTTAGCTAATGCTTCATGCTGCACAGATAGAAATCTTAGTTCCAGTCACAGGACTGCAGTGTTTTTACTTGGTTTGTATATGCTCTGGTTTTCTGGCACTGGCATTATAATGCTGGAAAAAAAATGCATCAGCTGCCATTAGAATACAGCAGCCCCCATGGTCTGCCTTGCGCTGTCAAATGATATATTTTGGGAGTTTACTGGCAAAATGCCCAACAAAAATCCCATATGTTATATTAGTTAGACACATCAAGAGCAGCAGGTAGGGGAAATAATGATTTATGTGAAGAAAAAGCAGCCTGCATGGACTGTACATCATAGTTCCTATTGCTCTCATCACATTTTAGGCGCTGATACACTGAAACCCCTGAAAATGGGGTTTCAACTTCTCTGTAACATTAAATCTTACAAAACTGCATTACAAAATGTGCAACAATCAAAGTTAAAAGGACAAAAAAAGGCATTATTTACTATTCGTTGTTAAACAGTAAAACACTCAACTAACGCGCTTCATCAAGGCTGTGTAAGAAGTCGATTGAGACAATAGATTTTTGAGGCCTTTGAGAGACAAACCCACACAGATTACAAAACAAAAGATATGGGGAAAAAGTGTCTGAAATATTGATTAATGAGGTTCCTTGTTCTTACGTGAAGCCTTGTCTCTCCCTCTGCAGGAGCTATGGGTCTATATGATTAACATAGCATTCAGCGCTTTGGCAATTCTCCACCTGACGTACCTGGGCTCTGTGTTCAATTCCAGTGTGGACTACATGGAGGACGATGAGGTAAGATGAGATAAGACAGTATTGATCCCCAGAGGTGAAATTCACAGGCTGCAGGAGTGAAAAAAAATTGTCTGAAGAAGTAAGAAACAGATAAAGAACTGAGTATAGCAAATACAACAGAGTAAAAAAAAATTAATTTAAGAGTCTTTTTAACACAGAACTGTGAATTGTTGAGTCTTACTGGAGTTGTAGGTCACAACTTGTTTAGAAGAGTTTAGGTGCTTATATTTATTCTGCCTGCACTCATAAAATGTACAGCACACTATGTGACACGAACATGTGGAATGGTATATATGTAACCCTAGCTGCAGTATTTATAGTTCAAAGGAGAGAAGTGACCTGTAATATAATTTTTTGAATGATGAGTGGTTTAAAATAGATCTAAATCTGTTCATCTATTTAAGTATGAAGAAATGAATGATGAATCCCATTTTATATAAAGATGTTTTTATGAAAGGTATACATAATAGTATGCACTTTCCTATTTATCTCACATAGTATGTATCGCCCTCTACAGGACGATATCACCCATCATACAATTCAGAAGTGGTCAGAGCTGAGCTGGACAAGCCACTGGGTCACGTTCGGATGCTGGATATTGTACCGCCTCATTCTTTAATGATAAGAGACAGAGAAAGGCTGAAGGAAGCAATAATGAGAGATGTAAGGCTGGTTCTCCACTTCTGCACTGTGACTTTATCCTGCGTCAGACCGAAGACAACAGATTCAACCTGTATATGACAATAAACCAACACGCAGTGTTCAGGTTGCGCCGCATGTTGGCCCGGTAATCTATTATTCTAACCTGCTGGGGACTAGTTTTGATATCCATGACATGATAGCCCGCTCCTCCCTCCTTTTCTCCATATCGCATCCTTTATATCTGAGCCGCAGTTGTCGAGCCCTCATGTTGTGACAGCAGTTACCGATGTCTCACTGTGAGACACAATCAATAGCTGTCAGCATGGTGGAGATCGGCTGCTCCTTTCTGTGGACACACGATAGAGCCCATTATCTAGGTTTCACCATTGACTGCAGCAGATGTCCTCCAGATGTGGTTTCCCTTCACCTCAAGTGTTTTAGAATTGTGTTTTTAGGTTTGAAGGATAAAACTGACAATATTCTTATAGTCAACAAATCACATGAAAACTTGAAAAAATTACTTAAACCAACAATGAAATGGTACATCTCTCAATACTTTATGTCTTCCCCGGCTTTTCTGCCTGTGACACTCAGCCCCAAGCCTATTCACTATACTTTGATTTTTATGAAATGCTCAAAATCATTTCCTAGAACAGCTGGGCACTGTACTTTTTAGCAAGCGTTACTCAAACGAGTAAATACATACAGCATTTGTTTGGAACTGTTTTCAATGGCAGATCAATACATGTTTTGTGCTCTAGTGACTATTTTCGGCTGCAGAACGGTGAATGAGCCATTGATTCAGAACACACTACAGTGCCCATGTTCTTTGTAATGAAGGAACATGTCACCCAGTGCAACAGTGTCGTTCATGCATATGTTTTAGACAACAATGGAGAACTATGACACAGCAGAATAAGCTATATCAAGCTACAGAGACAACTCTGTAAGTAGAATCAGTTCATTGTTGCTTTTGGTCTTTTCATGGGATTTGTTGGCAATAAGAAAATTATAGAATATCACCAGACCTATCTTTTAACAGAGCTTGTCTTTTGAGCATGTGTAAGACAACAAAGAGTTTACTTTTGAATGAAAAGAGCACAGGTTATGGTTATACAGCAGCAATATTATCGTTGCCAATAACAATTTCCCCTTTTGTGAATTTTAGATTTAAAAAAATTAATCAGTAAGTCTCTATGAATTAATTTTTGTGGTGCAGTTTCATAATAATAGTGTTTGTATTTTGTTTTGTGTTAATTTTGATGATTTCCTTTAAACTGAACTTTGCCTTTGCTTAGAGAAGGTCTTATTAGTATTTGTGAACATTCGAAAAACTCTTTCACTCTTTAGTATTTTAAATAAAAGTTTAGAATCAGGGTATTACACATGTGTTACTGTAGAGCAAAAATGTTTAAATTCCAATTTCATATTACAGAAGATAAAATTATACAGTACATGGCATTAAATATTTATCCTCAGATACAGATTTTTATTACACTGCTGCTTTAAATGATGCATTTATGTGACTGATGATTGCCCGATGAAAGAACATGAGCATCTGTATCAGATTGTGATCACATTCTGTCGATATCTTTCTTAAATATAGAACGTCAGTGGATTTGCTTCTCGACTAAGATGTAGTGTTTTAGATTAGAGCCTGAATGTTCGTTCATGCCTGAGAACAAGTGCTCAGTCTCTGCACACCTAATGCCACTCAATCCAACAAGTATTTTAAGTACTATTATATTTACTATAAGCTTTTTTTCCCCTGTAAATGTGAAGGCACTGACACACCTGTGATATTTTTATAAAATTTTACATGAAACCTGGATTGTTGTCTTTGTTTAATTCAGTGTGGAAAAAAATCCAACAAGGTATGTCTGAGAGGATGTGAAATTTTACGAGCTCAAGTATGCACAGAAGACCAATGCACAAGGACTGCTGTAGGAAATAGTTGTTTATTTGAATCATCATTATTTACAAAAAGAATGTATGGACTGTTAAACAGTCAGTCATGGTATGAGGGTGAGTTAGGAATGGATTGCAAAGGGGTGACAGACTTGTTTTTTTGCTCAAAGCAATGATCCGGTTTAACCTGGAGTCCATGTCTGAGCATTCAATAAGCCAGAGCGGACAGTATGGGAAGGAGGGAAGGAACAAAGGTCGAACAACAGATGGTGATGGATGGAGATCATGTTCACTTTTTGCCTCTGTGAGAGTTGAGCAGATGCTGTATTGGAGGGCCACACAACAGCTCAGTCTGCAGGCTCAGGGGGAGAGTACGCAGGGGAAGGGGAGTGCACTCAGCCCTGTCTGCCCCGAGGACCCCCGTGTTTACGACGGCAGGACCCCAGCAGTGTCTCCAAAGCCATCTTCACAAATGCCTGGAAGTTATTGCTTCTCTCCCTTCGGCTGTCCTGCGAGGGGATGAAACACAGACAGATACCTTCACTGGGGACAAAGCAATCACAGCACCTCATTTCCACACTGTGTGCTACACTGCTAGACATAGACATCTTGCAGTGCCCAAAACCACTGATGGTCTTTATCAAGAACTATATCAATATACTCTTTTTGAAACTTGTAAACTGTTGTCTGTGCACAGATTCGATTCTCTAAGTTAAAATAACATGCTGTCAAAAAGTTCAGAAATTTCAGTTCATATAAATGCTTACCTCCTTGCTTCTTGTTATCATCTCCTTTCTGATCACCTTTCTTCGGCTGCTCTTTAGGACTCTGAGGTTGCTGTGAAGATAAAGCAAATGTAAATAAAGTGAAAAATTTACAGACTGAGAGAAGAAAATCACAATTTAAAGCTAGTAATGACTTTCCTACCTTGGTAGTTGACTTCTTGTCCGACTTATTACCTGAAAAGAGTGAAAATATTCAGTTGTATGTCAAACATTTGAAAGCAAGGTCACTTTTGCCACAGTTTTTGTCAAATAGAGAATAATTTTTTTAATGCTGCATTGAACATGCTGCTTTTCTGGTATACAGATAACTTAAAGAAAAATATTTTGTAGGATTTTACCTTTGTTTAACATTGCTTACCTTTCGTTCCTGGCATTTTGGCTGTGCTCCAGAGTTGGTGCTGTTTTTTTGAGAATGCAGTGCTTAATGTGGTGTTCAACTCGGTCATTTATGGCCCGTGCTTGTGAATGGCTCTGTCACTGGGGCCCCTTCGAGAAAGAGCACCATGAACAAGCAAAGAGCCCCGTCAGCTGAGCAGCATGCCCCACAGCTCTGCAGGTCTTTGCTGAGCCAGGCGAAACCTCAGAGCTGACCTTGTAATACTGCCATTGTGAACTCACTGGAACTGTGTGTTCACCTATTGTCCATGACAAGAAAGCATTTTCATCATGTTACAGGCGAGGTGATAGTGTATTTTATCTTTTTTTAAATGTCAACTGGGTCATGGATGACATTTTTTCGCATTGATCAGCCACATTGGATTTAGGATAGCATTATGTCCTTAGAAATGAGAAGATTTTATTGTAACATATGACTACACTAAATTAGTCTTCAGAAACTGTCAGCACTATGAGAGGAAGGGGAACAGCTGGGATTATTAAGTGGTGCTCAGAGTTGCATGCTTTGCGTTTTTCATCGTGTGGACTGTTTTCATGGTATTGCTGATATTAACCAATTGATTATTTTGCCCCCTCAAGGACCCCCGTGGTCCCTTAAGACAGCACAGTATGTAAATACTGTATAAGGAGAGCCATTGTCATTAGTTTGTGCTTGCGTGTGGGAGGCGGTGGGAGGATGAAGGTAAACAGAACAAACTCATAATTGATCATGAAACCGTGATGCTGTAAATAAAGTTTCTGGTCGGTGGTCTGCTGAATACTCTCATCCGATCACACGGTTATACTGGATCAAACAATACATGTAAACGCTGTGAATCATCATCTGGATTCATGTGGCTCCACATCAGCCAGTGGGCTGTTCCCACTGCGTCACGTGACCTGACAGAACAGGGGGGAAAAAAGCAGCGATGGAGAAAAGCTAAGGAAGGTGAGCCGTTTCCGCACATATTTCTCGGTGTTTCCTCTCTGTATTCTAACAATAAACGCCTAATACTCCGTATAAACTTGCTAACTGTTAGGCTATCTATGTGCGTTGAAGAATGAACGGAAAAAAACATTTTTATGCGAGGACATCGCATACGATGTTGTGGCTAACTTGCTAATTGCTAGCTAACGTGAGGTAGCTTTGTGACGTTAGCTGTCAAGAAGAAGGCTCGCCTGCTCTTGGTGCTGTTTGCATGCAAAAAAAAAAAAAACCCTGCCCAGACCAGTCATTCGTTAGCTCTATTTTATTTTACGTCGGTTCACATCCACGGTTATTTTCTGGTGACACACTCACATAGCAAAACATGTCTCAGTAACAAGGTGTTGTCCCTGTTGTGCCATTAGGTTCTGCAACATCACTTCATTATAAGGAGGGTGGGGTGATATTTTAATTATATGAATGTAACTTTCATGTTAGCCAAGCTGTATTCTCATGCTGTGCACAAATGTAAAGCTGATGGGGAAAAAAACAACAACTGTGAGCTGGGTGTTGTGTGTTTTGACAGGAATCTGCCCTGGCAGTGGCTTCGTCTTTACCCAGAGTGCTTGTGGAATGGCAGCAGTTTGGCAGCAGGTTTTGGCAGTGGACGCAAGGTAAGAATGAGTCAGGCTGCAGGCCTTAGTAGTTTAAACTGATGAAGAAGCTATTCGGATGTGTAATTGCTTATGGATCACTTGTGAGTTATTGTGTGTGCTGTGTCACTTCTTTCCGTCCCCAGGTACAATGCTTACCGCACGCCTACGTTCCCACAGTTCCGAACTCAGTACATCCGCCGACGCAGCCAGCTGCTCAGAGAGAACGCCAAGTGTGGCTTTGAGCCAGGGCTGCGCAGGCAGTACCTGAGGCTGCGCAGTCAGCTGCTGGCCCTGCGCTACGGGCCCCTGTCTGAGCAGAGCAGCTTCAGGGCCAGCAGTGTGCGCAGCTCCCGCACCACACTGGACCGCATGGAGGTCAGACCCAAAGAAACAGAAGGGGCAGGGAAAGTAGATGAGAAAGAATAGAAGAGGGTGTTTGTACTAATTTGGAAAATGAGACATAGAAATATCTGAGAGTTGGATTGAAAATATAGAATACAACATGTGAGAGCCATCTGGATGGCTAGAGTTTAGCATAGCCAAACAGCACTGTTTGTCCATGAATATTAAGCTGAGCAGCTTGGTTGAAATGGCTGGCATTGCCTGTGTATATCAGCAGTGTTGTTAACTTAAAATTGCATGGTAATTTCATTAAGTTTTCAATATTTGATGGGTTTTATGATTTTTTTTTTTTTTTTGTCACACCTTTTGTCTTTGCTTGCACTCACTCCTATGAGATACTGTCTCCCCCTGCACTCCCCTCCTCTTCCCCCTCTCCTTTCCTCTTGGGCAGGACTTTGAGGAGGACCCCCGCACCCAAGGGGCTCGTGGTCACCGCCGGTCCGTCAGCAGAGGCTCCTACCAACTACAGGCCCAGATGAACAGAGCTGTCTATGATGAGAGGTACCAGGAAAAACACCACACAAAGATCCTCAGCTTGCATCCAGCATTGTGTCTCATCACCTTGGGCAATTGAATTCCCTTTGATTTACTTCTCCTTTGAGCTATTGCATTTTGCTAGATTTACTGGCTGTAATTCTGGTTTGGTTGCACTGAGTAATGATCAGCTCTCCCATATTGAGTTGTCAGCTGCAGGCGAGGGTTGTGAGGTGTGTTCTATTGATTGTATGCTTACAAGGTGGTTATTATTTCTGGCCGCAGGCCTCCGGGCAGTTTGGTGCCCACCTCAGTGGCAGAGGCCAGTCGTGCCATGGCAGGGGACACAACTTTAAGTGAAAATTATGCTTTTGCTGGAATGCACCACATATTTGACCAACATGTAGACTCTGCTGGTAAGTAAATTAAGTTTATTCTAATCAATTTGTAAACAGCAAGCATTTATTTCACTCTGATCTTCCTTCCCTTGTTCCTTCAGTTCCACGGCTGCAGTTTGCCAATGATGACAAGCACCTCCTTGCCTGCTGCTCACTGGATGGCACCCTGTCCATCATGACGTTGTCCCCGCCTCCTGCCAGTGTGAAGGTGACACTGAAGGGTCACGGGGGTCCTGTCACAGACTTTGCTTGGTCACTGAGCAATGACATTATTGTGTCAACGTCACTGGATGGGACACTGCGTATCTGGAACACAGAGGATGGTCGTTGCATCAGAGAGGTCCGAGACCCAGAATCCAGCGAGTTGCTCTGCTGTACTTTCCAGCCCATGAATAACAATCTTACAGTGGTGAGTCCCATTTGAGATGTGCTATCATTTTTATATTCTCTAGCACTGATTCGCTAGTAGGTAAAAAGCTTTTCTGTGGACAGATCTCTGTCTGGCCAGCTGTCCTGTATTTTTAGTTTTTATTTCATGAACAAAGTTCCATGTTCATCTTATGTTTTTTTTTTTTGTGATTAATGAGAAGCCATTGTTTTTGAGTCATACATAAGAGTATTATAAATATTTTCCCTCTTTCCTTCTGTTTTATAAGGTGTATTAGTGTATTACATGATGATATGTTTTGCAGCCACAAAATCATGCTAATAATTTTATTTGGTCCTCAAATCATTTGCTGCCTGTTCACATTCCTACTGGTCAACTCAAAGACAAATGATAGTAGTTGTGTTTCTGGACCAAATGTTAATGATAGTAGCTAGTTTTCATACTCTGTTCCTGCTAATGCTACTAATGCAATTAATATAAATGCAAAATGCAATAGTTTGTAAATGGGTATTACAGTAAATTATGTAATTAATACTTTTTTTAATGAAAAGTATAGTTTTTCACAATCACCTAAAGGTTAATGTTTTGTCCCACACTTAGATTATTAAAAGCTGCAAATTGCCACCTTTGAGAAGCAGGAAACGGATAATGTTTGTCATTTTTGCTTGAAAAATGACAATTAAACAATGAAGAGATTATCAAAGTCACCAGTTTATTGTCAACTAACAAATTAAGCGACTAATTGTTTCATCCCTAAATATTTGGAGCTCTGCTTCACAGTCATGAAATAAGGTCCATGGCTGCATCCATTACAGTGATCATCCTTATGAGTCTGTTAACAACAAATTGAAAACATTGTGAGTCATGTTATTTTGACATTTGACATCTTAATTTATTTTATTATTTTCCTTACGGAGGAGACATTACCTGGTGTGAATACCTTTTGTTGTATTTCAGTATTTGAGCACCTTTGAACCTTTCTTGTCATGTATCTGTTATTATACAGCCAGCTGTTTTACTGTAACAACTCTACTGTTTTCTAGATATGTCAAGGCACAGTCCAATTTCATGACATATGTTCAGAAAAAATGTGAAATTTTGCTCTGCTGTGATCCTGGTATACCCAGGAACCTCAAATGACAGGCTGGTGACTTTTGCGGCTTTTATTTCCTCCTCATAGTTTATTACATGCTGTCAGATTAGTTAATTGTCATGCATTTGTTAACAAAAATGCTGCATGCAGAGTCAGAACCGCCCATTGGTATCCTTTTATCCCATTCTTAATAACCGCATTCACATTTAGACTGTGCAGATATTGATTAAAAAATTTAGAATTAAATGTCAGCTTTTGTTACCTAAACAAAAGTGGTAAATGTCCTGGATAATTTTGATGTGACTGTTGCTTTTTTCAGTGGCAAGCAGTTTCATTGAAAAGCAGAAAGTGAAGTGAAAGCAGAGTTGTGAACAGCAGTGTCCATTCACAGCTCATTAAGTGAAACACGAAGGAGGTGGATATTTGTTTTTAAGTGACAGTCAGTACAAACAATAAGGAATTTGAGAGGAACACATTTGTTTTACAGATTTCAAAATCTGCTTTGTATAGGTTTTACTGTCTCATCGGTCTGAGGACAGCAAGACAAGTCGATGATCACTGTTGGATTAAACACATGCACACAATATATTTTTTATAATCTTTCTGACATATGGTACAGTAACACTTTATATGTCGTGTGTATATCAGAGTAGTGAAGCTCACAGAATTACATTACACTTGTCAAAGATCAACCTGCCCTGGTTTTCACTTGTGTAATTGCAACAGCAGAGACACTGCAACCAGTGCTTTTCCCAGTCGGTTTCTCAGTGCTGCCCTGTGGAAATAATCAAGGTCCTCACTCCCAGTTCTGTGTTCCAGGTGGGAAACAGCAAGCACCACCTGCAGGTGGTGAACATCTCCACTGGGAAGAAGGTGAAGGGGGGCTCCAGTAAGCTGACAGGCCGTGTGCTGTCTCTCTCCTTTGATGCTCCGGGCAGGATCCTCTGGGCTGGCGATGACAGGGGGAGCATCTTCTCCTTTCTCTTTGACATGGCCACAGGTATTCTCACAGCATTTCCATTAGGCAGAGGGCAAAATGTGCACTGACCACGTTATAAATTCTAATCATTTTTTTGTGTTGTGCAGTGAATAGTGTTTCTGGTTGAGAGGGAAAACGGTTGATGTGTCTCTGCCCATCTCTGCTGTTTCTTTCTGCCCCCCCCCCCCCCCCAACACACACACACAGGGAAGCTGACCAAAGCCAAGCGTCTGGTGGTGAATGAAGGCAGCTCCATCTGCAGCATATCTGCTCGGTCCTGGATTAGCCGAGAGGCCAGAGACCCCTCCCTGCTGGTCAACGCCTGTGTCAATAAGCTGCTGCTGTACAGGTCAGTCTGTAAGGGCAAGTCACTGTTTATTAATAGGCAGTTTTGTCTCTGCTGTGCAGAGATAGAAATTAAAGCTATAACATTTTCATAACATGTATGTGAAGATGTATGTACGTTGCTACATTGAATTTCATCAGTCGTGCCACCTTTTCTTTGGCAGGGTGGTGGACAATGAGGGCACACTACAGCTGAAGAGAAGCTTCCCTATCCAGCATGGTTCCCAGCTCGTTCATAGCATCTTCTGCCCCCTCATGTCTTTCAGACAGGGGGCCTGTGTGGGTAAGACGTCTCTCAGTGTTCCTGCTGTGATATTCGAATAGAAAAGTGGACCATGGTTCATTATTTGCTGAAGGCTTTTCAATGTGGAAAAAAAAGAAGTGCAAAAAATAGCTGCTGCTTTTGGATTTAAAAAAAAAAAAAGAAGAAGAAAACATATTAGCAAACCTTTGAGCAGCCATCTATGTACCTTCTTTGTAGCTTGTGTGTGTTGTAAAGTGTTTCTCTACCAAAGGGCTGTAAAAATTTTAAAAAGCATAGATAAAATTGAAGTTATACAGTAGGTTGTTTACATGAGAGCAGAAATATTTGACACCACTTGACCTAAGAGCTTCACCTTACTTATCTTTATCTTTTATTAAGTCCTAAGAATCAACTTTTGTTTTCTGTTCAAGGCTTCTCACTGTGTAAATTATCAGGTTTGTGCCTCCAATTAGCAGAAGTTTCTCACTCATAAAAATACCATTGAGAATCTTCAGTTAAAGATGTGTTGTCATATAATTGTTACAAAAGCTGCTGATATTTTGCAACATGGCTGCTTACGTTATTTCCGAAAGGACACGGGCTGACAAACAGTGAAGACACCTGGGAAATTTTTGTGTTGAAACTGTCAGCATCTCCAGATTCTTTTGTTCTGCTAGAAATGTAAAAGGTGCATTGTGCTTATAAGTGATTTTATAGTTGTCACAAGAATAATTGTGTCTCTTGAGATTGTTTAGTGTCATTGTGAACCACTGAGATACTCATTTTCAATCCAGGGTGATTTGTTTTAGTGAGACTTCCCTCATTTATTTATAAAGTTGCACTTGCAATTTCTCTTAACTTTTTGTCTCTTTGATTTTCCGTCGGGTACAGTGACTGGCAGCGAGGATGCCTGCGTCTACTTCTTCGATGTGGAACGAAACACCAAGGCGATCGTGAACAAGCTGCAGGGTCACGGGGGACCAGTGCTGGACGTCAGCTTCAACTGTGACGAAAGCTTACTGGCATCTGCTGATTCCACCGGCATGGTCATCATCTGGAGGCGGGAGCAGAAGTGACTGGTCCACCGATGAAATGCTTCCATCCACTGCGTACTAAAGGCCTGCCGCTCCTTAACCGTCCAATAACAAGTCTGTAGATTTTCACTGGAATGTAACAGGCTGCATTAAACGTTCAGTGTAATGATACTCAAGTGCAATCAGATAGAACACCATGCCGTGTAGGTGGTAGGGATGTCTTAGAGATTCAAGGGGTGGTATGTGTGTGTGCCTGTGTGTGCCTGTGTGTGCGTGTGTATGTGTGTGTGTGTGTGTGTGTCAGTTCTCCTACAGCTGCGGCTGAGAAATTGCTTTTCAACAAAGAACGAAAAAACACTACTCCCATGCATGTGTCATGGCTTACCTCCGACTCGTATGGAAGTGACTGAACTCGTGTGAAGAGGATACAACTTAATCTTCCTGAGAAACCAACACTTTGTATCGCACTGACAGTCCCTCTGGCATAGATCTAGATCACTATTTATGTAACTGTTATTCAAGCAGTGTAATCAAGTGTAGTAAAACCGCCTCATTTGCTTTCAGTTCTAAGCAATTTGCCTGTTTGCAGTTGAGACCATGTGCATGTGAACTCAGAGTCAGTCATAGGCATATCAAATTGATCATAACAAAAAATATACAAGTGTGTTTTTAAGTATGTGTTTGTACTTATGTGTGTGTGTGTGTGTGTGTGTGTGTGTGTGTGTGTGTTTTCAGTTCATGCTGGTTGAAGATTCATATAATTTATTTAACGCACATACAGAATAAAGTACTGTAACTGTCAGATGTCCTTGCTTCCTTTTTCTCTAAACATGTTTGAAAGAGTAGAATTTAAAAATGGAAATACTAATGGCAGAAGAGCTTGATGTAGTAGGGTGGTCAAACATGCTGTGTGGGAGAGTGTTAGTCATTGTGTGGGTCTTCAAGATCTACACAGGAATCCCCCTACGTCAATGACTAAAAGGTGTGAATAATGTAGTGTTGCATTTTGTGTTGGGCAATATGTCCATAATAGTGTGTTGTGGGATTTTATTTGTTTTAACATCATGATAGAGCTTATTTGCTGTCTTTTTGTGGTCTCAAATCCTTAAAGCTTCGATAATATCTGACCTTTTCAGACTTTTAGAAAAGTAGTTAATTCCTCTGTTGGACTTTAAAATCACCAATAATTATATATACTCCTGAACAGCTATTGTTTTTAGCCACGCTAGCCGTGTCGCACCATGGATGGCAATGCCAGCCCCATTGGTCCAAATCTCAACAACTATTGGATGGATTGCTGTAAAATTTTGTACAGACATTCATGGTACCCAGAAGACGAACCCTACAGATTTTAGGGACAATTTTTGTTTTGAGTGAAAAGTCTCAAGAGATGAACTGCTCTAACATTTTCTACAGATATTCAAGGTCCTACAACATAAATTCCAACCCAGAGTTTTGAACATATTTCATGATTTATCCACAAGTTCAGTGCCTTTGAACTTGGCTGTTTTCCTCTCAAGGTTGATGAGGGTATTGTGACGTTAAAATGTGGCTGTGTGGGAGTGAGAGCACAATGAATGGTTGCTGTCTGGGAAGGTCAGGACAGGGCTTTGTTTGAAACGGCCAGAATAGGTGCTGATAAAAAAACAAAAACAAAAAAACACTGAAACCAATCCAAGAGAGCAACACCTAACTTCCCCTGTGTAAAATTGAGTGCTCTGATAGGACAACACAACGAGGCCTCTGCACAACTCTGTATCTTCAGAACATACAGTGGGCGAGCATAAGTTTTCACAAATGAGTAAGACGGCCTTTGTTGTGGTGTATCTTGGAGAGAAGTGGGAAGAAAACTAAAAATAAGCACTTTAGATGAATCTTCAACATCAGTTCTGGGGAGACAAAGAGGCACAGTCGGATAGAACCTGTTAAACCTGGACTATTTAGAGGATGTTCGCAGAGATGATGCTGCTCACTATGGAAACATCTTTTCCATCAGCCACCGTCAGCGCACAAATACAGACAATGGAAATTATCTCTCATTCAAATTCAAAGTATAGGCTGATTTTTTACCGAGAGAGTACACAATCATACACTGGCTGTATTTCATTCAGGCCCTAATTAAGACCGAAAAATATTTTTTTCTCTTCCCGCCCCTTCTATTTTATTTTATAATGTCAGAAGCATAATTATGTCGTGTCGTTTGTTGCATAAGGTTCGCTGTACATGTGGAGTCTGTATGATCTGTTTTACCAATAAGGAGAAAGAGATTCAGAGCAAGAAGTGGTTTATTTATGTGCTTTAGTCCATGTTCCTTATCCTGCAGAGGAGTTTACTCTTAGCGACATTTAAAATCCTTTCCATTGTCAGCAGTATTATTTAAGATTTAATTATTACATTTTTTTAAAGAGTGGAATCCTGATACTTGCAGAACTATGAATTGTAAAGAATAAACTTTGTTTTTCTGGACTGCTGAGTGATTGGATACAACCTTAAATCCATTTCAGGGTTTTGCACAAAAGATTCGCGCATTGCATGGCACAGAAGAGAAGTTATTTTTATTTACTTGGTTTTGCTTCTAGACTTTGTGTTGAACTGAATGTTTTCTTCTAGTATGTCATATGATGTAATGATAAAAAAAATCATGCAAAGTTTACTTTTAAGCATCAATATCAAATGCAGGCTTTTTTTTTTTTTTACATTAATGTTTAAATTGATCTCATGATCTCTTGCTTTCTACTGTGAATGTCTGTCAGTATATTAATGCCTGAGTCCCCTCACTGTCTGTTTTCAAAGGGCCTCGCAATACACGATATTATATAGTATATATTTTTGCTTCATTGTTTTAATCGAGACTAGGTAGCTTATGAAGGCTAATGTTAGCTACTGTTAGCAAACTTTAAACAGGTAATGACGAATAACATTGTTCAACATTGCTTAGTCATCTTCTTGACTCTATGACTCTTCTCTATTTGTGCCCTGTTTACCATTATCCTGTACTTTTCATTCATGGTTAGCAAAAGATACATAGTCTTGCTTTAAATGTTATTGCAGGAGGTTTTAAATATTTTAGACTCCTAGCTTAAGAATCTTACTCCAACCACATTTTTGCTCCCACATACAGTAGTTGTTCAGTTCAAGCCTTGTATAACAGTCCTAAATCGTAGACATCTCTTCTCTCTTTTGTGTATTTATACACCTGTCTCTACAGATTTGATGGGTTGGTACTGGACAAAGAAATAACAAATCCTTTTGACTCTACAGCGGTTGTTGGTCAGTGCTCAGTGGAGAGGAAAGAGTCAAGATGACTTTTTCATTTCATGCAGTGAAGTGTACAGAACTAGACTGATGCGTCACAAATGCATCTTTTTTTGAACATGTTTAGCAACTAAAACACACACAAGATGTAATTTATGCTACATGTACGGTAAAGTGGTCTATTTCCAGTGAAGTGTTCTTCACATGTCAACATCCAGGCAGGTCAAAACTCAGAATGCATCAAAAGTAGAGTCTTTATTGATGAGTGGGCAAAAGAACCACCTCAGTTAAACTGTACAGTTACAGGATATCATCTCGCGAAGGAATGCCAGACGTAAAAATTATGGACCTCAGTTCACTTTTCACTTTGTCTTTCCATATCAACATCTGTACAAGTTGTAATCCAGAGTCTTGAATCTATGAAATGCAGTGGAATGCATGCTAATACAGTATGCTGTGCAAGTGTCCACATTTAGAAAATTGACTGCACACATATATCTATGCCTAACATACTGTAGGTCAGACATTTGCATTACATGAATCTTAATTTGGAGAGACAGCTTAATGTAGTCTAAGCCGGTTTCCATTCACCAAACATCTCTGGGGTCCTATCCGGCCTGAAGACGTTTTGACTTTAAATGTATTGTGATCCAGACACTCAAACAGTGACATTTACGTTGAGGGGAAATATAAGAGGGCCTGGTAACATTCAAGTTTCCTTCGCAGTAAGTGCCACTTCATTTCTTCCTTTTTTTTCATATTCTCGTGAGAGCATAACAGTACTTTAAAAACATTCCCAAGATCACCATTTGCAAACAAATGTTCATTTGCTAATGATTTTTTTTTTTAAGCGACGCAATTTACATCATCATTCAAGTCATTAAATCCTATGGCCTGTTTGCAATGTACAAGTGTTGTTTTCTAATTATTCGTTCCCCTTTTTCATTATCCGTCTGTATTTCACATTTGCTTGTACATTACGGTTAAAAATAAGACTACATTTTCAGTTATGGAAATCCATTTAAAGGATAAATTTCCATATGATGACTGTTCAATTTTGCATGAGTTTGAGACCACAAGATGAGGCTGCTTTCATATTGACTCAATATTACTGGAACCTATTCTATCATCATTATTTCTCTCTCTCTCTTTCTTTCTCCCTCCCTCCTGTCTTCTCTTTCTACCTTTTCCTCTCACGCACACATACACACAAATGCTATATAAAAACACACAAGCAGGAATATACATTCCTGTACAGTCTATACAATATCAAATCAAGTCATATTTCAAAATAGTGTCATCTGCTTAACATGTATTGTTTACAAATAAAGGAAAACAGGCAATTTTTTTATGATACAAAGAAACCTGACACGCCCTAAATCAAGTCCAAAAAATCAAGCATGTTAGGGGCTTCTTGGGTTCACAACAGCTATTTAAATGTATCCAAGGTTATTGGGTCCATTCACTATTCTGCAGTCTCCTTTGAATTAAATGAAAAGGTGTCCAGGGTGGTCTATCAATCCATTCAGACCCTTTGAGTTCCTTGATGTGTTTCAGAGTTAGTAACGCTCTGATCAACGCTCTCTATTCACAGTCCAAAGCACATTTCTTCAAGGATTTCAACCCTCTGTGTGTCTGTTTTGTGCCTCATGTGACACAGAAACTAATTCTCAGTTGAAAAACTCTGGGGCGTGTCCCTCTGAAATAAGGCAACATCAATTTAAAATGGCATCTTTCACACTTAGTTGGATTGGTGATTGTTGTGATCTTTCCTACTTATTAACCATACAGTACATCATCAGAAACACAAACCATTAAAGAGTTACCAGGGCTTGTCTTTTGTCCTGTTCAAACCTTTGCACCTGACACATTTATTCAAATATCAACATTCTTCATAAAATAGCACTGTGCCTGCATTTGTTGGCAAAAATTTTGATTTTGTTGTGCAAAACAACAAAACAGACACTGACACTTAACCAAGGTGCATTACATCAGTTCTAATCTCCACATTTTCCTCTAAAACCTGAAACATTCTCGTCTTTAAGCTCATATCTTATCACATAATGCAGTAGGCCTCATCTTGGGGCAGGTGTTGTTTAGTCCTCCAGTAGGTGGGCAGGTGAGCTCTCAGCACTTTCCTGAGGTCCTCATTGAGCAGGAGACAGAAGATAGGGTTGACTCCAGCCTGGGCGAAGCTCATCCACACAGTGATGGAGAGGTACCTGTGAGGGATGGTGCAGGACTTGACGAACACCCTCCAGAAGCACGCCACGATGTACGGAGCCCAGAGGACCAGGAAGAGCAGGGTGATGGTGTAGAACATCCTGCCCAGCCTCCTTTCTGACCTCACCTCTTCCATCCCGAGCAGCCGCCGGTGTTGATTGTGTAAATTTTGCCTGATGCCCAACAGAGTGGGTGGCATGGGACCACGACCGAACCCTGCAATCCAGTTAGCCGCAGCTTGACCTGTGGCCCCAGGACCGTGGAAGGTCCAGTTCTGGCTGATAGCTGGCACGAGCTGGACAGGTTTCATCTTGCGGTGCCTGTACTCAAACAGCAGCAGCTTGGCATAGAAACCGTGGGTGGCCAGGACCACCACGGCCAGCATGAGCATGAATCCCAGGGTGTCGTTGGTCTTTAGGTAGCGGTGTTCAAAAATACACTGATCCTCATCACGGATGAACTTGTATGTCCCCACATCAAAGACAGGTGGGAACGCCATGGCAACAGCCAGAGTCCACACCATGCAAATGATGGCGGCGCAGGTCCAGATGGTCATGCGCTTGGCGTAGAATCGGTGGTGGGCGATGGCAAGGTAGCGGGTGACAGCCACACAAAACAGCATGAAGGCAGCGTGAAAACAAAACAGCACAGCCATAAAAGCCACAACTTTACAGCTCAAGGCACTGTAAGTCCAGGCCGAGCTGTTGTGAACGGAAACCAGCACGAAGGGGAAGCAGGCAGCTGAGCGAACTGCATCGGCCAGGCACAAGTCCAGAAGAAAGAAGTAGGGAGCCTTGTGAAGTGTCCTGTCTCGTAGGACCAGCAGGGAGACCAAGAGGTTACCTACAAGGCTGACACAGATGATCAAACCCAAGAAGACCAGCTTAAAGTAGGCAGACATATCTGTGGCGGAGACTCCTCCACTGTTGCTGCTGCCATCACTGCTGCTGCTGCTACTGCTGCCGCCTCTTGCCATTCCACTCTGTGAAGCCAGCACAGCCAGCAAACTGCCAGGGCCGTCGATGGCAAAGCTCTGGTTAGCCATTCTATCACCTTCCACGAGAGCTTGCCTGGTTCGGCCCTTTACAAACACTACAGATCCTCCTACAGCCGTCGTCTCCCACGGCCCTCTCGTCTTTACAAGGAGAGGCCGTAAGGATCTTTTCTACACGACAGACTCATCTTTCCTCTTTGTCCACAAGCACACC
This sequence comes from Toxotes jaculatrix, assembly GCF_017976425.1. NCBI lineage: Eukaryota > Metazoa > Chordata > Actinopteri > Toxotidae > Toxotes > Toxotes jaculatrix. Next base: position 25,121,058 of record NC_054395.1, on the reverse strand, counting down.
ACCTGTGAACAGAGACACACATTTTGAAGAACGAGAAACAAGATGTCTGACGTGCACGCTAGGTCTAAAGCTGTCCACTGAACGGAAACACAACTTACATTAAACAGCATGGATATAGAAGTGCTGTGTTGGGCAACACAGTGGAAATCTCTGCCTTCCTGTTTCTCTGAGGCTGGGATCAGATCAGCAGCTCTACAGCATGCCAGCTCCTTGGCTCTCTCAGTAATTACCTTGCCCGTTGCTAAGATACAACAGCTCACATACTTTGTGCAAGTGTGGGTGTTTGAGTGAATGCATGGGGGTGTACAGGGGGATGGAGCAGACACAGTGCAACCAACACTGGGTATGTCCAACAAACAGAGATGTTGTAAATGAGCAAAGAACATTTTATGCTTTCTCTCTCTGCTGCTGTGTGTGTGTGTTTGAGTGTGTGTGTGCGTGACAGCCAGTTAAAGAGCAGAGGGTGTAATCTGTACCATTCACGGCACATAACAAATACGAGAATATAATGGCAGAGCAGGCAGCCATTTGGTTTTCACCGTTGACCTGTGTGCGAGGTGTCGAATTTTAGTCAACAGGAAGAGAGAGAGAGAAAAAAAAAATCATCACTGTGATCATCATATTCAGGCCTCAGTGCTGAAGCACTGAACCTGAAATCAGCCTTGTTTTAAAAAAATGACATGATTAAAAACATGAAAATTTGATTAACAACCACTTTCGAGATGCAGCCTCTACTGGAAACTAATTTATGGGCATAAGGTGACAATAAAACATAGCTGTGCTTGTCTGGGTGGGCCTTGTCTGTGTAGGCCATGAAGCACCAGTATGATTTGCCGTAAGTGTGGGGCTTATTTTTTCCATACATAACAGCCCTCTGCCACCTTCACAAATATCATTTCACCTGATTAGATGGCTGTCATGTCAGCTAGGCCTGAAACACTGGGAGTGAAAAAAAAAAACAGATGAACAGGTGTCAAAATCACCTCTGCCGTGTGTTTTTGTGTGTTGTGCGTGTGCATGCGTGTGTGTGTGTGTGTGTGTGTGTGTGTATGGGGGGGGGGGGGGGGGGGGGGGTGATAACCTACCTTTCATACCCTCATTTTTTTTCTTTTTTTGTTGGATCTGTTCTTCTCTCGCGGCAGAAAAACAAAAAAATAAATGATCCCGTTGTTTCACTGTTTGTTAAATCGAGAGAAAAACACATAAAAAAAGCCTCATGCTCCTGCTTTGCTCTCAGGCTCAAACAACACCTGTTATGCATAAATCCATCGCAAGGAAATCGAATTGAGCAACATATAATAAACATAAGACGGTCGGGGCTATCTAATAATCAACAGCTGATCAAACGATCCAGGACGAGGACTCTGCTCTTAAGCCACATTTTTAAAAAAATGTATATATCCACTGCCACCCCCTTTTACTGTTTCATAGAGAGGGATGTGTTCGTTTGGTCTGTGTCTGAATATCATCCGAGAAAACAGATTTTATGTTGCATCACGTCTAAGATGGGTTTCCAGAGGGCTCGAAACAGACGCGATAAAAAAACATATCTTGTTCTCTTCATATATCCAAATGATGTCAGATTTTCAATGCTTATAATAACCCACCCACAAACGTTAGAGAGGAAAAAAAGATCGCGCATCCACTAAATGAATTGTCTTGGCATGTATATTGGCTAGTGGCACCAGAACAATTAGTCCGCACAGACAACAGCCTTGATACGTCTCTTTTTCCCATCTTTGAGTCAAAAAAAGAAGGAGATGTATTTACCCTGAAGTGTTAATATGCAGTCTTTGTTTTGCTGTCCAGCGAAGGTGGACTACATCTTAATCGTCCACAATAAAAGCCTCCATGAGAGAACACATACGTTTTTGTCAAATCCAGCGATGTCACAACGAAATCCACATTGCAAACGCTGTCGAAATCACGGCTGGGTTTTTTTTTTTTTTCTTCACATTATTATTATTTAAAAAAGAAAACAAACAAAAAACAAAAAAAAACAAAACAAAAAAATAAAAAACAAAAACAACACGGCTTGATTTGGCGAATTATTCCTGAATAATCCCAATTATGGCTGCTTGCACGGAGGCAGCTCGCACATTCGCGGAAACTGTCGGTTTTATTCGGAGAGAGGGAGAGAGAGAGAGAGAGAGAGAAAGAGAGAGAGGGAGGGAGGGAAGGAGGGTGAGGCGGATCTGTGCAGCATTGTGGGCCATAACTTGAAAGTGATGTTTTATTCTAACCGTCTCTGTGGCATCATGTATGACGCGTCTGTTTTCTCCAGTATGGACACAGCGAGGAGCTCCAGCTGTCAACAAACTGTGTGTTTCATTGGTCTCCTGCCCTTGGTGACAGATCGGGGCTGGCGGGACCCAAAATGACACAGGCTGGCCTGACAGGGCCGCAGCAAAGGATTCTGGGTCCTCATTTAAAGGAGAAGAAAAAAGAAAAACAATACAAAACCGGAAAAAAAAAAAAATCATCACCAGAACCATCACCTCCCCCACACACTTCCAGACTGGGTTTTCCATTTTCTGTTTACTCTTGTGATTTGTATCATTTGTAATATTATAATCCATAAACTTTCATTCATGAATTTGTGCTCTGTATCGCCCTTTACACTATTTTTCCAGTCTTTCATGTTGTCCCACTATGGTAATGTATTTTCTTTTCCGGTGGAGCAGCTTGTGGTAGACCTAGCACTTCAGGCCATATGGTTCTGCCTTTACAGTATATTCTTTAACTTTTTTTTAAATGAAAATGTTTACCATATCAGGTAAGCAGCAGGTCTACATTTAGTTTTGATTTAAAAGTAAAAAAATAATGTGTGCATTGTGCAGAATTGTGTGAGCTTGAGGACTGGACCTAACAGATGACTTTCCTGGAGAAAGTCTGGACTGAAACAAACGTACTGTTGAGCTAAATGACAGCTGTGATGGAGCGGATAAAGCCAATAAACATCCACAGACCACGGGTGCTTGTTCTTCTTGAGGAAAATGACATGTTAAAGGAGGGGTATTACAGAAAACAAGGGTCTTCTTGTCTTGGGGGATTTTGCTGTCAGAGATGTTATTTAAGTAAAGGATTGTGCTCCTCAATGTTTCAGCTCTTTCTTGTGATGAAATAGCTCCATTCAAATAAGCCAACTGCCCATTAGAGTGATGCCACACTGGGTAAGAAAGAGTAAGAAAATAACCCCTTTAAAGACTTTTTTGTAATATATCACAACTCTCAAAGAACATTTTCTGAAATCGCTGCTTAACACTGCTTTCAGTGGAGTAGATTATTGCTTAAAAAGGATATTAATTATTTCAAAGTGAGCGTCTGTTGTAGAATTCACACTGATTATCCTCCTTGGGTCAGTTTTAAATCTGCTTAAATTTTTAATACATTCTACACTCAGGCTATGTGACCATCACACAAATTAATCACTCCCACCCTTTTCCCTGCAGAAGCCTATGAAATAAAAGTGTGATCTGATTAATAATTTTGTTTTAAGGCCAAATACATAATCAAATACATAATCCAAAGGATACCTGACATCCAAAGACATTAACGGGTTTGAGGTTAGTGAAGTTAACACAAGATACAGTAGGTTGATTCAGCAGGAAAGCGCAGAAGCAGTTTATAGAACTCTTAAAGACACACATCTAAAAAAAAAAACAAAGACGATGCCTTTCAGATATCAGCCTATCACAAGTATAATTAGAAAAAGCAGTGATGTCTCATTATGTAGCATCTGAGGTCTGCTGAGAAATGTCAGCTTCCAAACACTGATCTCATCTTACAATGGCCAGTGTGTGCTGTAATGTGCACTCTAGTATGACACTATGACTTCAGTGCAATGCATGACCTTTGGCTTCTATCTGCGGCTCATGTTGCTGTCTGTGTATTTCCACTTCAAGCAAAGCTGAACGCGCTCCAGAGTCAGAGGCGCTGAAGGCTCTGATGTTATTTTAGTGCCATGTCAGTCTCTCCGAAATTTCCTTCTCCGCACTGCAGTGCCATTATTGTGCATGAAACTGTTGTGCATTTAAAGAATGGATGAAAAGAAAAACAAATACACAAAACAAACAAACTCATAATGGTACGGGGTATAAGACCATGTTTAATGGCAATACACTGCAAAAACTTTCATCACTTCAAACATGTCATTTGGTGCTTCAGTCTGGCTGTGAGGTTGTCAAAGTAGTGCTTTAAAATGTTATGTTATGCAACAACAATGACCACAGCGTTTGTTTACTAGCAAGAACAGGAAAAATTATCAAATGAAATATGCATTAGAAAGGAGGCTGGTGTTTGCTACTGATTAATGTCACTTTCACATGTCACACTCGTTTTATCCCTGGAACAGCATCCATTTCAATCTGATGTTTGCCAAAGGTTATCAGGTTTTCATTTTTTAAGCATTAAGGCGAAAATACTGCATGTTTTCCTTTTGCATTTTGTAAACAAAATTCCATTTCTAAGTATGTTCAGTGTCCCACTATGGTAATGTTTTGTTTTTGTTGTCCTTCGTTAAAGACATAATAACAAATGGAATTCACAAAAGTTAAATTCATGGCAGTCTGGTTAGACAACAACCTTAGATACACACTGACAACAACAGTCAAAAAAAAAAAAGTGCATTATAGAACTGATTGAATAAATCAGAATATAACACCACATACAAACATTTCCACATGACAAGAAAAAAATAATTACAGTGCATTTAAATGTGTGATAATATTCTGTGATTTGGTATTAGAGCCCTCACGATGATGTTGCAAAAATGGGGTAATAACTGTCTACTGTTAACTCTTTGATAGACTGCATGAAAATATCACCAATATATTTATAATCACTTTTTACATGATACAGACTTCTCATGGAAATTAAAACTGTACCCAATATGTCTCTCTTCTGATGAAAATGTATATCAATCTGACACACAATTTCAACATATTTTTGACTTGATGGCTTCTTTTGGAATCATGAAAAGGCACTTAGCTTGCGAACAGATCAGAATGAACTTCTGTGGCATAATCACAAACGGCGCAGGACCAGAAGCAGTCCAATGAGGAAGAGGGCACTGGGTTCCTGCATCACTATCGAGAGGGAGACAACTCCACTCAGAAAGATGATGGATGGCATCAGATTCCTGTTTACGTCACGCTCAGACTGGGGCTCAGAAGCCGTGTTGGATAGATTCTCTAATAATGTGTCAGGGGAAATCTGGGGAGCATCTTCTTTCTCTTCCCGGGCCGAGACAGACCGAGGAGCTAAGTTTTGGTTCACCTCAGTGACATCTGTACTCACTGAGACGTTCTCTGTGTGTTCAGGTGATGAGGGAGCTTCACTTCCTGCTTCCAGAGATGCCTGACTCTCTTCCAGAGGCGATTGGAGCACAGATGTACCGCCTTCACGATGCACTGCAGACCCGGTGGAACCCTCTGAAAGCCCTGCAACAAGTTCACTCTGACCCAATGCAACCTCTGGCTTGAAGGCCTCAGTCACACTGGGAGAAGAGATGAAAGCAGCAGCAGCAGCAAGTTCAAGACAAGGGCGACTTGCTGGGCTTTCAATCGACCTGTCCTCTCCTGTTGGCCCCAGATTTGTCTCTGTGGTAGGAAGATGCATGCAAGAGGCCTCTGAAGGAGGGATTTCCTCTCCACCAGTCTGGGAGCTCTCTGATCTCGGCCTTGACTCTTGTTGTAGAGGAGACAGCAGTGCAGAGGGACTACTGTCTACGGGCTGCTCTGACGTTTGGTTGCCTAATTCACAGTGGAGTCTGGGTAAAGGCTGTGACTTATTTGGCTGGACTGATTCGCTGGCACAGAGAACAAACGATGAATTAGTTTGAAGAGTGGTTTCGGAAGACATAGAGGGGAATCTTTCACCTGGGGATACAGCGTGAGTGGACAGTGTGCCATCAACAGATGGAAGATCTTGGTTGGGTGGGACAGAGGGACCATATGGGTGAACTGCAATCTGTTAAAGTAAAACAGTGAGACAGAAGTGACAGCTAGGAGAGTATAAAGACAAAGGGAAAAGATTTGTATCGTACATTAGCGTTTCACACAGTAAGAAGAAAAGCATTTTACCGCATACAAATGCTTTTCTGTGAAATGGATCCCATGCTGACGTTGGAATTGTGAGGAAATTCAAACAAAACAGAAGCATTATGGTGGGATTTGTCATGACTAGCCCCTAAGGGGGCTTTTCTTCTGAACCCTTTTTGTTATGTTATGATCTCTTTTGTGGTCATTTGGACCTTTTCAGATTCTTGTTTAGTTTGTTAAGTTTTGTTTATAGTTCCTGCTTTATTTTGAAATCGTTGCCCTTGTGTATCTTGTCTTTTTGTACTTCCTGTATTTGTCTTGTTTCCCGCCTTTGTGATTGTCTGCCCCGCCGTAATTGGTTTCACCTGTTGCCCATTACCTTGAGTGTATATAATCTCTGCGTCTCCTTTTGTTCTTTTCAGTTGGCCTTGAGTTTTGTCTCTTGCTGTTGGCTCATGTCTTTCGCCTTGTCTTTTGTTTCTCATCTTGCCTCTCGTCATCGTATCCCCAGTTAGGTTTTCTATTTATTTGTTACTTCGTTTCTTGTTTGGTTTTAGCTCCGTGTTCTGTGTTTCTCCTCGCTAAGAGTGATTTTGTGTTTGCGTTTTGTATTTTTGTTTTCTGTGACTTTTTCCCCTTTATGGGTGATCCATATTTTTGATTTCGTCTGTGGGGTCGTGCATTTGGGTCCAAGTCCTTGCCCTAGTTGTGACAGGATTGGGTGATATATTCTTTCAAAATTGTTGGCAGAAATGTAAGTTCTCATGCATGGACTTCCCCTGTCATGAATAAAAAAAAAAAAAACGATAATGGATATTTTGAAGATGCTTTTCTTTAACTGGAATCCATACAGCACAGGGGCATCAAAGGGAGAAAAAAAACAGATCAATGCCATTTTCAATGCAGTGTTATTTTATCCTTAACTTTGCCAAATGTACATATTTTCACATTTTGAACTAGGGGGTGATTATTTTTCCTTTGAACACCAGGTACTCAAACGTTTTTTTGTTTTTACATAAAGGCTTAAAACATTAAAAAGAGCTTTGAGCATTTTCAAACATCAAAAGTCAGATCAAGATAAAATCATAACAATTTAAAACCAAAAGACAGATAACACCCAAAAGAACAAGCTCAAGAGCAAGACACATTAAACACGAGTAACAGAGGAACTAAGATAGGACATGTAAGTGTTAATGTAGAAAATAATTAGACACAGATGAATATGTTAAGATTTAACGTCATGTTCTGTGTTAATATCATGTTTCCAGATGAAAATCCCGCAGAGACCTGGTATCATTTCTGATGGTAAAACAGAATCACAACACTTTTATGTAAGTTATACATATCCTACATCTATAATTTTGTATGCTGCATTTTTTTATGAAATCCTATGCTTCATAAATTTACACCAAATACTTTCTCAGAATTCTGTTTTCAGTGAGAGCACTTTGTGTCAATCTCAGAGAAAAGTGTTTTAAGAAATGATTTGAAGCAGCACAGAATGAAAACTTTGCACACAACTGAAAACTCAGCGAGTGAACCATTAAAGTGATGGACACTGGCAATTATACTGACAAAGCTCAACTCGAAAATGATTACACAAAACGTGGAGAATTAATTTGTCAGGAACAATGACGTTTGGATGTTTAACCCCTGAAAAACCTTGAATTTGATTTTCAAAATATACTGAATAACGTTTGGAGGAATTTTGATGTTCATACAGGAGTTGACTGTAAATGTGATGCTCTGCCAAAGGGAAACAGCATGCATGTGAATACTGATGTGAACCAAACATACAGATGAGCTGGATGAGTGCATGCCTAACAGATATATATCTGTAGTATCAGTGAGAAATGAAAACCAGATCACGTCATCATGTTATTCTGTTAGGAGGTGGACACCCTAAGTTTTTTGTTTGTTTTGGTTTTTGACGTCCTCTGGGATTTCTGAGGCAGTTTACTCATTGTTAAGCAAATCAACAGTTACTTCCTCCTTCTTCTCAAATACAGCTTTCTTCCAAACTGATAATAGTACCAAAATCAACTTTTGCTTGCCAAAGTGTTAACCCAAGCCCCTTATGATCAAAGTTTTAAGCAGCTCAGCATTTCTCTCCTCCACCATCATTTTATCCCAAATAAATAGAAAGAATATTAGAACAGAACGATGCCAACACTGTTTTTAGCATTACTGTGTTAGTGCTCAGAGTAATGTCAATCTGACACTCAGCAACAGAGCAAATAAGGCTATTTCCCAAAATGTTGAACTATTCCTTTAATATTGCAGCAGGGTCACAGCAGTTAAATTGTGCTTCTCTTCAGAGATTTTCCACTGTGTGTGATCTAAAATGAGTTTCAGTAACACTTCAGTAAAAAGAAAAACCTCTATATAAATACACTGACAATAGCACAATGATAATGGGCTTCAGTACCATAATCACAGATAATGCGAACATACGGGATATTATGATTACACATAGTGTGAATGAATATTAGTGCTCAGACTCACTTAAGACTGAAAAGAGACATGAATTCCGATTTAACGGGGAAAATTTAAGATGCAGAGACATTTAAACAGCATGCATCATGATGTGAACACGATACGAAGCTGACAAGGAGACCAGCATACGGTACTCGTGCTACAGCGGTGAGAAGCGAGACATTACCTAAGTTGTTGCTGAAGCTTCAATGAGCTGTGAACAATATAAACAACCAAGCCAATGATGGTAAGCTTTAAAAGTTGAATAGAAATGTTTGTTATGATTTATTAGACACATGACTCGCATAAAGGGATAAAGCACTTAGCTTGCTTACCTGTTAAATGGGAATGTGTCAACAAATGCATGCAAATCAAGATAATCTGAACATAATCAAACAAGTAATTTTCCAAATGTGTTTCTTCTGTTGGCAACAAGCTACAGTAGCACATCCCAGTTACTCTGGACTGTTTTAACTTTTGCAGGTCAAAGAAAGTTCATACTGAAAAAGAGCCCCAATGAACCCTCCAGTCAGTTAACGGTTTTTCTCATTTAAAGATGTTCCTTTCTTTCCAGTACTCTTACCTCAATGTCAATCTCCGGCTGTACAATGGCAGGGCAGATAGCTGTAGGTCTGACAAGTCCTGACTTGGAGGCCCCTGCTTCTTCTGCTGATGTAAAACAGATACATTTACTATGAGACTCTGATTACAGAGAAAATGACCTTGTTCAACAAAACACCAATTATCAACATTTTTTAAACAACAGTAGATAAATAACTAAAGGGGCACTCCAGCAATTTCCCATGTGTGAATCAGTTTACTCATCCCAGGGAGCACTACTCAGCCTGTGACAATGTCCTATGATGTTTTCTATGGCTCTGGACGGGGGTTTGACAAGTCTGAGAAAATAACCCGTGATTACCTCGGTTTGGGCTTGAGACTTGGGTAAGACTGTGTTACAAACTGGGCAATTTCACAGTAATGCTAATGATGAAATATGCAACTGAGGTGCATTATGGGAAATGTAGAAGTCAGTATTTTTGGAGCCTGACCCACACTAGTCAGGATGTCTTCATCTCTCCTGCACCAACTTTAACCTTTTTTTTTTTTTTTTTTAAATCTGTCCCTTGTGAGTCCATGAAACCTTACCTTAAAGTAAACATATCAATTCTCCTATGCAATACCACTTTTTTTCAGATAGTGAACTGATAGTTGATTTTGTATGACAGCGTCCAAACTGTACCTTCTTCCTTTTCCTGCTCCTCCTCCGAATCTAAATTGTCATTCATACTGAAAGAAAAGAGAGACATTTTGGTTATAAGACAATGTAAAAACTCACTCAGTAATATACTCTTTGAAACACACCCAAATGTGAGTTTACACTTTTGAATAGAAGGCAACTGAAACCTCAGAGGTCTTATGTTTAAATGCAACAATAATGCACAGTGAAAATACACAGTTTACTGAGTGGTCTGTAAACAGCATCGAGCTGAGGGAACCGTGGAAAGAAACACTAAGGGAGACCTATTTGATAAAGTGAGCTGAGGCTGAGCAGCAAGGTTATGGATTTATAGCTACATCTTAGTTTACTCAAATAGTTTTGTATTTTAAGCTCATTTTGTGCAATAGATGCAACATTTGAATCAGCTGACAAATGCGCCGGTCATACCTGAAAATAAATGATGCCATTTTGGGTCCCAAGATGGACTGTTTAAATAGTAGCTCATGTATAAAGAAGGCAAATATAAAGCGGGTAGCTTGGATAATTATCCTTATTATTTGCTGAAGCGGTTCAGCTGTTAATGGACTGAATTAGTCATTTTAATCAAACGTGGTTAGACATCCTTTTCCACTGTGTTGTACATTTTGTACAATTCTGTTTCAGCAGCACCAGCTGAGCAGAGAGCTTTAAAGCCAAAAGCCTCAGTGATGACACATCTCATTAGGCTGTTTGTTAAAATAGATGGCGAGGTGGGAAATTACTGAGTGAGATATTGTTGACTGAGGTGCAAGCACAATATAAGTCAGAATATCAGTAGAACTGTTATATTTTTATGTCAGAGTTACTGGGGGACACACTAAGATAAATCAGCTGAACATTTTTCACTGGATTTGCCCTATCACATGTTTTCAAATGTGTTTACATACGATCCTAAAAATATATAAACAGGTTGATCAAATGTAGCCACGATTAATTTTTCAGCCAAATAATGGAGCAGAGATGTTTTCTGAGGACACTTCTGTTGAAAGAAGGGGGAGGTAACATGGCCAAGAGTCCTGCAAAGGTTGCCAAATGAAATAGAGGTCAAGAAGTGTGACGAGCATGTGACAGGAGCTACACAAATAGAGTGGGAAAAACCTGACAAGCTCTTCATACTCCCTGTGCTTAATGCACTTCCAGTTTTATATCAGAGGGGCGGATTTAAAATCTGATAGAGATCTGACAAAGATCTTTGCATTATACATGTCTGATGATGTGTAGTCATTATTTGCTAAGCTCTACTTTTTTTCTTTTTGTTCCAGCTCTATCATGGCAAGCACAGTATGCTCAACAACAACTACAAAAGTAAGGTAACTTAAAGGTAAATTATTTGTCATTTTTGGGAGAATCAACATTTGATTTCTGACCGAAGCAGACATAAAGCTTTTCATTATACATTTGAAGGTTATGAATTAGAAGTCACATTTGACATTGGTGCAAACGCTTAGAAAAACTGAGATTCTAAGTCTGACATGAGCCTGATATTGTAGAACTGAGATACAGTTAGCATAATAAATTCTGTTAGATCTATTCAAGCCTGATCTGGAGCTCTGGCCCCTTTTGGCCCACATCATGTTGCAAAACTCCAGACTGACTCAGCAGCAAGTTGAATTGAAAAAGATTGAGACTGAGGCAAAACTGAGCAACCTCATCACATGGCGATTGAGGCAGATGACATTGACACAGAAGCATTGTTTCTGCTCTGGTCTCAGTATTTACCGTCAGCCGCAGTGCATTAATGTGTGATATCGATATTTGCCTGAGGTGGAGTTCAGTTAAATATAAACTAAACCAGCAGCAGGATTACTTCAAAGCAGAAACAGAAGCTACTGTAAGTCATATTAATATACAGTGAGTAATAAATTCTAGTGTCTAGACTTGTTTCATCCCATAGAAACCTTTCCTCCCACTGGCTGTGTTGTTAATGTGTTAAATCCAATTATCAGTTAACTTCAAAGCACCTAATGAATCTATGATGGTTGCTATGGTGGTGGTGGTGGTGGTGGGGGTGGGGGGTGGTGGTGCTGGTACAGTTTCTGCTCCCCAAATTCCACCTTTGCAGTAAGTGACTCATCCATCCCTAACAACCCATCTGGCCTCCTTCTGACTTCCAAACAGCTTCACCAATGAAGACCACATCAGTTTATACCCTGTTTGTTCGTTTTATGGGGACCTCAGGGGACCTTTGCGGCTGTCTTCTGTCTCTGTGCACTGTGAGATTCATCAGGCACTTTTATGTTGATGCAACAATACATCAGGGGATTACTTGACTTGAAGGGAGCAAAGAAAGCAGAGAAATGATTTGTGTGCCAGCCTCTAACGACACAAGGGAATGAGGCCAATCTGTTCCACGGAAATTGCTCTGCTCCCCTATGACTCTGATAGAAAAGGTCAGAGGTAAATTTTAGTGCAGGGAAACGACCGGCCTGAAAACGACACCTGCCCTTTGCCTATTTTGATCGTCCTCACACACCACTGGATGATTGCCATTCTGAAAGGGGTGTGTTCTCTTTCCAAAACTCTTTCTATCTCTCACTGCAGATGCTGAAGGCACTGGATCGTAAAGACTAAAATCAGCCATTAACAAACTTTATGAACACATAATTAGGTAGATTAGATTCTCTCCTTGTGCTCTCACTGTGCAAAAGCCTGTGTAACTGTGTTTATTAACATCCCGCGTGAGTTCTTACGATGCTACAGGCAGTCTCCAGGCAGAACTTCTGAATAAAGCTGAATGCTCATTTCAGCCACAAAACCTCACAGGGAATTAGTAAGCAACTGGAGCGCTACAGCTGCACAGCGCCTAGTGTTAGAACTTTTTTGACTTTGTTTACATCTGTCTCTACATGATTTGTTTGCCAATGTGCTCTCTATGTGGAAATTAGGCTATTTCTTAGTCACCTAAATCTGAAACTTTTATCATTCAGAAATTAAACTTGAGCATCCCGTTTTATTCCATTGGATGATAAGGATGGACAGCTTTCAAGGTCTTTGAGCACACTGAGGTTTAAACGCCTATAATTAAGTTAGCTGCAGTCTGTGGAGGTCAGAGGAGGAAAGGAATCTCAGGCGGACTGTGGCCAAAATATTGCACAAATGGCCTGTTAAGTATTTATCCCTTGATCTGGGTCTGACAAATGAGAGCACAGGTGTGACAGGCGATTTACCTGTAAGCTTTTGGAGGTTTCAGGATACTTCTTATTTGTTGCATATCTTTGTCTTTTTGAGTGGAATCATCTTCATAGGACAGGAGCAGAGTCACCACATAATTCATAGAGGAGTTATTAGCCCAGAAATCACCATCAGACGTTTCATAGCGAACCACAAACTCAATGCGAGAGCCATGTGTGATATAAGGTGGCGCAAAAGACAGCTTGAAGGAGAACTGATCAGTGTCCCCATCATGAGATCCATGGACATACTCTGCCGGGTGGTCAAAGTAAGTAACCCAGTTGTCCATGGTCGCTCTGACATAAACTGCTTTGTGGAAGGAGATGTTCAGGACTCGTATTAAACCACCGAAGGCAAGTGGCTCATCCTCTACTAGGGACATCTGCTCAACCTCCACTTTATTAGCGTGTACAGCCTGCAGCAGGGCACCGCCGTCAGGTGCGTTATACTCTGGGTGCACATGATAGATCGGCTCTCGCTCAGGCTTTCGGTACTTTGCCTCCTCTTCTTGCCACCTCGCACTGTCTTCTTCCTCGTCCGAATCAAAGGCAATGAATTCCTTCACATCCACCAGATCTCCACCTGTTGTATCGGCAAATGACACTCTCTTTCCGGCAGACAGCGCCAAGTGGATCCGCATGTACTCAGCAGTCTCGTCGAAGATGGACGGGCCTCGCTTTCGGGGTACCGGGGAGCATCTCGGAATGAGGCGGACGTCCTCGGTGTCATCATCTTCATCATCATCATCATCATTATTATCCTCGTCTTTCATGGGAGACCTACCCTCTGTGTCCTCGCCTGACTTGACAGTCTTAGCCGCGGTAAAAAGCCCCTCTTGAGTTGGTATGGTTAAAAAAGACATTTTTGCAGAAGTGTACACTCAAGGAAGCTGCGCGCTGTAGAGAGTACATATGGCGTCTCCAAAATAACAAACCACAACCAAATACTCGTGCTGATTTGCGCAGCAGTGGCCAGTGTAGATCCAGAGCTGCCCCTGCGTTACGCACAGAGCCTCCTCAGTCAGCGTGTGGCGTTAAATGTCACCCATGGAAAACTTGTCTTTACTGCCAGCCCTTGTGATAGTGTATCCCCTGGTTTACATGTCTTTATGCATCTCCCTTTGGCTGCTGTCGCAGAAGGAGCAGCCTCTAATTTTAGCACTGACCTACCGGGATCTCCATGCCCCAAATTTGTCTTTTAAATTGGTATAATCCTGCGACTCCCCCCTGTTCCGTTTGGTTTGGGCTTGCTAAACCCCCGCTCCTGGAAATTGGATATTAAAGTAGCCTAATATCATATCGGCCAATTATCAGTAATATATAAGCCTGGAATGAATTAATTGATACAAAGACGATTTCTTTATTATGTTTGTTTATTTATTTATTAGGGACAGGGCATCCTAGGGTGCCTGTCCAAAGTAGGGTTCACAATTGAATTTAATAGCAGTACAAAATTTAGTCATTAAGGAACTTAATGTATTTCTACTTATCATTTACTGTATGTTAGAAAGAATGCCGTTTCAATAAGTGAAAAAAGAGGAGGGAGAGGGGACGAAACAAAATGTACAAACGTGACTGGGAGGATATTTATAGTTGTGTGCGTCCAGATCTTTTCTGGGAATAAAACAATCGTATTTGATGCTAACTAAGCCATCACACAGGCCACGGTTTAGGCTTTCACTGAATTCACACACCCACACAAAGCCAAGTCCTTGTTTACATCTGGCTTGACGTTTGTGGTCTTGGAACCGTGCGTGTGATTAATTACAAATTTCCTCCATTTCAAATTCGCCAAATTCAGCGTGTTAGACAGTTAACTTACGGTCTGTTTCGATGTTGTAACGTAACGTAACGCAACGTAACGTAAATGTATAAAATATGCTTTACATTTACTGGGCTTCTGATTTTTCGTTACACTTGCTGCTGCGCAGTTAAACCGCCGTCTATACAGACAGAGCAGCGTGTAAACACACCCTTGTACGTGATTGGCGGAGAGGTTTTAGCGCGGCGTGCCGTAGCCAATCAGAGGATTGTTTTCCTGTCACGTCGGTACACGGATAGTAAGCTAACGGGTAATGCAAACACAAACTAAAATAAATAACGCGGATTGTCGCTAAATGCGGTATATCGTGGGAGGGTTTGATTATTTGGACCGACTCTTTCTCGTTGGACTTATGTTGGCGAAAATGTGGTGCAGACATCAATGCGAGGACACACGAATTGGGTAACGTGAGCTAACTGACGTTAGCCATAGCCTGCTAATTTTTAACGTTACGCAAGGCCGCGGAGAAATAGGAGAACTGCTTCCTGCTCTTGCTCCACCGAGAATGTAGGTAACATTACGATCCAAGGAACAAAATCACAGCGGTTATCTGAGTAGCTAGTTCAGGTGATTAATCAGTTGCATTTTTTAGCTGAGCTTGCAGGCGATCTAGCTTGTTAGCTATTTGGCTAGCTGGCTAGCATGAGTGAACTGACGGACTGCCAACAGTCCGCTGACTCTGCATCGAGGAAACGGTGTCCATCACCCGACCAGGATGAAGGCAGCACTATTCCCAGCAAGTCCTCAAAAGTAAGTGATGCATCGAACGAAGCAGGGGACACTTCGGAAAGTCGCAAAAACAGTGAAGCCCAGAGTAAAGAAGCAGCTGGAAGCGAGGACAAGTCAGAAGAAAGCGTGGAAGAACCAGCTGCCGTGCTAACGGATCAGGGTTCAGGCAGCACGGATGGCACAAGTACACTGCCTGTCAACAGCTCCAGTGGTGACGGTCACGATGCCAGCAACACCGAAAAACCACAGTCCTCAGGTGCACAGGGATCTGCTGACTCAAAGGAAGATGCAGAGAAGGCAGTTGGAACAGAGCAACGTCCCACAACTCCTCTGGATCAGTCCGACTCAGCAGCCATAGCAGCTGCTGAAGCACTCGCCAGTCTCACAGGAAGAGACGGGGAAGACCGTCAAGAGACTCCTTGCTCATCTGAAAAAGCTAAACAGGTGAAACAAGGGAGCAAATTCAAACAACGCGGGGGCCAGCAGTCCTCAAGAGCAGGCTCTAAAACGCAGGCAGCTGCGGCAGATAGCTCCACATCTGTGCACAGTACTGACAGAGAAGATGCAGATGATGTACCCGAAGCAGATGAAGGTGACGAATCCATATCTGGGACTTCGTCTTCACCAAGCTCCTCTTTCCCATCAGACAATGAGGACAATGATGATGGGGAGTGTGCCATTGTGTCAGTTAAGATGGCCCCTGAGATGAGACAGTCAGTGGCTCTCCTGGCGCAGGTACAGATGAGACTGGAAGCCCTTGAGAAGAAAAGTGCCCGGCTTCACCAACGGCTGGAGCTGAAGATTAGTCGTCAGCGGCGCCCACATCTGGATCAGCGCAGCTCCATTACAAAAACCATCCCTGGCTTCTGGGTGACAGCTGTATCCTTAAAGTGAAAAAAAATTCTCTCATTCTCCATTTCTCCATTCCTGCTTTGTGTTTGAGTATGATGGGTTTTTTCTTAACTCCAATGTGCCAGCTGTTGAACCATCCACATCTCTCAGCTCACATCGATGAGACTGATGAGGATGCCCTTAGTTACATGACTGATCTTGAGGTAGGAAGTGTTGGTGTTTTGTTCTTACAAAGCCTGGCATTTGTATATGCCTAGTGGCAGAATTCAGACTTTTCCTCATGTCTTTCTCAGATCGAGTCTTTCAAGAATAACAAACTGGGCTACAGGATCCGCTTCCACTTCAGACGGAACCCCTACTTCCAAAACAACATCATCATGAAGGAGCTGCACCTTGGGATGGGAGGTAAAAATGAGCATGGAGTGATCAAGTCAAGGCACAGAGATGTCATTCTTAACGAATGCATGTTGTAATGAACTCTACACCAAAACCAAAATATTCTCATTTGCTGTGTACATTTTGTTTTCCATTTTTTTACATGAAAGCAGCAAACCCATCTAAAACATTAAGTTCTAAGCAGACTCATATTTTGGAGTAAAAAAAAGACAAATAGCAACACATTTTGTGGAACACTTACCAAAAAGTACTGAGCATGAAGAGTAGGTTGCCAGAAAACTGAAGAATTTTAACAAACTTATTAATTTCACACCCACAATCCTCAAACAATGTAACTGTACAATAAATAATAATTGTGAGAAAATTGTGAGAATACTGTAGTTGTTGTATTCTCCATGTTTGTAAATGTGCATGAGAAAATATTGGCAACTCAGTTCAGTATAGTGTAGTTCCATACAACACCACAAACTATAGTCTCGAAAGAAAGTTATCACAGTGACACACAAAAAACTGTAGTATAATGTTTCATAGATTTAGTGCAACAAAGCTTCTGCATTGCATTCCACTGTACAATGGTTTCTAGTTTTGTGGCAGTGAGTTACTTTTCTCATGTAAAGATTTGTTTTTGTTTACAGAACATTTCATGTTGTCAAACAGTAAATTGGAGCTATTGGAGAGTGTTTTATTACAGAAACGTGATGACATTCACCTGTTTGTAATGTCAGATTGTTCAGGGGTTGTTTACCATGTGAGTTGTTCAGAGAAAGCTGATATTTTTTCCGTTAGACTGACTGAATGAATTCTGACAGTACGCCTCATCTAATGATGAGTTTTGTTTTTTGAGGCTTCGCAAAATCAACATGTCCATTAATTTCTGGGTCACCTTCTAATCCTGGGTGCTCATGTTTTCAGGATCTCCCATGTCTTTCTCCAACCCCATCCTATGGCATCGTGGTCAAAACCTGACAGCCCACAGCGAACCCAGGAAGTCGTCACGTGGGGTCTACCAGACCTTTTTCAGCTGGTTCAGTGACCATAGCAACCCAGGACAAGACGATGTAGCACAGGTACTGATGACTGCTCCCTCATACTAACGTAGGCTCATGATGGCAGCGCACAGAGATCAGCAGATTAACACCGTCTCGTTTATTAACTGGTAGTCAACCAGTTTTGACAGTGCACTACTCTGATGACATGTATTCAGACCTGCCAACCTGCATCTTTTTTCCCGATATCTTCGAAGCAATTTATCCCACTAGACAACCATGAATTGTACTCTTTATATGCCAGATGTATTCTGTAAAAGGCTTAAACTTTAGATATTTTTTGGAGGAATACAATTCTGACGCTTTTACCATGTGTGTATGTTTTAGCTGGTACTCAAACTTTTGTCTAAGGTTAGCAGGACTGTGTGTGGTGTATTAAGACACTTAAAGAGAGCACATGCTCCAAACATATTGAATTAAAATATATTGAAATGATCTCTGTCTGATGTTTAGATACTTAAGGACGACCTGTACAGAGACCCACTGAGATACTACCTCACTCCACTCTGGGAACCGAGGGAGAACGGCAGGTACAGACAACTCATTTTCATAGCTGTGTACATCAGATGTAGTAAGTGGACAAACCACTTATTAAGCTATTAATTGTAGAAATAGTCTCAGCCCCGGTGACGTTTAAATTATAGTTCATGTGTAAACTTTAACAGTTTCCTGATATGTTTTCTTCCCCTGCCGGTTAGACCAGGTGGAATGCATACCAAAACAATGAGTGTGTTTACTGTATGTGTGCATTTACATTTTCACACCAGCAGTGGCAGCGGTGCGAGAGCAGCTGACAACGGTAATGGAGATGAGTGTGTGGTAATCTCCGACTCGGACGATGAGCCTGGCGAGGAGACTGGTGAGGCTGAACAAGGCCACGGTAGGGAGGGGGAGGAAGACGAAGAGGAGGAGGAAGACGAAGAGGAGGAGGAGGACAGGGGGCCAAGCGCAGGTTAGTGCTACAGTAGAACCTAAAAAGGCAGCTGAAACCCCAAATTATACAGATACAAATTTGTCACGTTAAATTTGGTTTTATATAGATGTAATTTTTTAAAAATTATTTCAGATTTTAAATAGTTTTAAAGTGGATTTCAGCAGATAGCTGTTGTAATTTGATAAAAATGATCCTGTGTATAAAATCCACAGTGTTTGCTGCTGGTCATGTTGTGAATGAGAAACCAGGGACTTGTTAGCATCAAGTTGACTGGGTTGCGTTGCAGCTGAAATATAAATGTTTGAGTAATGCAGGCTAAACTGATTAGACAGGAAATATTTCCTCCTCAGATGAGAGCCCAGAGGAGGAGGATGATGGTGGAGAAATTGTGATTGACGGTAAGACACCACTCTCAACAGCAGTGTTGCAAACTCAGCACTATCATAAGCAGTCGGTGGAGGGTTGGGGAACCTAAGGGCTGATAATTCATCTTGGTTTTCATATTTTCTACTCTTTGATTAATCTGCTTTGCCTTTTTTTTTTTTAAATGAAATTCTACTTGTCTTACTTCTGTCCTGTAGGCTCTGATGACAGTGACCAGGAGGAGGAGGAGGCCTAAGAAGAACTGAACAGGAAGAGGATGCATATGTTGAAGAGGGCGAGTCATCAAGGGACCAGAGACCAGGAAGATGAAGAGGATGCCCGGGTTGACAAAGAGTACCAGAGCAAACATTGAATCCTTCTTCCTGATGTTAGTCATTTTTATGCACAGAATATCAGTCTTTGTTTTTTTTTTTTTATAACTAAAATACATAGGAGCATTTTAAATCAGGGTTCACTGTAATAATAAAGCCAAGGCAGCATGTTTCCCCTCTATTTTATACAGTCGGTACTGTGTATTCTGATGTACTCTGATTCACCTTTTTGCAAATTTTTTTTTTTTCTACAACAGCTTCATACAAGTAGTGTTCTTCTGTTTATTGAAGAACAACAAATGACAGCCTACACACAGACGCACACAACAAACGCACATAGGTTAGACTTTGATTGCCACTCCTTACTGGCATTAAATTTTGCGTTGGAAGCCTTCAAACAAATAACACTGAAACCTTGCGAGGCATTATTAGTGGTCATTTCAAAATAACGTTTAAGCTGTTTTTAGAACTGGCATGTGATGATCAAACATGTCATGAGTTGAATTTGATGTAGTGACAGTACATTTCAGATGCACTGAGTACTGAACCAAAATTTGTTCTCAGGGATGATCGTGGTGGTAGTTTTGTTGAAAGAACTTTACTGATTCTCAGACATTTACACTCTGTGGTTACTGTTGGCTGTGTATAGGGAAACGTGTACTCTACTGTAGTAAATAGGAACAGATATTGTTTTAATATAATACCTGTGTTTTTTCCCTCCCCTACATGTTCGGTCTTGTTACACACCAACCTCCACCCCTGTTAACAACCTGTAAACCATCTCTGATGTTTAAAATCATGGCGTAGTTTGACCAATGTTTGTGTGGATTCCTATGTTTTTGTAACACGCTCCTACAATAAGTAGTTGAGTTTTGTATTTTTTTTTCCCTTTTCTTTAGATTGTAACTTAATTTGAATTTGCTTTCTAAGGCTTTTAAGGTTTGTTTTAATGTTATGTGTTTTAGGATTTGTGCTATCTTCTTTATAAAAAGATGGTATTTATTATGTTGTTTTTCTACACGTCCACATCATGGCATGCCTGTGAGCATGCAATGTAAGACAGGATGATTACATTACTTACAAGGCTGTGTAGATGAAGTAATTTGCAGTGCACAGTGTCAGTAAATGTCGTTCAGTTCACAGCAACATTATGGGGTGCACTGTAACAAAACTAGTGTTTGTATTTGCTTACTTTTCTTAGCAATGAACCTGTAAATAATATTTCAGCATTGTCTTTTGGATAAGACAGTACACAAGTTTAATCATTGGATAAATTTATCAAATAATCTGGAGTTTTTTCATAAACATGATCAGAAAGTTATATTTTGTGTGCTGTGTTTTATAGAACACTGTAGTTTAAAGATACCTACCTGTTTGTTGCTTTGGTTAATTTTGTTTGCTTGAAGATAAATGTCCACCTTTTGACTCAGACCTAATAAAATAGGCAGTTGTTTCACCTTACCGTCTGTTTCTTACACATACTGTAGCTTTTTGCAATGTTATTCTCTGTAAAGAGGGCTGGAATTTGTGCAAAACAACCACAAGATGGCAGTGTGGTCCAACATATTCTCACATCTCTTGTCAGACTTCAGGTGTTAATTTTGGTTATGAGTCAACACAGTATGTCATAAAGTACTTAAATGCCTGTATTTAAACATTCATGTGCATAAATGAGGAAAAAGTTCAATCTTGCCTTTACTCATCTGTCTTAAATCGTAAGGACTAATAACAAAGCGCATGTGTGACTTACTGACATAAAAGTAACCTCAGATATGCTTGGCTGCAACACGTTCTTCTTGAAGGGAAAAATCAAACACAACCCGCTGAGATACAGCTGTTCTTTAATGTATTCTATCTCTGATATGACAGCGGTGTGTGATATCACTGACGTTTTGAATGTAGCACTGCAAATAGCCCGGGGCAAGACATTTTTGGACAGGCCCAGACAAAGGAACAGCGGTGGTGTTGCAATGGTACACTTAAACCCTTGATTCCACTTTTAATGCACAGCTATAAATATTCCACTAGCAAAAACCTGTCCTGCTTTAGGCCCAGCAGCACCCAGGGTATGCAATCTAGGATGGGCATATACTATTAATACTGATGATGGAAACACATTATACCCCATGAAATGATCCCATGTGAAACACAGTGTTTGTCTCCTCTTTGAAGCTGCTTTATTCAGCCCACCTCAGAGCACAATGTTTTTACAACTATGAATTAATAATGGGCTTGGTTCCTACAATATTGATCGTGACAAACTAAGTACAGATTGCTGGGACAACAAAGCTGTATTCAGGCTGCTTTGTGGTCTGAGGGTTGTCTGTGAAGCCTTTGTTATGTATGTGGTGGCAAAAGCCTGAACGGATTCCCCACTGTAAACTACACTCCCCCTGCGTTGAGCTGGTGTTGCTACTGTACACAAATCATCTTGTCATGCTACTTCATGCTCTCACATTTCACAAAGTAGTTAGCTGGAATCTGCTACTCGGACGGATTCGCTGCAGACTGAAAAATGAAAAGATAACACACAACAGCTCTTTCTTCATCTGTGTGATTGATGTTGGGAGTGTATGAGGAAGGGGCTTGTGCTGCTTTCTATAGTGGGTAATGTGAGAGGTTGAGGTAGTGCCCCTGAATACCAACTACTTGTGAGTGTGTGTGTGTGTATGTCTGCACATGTGTACATGCTTGTAGGCTTGTTTGCGAAAGCTTGCATTCTTTTTGCATGCATGCACATTTACAACAGCTGCACGTCACATGCGTGTTTGCAGGTTTTCAACACCAAGGCGCACCTTGGCGTGATTGTCTGCTCGTCGGCTAATCAAGATGAAGGGCAGCATTTGAACTGTACCGAGGGGCAAACAGAGAGGGACAAGGAAAGAGAATAGAGTGAGCATGATTGAGGGAAATGGATGAGTGCAGTGATAAGCAGGGCTGCCTGCGTCCTGACAGATACACACAGCAGATGGATGACTCTTATCTGGGAGATCACAGAGTGCATACTCACGCCTAGGCCCGGTTACAGAGAGCCACGATCACACCAGACAGATGAATAGGCCTACCCCCCACCAATCACACTGCACATACTGTACACACATGCACACGAGCGCACGCGCACACCTACACACACACACACACCCACTTGACAGAATGAACAGATTGCAGAGCTTGCGTTACCTTCGTGTCTTTGACATTGAAATTCACCTGGAGTCCCCGTGTCTCAAGGATGTGTGCAAAGAGAGGAGAGACGAAGGGTGTGGAGAGAGAGATAAGAGAAATCAATTTAATTTTAATTCAAGCAGCAGAGCACGCGTGTGTGTGTGTGTGTGTTTGTGGCATCTGTGTCTGCATGCACACACTGTATACATGTATGTTGGCATACAAATTTGTCTCTGCCAGCAACAGAGCCACATAAGATAAGATAAGATAAGATAAACCTTTAATAGTCCCACAATGGGGAAATTGCACTGTTACAGCAGCAGAAAAAACACTCAGGATTTACACAATAATACACAGTAATAATAAATACTATAAACAGCAAACAGTATGAAAAAGAAGAAGAAGAAGGCTGCACATAAAGCACCAGTTATTAAGTCCAGAACAGAGTATGTGTGCAAATGGTTTTGTGCATGTGGTTTGCTCAGCACAGCTGGTTGTACAGTCTAACAGCCGCAGGAAGGAAGGACCTGCGATAACGCTCCTTCACTGTCTTGGGGTGAAGAAGCCTCTCACTGAAGGAGCTGCTCAGTGCAGTCAGTGTGTCCTGCATGGGGTGGGACTCATTCACCATGATTGATGAAAAGGTTGTGCGAGAGCGCTGACAGATTTACCTTTCAAGACAAAGGGACTTTATTTTCACTCATCAGCCCCACATCCTCACTATCCTCCTTTTCATGTACAGTATCCCTCCCTCCCAACACACACCCCTTGTTGTATGGAAAGAGCTCTTCTTCTTCAACAGCTGTTGATACTCCCAGCTGCATTTTATAGCAAGGGAGAGTGCCAGTCTTGTCTTCAAGGCAGATGGTTGCTGGCTGGCTGGCTGGCCGGCCTGGTGGACACGTGGCATGTTGGACGACTGCAGAAGGTGCTCCGTCTCAGGGAAACTGCAGCAAAAATATGCCTGTACAGTGTTCTCTATTAAAACCTGCAATCACCTCGCTTCCAATACAGCACGAGGCGAACAGGCTGCGACTGGAATGTGCGCCACGTATGCGCCCTTCATGTCAAAGATGTTTTCCAAAGTTGCTCTCCTTTGATAATCATTGGTGTGTGAAGTTCGTGGATGTCACACAGCACCTGTTCCCTTATCTTGCAGTTTGATATTTACATTTTTTTCTGACCTGTTGGATAATAATTAGAAGACATGTAACGTCATGTGAGAGGAGCTGTGCTTGAATGTAGAGCAAATAATCCTGGTGAATACTGTACCTTTATTTTCTCTAACCTGTAATTTCCTCTCAAGGTCATGGGAGTTTATGGTGTCTATGGTGACGCCCTGGACTTTCTGAAGCAGGCATGTTCAAACACTCGTCGATTCATCAATATACTGTAGGAAAGACCATCAGTGGGTCAAATAATGGGTTGTTTTTCCCCGGGGGTACAATACCCTGCCCCTAGAACTGCCATGATTGATGTGTCTGAGGGCCCAGGATTCATCCGGAGCCTTAGGTTGGCCTACAGAGATAAATGTCTACCTCGCTTTTTACATTACCTATCCATTAGACGAGAAGATCCTCCTGACAGAGCTTTTTGTGGACCAGAAAAAACAGACTCAGTGTTTGTTTTCTAACCCATACTGTCTGTCTCCATGCTACAAAATCCATTCATCATGTTGGAGGTAACAGGTCTCTACAACCATGTTTACCTGCTCCTTGTACTCACATTCACAGAGCAAAGGAGGAAAAAAAATGACCCTGTCCAATGGTGAGCTAAAAGCTGTTGCTATCTCCAGCAAGTTGAGGCAGTAGTGTGTGCATGCTGGTCAGATAAGACCGCAGGATGGTGGAGGATGGTTCGCTGAGAGATATGGATGACGTTAACATGTGGTCATGAGGCGGTGGGAGCTGGTCAGTGCACCAGTGTCCATGGACAAAGTTGAGAGCACACGGAAACCTGAACTCAGCACACACTCATGACTCATTTCCTTAGCTGGAAATGGAGGGATGGCCTCCTGTGGGGCGGGAAACAAAAGACTCCCTCCTGGACACATCTTGACACATCACTGCCTGTACATCACATCTGGCTGATACCCAACTTGAGATAAGGTCACTGCTTACATACTCTGTCTGTATGACAATGAATCAAACCCAAGAATGTGCATTAAAGATTTTTTTTTTTTTTAAAGTTAGACTTAAAGCTGTCTGAGCACTGCCAGGAACTGCCCTCCTCTTTGACCTTTTACAGACTGGCACACCACATTGCCTCCTGTGTTTATTTTATTTTACTGTCTTGCGAGGCCATTTCTCAGAATACATTCACCTTCTGCTTTTGTGTCTCCAGTGCACCATAGTGCGTCAGAGCTCACCACAAAGCCAGTAATGATGAGAGGTGCTCTAAAAGCTGTTTTAATTTCAAGCTCAAGGCTCTGTGAACAGGATGGATGTCCTTTACGTCCAGTCCCCCCCCCCCCCCCCCCCACCCTCCCCAGTCTGGTTGCTTTGTCACCGTTGTCATGAGTGCTGGAGCCAGCCACGGAGGAATCTCAGAAATCTTTTTCGCCTGACCTGGCTCTCATGTAGAGCTGAAGAGTAATGGTGACATAGACCGAGTAGCAGACCTCCTCTCGTCCTGCTCCTTTTTAATAGTGAATTTCAGCCCCTGCATCATGAATAAGAATAGCCTGTGGTCCTCCTGGTGCATGAGAAAAACATTTATATAAAACTCCGGCTGTACGGCTGTCACCACTTAACCAAATGATTCAGGTTAGATAAACTTCACCAGAAGAAAACTACTGAACTGACATAGATTAACAACAGTTCACAGCAGAGTGGAGCAGTGTGCCAGCAGTGACAGGGTTAATCATACCCATATGGTGTACCAAGAGGTTTGGTCCAAAGCTGCTGTGGGCCAACAGGAGAGGGAAGGCTGGGTGGGGGCAGAACAGAAGGGAGAGGACAGCAGGGCAGACACTCTCCCAACACCTGCACCTGGTCACTTGATTCACAATCAAACAGCCTCAAAACTCCCTTTGAAGGATCAATGGACCAACATCTTGTTCACATCACGCTGATGGTTTCTGCCTTCCAGGCTTAAACTTTTGGACAGAGTGGAACAAGAAGCGTTCAGGGATCAGCTGTGCGTTTTTCTTTTTCCTTTTAATGTTGCAAGGAAGAAATGCCGTCGGTTATAGCGACTGATTAGGCAGCGTTTTTTTTTCTTCTCAAAGGGAATTTGCAAACCTATCGGATTGTTTTATGCCTGCGCAGCTCTGCTGAGAGAGATTTTTCCAATTCAGTTTCGAGGCGCAAAACGCTGGGAATGCAGCGGTAACATCCCGCAAGTTTTGGGTCTGAGAGGCGAAGCGGCTGTCGACACACTCAGAAATCATAGGTAGGCCATTTAACTTCTCTGTGGTTTAACTTTTAACTCGGGTTTAGTTACTCTGTATCGCGGTCTGAGTGGTAGGTGACTGGAGTACACACATTTGTTCGGTTCCTATTTCTGGATGTTGAGTTCACAGGTAAGTGCGCACTCCTCAGCGGAAAAAAAGAACTGGGTTACAGAAATCCTACAATTATTTTTTAAAGGGAAACCATGTATTATTTTAGGCAGAACTTTAATCTGTCGTGCCGTTACCACCCAACACTGAAAATCAGCTGAAATACCGTCATTCATGCAAAATACCACAAAGTACAATTAGGCCATCACACATAGAGCCCCCACAGGCACCATTTAGTGACCACCATGTTTTAGTGATATCTTCTGATTGGCGATCACAGATCTTTTAAAGGTATTTCAATAGGAATACTTACCCTGAGGTTGTTTTTCTAGCTTCACTTTAATGACAGTAGATTAAATGCAGTGGACAGGACATGAATTTTAATCATACTGGGACAGATTCACCAAGCCATGGACATTTTGCCTGTTGCCTAAGCGTTAAAAAATAAAATAAAATAAAAAAATGGGGACTTCAGAAGTGTCTGTGGTGTTCATAAGGCCGTATGGTGATTTTAGTATGATTAGCTGAATAACATTTTTGGTGGCAGTGTTGATTTATTTATATCTTCCCTTTTATATAAAGTCAAACTGATGAGTGATTATTAATTAGGTTTTTAATACGATCTGTGAATGTTCATGACAAAAGAAAAAAAAATGTGTGTCCATACCATTTGTTTTACAGATCTCACAGTGTACAATGAACAGTAACTATACAGTGTTTGATAAGAGGAATAGAGATCAAGCTTCCCTGGGGAGAAGATATATGGCAACTGTGTGGTTATGCCAGGAAGCCTGTGAGGCGTTCCCAGTGGCTTCTGTTTTTAATTTCCAAACGTTCACCATGCCAGTCATTGCAGTTTCATCAGAATGTTCCGATTTTTCATGGGAACACATTTTTATATAACGTGTCACACATGAATTAATGCCTTATTGTGAAATATAGTGAACATTTTATGAAATCTCACTATTTTTTTTCTCACTCTCTGCCTAAAAGCCCCTTTTTTTAACCAGTCCATGTGCCACCAGAGGCCTTGGCTACATGGATGTCATGAGAAAAAGAAAAGCCCGTGGGATGGCTTATAGCCTGAGCAAAGCACACCTTCAGGGAGACAATTTAATGGATGTTATGGTCTCAGCTTTTAGTATTCATTATTTATATGGGATCCTCTCCAGCAAAGTGCAGATACATAATGAATGCAGAGTTAAGGTCTAACAGTTAGGCTACGTTTCAACACCCCTAAACTGTCAGAAATGGTTTCAGCGATGACTACCTGTTTCTTTGAACTGTCATGTATTTCACTCGTCAACTTCTGAAAGTAAGTAGACTTGCTTTGTTGAAAGACAGAGAGAGAGACAGAGGGAATCACTGATGGGCATCAGACGCTTGTTTTATATTGTTTTCTATGAAAATGTGCATGAAATATGTATTTTGAGAAAATATAACATGTTTAATAAAATGCCCAAGATGAAGATGAAAAGACACTGATCTAATTTTTCAGACTTTTTTCATGTCACAGTGCTCGCAAATAACATTATACAGTCCTGACACATACCTTAGTACGCTTACACTTTAAATAAATAATAGGGCTGTCATATTTTCCAGAGCAGGTGTGAAGATTTGGACGTTGTACTCTCCTGCCAAACTATACCTCTCGCCTTGGAAGGCTGCAGGCCAAACTTCTGATCAGAGAGATCAGAGAAAGAGAGAGAGAGAGTCTCTTGCCTGTCCTTCCTTCTTTTTCTGTCTCATATTTCTCATGGGGCACTCTATAATAATAGTTCATTCCTTTTTCTTTTTTCGTCCAGATTTAGATCTCTGTGGGCTACCTGCATGACTGTTACCATGACAGCATCTGGAGCCCAACTCCTCCTGTTAGCCTTATGTGTTTACAGAGGCTCGGGCCTGCAGCAGTCTGCTCCGCGGGTTCGCCTCTCCTTCAAAGGTGAGCTCCTACAGATTAACTAAAACTCCCCCTGACATCAGGCATTGTCAATAGTTTCCTTTACTTCTGTGGTCAATAGTTTTTTTTACTTGCATGGTTTCTCCCACTAAGTCACACACAAACTCGTGCACACACCCACGCACGTATCCACACCAGCGGTTCTGTTTCCTCTTTATACATATGTAAAGAACGTATTTCCTGCCACATGTCAAACAGTGCAACACTGAAAACAAAAGGTGGATGTTACGTGTGGTTGGTTACTGGTAGTGCCCTTCGACAGAGTTTCTCCCCACACCCTGAAACCCACACGCACTGTAGTCTGACCTGTCAGTGCTTCTCTGGTTTTGATGACTGACACGATGACACAAGAAGGAAACACCTGAAATCTGATCAGAAGAGCAAACTCTTTAAAAAAAAAAAAAAAAAAGAATGAGCACCTTAATGTTTTTGCCGCAAGGTGTAAATTCAGGCTGCGATAGAGGTTTTTAAAACCTTTTTATGGGCTTTTGGGATTTTCCCATGTAGTTTGCTCCCTGTCCTCCTTAGCTCTAATGGCAGAGATTCATGTTACAAATATGTGGATGACACCTTTGATCAAAACGGTGCTGGATGATTACAGTCATTTTTGCATCTCCATCGTGTTGTCACTTCGAGTGCACCTGCACATGTGGACGTGCACGCTCACGCACCCACGTCACACCTGAAATACCTCTTAGAATTGGAGGTGTGTTTCAGATTCATAACATGCATCGGTGTTTTGATGTGGAGGTGAGTCAAAGCGTTCTGGTCCCAGGTCAGGTCTAGGCAGAGCCAGAATATTTGGTGCCTCGTCTTGTTAAACTGCCACGATTCAGTGTGAATCATTTATGATTTTCTCTATTCGAAACAAGAGACATCTGAAGCAGATTAGAGGTGAACTAATCATGAGCTCTGTGGTTAATAACGATTGGCAGTTGGAGTCTGCATGCAGTGTTGTTTTGAATTCAACTGATTTTGTAAGATTGAAAAACAGCTGTGTACATGCTGTTCGTGGTTGTTGTATGCGCGGAACAGTTGCATTTGAGGCTTGAGGAGGTAATTGCAGTGCATTTTTATATGACCTTTAACACTAATCCCTTTTCGGTAAACAGCTTATACACACCAGAGTGTTTTTGCGGCAGGGCGCACAAAATTGTAGTCTGACCAATTACACAAGTTTGGTCTTGAACTTTATCGTGTTCCTCCCTGTGTAAGATGCAGGAATTCAGCTTGTTTCAAGCAGCTGAGAGGTGTTGAATTATTGGATTGTTGGTGAGCTCGTATAGAGAAAGCAGCCGCATTCACAGACCTCAGTCACCCTTCCCCCTAATACCAAACAAAAAGGAGAAAAGTTGGATTTACTCCCCAACTGTTTTCTGCCACTCCAAGGATTTATTGTTCATTGTTTGTGACAGCAAGTCTCTTTGTTCCCTGAGGCGCCTGTGGAAGAGGTTTTGGGGCGGCTGGAGGACATGTGACTCTTGTGAGCGAATGGGTCGGCCTGAGTGACACCCTGGGGTACAGAAGCCCCGCAGAGGATAGAGATCTTGTATTGTTTCCTCTGTCTCTGGGAAGTTGTGTCAGTTAGACACACTTCAAAGGGACTGACCAAGTCTCATTTAACAGAATTAGTCAGCATTGCTAGAGAGCAAAACGTGCTGTGTAACTGAAGCCATGTTTTAGGATCCCATGCCCTCACGGTGCTGTCACCAGTTTGTTCATACTTGAGATAGGGCTGGGGACTGAACGGCAATGGTCATTAGTGCCTTAGTGACAGTATGTTGTCAAGTTGTAACATGAGAGTGTATAGTGGCCCAGCTGTAGCTTCATGCTTGAATCGTATGTCCTTCCCAGTGTTTCCCTATCAGTGTCAGAATGTTGTCAGGGGATAAGTGTTTGCTGAATGTTTACCAGATGATGGCAGTACATTGTTTGCTATTTTTGGAGAATGGAGACATGTATAGGGGTGTGGTGTTTCTACATTTAGCCTCTTCGGTGAATCCACTATGGCCCAGTGGAGATTGGCCAGAGGCTTGTTATCCTGTGTTTACCTCTCAGGAACAGAACCGGACCTCGTCCCACCTCTGAGACTCCATCCGTGTTGTCCGGAGATCCGATTGCGTTACTTATTTTAGTGGCACCTTGACTGCATCCTGTTAACATTGACCTCAAAAGGAAGATGGCAGGCACTTTGATGTAAATAAAGATTGTGCTTCCTCTTGAATCCCTGTAAGCCAGCTTCTGAGGGTCTGTGCGAACATTTGTCATTATATAAGCCTGCTGTCTTTAACATGCCTCCGCCATGTCCCAGTGCGCACATATGGTTGTCAATATCTTGCACATGCCACAGATGTGTGCTGTGTTGTGTGTGTGTGTGTTGCTTTTTATGTGTTTAAAATGAGGCAATGAATTGTTGGAAGGACGGATTGGAAAAAAAAAATCACATTCAGAGGTAGAGTGCTGTACCGAGTCCATTTGTCTCGCAGCAGATGAAAATTGTTCAATCAAAGCTTTCAGGAGAACAAAAAAGGAGAAACATTTTCCACTGCAGCGTGTCTTAACAGGTTATGCTCTGCTGAACACAATCCCGATCTTAAGAATTAGCTGCAAGTTCCACTGACCGTGTTTCCTAAGGGACTGGCTTTTTCGTCTAACTCCACAAGGCATGCGGTGCCTTAAACTCAATCAGAAAGTCAGGACACATAAAATATTGAGATCTTAAAAGCGAATACATTTCCTAAAATGCCCTAAGTTGAGTTATATTTAATCAGTGACACACATTTTCCAGAAAAGAAATGAGAACTTCAAGGGACCATAAGTTCATCCGAGTCAGTAATGAAACATGTTAAAGGCACAAAGGGAATAAAGTGAATAGTTGTTGAGAAATAGCCTCTGCTCCCCCTGCTGTTGGTTTTCCAAATGATGTTTTTAGCACAGCTGCACCTTTTTTTTTCACCCAGAGCTGATGGACACACGGGCAGCACGACCCTTCAGTTTCTCCTTCAACACCAGCGACTACCGCATCCTCCTGATGGATCAGGATCAGGGACGTCTTTACCTGGGCAGCCGGGAGTACCTGGTGGCTCTGGACATGCACAATGTCAACAAGGAGCCGCTCATAGTGCGTACAAACTCCACCTGCTTGCTTTCTCTTAAATCCAGTCTGCTATTTGGTATGTGGCATTAAGTCTCTAAATGCAATGATCCTTAATAATCCAGTATTTTCTGTTGTTTTTGACAAAAAAAACAAAAAACAGATCCACTGGCCAGCGTCTGCTAAGAGAAAGGGAGAATGTCAGATGACAGGAAAGGGAAGACAGGTGGGGTAATCTGTTTACATCCTGCTCTTTCAAAAATCACAGACATCTTCTTTCATGACAGGACAACAACGATGACGATGTTTGAATTCCATTTGTGTTATTCCTCTTTGTCCAGGGTGAATGTGCCAACTTTGTGAGGTTGATAGAGCCGTGGAACCGCACCCACCTCTACACCTGTGGAACAGGGGCGTACCAACCTATCTGCACATTCATCAACAGAGGCTGGAGGGCAGAGGTGAACGCAAAGACCTTTTACAGTTCCATGAGCGGGATTTACAGCAAAAATCCCTCAGCTGTGGGCCTGAAAAGCTTTGTCCTGATAAATATTTCAGGGCTACAAACTGGGACACTGATTTGTTTATGATTTTCCTATGCTCCCATGTGACGTTTTAGCGGTCTATTTTTATGCATATTCTCCCTGTCTAATCTGCCTCTGCAGGACTACCTGTTTAGGCTGGTCCCTGGGTATGTGGATTCAGGGAAGGGAAAATGTTCCTACGATCCCACACAGGAAAACATTGCGGTTCTAATCAGTAAGACATGCTTTATTTATAGGCAGACAAAAAAACACAAAAATCTTAATTAATAATCAAAATTGTGTCTTATGCTGCTGAATCACAAAGCCTTACCTCTCTTTTCCTTCACTGTCTTACCTCTGCAGATGGTAACCTATATGCAGGGGTCCATATTGATTTCATGAGTACAGATGCTGCTCTGTTTAGGACCATGGGAGGGAGAACAGCAATCAGAACAGAGCAGTATGACTCCAGGTGGCTCAACGGTGAGTAAGTGTGGGTGTGAGGAGGTAAACTTTGCTGATTACATGTTACAGTTCCCCTCATTTTATTTGACAACCACTTGCCTCAATCCTCTGTCTGCTTGTGTTTTTATCCCCTAGAGCCTGTGTTTGTTCAGATCCAGCAGATCCCTGACAGTGCAGAAAAGAACGACGACAAACTTTACTTCTTTTTCCGTGAGAAGAGTCTAGACTCCAGCGGTGGGGCGAGCCCCAGTGTTTTAGCCAGGGTGGGAAGAGTGTGCCTGGTAAGCTAAGCTGCATTCGTATATGTAGTGAAAAGATATACAGCTTACAGCTTGTAATATACGCACTGTACATATTGAATCATGACCTAATTTCCTGGCTGTCTAGAATGATGAAGGAGGGCAGAAGTCCCTGGTGAACCGCTGGACGACGTTCCTGAAGGCTCGTCTTATCTGTTCAGTGATAGGAGAAGATGGAGTGGAGACACGATTTGACGAACTACGTGAGGCCACAATGAAATAAGCACTGCGCTCAAAGTGATTGCATTGTAATTGCAACTGCTTTCATATAGCGTTACTGATTTGCATGTCATATTATCTTTCAGGGGATGTGTTTATTCAGCCCACGCAGGATGAACGAAACCCTATGGTGTATGCCCTCTTTACTACGGCAGGGTGAGTCTTCTCTGGAAGTTTAGTTGATTTACACCTCAGCCAACCTCATCAACTCTGTCTTTTTAACATTTTTCAGCATGTTTGTAGATGAGCTGTGCTTTAATTTTAGCAGTTGGGTGCAAAGTGTCTCCTAGTGCTACCACTTACCTTAATTGTTTGTTTCTGTTTAAGCTCTGTGTTCAAGGGCTCAGCCGTCTGCGTGTACTCAATGGCTGATATCCGCAATGTCTTCAATGGTCCGTTTGCCCACAAACATGGCCATAATTACCAATGGACAGAGTACAATGGCAAGATTCCCTACCCACGGCCTGGAACAGTATGTTTGAGTCATGTTATCTCCAAAGTGATACGATCAAATACCCCACAAACATCCTTACACAAACCCATTTCAGGCCATTTAAACAAATATGTACACAAACAAACCCAAAAACAAACTCCACCTCTTCTTTCCTGCCATGCAGTGTCCAGGAGGAACCTTCACTCCAGGCATCCGCTCCTCCAAGAACTTTTCAGATGAGGCCGTGGATTTCATCAGGGCCCATCCCCTCATGTTCCATCCAGTTTATCCTATCCACCGCCGCCCCCTGGTGGTCAGAACCGGGGTGGACTACCGCTACACTGCCCTGGTGGTGGATCAGGTGGATGCTGTGGACGGCCGCTATGAGGTGCTCTTCCTTGGGACAGGTGAGACAGCTGCAGACCTTAAGACATTCGTCCAGCCAGAGGATTATTTTGGCAAGAAAATGTAAGACTTGAATATAATTTCTCTCACTTTTAGATCGAGGCACTGTGCAAAAGGTTATTGTTTTGCCAAAGGACCCGATCACCATGGAGGAACTCACACTGGAGGAGGTGGAGGTTTTTCGGGTATGTTTTAATATGTGGCCCTGAAATGACTAAAATACTCTCATTTGGTGATAAAGTCATGTTGATTTTTCTTTTTTCTTCTTTTTTAAATATTTACAGACCAGGGCTTCTGTCAAAACAATGAAGATATCTTCTAAAAGAGTAAGTAAATTCCCCTTGAAGACGAATGTGACTTGGTGATACACATTCCAGTGCGTACTTCGAAAACAGTTGCTTCACTGCGTCGGCTTTGTTTTGCTTGTGTCGCTGCAGCAACAGCTGTATGTGTCGTCGGACGCGGGGCTGACCCAGGTGTCTCTGCACCGCTGTGGTGTGTATGGCAGGGCCTGCTCTGACTGCTGTCTGGCCCGGGACCCCTACTGTGCCTGGGACGGAGAGAGCTGCTCGGCCTTCACTCCATCGACCAAGAGGTCAGGGACGTCCCACAGCTTCACGGTGCACTGTTTCTAGACTATGAAGTGAGGATGTGTTGTCAACTTAATTTTTAATTAAGTCTGATCTTTATCTCAGGAGGAGCAGAAGACAGGACATTAAACATGGTGACCCCCTGAGGCAGTGCAGAGGCTTCAATGCCAAAGGTTTGGCCAATTTTTTGGTGTGTTTAAAGAAAACAGAATTCCTTTTTTTTTTTTTAACTGAAGTGATTGTCATTTCTTCTCTGTCTTTGCAGTGGAGAAACGTCTGAGAGAAACAGTGCAGTTTGGGGTGGAGGGCAGCAGCACTTTCTTGGAATGTCAGCCTCGCTCTCCTCAGGCCACCGTCAAGTGGCTCTTCCAGAGGGAAGGAAAGAGGAAAGTGGTGAGGAAGAACACTTGGATTTTTGTAAATGCTAAAGGAACAATTCAACATGTTGGAAAATACTGCATTCTTGCTGAGAGTTGCTCAGTTTGTTGTTTTTACACCTAACTTTTCCAGCCATTATTTTTCTGCTACAGCTCAACCGTGTGGGAGGTGTTCTGAAGACCAACCATGGCATCCTCCTGAAGTCTCTCAACCAATCAGACGCAGGCCTCTACCACTGTCTCGCCACCGAAAACAACTTTAAACACACAGTGGCCCGCGTGGCGCTGCGCATCCTGGATCGAGACATCGTTTTAGCTCTCACCGCTCAAGATGAGGACGAAGAGCCAAAAAGTCACCAAGCGGGACCTTACCCGCAGTCATCCTTCGTCTCCACGCCTTTCCCACCGGAGATTAGACTGATTAACCAGTACTGCCAGTCCTACTGGGAACAGCTTAGTCCCAAACAGCAGCAGCAGCGCAAGCGCACCAGCCGCAGGCACACAGAAAGCCAGGACCAAGGCCTTGGCTAGAGGATGGGACTGATGCTATCCAACGCTGGCCTGTCTGGACTTTATGGGGACTTTGTGGTGGACTTTTAAGTTTGACATACATGTTTAGGTGTTACCGCCATTCAATAGGCAGGTGATGCTGTCATGCTGTCGTTAAAAAACTATATTGGTGGTTTTGGAAGTGTCAGCCTAAATATAGATTGTGCATATTTTACATTACCGATGACCACTTTTCAAATAATACTGTACTTTCTACTACTTTCTTCCAGGTGTAAGTTCATAAAATTTGACATTGAAATCAGCTTACAGACTTCATAGTTGGATCACCTGTCACAGGGAAAACCATTTTCTTGTTTTACATTCAGGTGCTTGTAGGAAACGCCAGCGTCAGTGACTTGAGAATCTCTGTGGAAGATCACCCTTTCTAGTGCAAGAAACCAAAAAAATCATACACATCATCTCTTGCACAATGTCCATGTTTGCGTATTATTTCCTCTTCTTCTAGGTCGCTAGAAGAGAGATTCTGACATTTATCTTTCAGTGTCAGATGTTGGGTAGCACTTGAAAGCACCACCACCAAGAAAGTGTTTTCAAAACACAACTGGATTACCATGCAACTATAACGTTACTGTGACAAAAAAAGAAAACAAAAAACAAAAAAACAGTGCTCATAGTGACGAATCACATATTTCAGCCAAGTTTGTTGTTGTTTTGGGAAAATGTTTGACTGTGATGTAAAGTAAATGCAACACGTAGTTAATAGGCCACAACATGCAAAACCACAGGTATGGTCCTTTTAAGTATCTTGAAACAAAAATGTAATATATTGATTGTGAATATAATATATATGGTAATGATATGGTCATTGGATTACTCTTGTATTGTATGAAGATAATATGGTGATATAAATGCAGATGTTGCATGCGTATCTGTTGTCGTTTGTCGCAAGTTGTACATTTTACTGTTCCATTTTCAACCTTGGTGTGTTAAGATGTTTGTAAGGTGTAATGTATTCTGTTAAGCTAATTCCATTGGATGTCATATAATGACTCCTTTACTGTCCTGTGCTCTAGTGACCTACAGAATGTGAGTGTTTTAAGATATGTATAGCATACAGTGTTCTTCCAGTTATGCACTTTGTCGGTGGCGGTATTAGAGGGAATTGGGGATCTTTGCACAGATTAATGAGTAAATGAAACAGGAGCATAGTTTTCATGTACAGTATGTTATTACAAAAATGGGAATGAATCTGGCTCAGATTTAGTAGTGATTGGTGGTGTTCTGTCGTAAGCTGTATTTACTTATTTTTAAAAATGACTCTTTTCGGTGGAAGCACAAGGAACAGGATATTTTCCAGTCAGAGCCACCATTCACCTTCATTGTGAGTAACACAGTGCTATGTGCTGTCATGCTGATCAATCCTACACTGGAAATGTTTGAACAAATATATAAACATTTCAGAATTCTCTTAAATGTGTCCTTTGCTTACAGTCCTTTATATTGAACTACTTGTTTATTGAACATATTTCAGTTTGCAGTTGTTGAAGCTGTAACAACTCATGTTGTAATGTAAAGGTTTCTCACTAAAATCAAAATGACTTAGTTAAACTAAGTTAAAAATCCACATAAACAATAGACGCTCTACATCAGTCATCCCATTCATCATCGTCGTCATCTTCATCTCCACCCTCATCTTCACTTTCATCTGAAAGAGAGGGCAAAAATAAAAAGGATGGACTTGCCCTCTTGGTTCAATACCTGCATTGTCAGATAAACTTTTTTTAAATGTTATAATATTTACCAGAAGAATGGATGACTTTACTCCTCTTCTGCATGACCATCATAAGAGCACCAACAATGCCCTCACCAGATGCTGGAGATGCAGATGGAGGTGGATCAGGGCATTCTGTTACCTATAACACATACCAAGACAGGAGGACAGCATTTAAACATGAATATCATGCAAACAGAATTTTAATTTTAATTACGACACATTGCAGTATGAGAATATAGACCTGTGTGCTTATATATAACATATATGAAATGAAATATTTGAAATGTTCTGGAGAAAAAGAAGTTGCATTACATTTCTGAGCTTCTTCCCCAGTCGGATCTGATCCAGCAGAGCTCCTCTGCTGTCTCCTCCTCCAGAGGATACAGGGGCAGGTGGCGCTGGGCCACCTGCAAGGGGAGGAGGCGGTGGGAAATCTGAAGAAATAGGGGCCAGAGATGGTGGAGGTGGAGGGGGTGGAGGAGGAGGAGGAGGGGGTCCTCCTCCCCCACCTCCTCTGCTGGGTGTAGATGGAACAGGAGGAGGTGGGAAACCAGTGGAGCGCTGTTGGCTAGATGGCGGAGGGGGAGGAGGCAGGCTGTGGGAGGACATCGGCGTTGAGGGGAACTGAGAGGGTGCAGCATGTGTAGGCGGTGGTGGTGGAGCACTGCCTCTGTTTACTGGAGGTGGTGGGGGTGGCATGCCTGCACGCCCTGGAGCTGGCTGAACAGGTGGGGGCCCTCTCTGTGACTGGCCTGGGATGGGAGGCAGTGGTCCAGAGCGGCTTCGTGGAGGTGGAGGGGCTGGGGCAGAGGGACCGGAGCCTGGCAGAGGAGGCAGTGGCCCTTGTCTGCTAGGTGGAGGGGGTGGAGGTCCAGATGCTGTAATGTAGTGGATTTAGATGTTCATTACAGTTCAGCAAAAGCTTTAGACCATTACATTAACCTCAAGGGAGCAGTGAGGTTGCTAAGTAGGGAGAAAATTATGTGGTCTAACCTGCTTTGTTCACCTCCCTTTTGACCGCCTCCATGCCTCCAGACTGCTCAATGACATTATAGATGAGCTGAGAGGTTTGTTCATCCCTCATCTCAGCTTCACTGATCCCAGCCTGGGAGAGAAGCTTCCACAGATCAGGGTCGAGGTTGTTGGGATCCCATCCGACATGAGTAACGTGCCTGACGTGAAGGAAACAAGAGGAGACGGTGTGATAGAGTTACAATATAGTAAAATATAGTAAAACAACGCCCTCTCAAGATATTAATCAAACTTCACTGCATGACATTGGAAGCAATGCATTCATCGATTGAAACGCTCACTTAAATCCACTGGGTGCTCCTATGTCTGCTTTGGAGAGTTTGGGGCCCTTTTTCTTGTTCTTCTTGTCCTTCTTCTTTTCTTTGCTGGACAGAATGGAGGCAGCAGTAGGTGAAGGCATGGAGCGGTAGCGTGAAGACTGGATATCTGGGTTCTGGATGTCCACTGTGGCCATGTGAAAAGATCCTGGGCTACCA
The DNA here is from genome assembly GCF_017976425.1 of Toxotes jaculatrix. Lineage (NCBI taxonomy): Eukaryota > Metazoa > Chordata > Actinopteri > Toxotidae > Toxotes > Toxotes jaculatrix. The sequence goes on along the minus strand of NC_054395.1, from coordinate 25,082,815 downwards.
GGTTGTGCTTTTGGTAGAGATACAGACAACAGACAAGTCAGTATTTAATTTCAGGCGTCACTGGTTGTAGTGTAAGTTACAGTCCAGACATGTTGAGGTGATGGAGTCATGCACCTTTTTCAGAGGGGGGTGGAGGCAGGGAACCTCTGTCTAGAGTGAGAGGAAATGGGAAAGAAGACAGAAACATATTTACTCTTCCAGTTTGCTACAAGTGTAAATAGCACAGTGCAGTCATAAAATTGATTGCTATCTTACCAGTAGGTGGCAGGGGGCGCTGTTTCTTGTCTGTGAATGACGAGGAGATGAGAGAAGCCAGTTTGCATCACTTTGTGGCACCATAATACAATATCTATTCAGCTAAAATACCTTTAAAATGGTAATGTAATGTTTAAATGAAAATATCTATCGTTCCATTAGAATTGCAACTTGTAAAATCATCAAATTTGGGCAAAAATAAACCTCATAAAAGTGGAATTTAATTTTTTTTTTCCAGATCATATTGCAAACAACATACAATCCCAAGAAGATATGTAAAAAAACATGTTGCACAGGTTAAAAATGGCTGAATACAAAAATGTATTTCATGCTCTACAATTTTAAAAACAAACATCAAAGTTGTTGGCTTTGACCTCACTGACCTTGACGGTTGTTTCTTTGGTTGATTTTCTCTTGAACAGCATGTTTGAATGCTTCTGCTTCCTGTTGTTTAGCAAAGTTCAGCCCCACCTGACAGTCCTACATCATGCAACAAATGAACATGGACTCAAACGCTCGTGTCTCTCAAAGATTTGCGACCCAATGATGATTTTGACACAGATACTTGCAGGGCACCCCACCCAAACTAGACAGTTATTAAAGGTGCAGGAAGAAAATAAGGGTGTGCTTACATCTGCAGCAAAGGTATGAAAGTATGACTGTGGCATGGAGTAAACAATTTGGTTGTAGAGCTCCTGCTCCCAAACCAACCTCCCTGCCTGTGGCAAACAAAAACAAAAAAAAACAACAGTATTAATATTTCCATCTCAATAATACTCCAGATTTGAGAGATCTGAGTCAGTCAAGATTTGTCATCTTGTGTCAGTTCAGTAACTTTTCAGTAGGACAACATGAAGCGCAGTAATTGGTTTGTCAGTCTGAAGAAGGCCTAAATATTCTTATGTAGCCTTGTAATTAAGTTCTTGATATTAGGGCACCATTGTGTGAGAGATTACCTTCAAATCAAACATCCGTATGAAGTAGGAGCGCTGAGGGTTGTCTTTGACGAAGCACACCACCCCAGTGTGCTGCAAGCTCCACATGGATGGACTGTGAGGCAGAGCCATGAACAACTGTGCCACTGCAGTGGCCATGGACTAAACACAGAGAGACAGTGCATACTTTGAAAACAGTCCAGTGCTGATAGGACACTTTAGAGCATTTTATTGCCGTTCACATGTAAATTTGACGTTTTGTGGTGAGGTGATCTGATGCTCTTAATTTGCCACTGTGGGTGTATATGTCAGTAAAATGTACAGTTCATATTAGATTGTTTTTGTTGTTGGCAGAGTCACAGGCAGAGTGTTTACCACAGTAACGCAAAGAGAGTCAGGAACAAAGCAACTTCTGCTCTACAGTAGGACTAGAGTCAATGGTAGCGTCTAATTCTAACAGAGAGGAAGAAATGGTTCAGCCACCATTTCCTGTTACAGCTACCTCCTTTTTGATGACCTAATGTCAGCAACTCACTTCAAACTGCATTTGCATCAACGTACAGCAGATCCCTTTTAAGGAAATATATCTTAAAAAAAAGATTTCGCTTCAAAATTTACAGCACATGTAAAAGTAATACAGTAATACAGTAAGTGTGACAAATAAAATAGAAATAACTAGCGCACAAAATAGCAAATAAACTAACAAAAAGCAGATGAGACAAATCTGAAACTACATTACTGTACTGTGTTGTTGCTTAAGTTAAACATGTAATGTAAAACTCCTCAATTGAAGGTTCATCTATCCACCGTGCTCATTAAAAATCAGGACTTTATGTTGATGTTGAATCATTAAAGGGAAGAGAGAGAAATCTTGAGCGCTGAAATTGTTTACATTTTAATGGGGCAACTGGAATAACCAGTACTGTCTTCGATACCTTTTCCTTTCACTTTTACAATAAACTCTTTCATCAGAAAGGATACAAGTCAGGACAGACACAGCAGAATATCATTCCACAGTGGGTTTGGTCAGTTCAGGACTTACAGCACACCTTCTGCCCAGCAGCTCCTCCAGTCTCTCACTCTCCTGTTGGCTCAGCAGAGAGCTTTGGATGCTTTCTGTTTTAGATTTAGATCCACGGCTCATGGTCCTGCGATAATTCTCCCAGATTATCTCAAATAAATGTGAACAGCATTTAAAAAAGCGTCCTCTCTACTCTGTAAAAATGCTAAGCTCTTCAGTCAAGGAAGTTTCTCTTCTCTCTTCTGTGCACATATCATTTCAAAGCAGGAAACAGGCAACCGCACTTCTCTAACCCCCGCTTTTCTTCTTTCTCTCAGACACACAGCACAAATGAATGTGTTACTTCCATTTTCAGAGGAAGGGCAGCATACCGTCGCTCTTCTCCTGCTGTGAGTATGTTCATTTTATGACTCCACACACTGAACACATATGTACAAATGAAAGACATATTTTATTGACAGATAACAACATTCAAATTAATTTAAAAATATACAAGATGAGTAGCAAATTTTAAAAACAAAAAAAAGGAGAATAGAATCCATTCATTTTAACTTAGAGCGATGGGTAATTATTCACCGTATTGAACAGCACTGGATTTTTGAATGCTTTACAGGCCTTTGCCAAACATAGTAAAAAAAAAAAAAAAAAGCGTTGCAACCCATCTTAATGTAACACAATAAATATATTCTTTGGTTTGCAGCTCTGGATGTTTTCAGGGACGGACAGAAACTTAAAAATTGTACAAACCACCTTTCTGTGTCTTTCTATGAATGATCAAACTGTTTGAACTTCATGAATAGCAAAAAAAAAAAAAAAAAAAAGAAGAAAAAAATTCCCACAAACTACACCGTATTTGTTGGATCACTTATAAAAAAAGGTCAGGCTTAGTTTTGAAGATTGTAACCTTTGCAACATTTGTGTTAAGTGTCAGAATCTATAAACAAAATATAACATTGAACACGTTAATTCAATTCCATGTACAAGTCATTGAAATTTGTATTATGACTGACTGGAATGGTTGGTGTGGAACTGCAGACTAATCCTCCCCGGCCATATTTAGCAGAATCTGAGACGTTTAGATAAATTTGAAATTTGAAAAGACTTGACTGCCCAAAATGTGCAATGAAATTGCAACCAATGAATGAACAAACTAGAATATCTTATTATTTTAAATATCTTGTTTGACTAAAAGCTAATTCCTGGGTAATGAAAATAACTGCCTTTTCAAATTTCTGTCATGTAAACTCTGAGATTTTAGGGAAGTACATTGGAAGGATTTTGGCAGTGACTGAGCTATTCCAGGGAACTCTACACATCCATACTCTAAAATGGGATTTCCATTTGAGTCATGCTGTCCCCATTCATTCTTAATGCTGTTACTCCTTTCCTGTCTTTTGCATTTCTACACATGGCTCCAAACAACATCCTTGCTGGGACCTGTGACACAGGATTCATTCAGTCAGAACACATTGCTTTGTATTCTCTTGCATCTGTGTTCTCTCCTCCATTACAGTACCTTTTGTCTGCCCCATAACATGTCAAAATGCTTTTTTGGGGGGTTCTGTGTGTGTGTGTGTGAGGTCCTTCACATATCCTTTGTGTTGTGCAGCCAAATTTTCCTGTTTGGCAGAACTCGGCAGAATAGGGTAATTTAATGACGGGGAGCTTTGGTTGGCGTTCTTTCATTGTATCTCTGTTCAGCCACAGCAGCTAGTGCCCACCTCCACTTCGGGATTCTCCAGTCACCCAGTCAATGATGATAAATGACAAACTCATGACCATAAAGATGAATCCCAGTGCAGCAAAGCAGGCGGCCTACAGGAGTGGAAAGAAAGAAAACAACAAATATTTCAACAACATGTTTAAAAAAAACACAAAGCAATTTAAATGACCAAGATAAATTTATTGTATCCTTAATAGCTGAAGGAACCTGAATCTTGGATCTGGACAGGAAAGGTTCCTGGTCTTCAGGAACAATGCGGATGTAGAAGATTCCAGGTAGGATGAAGATAAGGCTGGGAGCAGATGTGGCTCCTGCAGATGAAGGCATATAACAGAGAGGGAGTTTAGGTCATAGATTATGCAGTTAACAATACAAAATCTGCACTGAAGCCCAGACCAGAGAGCATTTCTTCCTGTGTAAACATACCGATAATGCCAAAGATGTCACGGATGGAGGGCACAAAGATAACAAGCAGGTTGACCACAAAGACGAGGCCAAACGCAATGCCAATATGTCTGGCCCAGTGGAAAGGTTTGTCAGGGAACAAGATCTGGAGCAAAGCTCTGCGGATCTGCAGAAAGAAGGAAGGAGTAAAGGAAAAAAGGGATAAAGTCATGTTTTTCTTCACAAAGAAAATAGCAAGCACCATACAAACAAAATTATACAAAAGTCAAGGTGTATCTTGTTTTATCACCACAGGTAACAGTGTCTTATAAACTCACATACACACCAGCTCAACTGCATCCCAACTATCTGACATTTTAGGTGCTATTTTCCATCACCACTAAAGCTCCATATATATATATAAATATAAGGAACAGTTCAACATTTTGGGAGCTGGAGCCAGATCTGGTTCAGCTTAGCTTAGTGTAAACACTGGAAACACCGAGCCTGGCTCTGTCTACAACACCTCTAAAGCTCACCACGGGCAACTAGTGGAGACTCCACTTTTTTCTCCCACTAATTAAACAAGCAAAATGTAATGTGTTAATTAGTGAGGTATAGATGTTCTGATAGATGGATCCTTTAACCTTTGTATAGAACTAGGCAAATGTTCCCCCCCTGGCTCTAGCCTGTATGCTGAACTAAGCCAACCAACTTCTTCATATAGAATGGATAGACATGGGAGTGGTATTGATCTTCTCATCTATCTCTCTACAACAAAGTGAATAAGCATATTACCAAAAATGTCTAACTGTTTCTTTAATCTAACCTCTAAAAACTTTATGACTAAAGCATGTGTTGGCTGGAAAAGCTAACTCTGGCCCATGTAAGCATATATAAACCATACTGAAATGGCAAGTGCTGAAAAGGCTGCATACAGTCAACACACAACTGAAACAGAAACAGCTGGTTTGAGAAGTTTTGCTTAGAAACAGTGAGGTATTTTTAGCGCCTTGATAGAAAATGACTCTCCTCTTACTCTCTGAGATATACATAGATCCTTTTGGCTGCAACCCTTATGTGATGTAGAGGCTACATTAGCAGCATTTTGGTCTTGTAATGTTCAGGTCCTGAGTTCAGGATGTGGCTGGACAAGACTGTTAGGAAGTGAACTGAGAGACCCCCAAAAAATGTTTTTTAATGCCAAAAGTCATGAACCGGTCACATGGCTATCTGCCAGTAAAAACTTTTTAGAGAAACTGTTCATCAGAAAGAATTACCCTTGCAAAAGCTTGCATGTGGTGTGCCCCATGGCTCCATTCTGAGACCACAACTAGGGCAGCAGCGGAGCCGGGGGGGTGGCTTTTGGGAATGAAGCCCCGAATCTCACTTCAAAAGCCCCGTTTCTCTTTAAGCTTTTAAAAATGATTACAACCCTGACACAATATTCCCTATAAATTGCATTAAAACGTATTACTGGGCAAATAGCCAACAACAAACAATGTTGTAATGTATTTACTCTGCTTGACTGCTTTGGTGCCGCAAAGATCTTGTATAAGGCCGACGTCCCACTTTCTGCTGATCGCTTTGGTCATTGGAGGGTGCTTAATCGCAGGAGTGAGACCGCTTACTGTTAATACAGGATCTTTGTTCGATACCGACGTAAACCGCCACACTGAGAGCGGAATACACAAACTATTTACCCAGAGACCTGAACGCTGGGGGCTGAGAAAGAGACAGAAGACGACCGGATTACTTGAACAGAGTCTGGAAAGGGATGAAGAAGTGAAGGTGTTTATTTACGTGCTGTGTGTTTGTAATGCCCCTCAGCCATGATTCCGTCGGCGCTGACTCCTTAGTTTCACTTGAGTGAATTAAGTAGTTAGCTGTTGTTGCTAGCATAGGCTAATTCCACCCATGAATGCTGATTAGCTCTCTGACTGCGAGCAGTAGTCATTGTTACTGCCCTGCTTAGAAAAGCAAACGAACAATCCATCTCTGCAACCCTACTTTGAATCTACTTAAAGTTAGTCTCATTTATAAGTCTCAATTTTGCCATTGGAGTTAATATATAAAAATACATTTTTAAAAAATTCTAGAAGTCAATAGTTAAGTGGTTATTGTTTCTTTTCGTTAAGTAGTATCAGAAGTGAATCTATTCCCTAAATCCCTTCTGAATCAGAAGGGGTTTAGGGTTTGCCAATGTCCAGCAGGTCACCCTAAAATGGACTAGGATGCAGGAAATCGCATCTAAGAAATTCAAAATTTTGTGGGGGAGGACCCCCAGAGCCCCCTCAGGGCTTAGCCCCGGATGTTCACAATGTATGGCTCCGCCCCTAGCAGCTAGGGGTAATTACACACTTCACCCTTTCCTTTAAATACGAAATATTGTTATTCTCCTTGTTGATATAAATGTTCTTATGAAACTTATAGGTTGGATATCTCACCGGGAAGAGAACCACAGGGACAGTGAGAGTGACGGCCACCAGCACAGCCAGACGCACACAGAGAATCAGGACATCAGGGGATCCCATGCGACTGTAGGTGTGTAACAGCTCTGACTCCACAGCACCTACCCGCAGAGAAGCAGACAGCCCTTGTCACGCAGTATCTCACACTGTCTAATGTTTCATTCACAATGCTGGAAAACGCATAGGGGTACTGGGTACAAGTGGGTCATTCATTTGAAATCTTACCATTCATAACATCAGCACAAAGTGAACTTTGAGCCTCAGGAGTAAAGAGTATCTTACCGTAAAAGGTGAGGTAACCAAAAAGAGCAGTCAGCAGGTACATGACGAACATGGCCAAGATGGAGATGTTGGCAACATTCTGCATCCGTTTCTTGGTGGGACTAGGGTAAACGCCATCACAAACATTTCATGAGCTTGACTAATATTTGAATTTGACAAATACACAGTGTTGTTTGTGCCAATAAAAACACACACTTATTTCTGAGAAAGAGATGATGACATCTGACTTACTTTCGTAGCTCCGTGTAGATTGGTAGCACTTCTGGGTGACAGACAAAAGCAAAGGCCAGAATTGGGATGGTGTATGCGGTCTAAAAGCCAAACACAACAAAGGTCAATGAGTAACGCAGGATTAAACGTGTGCTATACCCAACACTGTTGCTGACACGCCTTGGTGCTGTTGACATAACACGCTCTAGTGCAGAACACGAGGCAGTAAATCTGCTATGCCAACTAAGACATACAGCCGACAGTTCGGGAAAGTATGAAAATGCAGTGTGAAAATGTTTTTGCTCTAACCTGTGAGTTGACAGTAAATAGCTTGGCCTCACAGAAGTGGTCTGTCTCATTAACGGCACTATGGTCGCCAACAGTAGAAGTCATGTTGATATGAGTATCATCGAGTGGACAGGGAATGTTGAATTTCTTGTAGATAACCTGAGGAGTCACACCCGCTGGTTAATCAAAGATAAATATTTAAAGGAGGAACAGCTGGTAATATTGTATGTATCTTTGCTGGCTGTTTGCTGACTTACCGAAATGAGGAAAAACACCATGCAAGAGAGGGAGAAGCCACTTGTGTAGCCCAGGTAACCTGGATTGCAATGATAATGAGATGTTGAAAAATGATTTATGGTCACAGACAGAAGACAGATTCAGGAGGTGATGATACTTTACGTACAAGACAGGACAGTAAACATAACTACAACAGGTAGTAGAGACATGAAGTACATGGGAGAAGAAGGAGAATTAAAATAAAAGAAAGAAAATGTGATGACAGAATGAAAAACATACCAAGTTGTTTCATGAGTGCTAGAGGAAGGATGACGAAAGTGCTAACAATGATGATCAAGATCTTTCCATTCAAGAACCACTCTCTAAGAAACAGTTAGACAAATAGATGGGAAAAAAAATCAGTACACCACTAAACTATAACTTGAAACTACTGAATGATGCATAAATCAGAGTAGTACTTCAAGACTCACTGTGTGTGTTCTGGGTTATCAAGGAACGCTTGAATAACCAGTGGAAGCTCAGACTTGATGATGAAGAGATAGCTAGACATAGCTAAAAGGAAGTGAAAGAAATATTTTAAATTGTGTCATGTGTGCATTTCTAATATTATCACATCAGATGCACATGCTGTCACTGAGAGATACCAGATATAAATATAATAATGATAGGTAGAAATGGTTTGACAGTACCTCCAATGTTGTGTATTGTAATAACACAGGCAGCCAGCATTTTTCCTGGGTGACCAAAAGCCCGATACCCAAGCTGCTCATAGGCCCGGATCCCTGAAAACACATGAACGTGGGGAGGGATGCACAAGAATTCCAATGCACATGTACTGCAGTGTATCTGTGCAAATGGCAAATAAAACTCTATTCTACGTTACATCTGCGTGTGATAGGTTATGAATGAAGAATTGACTTTTTGACTACATATGCTAAGTGAATCTGGCTCCAACTTACCAACAACTCCAGCGCTTTTCAGCAAGAGATGGATCGAATACGCAGACAGAATGGCAATGAAAGTCAACAGGATTCTGAAAGACAAAAGAACAGAGATCTGTTGAGAAATGTGTTTGAAGTCTAAAAATGGCATGACAGAAATGTGACAATGGTCTTGCAAGTTTGGCCATTGTTCTGATTAGACTTAAAGCTGTGCTCACTATCCAAATTTTTGAAGGCAGAGAGAAAAAGAGAAATAAGGTTAATCTTTACAAACTTCCTCTGAAACTAAATTCTGTTAATAAGCAATTCATGATTGTCATCTTCTGTTTTTTTCCACTCACACAAGAGAGTTTGGCTTTGAGAGACTGGCTCTGCAGCCACTCTCCACCTCCCCCCGCCACATAGCACAGGACTGATCCAAGGAGGCGTGTCTTGGGTCTGATCACTAGGGTCTATATTTAACTGCTCAAATCTGATTTAGAGAAGCTGCGTGTGTATGAGCTCTAATGTACATTGTGACAGATCAGGCTTTGTACAGTAGCAGCTGCATGTACAGTTTTACACTTACAGCTCAGAGACAGACAGAAACACACACATATTCCAGCACAGAGCTCATCTCGATGCCATCACGCATACCTGTCCTAACACAAACACACACACACACAGTCAGAGGATACACACACACCCCTGTGGCACTACTTCTAGCCTTATAAGGACCCTCTGTTGACCATATCCAAACTGTATCAGCTAACAGAAACTTTACCCTAATCCTAATTTTAACCTTAAATCAAAATCTATTATGGGGGCACTTTTCAAGCAAGAAGCACAAGTCTTAGGAAGCTAAACACATGCAAAGAGAAACGGAAAACAGATAAAAATATGCAAATTAAGTAAAATTCAAAATAAAAGAAAACATACATAAATATAGAAATTAGCTTTGCAAAAACTACCTTAAAATAAAAGCTAAAAATTAGAGAAAAGCCATTAAGAAATAGCTGAAACGACAGACATCTTCACAGGGTCGGTCTACAACTCATGAACTCAAACACACAAGTCAAACAGCCCTGCTTTACTCTTGTAACCTCAAAGAGTGTTCACATTTGGCTTTACCCAAATGCTAAAAATATGCCACAAGAAGCCGAATGTACTAGTTTCCTCTTTGCTCAAGAAGTGGCAATATTACAACTTAATGGATGAGTGCTGTGAGCACTCATACATGCACCTACATGGTTAGATACATACACAAACACACACACACACTGACAAAAACAGTCAGGCGCAGAGCTTAGCCAGAATAGGGAGAGTGTGTTTGGCTTGCATACTCACAAAAAAAGAATGATTCCGGTGTTGGACATTGCAAAAGCCAATCCCAGAATTCCACTGCCCATTATGGCGTTACTGAGGTTAAAGATGGACATGCCAAAAGAAGTCTTTCCCTCGAACTGCAGCAAGAGGACAGGATAAGGACAACAGTAGATGTGAAACAAATCAATTCATTAAAAACATTACATAAACAGCATTTACTGTATCTCATTTTACCACAGCAGTACAACAAACATGTGGCCAAGAACAATCACTCACATCTGTAAAGTGTATTTCTTTCTTGACACCGGTTTTATGTGGAAGAAACTCCTCATGTTCAGCCAAGGCATCCAGTCCATCAAACCTACAACAGAAAAAAAAATGTTAGGGCACAAAGCCTTTATTGTCATTTGATGTACCTGTCAAATATAATATCTGTTCCTTTGTGAGTCTTACCCATCATCCCTGCTATGTCCATTCATCTTCTGAAGCTCCATTCTGGTTGTTGGGGTTAAGACTTGAAAAACTTCTTTTGATCTACTTTTGCTGGATTGAAAGAATCCACCTCAGACTTTTCTGGAAGAAAACAGACAACTACTGTTTAATTTGTGAAATGCTCATTTACCAAAATCTCCTACACATTTGGCCATTATCAGTGAATGCACTGAGAAGGTTTGATATCAGCCCCTCTCATTTATTTTTTTTTCCAGCACACCTCAGGCACAGATCTTGCCAACGCTCCATTATTTGTGGAAAAAAAAAATGCAAGCAGGCTGACCTCAGCATGCGTCACAAACTGTTTTATACTGATTCTTGTCTTAACTTGTCACATGTGAGATAACATCTCAGAAAGGGTCTTCCAAGAAGCCAAGCTGAAATGTATTTATCTTATGGCTCTGGTCTACAATGCAATAAATGGAGATTAATGTAACAGTGGCAGACTTGCAAAGGTGTTTGAATATCCTAAGCCAATTCAAAGTAAACATAATAGTTATTTGTACTTCAACAGAAGAAAGTCACCAGCATTCAAGACAGTGAATATGACTACTGTAATACAAAAAGAAAATGCTATGTGGCTTAAAAAGGGCAGACCTATTTATAAAGTCTTGAGACACACCACTGTAATTTCTCCCACTTGCCAAGGACAACAAGAATCTTGCATCTATGATGTTTTTCTTTTTCTTTTGGTGATGTAAAAAAAAAAAAAAAAATCCTTCGCCACTGCTTTATTTTGGATTTCTCCCCCCTACTTCTGACATGAGGATTAAAAAAACTTCTAGATTACTGTGGCAGTTTACAAAATAAAATTTCAGCAAAAATGGACACGTTTACTTGAGATGTAAGTCCTTTTAACGCTTGTGTGACATGAAAGTCTTTAAATAACAAACGTTGTCAGAGGACTTATGTTGTGCTAATCTGCTGTGGGCCACACAAAGCTGGCATGGACAGGCTCTGGGAATGAGCGTAGGTCTGTGCTCCTGCCACGAGGTCATGGGATACTTCCCTTCTCTGTGGGTCAGACTGCCCTCAGGATTTTCACATCTGACCCCTAAGGACTCACTCACACTACATTGTGCCATTCCTTAAGAGTTTTACACAAAACCAGAATTTTTTATATTCCTACGCTCATTGCTGAAAGGGCCCGTCAAAGTACAATAATCCACACAACTTGGTGCTTGATAGCAGTGGGCCACAGAGACAAACAAAGGATTCCTGTGTAAATGGTGCTATTTAGTCTAAATACAGAGTAGTCCTTTCCCTGCCTACTGGCCTCAGGTCAAGTTTGGTTAGAGTAACTTTCTTTAGCTACATACTTAACGACTTTCCCATGGCCCATGGCCAACTCACACAACCAACAAAGCATAGACTAAATGTCAGGGATATTTTGTATTTTAACTTTCACAAAAAAGCCAGTTTCTTTATGAATTAATTACCTCTCTCTCAAAAGACAGATTTCACAGTTGGGTCTTGTTGCATTTTATTATGGGGGGAGCAGGAGAAACTAGACAAACCTGGTTAACTAGATACTTGTTCCATGTTAGATATTTCATTGGCCATGGGGGTAGCTCTTAGATAGTGGAAAGAGTTAAAAAAGAAAAAAAAAAAAAAGGTGGACAAAAGTAATAAAAACGAAAAGTGCTCCTGTACTTTCCATCAATCTGTTCCACCATTTTTCCCAACAACCTACTCTGATGCTGTTTACAATGTGTTCAATGTATTGTCATAAGAAAATCTATTTAAATAATACATTAAATAATCTATGTAATAATTTTGTCAACTGACAACACATTAAGTGAAACACAGCAGATATGAATTAGCTCTATTATCAAGCAATGCATACCACATGGCTCTTGTCTGACGCAAGACCAGCTCACTATTGACAGTTAGCCCTTCCCTTCTCCTCACCAACATCTAGAACTCAAGGACACATACACACAATTCTGAGCAACTTACCCGGGTGGTTAAGTCTTGATGTCTTTTAAATAATAATTCCTTGTGCAAGCTGACTCAATTCTCAAATGCTAATGTTTATATATAGCTTTGCTCTTAGGAGTTTCTCCAAAGCCCCTTGGTAGAGCAGAGAGGAGAGAGTGAGAGAGATTAGAGGCTGGGAGGGAGTAAGCGGGAAATGGGAACACCCATACTTAACCCTTTGTTCAACCAGTTACAGGTAGTGTCTGTTACTCAGAGCCTGAAAATGATCCACTCACCAGGTGTCTACTCTGAAAAGGTATCAGCACTGCAACCCAAACAATGGAAAGGAATTGGGAGACTGTTTTCAGACAGTTTGTAGTTCAAGGCTACAGGTAATCCCAGGAATCCATCAAATCAACGGGGATTCTGATGATAATGCTGGAAACGAATTACCATGTTGTTACAGACTATGCAAGAAGGAAGGAGGGGCGAAGTGGGTGTCATCTGAGGTGGGCTTTGTTACAGCATGGGCGGATTCTTGCTGACAGTTTGCATCCTGCTGGAAGTCACAGTGATGGTAATTAGCTTAGGAGATAAGTGCTTTTTTGAGATGGGCAACGTGATCGTCCTTAAGAGTGGAAACATTGTGCATGCTTACAAGTTATCATGTGCTAGATTCAAAACAAACAGTAAAACCTGAGCTGACATGCAACAGTTGAAATGAACATGCCACATAAAAAAAGATCCCTAAAGACTCCTATACAGTTCTAGTATCCAGTGTCAAGTTTTATAGCATTTTATATACATCATCATATGAGGAGATGCTTTGCCCAATTGCACACTTTGTGAATACACCAAAAAACAACATATACTTAGGCTGTTAGCGGGACACCGAACCAGAAGCCTCATCCACTCCTCAGGGATGGCATTTCAGTTGGTTGATAGCATTAAATCTAACTGAGATATGGGCTTTGCTAGCACACCCAAGAAACACCCACATGTGCCTTATCTCACCAAGACACAAGCTCTTTTGGAAATAGTGTCTGTTTTATACAGATCTCACAATGAGGTGTGCACACTGATGGCAGACTTAAAAAAAAAAAAAAAAACTTTTAAATAAGGTTTAATTTTATTAATACAGATTTAATTCACTTTGTCAAGTTTAGGTTATTTGGAACAGTTTTCCAGCAAAATATCACAATCAAGGTCTGTAAAGATTGGGTGAATTTAAATAATGAAAAGATAATGACTACCTGAATGACCTTAAATGACCTTAGTGACTTTAAGTAATTTGGAAAAATCTAAGACAATTAACTAACATAACTAATATTTAACATACATTTGTCAAATTTAGTTCATCAGGTAACATTTTTGTCTCAATAAAACCACCCATCAAACAGAATGCCAGCATTTTCAGCCAGGATGATCTCCCATTTCAGTGAGTCATTTAAAATCCCACCTCTTGCTCATACTGCCAGCATGTCACCAAAGGCACAGACTGAGAATGAGAACAGAAATATACTCTCAGCTGAAAGGTTAAAGCAGAAACACACTGAAAGGAAAACAGTGTTATCATTATTTCAATATACGGTGCATTATCAGTGGAGATAATAACAGTAATTTTTGTCGGTATCTTTCCCTGTGTATGAATGGGAAATTGTGTCATGGCCCAAATGTTGCTGCTCTGCAGGCCTTCTTCTGGTACTCACCTCTTTTGTAACAGGCAGACAGATGGATGTCTTCAGTCCAGACAAAAGTAACCGAGTGAAAGTACAAAATCTGCCTCTCACTGAGCCATGAAGTTTTTGGCAGCTGTGGGGAGGAAAAACGGGAGTTGGGCGGAAACAGAAATTGCGCGCTTTGAGAAGATTTCCTGCCATGTCAGAAGCCAAGCCACTCCCTTTCCTTTCAGACTGCTCAGGCCACGTGTAGTACTCTGTTACTTTATGAAATAACGATCTTGTACATATGTAACATTATGCATATCTTGACACTGCTAGCATTTTTCTTTTTGTTCAAGCAGTCTTTCTAATGTAATGTAAACCTAAAGCTGACAAATAAAACTACACGCTTACTGTACAATGATTATTCTGTGGCTATGAAGCTGGTAGTGTCAACTTTCACTTCTGCTCTAAGCTTCAGCTTTGTATCATCAGCTCACTACATCACCATCTAGTGGCCAACAACACTGAGGTTCCAAAAAAAAAAAAAAAGTCACTGATCAGTATGTGTTTGTATGTCCAGATGTGGCATTTTGGACAATCAGAAGCCTTATAATTTGGGGCAGTTTCATACTCTTTATACTATATTATGCAATGAAAACAACTATGAAGTGGAAAATAGAGGAAAATGCATGTCACAGTTTCCAAGGGCCCAAGGTGACATCTTCAAACAGCTTGTTTTGAACAACAAATTTCAAAACTCTAAAATATTCAATTAACAATGATATAAAACAGTCAGATTGCAAATCCTCACTGCAGACTAATCCTCCCCAGCCATATTTAGCTGAATCTGAGATGTTTAGATACATTTGAAAAGACCTGGCTGCCTAAAATGTATAATGAAATTGCAACCAATGAATGAACAAACTAGAATATTTTTTTATATATTATTTTATATATCTTGTTTGATAAAGAGCAAATTCCTGGGTAATGAAAATAACTGCATTTTCAAATTTCTCTTGTGTAAACTCAGATTTTTATGGAAGTGCATTCATACACATCCATACTCTACAATGGGACTTCCATTTGAGTCATGCTGTCCCGATTCATGCTTAATGCTGTTACTCTTTTCCTGTCTTTTAGTCCCACAATGGGGAAATTACATCCATACAGCAGCAGAGAGAGTAAGATACAGGCACTCAATATTCAAAAGATAAAAAATATAAAGACCCCAGATTTACCTTTAGAAAATAAATTCTATAAACGAAATTAGATAAGATTTCAAAATAAAAGTGGAAATCACAAGACAACATAGGCACAAAACAAAAACATAACGACATTATTTACGAGCTATGACAGACAGGGAGCTTTGGTTGCCAGTCTTTCATTCTATCTCTGTTCAGCCACAGCAGCTAGAGCCAACCTCTACTTCCGGATTCTCCAGTCACCCAGTCAATGATGATAAATGACAAACTCATGATTATAAAGATGAATCCCAGTGCAGCAAAGCATGCGGCCTACGGGAGTGGAAAGATAGAAAACAACAAGTCAACAACATTTAAAAAAAATACAATGCAATTTAAATGACCAAGATAAATTTATTGTATCCTTAATAGCTGAAGGAACCTGAATCTTGGATCTGGACAGAAGAGGTTCCTGGTCTTCAGGAACAATGCGGATGTAGAAGATTCCAGGTAGGATGAAGATGAGGCTGGGGGCAGATGTGGCTCCTGCAGATGAAGGCATATAACAGAGAGGGAGTTTAGGTAACAGATTATGCAGTTAACAATACAAAATCTGTACTGAAGCCCAGACCAGAGAGCATTTCTTCCTGTGTAAACATACCGATAAAGCCAAAGATGTCACGGATGGAGGGCACAAAGATAACAAGCAGGTTGGCCACAGAGACAAGACCAAACGTAATGCCGATATGTCTGGCCCAGTGGAAAGGCTTGTCAGGGAACAAGATCTGGAGCAAAGCTCTGCGGATCTGCAGAAAGAAGGAAGGAGTAAAGGAAAAAAGGGATAATGTCATGTTTTTCTTCACAAAGAAAATAGCAAGCACCATGGCCGATAAACAAAACTATACAAAAGTTAAGGTGTATCCTGTTTTATCACCACAGGTAACAGTGTCTTAGAAAACTGCTGCAGAGAAACTGCTGATCAGGCAATAAACTCACATACACACCAGCTCACACTGTATAAACTCACATACAAAGTCATGAACCGGTCACGTGGCTATCTGCCAGTAACAACTGTTCAACAGAAAGAATAAACCTTGCATGTGGTGTGCCTCATGGCTCCATTCTGAGACCACAACTATTTAGTGTTGCCCGCTAGGGGTCATTACTCACATCACCTTTTCCTTTTGAGATGTTAAATAAGAAATATTATTATTCTCCTTGTTGATATAAATGTTCTTATGAAACTTATAGGTTGGATATCTCACCGGGAAGAGAACCACGGGGACAGTGAGAGTGACGGCCACCAGCACAGCCAGACGCACACAGAGAATCAGGACATCAGGGGATCCCATGCGACTGTAGGTGTGTAACAGCTCTGACTCCACAGCACCTACCCGCAGAGAAGTAGACAGCCCTTGTCACACAGTATCTTACACTGTCTAATGTTTCATTCACAACGCTGGAAAATGCATAGGGGTACTGGGTACAAGTGGGTCATTCATTTGAAATCTTACCATTCATAACATCAGCACAAAGTGAACTTTGAGCCTCAGGAGTAAAGAGTATCTTACCGTAAAAGGTGAGGTAACCAAAAAGAGCAGTCAGCAGGTACATGACGAACATGGCCAAGATGGAGATGTTGGCAACATTCTGCATCTGTTTCTTGGTGGCACTAGGGTAAACGCCATCACAAACATTTCATGAGCTTGACTAATATTTGAATTTGACAAATATACAGCTTTGTTTGTGTCATGACTAGCCCCTAATGGGGCTGTTTTCGGAACTCTTGATATGTTTTGAACTCTTTTGTGGACTTTTGGACTCTTCTTTAGTTTCTTAAGTTCTGTTAATAGTTCCTGTTTTATTTTGAAATGATAGCCCTTTTGTATCTTGTCTTGTTCTACTTCCTGTCATTGTCTTGTTTTCCTGCCTTTGTGATTGTGTGCCCCGCCCTAATTGGTTTCACCTGTTGCCCATTGCCTTGTGTATTTAAGTCTCGTCTTTTCCCTGTGTTCTTGTCAGTTTGCCTGTTTCCATGCCTGTGTTGATACAGATATCACTTCCAGTGATTTTTGGTTTCTTAAAAGACTTTTAGTTCACTCCTTTTGCTTGTCTTTGGGGTTTTGCGTTTGGGTCCAAGTCCTTGACCCCCCAACCCCCTTGACAGTTTGTGCCAATGAAAACACACACTTCTTTCAGAGAAAGAGATGATGACATCTGACTTACTTTTGTAGCTCAGTATAGATTGGTAACACTTCTGGCTGACAGATAAATGCGAAGGCCAGAATTGGGATGGTGTATGCGGTCTAAAAGCCAAACACAACAAAGGTCAATGAGTAACGCAGGATTAAACGTGTGCTATACCCAACACTGTTGCTGACATGCCTTGGTGCCGCTGGCATAACACGCTCTAGTGCAGAACACGAGACTAAGACATACAGCTAATAATTCAGGAAAGTAGAACCAGGCAGTGTGAAAATGTTTTTGCTCTAACCTGTGAGTTGACAGTAAATAGCTTGGCCTCACAGAAGTGGTCTGTCTCTTTAATGGCACTACGGCCGCCAAAAGTAGGTGTCGAGGAGATATTAAAATCATCGAGTGGACAGGGAATGTTGAATTTCTTGAAGATAACCTGAGGAGTCAGACCCGCTGGTTAGTCATAGATAAATATTTAATGAAGGAACAGCTAGTAATATTGTATGTATCTCTGCTGGCTGTTTGCTGACTTACCGAAATGAGGAAAAACACCATGCAAGAGAGGGAGAAGCCACTTGTGTAGCTCAGGTAACCTGGATTGCAATGATAACGACATGTTGAAAAATGATTTATGGTCACAGACAGAAGACAGACTCAGGAGGTGATGATACTTTAAGTACAAGACAGGACAGTAAACATAACTACAACAGGTAGTAGCGACATGAGGTACATGGGAGAAGAAGGAGAATTAAAACAAAAGAAAGAAAATGTGATGACAGAATGAAAAACATACCAAGTTGTTTCATGAGTGTTAGAGGAAGGATGACGAAAGTGCTAACAATGATGATCAAGATCTTTCCATTCAAGAACCACTCTCTAAGAAACAGTTAGACAAATAGACGAAAAAAAAACCAGTACACCAGTAAACTATAACTTGAAACTACTGAATGATGCATAAATCAGAGTAGTACTTCAAGACTCACTGTGTGTGTTCTGGGTTATCAAGGAATGCTTGAATAACCAGTGGAAGCTCAGACTTGATGATGAAGAGATAGCTAGACATAGCTAAAAGGAAGTGAAAGAAATATTTTAAATTGTGTCAAATGTGCATGTTTAATATTATCTGATCAGATACACATGCTGTCACTGAGAGATACCAGATATAAAATAATGATAGGTAGAAATGATTTGACAGAACCTCCAATGTTGTGTATTATGATAACACAGGCAGTCAGCATTTTTCCTGGGCGGCCAAAAGCCCGATACCCAAGCTGCTCATAGGCCCGAATCCCTGAAAACACATGAATGTTACATTTGCATGTGATAGGTTATGAAGGCAGACCTGGCTTTTTGACTACATATGCTAAGTGAGTCTGGTTCTAACTTACCAACAACTCCAGCGCTTTTCAGCAGGAGATGGATCGAATATGCAGATAGAATGGCAATGAAAGTCAACAGGATTCTGAAAGACAAAAGAACAGAGATCTGTTGAGAAATGTGTTTGAAGTCTAAAAATGACATGACAGAAATTTGACAATGTCGAGTTTGGCCATTGTTCTGATTAGACTTAAAGCTGTGCTCACTATCCAAATGTATAAAGGCAGAGAGAAAAAGAGAAATAAGGTTAATCTATACAAACTTCCTTTGAAACTAAATTCTGTTAATAAGCAATTCATGATTGTCATCTTCTGTTTTTTTCCACTCACACAAGAGAGTTTGGCTTTGAGAGACTGGCTCTGCAGCCACTCTCCACTTCCCCTGGCCATATAGCACAGAACTGATCCAAGGAGGCGTGCCTTGGGTCTGATCACTGGGGTCTATATTTAACTGCTCAAATCTGATTTAGAGAAGCTGCGTGTGTATGAGCTCTAATGTACATTGTGACAGATCAGGCTTTGTACAGTAGCAGCTGCATGTACAGTTTTACACTCACAGCTCACAGACAGACAGACAGACAGACAGACAGAAACACACACATATTCCAGCACAGAGCTCATCTCGATGCCATCACACATACCTGTCCTAACACAAACACGCACACACAGTCAGAGGATACACACACACCCCTGTGGCCCTACTTCTAGCCTTATAAGGACCCTCTGTTGACCATATCCAAACTGTATCAGCTAACAGAAACTTTACCCTAATCCTAATTTTAACCTTAAATCAAAAGCTATTATGGGACACTTTTCATTATGAAGCACAAGTCTTAGGAAGCTAAACAGATGCAAAGAGAAAGGGAAAACAGATTTAAAAAAAAATATGCAAATTAAGTAAAATTCAAAAATAAAAGAAATTAAAACATTTATAAATATAGAAATTAGCTTTGCAAAAACCACCTTAAAATAAAAACTGAAAATTAGAGAAAAGCCATTAAGAAATAGCTGAAATGACAGACATCTTCACAGGGTCAGTCTACAACTCATGAACTCAAACACACAAGTCAAGCAGTCCTGTTTTATTCTTGTAACCTCAAGGAGTGTTCACATTTGGCTTTACCCAAATGCTAAAAATATGCCACAAGAAGTCGAATATACTAGTTTATAATACAAGAAGTGGCAATATTACAACTTAATGGATGAAATACATACACATACACAAACACACACACTGACAAAAACAGTCAGGAACAGAGTTTTGCCAAAATAGGGAGAGTGTGTTTGGCTTGCATACTCACAAAAAAAGAATGATTCCGGTGTTGGACATTGCAAAAGCCAATCCCAGAATTCCACTGCCCATCATGGCGTTACTGAGGGTAAAGATGGACATGCCAAATGAAGTCTTTCCCTTGAACTGCAGCAAGAGGACAGGATAAGGACAACAGTAGATGTGAAACAAATCAATTCATTAAAAACATTACATAAACAGCATTTACTGTATCTCATTTTACCACAGCAGTAATACAAACATGTGGCCAAGAACAATCACTCACATCTGTAAAGTGTATTTCTTTCTTGACCTCATGTTCAGCCAAGGCATCCAGTCCATCAAACCTACAACAGAAAAAAAAAATGTTAGAGCACAACACCTTTATTGTCATTTGATGTACCTGTCAGTAATATCTGCTCATTTGTGAGTCTTACCCATCATCCGTGCTATGTCCACTCATCTTCTGAAGCTCCATTCTGGTTGTTGGGGTTAAGACTTTAAAGAGTTTAAAGATCTACTTTTGCTGGACGAAAAGAATCCAGCTCAAACTTTTCTGGAAGAAAACAGACAACTACTGTTTAATTTTTTTTCCCAGCACACCTCAGGCACAGATCTTGCCAACATATCATTATTTGTAGAAAAAAAAAAGCAGGCTGACCTCAGCATGCGTCATGTACTGTTTTACACTGATTCTCGTCTTAACTTGTCACACGTGAGACAAGATTTCAGAAAGGGTCTTCCAAAAAGCTGAGCTGAAATGTATTAATGTAATGGATCTGGTCTACAATGCAGTAAATGGAGATTAATGTAACAGTGGCAGACTTGCAAAGGTGTTTAAATATCCTAAGCCATTTCAAGGTAAACATAATACACTGTGTGCACAATTATTAGGCATGTCGTATTTAGGAAGGTTAATCTTATTATTGAACAACTACGGTGCTCTTGGTCAATCTAAAATGTTAATAAACCTCAAACCTGAATATTTAAGAAAGTAAAAGTGAGGTTTTGGCTTTCTAAGGAGAATATTTATGTGTGCACAATTATTGGGCATCTCTTACTGTGCAGAATTATTATGCAACCAAATGAAAAATGAAAATTTACCCATCTCACAAAAAATCAGTGATCAATATAGCCCTTCTTTTCAATAACAGTCATAAGCCTTCCATTCATGGAGTATGCCTTGATCTGTTGACGATCAACTTTTTGTGCAGCAGCAACCACAGCCTCCCAGACACTGTTCAGAGAGGCGTACTGTTTTACTTCACCGTAAATCTCCCATTTTGGAAGGGCCCACAAGTTCTCAGTATGGTTAAAGTCACGCGAAGAAGGGGGCCATGTCCTCATTCTTTCATCTTTAAGGCCTTTACTGGCTAGCCACGAAGTGGAGTACTTTGATGCATGTGATGGAGTACTGTCCTGCATATAAATCATGGTATTCTTGAAAGATGCAGACTTCATCCTTTAGCACTGCTTGAAGAAAGTGACTTCTAAAAACTGGCAGTAGGTTTGGGAGTTGATTTTGAGTCTATCTTCAACTGAAAAGGTTGAGCTAGCTCATCTTTAATAATATCAGCCCATACCTGAATCCCACCTCCACCTTGCTGGTGTCTGAGTTGAAGTGGAACTCTGTGCCCGTTACTGATCCAGCCAAATCTGTCTTCATATATTTCTTGGCCCAGCCTTGACGTTTCAACTTATGTGCCTTGTTCAGTGGTGGTCGGGTTTCAGCCTTCCTTACCATGGCCATGTCTCTGAGCACTGAACACCCTGTACTTCTGGGCACTTCAGGTAGGTTGCAGTTCTGGAATATGACAGCACTGGAGGATTATGGGTTCCTGGTAGCTTGAACAGAGAGGAGAGAGTGAGAGAGATTAGAGGCTCGGAGGGAGAATTGCACATTTTGTAAATACAGCAAAAAACAACATATACTTAAGCTGTTAATGGGACATCAAACCAGAAGCCTCATCCACTTCTCTGGGATGGTATTTCACTTGGTTGATTGCATTAAATTTAATTGCGATATGGGCTTTGCTAGCTCACACCCAGATGTACCTTATCTCACCATGACACAAGCTGTTTACTAGAAATAGTGTCTGTTTTATACAGATCTCACAATGACGCATGAACACTGATGACAGAATTTTTTTTTTTAAATGAAAATATAATGGTTACCTGAATGATCTTAAATGACCTTAGTGACTTTAAGTAATTTGGAAAAATCTAAGACAACTAACTTACATAACTAATATTTAACATACATTAGTCAAATGTAGTTGATCAGGTAACATTTTTGTCTCAGTAAAACCACCCATCAAACAAAATGCCAGCATTTTCAGCCAGGATTATCTCCCATTTCAGTGAGTCATTTAAAATCCCACCTCTTGCTCATACTGCCAGCATGTCACCAAAGGCACAGACTGAGAATGAGAACAGAAACATATTCTCAGCTGAAAGGTTAAAGCAGAAACACATTTAAAGGAAAACATTGTTATCATTATTTCAATATACAGTACATTATCGGTGGAGGTAATAACAGTAATTTTTGTTGGTATCTTTCCCTGTATCTGGTACTCACCTCTTTTGTAACAGGCAGACAGATGGATGTCTTCAGTCCAGACAAAAGTAACCGTGTAAAAGTCCAAAATCTGCCTCTCACTGAGCCATGAAGTTTTTGGCAGCTGTGACATGGGGAGGAAAAACGGGAGTTGGGTGGAAACAGAAATTGCGCGTGTTGAGAAGATTTCCTCCCATGTCAGAAGCCAAGCCACTCCCTTTCCTTTCAGACTACTCAGGCCGCATGTAGTACTCTGTTACTTTATGAAATACCGATCTTGTACATATCTGTCAGCATTTTTCTTTTTGTTCAAGTGATCTTTCTAATGTAATGTAAACCTAAAGCTGACAAATAAAAACTACATTCTTATTGTACAATGGTTATTCTATGGCTGTGAAGCTGGTAGTGTCAACTTTCACTTCTGCTATGACCTTTAGCTTTGTGTAATGAGCTCATTACATCACCATCTAGTGGACAACAACACTGAGGTTCCAAAAAAAAAAGAAGTCATTGATCAGTATGTGTTTGTATGTCCAGATGTGGTCATTCAATATTTAGTCTGCAATTCTTGCTTCAGCTCACAAAATAATGGCATTTGGCATTTTGGACAATCAGAAGCCTTATAATTTGGGTCAGTTTCATACTCTTTATATTATGCAATGAAAACAACTATGAAGTGGAAAATAGAGGAAAATGCATGTCACAGTTTCCAAGGGCCCAAGGTAACATCTTCAAACAGCTTGTTTTGAACAACAAACATTTCAAAACTCTAAAATATTCAATTAACCATGATATAAAACAGTCAGATTGCAAATCCTCACTGCAGACTAATCCTCCCCAGCCATATTTAGCTGAATCTGAGACGTTTAGATAAATTTGAAATTTGAAAAGACTTGGCTTCCTAAAATGTATAATGAAACTGCAGCCAATGAATGAACAAGAATATCTTATTATTTTATATATCTTGTTTGATAAAGAGCAAATTCCTGGGTAATGAAAATAACTGCCTTTTCAAATTTCTGTTGTGTAAACTTTGATTTTTAGGGAAGTGCATTGGAAGGATTTTGGCAGTGACTGAGCTATTCCAGGGAACTCTACACATCCATACTCTTAGCTTAATGCTGTTACTCCTTTTCTGTCTTCTGCATTTCTACACATGGCTCCAAACAGCATCCTTGCTGGAACCTGTGACAGGATTCATTCAGTCAGAACACATTGCTTTGTAGTCTCTTGCATCTGTGTTCTCTCCTCCATTACAGTACCTTTTGTCTGCCCCATAACATGTCAAAATGCTTTTTTTTTGGTTACTTCATGTTGTGCAGCCAAACATGAAGGAAGTTCAAGCAACCTGAAAGATAAAATAAAATAAAATAAAATAAAATAAAATAAAATACACCTTTATTAGTCCCACAATGGGGAAATTACATCCATACAGCAGCAGAGAGGAAGATACAGTAAGATACAGGCACTCAGAATATTCAAAAGATCAAAAATATAAAGACTCCAGATTTACCTTTAGAAAATAAATTCTATAAACAAAATGAGATAAGATTTCAAAATAAAAGCAGAAATCACAAGACAACATAAACACAAAACAAAAACATAACTTGACATTATTTACGAGCTATGACAGACAGGGAGCTTTGGTTGGCGTTCTTTCATTCTATCTCTGTTCAGCCACAGCAGCTAGAGCCAACCTCTACTTCGGGATTCTCCAGTCACCCAGTCAATGATGATAAATGACAAACTCATGACCATAAAGATGAATCCCAGTGCAGCAAAGCAGGCGGCCTACAGGAGTGGAAAGATAGAAAACAACAAATATGTCAACAACATGTTAAAGAAATACAATGCAATTTAAATGACCAAGATAAATTTATTGTATCCTTAATAGCTGAAGGAACCTGAATCTTGGATCTGGACAGAAAAGGTTCCTGGTCTTCAGGAACAATGCGGATGTAGAAGATTCCAGGTAGGATGAAGATGAGGCTGGGGGCAGATGTGGCTCCTGCAGATGAAGGCATATAACAGAGAGGGAGTTTAGGTAACAGATTATGCAGTTAACAATACAAAATCTGTACTGAAGCCCAGTTCAGAGAGCATTTCTTCCAGTGTAAACATACCGATAAAGCCAAAGATGTCGCGGATGGAGGGCACAAAGATAACAAGCAGGTTGACCACAAAGACGAGACCAAACGTAATGCCAATATGTATGGCCCAGTGGAAAGGCTTGTCAGGGAACAAGATCTGGAGCAAAGCTCTGCGGATCTGCAAAAAGAAGGAAGGAGTAAAGGAAAAAAGGGATAATGTCATGTTTTTCTTCACAAAGAAAATAGCAAGCACCATGACCGATAAACAAAACTATACAAAAGTCAAGGTGTATCCTGTTTTATCACCACAGGTAACAGTGTCTTAGAAAACTGCTGCAGAGAAACTGTTGATCAGTTTTGAAAAACTGTTCAACAGAAAGAATAAACCTTGCATGTGGTGTGCCTCATGGCTCCATTCTGAGACCACAAATGTTTAGTGTTGCCCGCCAGGGGTCATTACTCACATCACCCTTTCCTTTTGAGACGTTAAATAAGAAATATTGTTATTCTCCTTGTTGATATAAATGTTCTTATGAAACTTATAGGTTGGATATCTCACCGGGAAGAGAACCACGGGGACAGTGAGAGTGACGGCCACCAGCACAGCCAGACGCACACAGAGAATCAGGACATCATGGGAACCCGTGTAACTGTAGGTGTGTAACAGCTCTGACTCCACACCATCTACCCGCAGAGAAGCAGACAGCCCTTGTCACGCAGTACCTCACACTGTCTAATGTTTCATTCACAATGCTGGAAAATGCATAGGAGTTCTGGGTACAAGTGGGTCATTCATTTGAAATCTTACCATTCATAACATCAACACAAAGTGACCTTTGAGCCTCAGGAATAAAGAGTATCTTACCATAAAAGGTGAGGTAACCAAAAAGAGCAGTCAGCAGGTACATGACGAACATGGCCAAGATGGAGATGTTGGCAACATTCTGCATCCGTTTCTTGGTGGCACTAGGGTAAATGCCATCACAAACATTTCCTTAACTTTACTGATATTTCAATTTGACAAATACACAGCTTTGTTTGTGTCATGACTAAGCCCCAAAGGGGGCTGTTTTCGGGACCCTTTTGTTATGTTTTGAACTCTTGTTTAGTTCTGTTAATAGTTCCTGTTTTATTTTGAAATCATAGCCCTTGTGTATCTTGTCTTGTTCTACTTTCTGTCATTGTCTTGTTTTCCCGCCTTTGTGATTGTCTCCCCCGCCCTAATTGGTTTCACCTGTTGCCCATTGCCTTGTGTATTTAAGTCTCGTCTTTTCCCTGTGTTCTTGTCAGTTTGCCTGTTTCCATGCCTTTGTCGATATCCAAGTCTGTTCCTGAGTCTGTCTTCCCCGTGTTTGTTCCCTTACCCGTGCCTTGAATTTTTTAACCACCTCATGTACTTACCTTGGTTTCCTCTGTTTTCATGTAAGAACGTTTTGTATTTTTGTTTGGTTTTGTGTATTTTTCTCCTGCGTGGCTGATTTTTGGTTATTTGAGTTTTGTTTCTTGGCACTTCCAGTGATTTTTGGCTTGTTAAAAGACTTTTAGTTCACTCCTTTTGCTTGCCCCCCCCCCCCCCAGATGATGACATCTGACTTACTTTTGTAGCTCAGTGTAGATTGGTAACACTTCTGGCTGACAGATAAAAGCGAAGGCCAGAATTGGGATGGTGTATGCGGTCTAAAAGCCAAACACAACAAAGGTCAATGAGTAACGCAGGATTAAACGTGTGCTATACCCAACACTGTTGCTGACATGCCTTGATGCCATTGGCATAACACGCTCTAGTGCAGAACACAAGACTAAGACATACAGCTGATAATTCAGGAAAGTAAAACCAGGCAGTGTGAAAATGTTTTTGCTCTAACCTGTGAATTGACAGTAAATAGCTTGGCCTCACATAAGTGGTCTGTCTCTTTAACGGCACTACGGCCGCCAAAAGTAGGAGTCATGTAGATATGAAAATCATTGAGTAGACAAGGAATGTTGAATTTCTTGAAGATAACCTGAGGAGTCAGACCCGCTGGTTAGTCAAAGATAAATATTTAATGGAGGAACAGCTGGTAATATTGTATGTATCTTTGCTGGCTGTTTGCTGACTTACCGAAATGAGGAAAAACACCATGCAAGAGAGGGAGAAGCCACTTGTGTAGCCCAGGTAACCTGGATTGCAATGATAACGACATGTTGAAAAATGATTTATGGTCACAGACAGAAGACAGATTCAGGAGGTGATGATACTTTACGTACAAGACAGGACAGTAAACATAACTACAACAGGTAGTAGAGACATGAAGTACATGGGAGAAGAAGGAGATTTAAAACAAAAGAAAGAAAATGTGATGACAGAATGAAAAACATACCAAGTTGTTTCATGAGTGCTAGAGGAAGGATGACGAAAGTGCTAACAATGATGATCAAGATCTTTCCATTCAAGAACCACTCTCTAAGAAACAGTTAGACAAATAGACGGAAAAAAAATCAGTACACCACTAAACTATAACTTGAAACTACTGAATTATGCATAAATCAGAGTAGTACTTCAAGACTCACTGTGTGTGTTCTGGGTTATCAAGGAACGCTTGAATAACCAGTGGAAGCTCAGACTTGATGATGAAGAGATAGGTAGACATAGCTAAAAGGAAGTGAAAGAAATATTTTAAATTGTGTCAAATGTGCATGTTTAATATTATCTGATCAGATACACATGCTGTCACTGAGAGATACCAGATATAAATATAATAATGAAAGAAAGAAATGGTTTGACAGTACCTCCAATGTTGTGTATTATAATAACACAGGCAGTCAGCATTTTTCCTGGGCGGCCAAAAGCCCGAAACCCAAGCTGCTCATAGGCCCGGATTCCTGAAAACACATGAACGTTACATCTGCATGTGATAGGTTTTGAATGCAGACCTGGCTTTTTGACTACATATACTAAGTGAGTCTGGCTCCAACTTACCAACAACTCCAGCGCTTTTCAGCAGGAGATGGATCGAATATGCAGACAGAATGGCAATGAAAGTCAACAGGATTCTGAAAGACAAAAGAACAGAGATCTGTTGAGAAATGTGTTTGAAGTCTAAAAATGACATGACAGAAATTTGACAATGTCGAGTTTGGCCTTTGCTCTGATTAGACTTAAAGCTGTGCTCACTATCCAAATGTATAAAGGCAGAGAGAAAAAGAGAAATAAGGTTAATCTATACAAACTTCCTCTGAAACTAAATTCTGTTAATAAGCAATTCATGATTGTCATCTTCTGTTTTTTTCCACTCACACAAGAGAGTTTGGCTTTGAGAGACTGGCTCTGCAGCCACTCTCCACTTCCCCTGGCCATATAGCACAGGACTGATCCAAGGAGGCGTGTCTTGGGTCAGATCACTAGGGTCTATATTTAACTGCTCAAATCTGATTTAGAGTGTCAGGAGTAAAGAGTGTTTATGAGCTCTAATGTACATTGTGACAGATCAGGCTTTGTACAGTAGCAGCTGCATGTACAGTTTTACACTTACAGCTCACAGACAGACAGACAGACAGACAGACAGACAGACAGAAACACACACATATTCCAGCACAGAGCTCATCTCGATGCCATCACACATACCTGTCCTAACACAAACACACACAGTCAGAGGATACACACACCCCTGTGGCCCTACTTCTAGCCTTATAAGGACCCTCTGTTGACCATATCCAAACTGTATTAGCTAACAGAAACTTTACCCTAATCCTAATTTTAACCTTAAATCAAAATCTATTATGGGACACACACAAGTCTTAGGAAGCTAAACACATGCAAAGAGAAACGGAAAACAGATAAAAAATATTCAAATTAAGTAAAATTCAAAATAAAAGAAATTTAAACATATATAAATATAGAAATTAGCTTTGCAAAAACCACCTTAAAATAAAACTGAAAATTAGAGAAAAGCCATTAAGAAATAGCTGAAATGACAGACATCTTCACAGGGTCGGTCTACAACTCATGAAGTCAGACACACAAGTCAAACAGCCCTGCTTTATTCTTGTAACCTCAAGGAGTGTTCACATTTGGTTTTACCCAAATACTAAAAATATGCCACAAGAAGTCAAATATACTAGTTTCCTCTTTGTACCATAAGTGGCAATAGTACAAGTTAATGGATGAAATACATACACAAACACACACACTGACAAATACAGTCAGGAACAGAGTTTAGCCAGAATAGGGAGAGTGTGTTTGGCTTGCATACTCACAAAAAAAGAATGATTCCGGTGTTGGACATTGCAAAAGCCAATCCCAGAATTCCACTGCCCATCATGGCCTTACTGAGGGTAAAGATGGACATGCCAAATGAAGTCTTTCCCTCGAACTGCAGCAAGAGGACAGGATAAGACAACAGTAGATGTGAAACAAATCAATTCATTAAAAACACTACATAAACAGCATTTACTGTATCTCATTTTATATTCAGAATCAGAAAACTTTTTTGCCAGGCATGTTACACATACAAGGAATTTGACGTGGTGTTGTAGGTGCAAAACAGACGAATTGGACTGACAAGTCCCATAACACACAAAGTTGAACAAGAAAAAAACAAATTTTTAATACTAAAATAATTTTTAATACTAAAATAAGAGAAAGAAAGAGCACAGCAGTACAACAAACATGTGGCCAAGAACAATCACTCACATCTGTAAAGTGGATTTCTTTCTTGACACCGGTTTTATGTGGGAGAAACTCCTCATGTTCAGCCAAGGCATCCAGTCCATCAAACCTACAACAGAAAAAAAAATGTTAGGGCCCAAAGCCTTTATTGTCATCTGATGTACCTGTCAGTAATATCCGTTCCTTTGTGAGTCTTACCCATCATCCGTGCTATGTCCACTCATCTTCTGAAGCTCCATTCTGGTTGTTGGGGTTAAGACTTTAAAGAGTTTAAAGATCTACTTTTGCTGGACGAAAAGAATCCAGCTCAAACTTTTCTGGAAGAAAACAGACAACTACTGTTTAATTTTTTTTTCCCAGCACACCTCAGGCACAGATCTTGCCAACATATCATCATTTGCAGAAAAAAAAAGCAGGCTGACCTCAGCATGCGTCATGAACTGTTTTACACTGATTCTTGTCTTAACTTGTCACACGTGAGACAAGATTTCAGAAAGGGTCTTCCAAAAAGCTGAGCTGAAATGTATTAATGTAATGGATCTGGTCTACAATGCAGTAAATGGAGATTAATGTAACAGTGGCAGACTTGCAAAGGTGTTTAAATATCCTAAGCCATTTCAAGGTAAATATAATACACTGTGTGCACAATTATTAGGCATGTCGTATTTAGGAAGGTTAATCTTATTATTGAACAACTACAGTGCTTTTGGTCAATCTAAAATGTTAATAAATCTCAATCCTTAGTTAATTTGCGTCTTTTTTCTCAACATCTTGCGACTCTGTTGACTATTTATTGAACAACTACAGTGCTCTTGGTCAATCTAAAATGTTAATAAATCTCAATCCTTAGTTAATTTGCGTCCATTTTTCTCAACATGTTTCTTGCGACGCTGTTGACTATTTGCAACAAAACATTTGATGCTTCTGTGATCACGACCCAATATCTTAGCAAGTTCAAGAGTGCTGCATCCCACTGACTTTTTACATGTTTTGACTTTTCAGAGTTAGTTAAATCTCTAAACTCAAGGACACATACACACAATTCTGAGCAACTTACCCAGGTGGTTAAGTCTTTATGTATTTTAAATAATAATTCCTTGTGCAAACTGAGTCAATTCTCAAATGCTAAGGTTTATATAGCTTTGCTCTTAGGAGTTTCTCCAAAGACCCTTGGATGAACAGAGAGGAGAGAGTGAGAGAGATTAGAGGCTGGGAGGGAGAATTGCACATTTCGTGAATACAGCAAAAAACAACATATACTTAAGCTGTTAACGGGACATCGAACCAGAAGCCTCATCCACTTCTCTGGGATGGTATTTCACTTGGTTGATAGCATTAAATTTAATTGAGATATGGGCTTTCCAGCTACCACACACACATACCTTATCTCACCATGACACAAGCTGTTTACTAGAAATAGTGTCTGTCTGTTTTATACAGATCTCACAATGATGCATGCACACTGATGACAGACTTTTTTTTTTTTTTTTAAATAGCTTTTAAATAGGGTTTAATTTTATTAATACGGATTTAATTTGCTTCCACATTTCAAAAATGTTTGTCAAGTTTAGGTTATTTGGAGCAGTTTTCCAGCTAAATATCACAATCAAGGTCTGTAAATTTTGGGTGAGTTTAAATAATGAAAAGATAATGGTTACCTTCATGACCTTAAATGACCTTAGTGACTTTAAGTAATTTGGAAAAATCTAAGACAACTAACTAACATAACTAATATTTAACATACATTTGTCAAATATAGTTCAACATTTTTGTCTCAATAAAACCACCCATCAAACAGAATGCCAGCATTTTCAGCCACGACGATCTCCCATTTCAGTGAGTCATTTAAAATCCCACCTCTTGCGCAGAAGAACAGAAATATATTCTCAGCTGAAAGGTTAAAGCAGAATCACACTGAAAGGAAAAGAGTGTTATCATTATTTCAATATACAGTGCATTATCAGTGGAGATAATAACAGTAATTTATTTTTTTCCCTGTGTAAGAATGGGAAATTGTGTCATGGCCCAAATGTTGCAGACTGCTGCCCTGCAGGCTTTCTTTTGGTACTCACCTCTTTTTAACAGGTAGCCAGATGGATGTCTTCAGTCCAGACAAAAGTAACCGGGTAAAAGTCCAAAATCTGCCTCTACCTCCAACCTTGAGGCTTGATGAAGTTTTTGGCAGCTGAGACAGGAGGGAGGATATATGGGAGCTGGGCAGAAGCAGAAATTGCACACTTTCAGAAGATTTCCTGCCATGTCAGAAGCCAAGCCACTCCCTTTATTTCAGACTGCTCAGTGTCCAGATATGTAGCATTGTACATATCTGGACACTGCCAGCATTTTTCTTTTTGTTCAAGTAATCTTTCTAATGTAATGTAAACCTGAAGCTGACAAATAAAAACTACATTCTTACTGTACAATGGTTATTCTGTGGCTGTGAAGCTGGTAGTGTCAGCAAAATGTGTTCGCTTTTACTTCTGCTATGAGCTTCAGCTTTGTGTCATCAGCTCATTATATCAGCATCTAGTGGGCAACAACAATGAAGTTCCAACAAAAAAAAAGTCACTGATCAGTATGTGTTTGTATGTCCAGATGTGGGTCATTAAATATTTAGTTTGCAATCCTGCTTCAGCTCACAAAATGATGGCATCTGGCATTTTGGACAATCAGAAGCCTTATAATTTGGGGGAGTTTCATACTCTTTATTCTATATCATGCAATGAAAACAACTATAAAGTGTAAAGTAGAGGAAAATGCATATAAGTTTCCAAGGGCCCAAGGTGACATCTTCAAACAGCTTGTATTGAACAACCAGATTGCAAATCCTCACTTTGAGAAGCTATACTACCAATTAACAAAATCGACAGCAAACAAAGCCAAAGTCAAAGTTTTAGAAAACTACTTTTATTTTTTAGAAAAAATTTTATTTTTTAGAACTTTTATTATTATTTAGAAACTTTTATTATTTAGAAAAAAGAAAAAACAACAATTCGACACATCTATGTAGCAGTCTTACAGTACTTGCTTGAGCTAGAGGAAAAGACAGGAAAAACAACACTTCACTTCCCCTTGTCAACCCATGCAAAGAAATTACATCGAGCCTCAGGGTTGGAGGTATGTCCCTGAGGACGGGCACACACAAAGAACTGTTTGCCCATGTTTGGCCCCTCCTTTTTTACAGTACGAAGCACACAGGGTTCCCCGTGGACCTTACAGGAGGGTGGTGGAGGTGGTCCATGAAGCACTGACTTCCAAAACACAAATGATGCCCCTTTGTTGCCATTTGAGTTTCCCACAGTGGGTTCTGATGTTGAATGTTTTGTCTTCACCTGTTTGTCATATTTCTCTGTGGTGCTGCCAATACACATCTGTGTGGAACCACCAATGGCTCGCTCTGTATCTTCAGGTACTCTGTCTGTGACTGAAGACACATTTTCACTAGTTGTGGAAGCTTTTTGGGAGTTTTGTGTAGGGGTAATTTCATCCAGGCTGAGTATTTTTTCACACTGCCTGACAGGGGCTTCACCAGTGGGAACAACATTTGTGAGTTTAGGTTTGAAAAAGGAAAGGAGGCTGCCTTGTGGTTTTGAAGAAGTCTTTGTTTTTTTCCCGTTTGGGACAACAGAATCTGATGCTGATAGCCGTTTTTTACCAGAGATGTTTCCAGCTCCAAATGGGTTCAAGTTCTCCCTCTTTTCCTCCTCCTCTTGAGATCCAGGTAATGAATCCCTCTGCTCAGACTGAATTGATTTTTGGTCCACCTTAACAAGGAAGCGGGAGAGTTTCTGCTGCTTGCCAGCAAACTCTGGCAGGTAGCGAGTACAAAGGGGAGGAGGCTTAGAACCGGGCAGGAGAGTGCAGTTCAGCTGCCCCCATACAGGGCAGTGGTCAGACCCCTCCACCTCTGGCATAATGTCTGCTGCCACAAACTGCTCCTTGGCTAGCTGGCAGTCAGCGAAGATATAGTCAATGCGTGTGCCATAGTTGGTTTGCCGCGCTCCAGTGAGAGTGGACCAGCATGTGAAGGCGTTTGGTCGAGTTGGGTGGAAATAGCGAAAGGTATCCACAAATTTTCCACCCTGGATGTTGTCTACTGAAGTTCCCTCAGATTCTTCATCAGGCTCCTCCTCATTCCTGTTCTCTTCTGCTTTGCCACTGTGCAAAAAAACATTCAGCCATTTCCTCCCAGGATTTTCACCAAAATCATCCTAAGTAACAAAAAAAACAAAATAGGTTGAGTGTCACACTGTGGCTAGCTCAGCTTAGCATAAAGACTTACAGCAGGGGGTAACTAGCTAGCCAGTGTAAACTTGGTTATCTGCTTCTGTTTTTGTATGGACTAAACAACATGATATAATGTGTTCATTAGAGATCTTTACAGGTGCTGGTGGCCAGATTTAGTTACCCCTGGACAGGTTGGCTGTTTCTCCCCATTTCCAGCCTTAATGCCAAGCTAAGCTAACCAGCAAGCAAAACATTCATATGACAGCATTCCAACCTTTTACTTACAATATCACTGGGGTCACAGTGGTCTATTGGCAGGTGAGATGTATTTACATCTCCTAAAACGATCACATGACTGTAATATAACCAACAGAAAAAAACAATTAACTCAGATTGCAATTTTTAAAAAATGTAAATATTATTTTCATGATTACTTGTCCAACAACAACAGCCATAAAGTGGTAAAAGGCTGCAACTTAGAATTTAGAATAGTTTCATATGCAAAATGTTTGTGGTAAAAGCAGGATACATCTGTGCCTCATCTTTTTTTCCTGTCTCTGGAAACGCTCACCTGCCATTTTTCAGTATTGCTTCAGCCCGACACTGAAGCAACTTGTAGAACTGAAGTTTGAACTGCTTTCGCTCTGGCTTTTCAGGGTCCGCCCGGGGACAGTATACATTGATTACAGTAACAGTTTGCACTTTTTCCTGACACCTGTGGGTGAAAAAATAAGTAAAATAGAGTAAGGAAGGAAAAATAGAGTATAGACATCTACAACTATTGTACTGTAGGTGTTGCAACAGAGCTAGTTACAGAAAAATAAAGCATTTGAGACACTTGTGTCTGTGAATCTTTTCCACAATTTGCTTGAAAAATGACAGAAATCATTGATCAGTTATCAAAATTGTTGCTAGATATTTTTTGTGTAGATCAGCTAATAGGTTAACTGACTAATCATTTCAGCTCCACTGAACTGATTCAAAAATCTACATTAAATAGTACAAGAAAGACCGCACTGCGAAGGTAGTTGCTTAGTTTTTTAATGTGAAAACGCAAATAGAGATAAATAGTTCATACAAACTATTTTCATACAAACTCCTTGAGGAAACCACGAAGCAGAACATTTTTCTCTTACATGATTTTGTGCTGTGTGATGATGGCTCGTCCCTCATTGTCCAAAAGCTGCAGCTCCTCACTTGAAAACTCAGTGTGGTCACCGTAGCATCCAACAGCCCCTTCATGGTTGGTCAGCAGACCTGTGAGACCCTCCTCAGCAGCAAAAGGAGTGGCACTGTCCTTACAGTATGTGGCAACCCCTGTGAACATAAAGGATGAGAGGTGAAATAAGCTTACATGGAGCAGTAGTGTGCCAGCAGCGTCTATAAAGCAGGTGTTGTGCAGTGGTTACAGGGATCTTCTGTGTGACTGATACGTGTCCACTCAGTAAAATCAATTATGACATTAGAAGAGTGTGTCTTTATATAATATAGCTGGAAAAACAGAGTTAAAGAAAACAACAACACTATCATCACCCAAGGACACAAAATGACTTGTTATGGCTATGTAATGAACCTGAATAGCCGCTGCGTCCTCGACTGTAGCTGAAATAGGAGTTGTAGCCGTCAACA
Source organism: Toxotes jaculatrix (assembly GCF_017976425.1). Classification (NCBI taxonomy): domain Eukaryota; kingdom Metazoa; phylum Chordata; class Actinopteri; family Toxotidae; genus Toxotes; species Toxotes jaculatrix. Next base: position 25,047,513 of record NC_054395.1, on the reverse strand, counting down.
ATGGCAGTTCTTTCATCAAGCAGGTCTCCTAGAAGGGGGGGGGACAAATTGGGGTTTAACTTTTTATAACTTTCGTAGCAGACATAGCCTGTCTGTCTGGTACGATGAATGACAGCTCCCTCGTTTTCCACAATTCTAAGCTAACCACTTACTTGTCACTTTTGTCTCCTGAACACAGACAATATCTGCGTCCAGTGAATCAAGAGCCATTTTAATACCGCCTCTGAGAGTCCTTATGCCATTTATGTTCCAGGTAACGATCTTCATTGTGCAAAAAATGCCGTGGTTTCACTGAAATGCGCGCATTCGGGAGTAAAAAGGAAGTCAAGAAAGGTACGAGCGGAAGTGATTTTTTTCACTAATCTTTCGATATTTCTTTTAAATTTAGTGCTTCTTGATAAAATATAATTATTGTGTTTGTTTAATGGTTGTTACATTTCTATGTCAGGATACACAGTACACGCCATGACCGCCGAAATACAGAATATAAGTCGATTTCTTGGTATGATTGCATTGCGCCTTTGGCTAGCTAGAGGGAGTAGAAGTGCTTTCAGCTTTTCGGCGCGGTTTTGACACCCGACCTCCCAGTGAAACGAGAGAACCGGGTGGGAGGAAGGGAAGTGGCTGTTCAGTCTGTATCCCGGGCTGGTACCCCTGGCTACTAGTGTGATTAGCAACCGTTGCTGCTGACAGCTGCCGGAGGAGGTACAACGCTAACGTCTGCTGGCAACCGGCGAGCCCCATCTTTGAAATAAAACCAGAGGGTGAGTAGCTGGTTTCTGCTAATAGTGGCTATCTAGCGTTGGCTAATTAGCTCGTCTGACAGGATCTGACTGGCGTTACGACCGGAGAACAACCCCGTGAGTAGGGAAGTAGATGTCGTCTGTACCGCTAAGCCTGTGTAAATTTAGCTAATTACAAAGCTAACGTGCTAGCAGGCGGAATTCTTCAACTCGACGTTGCTAGTAGCATTGTGGTTTCATTTGCTGTGTACATTAGGCTAAAGCTACTCCGGTTAGCTGCGCGGCCGTGTCCTGTTTCAAGTCCCGGTGTCGTCTTAGATATTGAAACGCTATCCCTGTCAGAATATTTTTCACCCTTTCGATAGCAGCTTGCTTTGGAAACAGGGTGAACATATAGGCTGCCAAAAATATCCAGTCCCTCCTTTAATTTACATTTTCATTTAATACAATGGAGGTGTAGTTTGTGGGCTAGGAGTAACAGATGCATACGGGACACATCATTTGGCACCGGAGCAACCGGCGGCTGGTGTTTCCATCTTCGGTCAGTGAAGAGGACATGAGGAAATGGGGGGAACTCCGCTCCACCCAGTCAATACGGGTGGTCAAAGTAACATAATCTATATTGTTTCCACGGCTACTTTGTGGAGGGCCCCTGGGGATACAACGCCAGCAAACATTAGTAACTGCCTGCCTAATGTGATAGATGTGCTCTTGTTCGTGTTGAAAAGCAATAACGTTGTTTAGTGATAAATGCGTCCCAGTTTAAGAGTGACCGCATGGCAACTGTGTTGAAGCAAGGAATCATCATTAACGATCTTTAAATGCTATTGTCTAATAGGTAAGCGAATCGTAACTACTTCATATACTGCTGGGTAGCCTGTTAAGTTTCTATAATAAGTTCAAACTCTTATTATGCATGTATAAACTACAATAAAACAGCATCATTTATTTTTTTAGTATATCATTAATCAGAATCGGCAAAATAATCATTAACTAAACTTATAAAAAAAGCAGTGGAGTTGTACAAAGTACAGTAGTTTCCTCTGAAATATGCTTAAGTATAAATATTAAGTAGCATAAAATGGAAATACTCAAGCGAAGCACCTTAGAACTGCACTGAAGAACAGTATTTGAGTAAATGTCTGTAGTTACTATTCACCATTGGTTATAACTGATAACATATCTTGAGTCTACATGGCTGGCTGATAATCAGAGACATTTTTTACATATTTGCAAACTTCATCTGTGGGGTAATTTATGGCTGGGATTTGCGTAGTGGCCATTTGGCCTTTTGAGCACAAGTGGAAGGGTTTTCCCACTCAGTCAATTCCAAAGTTAATCTTGCCCTGTTTGGTTTGTTCAGTTGGTGTTAAAATAAGATTTAGACAAAACCTCTTTGCTGTCCTGGCCATTGTTCTGAGTAGTTTACATAACCACCATCTTTGTGTGTGTGTGTGTTTTTTTTGTTTTTTTTTTTGTAGTGTGTAGTAATGAGAGTGGAGGAGTGAAAGAGGAAGGTGTCCCAGTAGAACATTGGCAGACAAGTGGGAGGCCGGGCAAGGATGCTGGAGGCAGATGCAGACCCAGCAAGTGCAGCAGCGGAAGGAGAAGGGGAGGTAGAGATGGGGAGTGGAGACTTGAAGGCTGAGGTGGTTCGGCTAACTCTAGAGCTCCAGGAGGCCACAGAGGAGAAGCTACAGGCAGCCCGCTATGGCCTGGTGGTGCTGGAGGAAAGTTCTGCTCTTAAGCTGAAACACAGGCAGCTGGAAGAGGAGCATGAAGCCCTCAAAGTGGAACTACAACAGCTCAAAGAGGTAGGAATCCCTTCTAGTTATATTTATATATTTAGACAACAAATGCAGTATGGGATATCATTTGATTTCTTGCCCTTATGAAAACCCGTGTTTTTAGATCAACACACTAGATTTAATGTTATGATGTACTGTTTATAACTGAAACAAGCATTTCCTGTATTCAAATTCCACAGTGACTGTCCGATTAAGAGAAGCTGAAACTTGAGATTTTTCAGTTAACTCCAGTTCTTATGTTGGCAGATCTGATCAGTGTTATCTGGTCCAGCGTGTATATTGTGTTTTCACAGAATGTTTTTGGATGTCACTTTTTTTCCTCCATGTTGAAAGAATACTGCAGGAGGAAAGAACACATCAATGGTTGCAGTCATTTTACATTTGAGAAATATGCAAGTAAATTGCTATTACATTTATACATATGTATTATTTCAAGACATTTTAATCAAGACACAATAGAACAGTAACATCATGTCTTTTTATTGTTTCGCCTGCTTTACCATTGTACAGAAGTTGTATTATTGCCTGGTCTTAAATCACACTCTTGGTAAAATGGAAATGCAGCCAACATTTCACTGGCTGACATCGAAATGCCGTCTTTTCCTCAAAAGATTCCATTGTTGTCTCTTCATATGCACCACTGAGCTATGACATGAATTTGATTGCTCATCCTTTCAGTGCCTTCTGGTAACTCTGACTTTCTGCTTCCACAGTAACAGTTCTGTTACAGCTGTGACCTCGTATTATACTTTCAATGAACATGTTTGTGATTGCGTGCTGAGTCAGTTGCGCTCTTCGAATGCCATTTGATCCTAATGGCATCAGAGAGAGAGAAGACTGTCTAGTGATTAGGACAGTGTCTGCAACATAGCTGGTGCTTTTAACGTGCTGCATTCTCTGTTCACCTTAAACTGATTTTGATACTTAACTGCATAGCATTAATGATTTAATTAGGTTGGCACCGGACAGTCAAGATAAAAAGATTAGACCAATATGTCGAAGCTCAGATTATCATGTAATCCATGCCTTTCACAAATGTATGGTGCATTGTGATATATGGCTCACATTGCCTCTCTCCTGTTTAATAATTGACCAATTGAAAAGCTGACAACCATCCCTTTAACTGTTACACAATTGTATTATAGTTTGTACCGTTGTACTCCAGCTGGCTGTGACATTTAAGGCTGCATTTTGTGAACATTTGCACATTAAATCATGGTGCCATCCCAATGCTGATGTAGTACCGAATGTGTAATGTGTTAGAAGTTCAAATTGTTTCCTGATGTAAATGTCACAAATACACCAGATCGGCCTTGAAGGTATTTGGGATTGCTGGAACAGGCTTTTTTAAACTGGTTTATGTAAGAATGTAATCCCATAAAATTCAATCCCATCGTGTGGGCAGATTTTGCAATTGTTCCATCTACCTGTTTAAATTAAGAGAGAAATAATGTTTAAATCCTGCTTACAGGCAGTTGGACGTTTACCAATAAATCTGTGCCAGAATAACACTAAAATCGGTCCACCCCAATGTTTTATAACCATATTTCAAGCAAAGCTCTTTAGGTCTGAAAGGACATAATGGTACAGAATTTCAACTATTTTTTATAATCTGCATAAAGCTAATTTCTTGGCGGCTTACCTACCTAGGCTTTGGAAGGGTTTTAACAAAGTAGGGTGGACTCGTGTTGTAAATCAGCCTCATTATATAACCACACTACAATGTTCAGCTGAGCGTGTTTAGTAGCATGTTCATTTAATTTAACACCTTATTTCATAGTTTTTCATCTGTAGTCATTGATGCATAATGTGTCAGGGTTACTAATTATAGCAAGCTGTGAAGAAATGCATGTTACTACCGTGCGATGTATTAGGCTCATATTATTATAGGCTTATATTATTATCTGTGGAACCTGCTGTTACGGGTTAAGGTGTCTTGTTACCAAACCATAACGGCTATTTTATCACTGTGGTCAGGTTTCAGGTGATGGTTGTGAAGAAGTCCTATTTCCTTTCTTTTGTCAAAGATGTCTACGTTCCTGGACTTGATATGAGTAGCACAGCATAAATGTATTTTTGGTTAAACACTGCAAATGTTGTTCCAGTGTGTAACCTACTGTAGCCTGCCAAATACTGCAAAGTTGGCCACTTCCTTAACCTTTTTTGTTTGTGTTAAGGCATTTGCAGATTCTGTGAACAGCCAGAAGCGTGCAGCTGCTGATGGAGAGTGCCGGGAGGAGAGCCTCCTGCAGGAGACTGCCACTAAGGAGGCTGCCATGGCAACCCGCATGGACGAAGTCCAAGCAGAGCTTAAGCAAGCACGCCTTGCTCTGAGCAATGCCCACGCAGAGATCGATAGACTTGGGGTGGTCTCCACCCAGCTTAAGAAGGTATGGTGTATACTAGTGTTTTACTATATGTTATCATGCCCCATCTCTTCATGATGCGTAAGAGTGAACCTCCAAATCACTGGAGGATATATTAGCTGTGTAGTCTCATTCGCAATGTGTAATTAACCGTGCGTGACATGAATTCTGCAAGTGTGCAGTTCAAATTTTGTGCTTTGCACAGATTTCACAGTGGGTTGTGTTCCACAGGAGTGCGAGTGTCTGGAGGCGGAGAAGGGCCATCTGAGGGATGAGATGAAGGAATATAAAATACGTGAGCTACGCCAGTTGCAGGACAATGGCGAGCTTGAAGAAGAAAACATATCTCTGCAAAAACAGGTGTCTGTGCTGAAGGAAAACCAGGTCAGTTATTACTCGTGCTCCAACATAACAAATTATATTATAGTTCTACCAGCTGGCTGTATTTGTAAATGAATGAGTGGTTAAAGAATAAAAGTTATGTAGTTAGATGAAAAAGAAGTTTGCATGAACATTGAGCCATACTGTTGTGTTTCCTGTTTACTTTCCTAAACTTCAGAAAACAAAGTAATACACATAGCGGGAGACAATCATTCTTCTCCTGATTGCCTGCTTTTTTCATTTGCCAGTGAATTCCAAGTATGGCTGCCTCCCTGTAGAGCCAGATGCCATGTCTGATAAAACATTTTGCTGGCTATATGCTGCAGAGAAGGAAATAATTATAGTTGCAGGTAGCACTATGGCAACCAGGATCCAATCTAGTAGTTTCATGATTCATAAATGATTGCGGGACACTCAATTTCAGATTACTTTTAAAGTTCTTGATGACTTTGAATTCTTTAGGAAATTATGTATTGTCCTAGAAATGTATTGTTATTGTTTTTGTATTTTTAGCTGAGAGCAAACTGAAATTGTGAAGAAGTCAGCAGCTGACAGGTCTATGTTCAAGACCACATGAGTTTCAAATCCCTGTTAAAGGGGTAGATTATTTTAAACAGGCTATGTTAGAGGATGCTCTGAAGGTGACCACAATGATGTTAGCTTGCCCATGCAGCAGAGTAGCACCTAACAGTTAAAATGCTGAATGACACAACTTGTACAGCTGAAAGCTGACAAGAATGCCACTTAAGCAGATGCAAGTAGAATGTTATATTATATTATATTATATTATATTATATTATATTATATTATATTATATTATATTATATTATATTATATTATATTATATTTTTTGAGGTGTTGCTCATTTACTACATAAAACAGAGTGCTTAAAGTACTTATATCAAGAAGAGGGGAAAAATCTGAAAAGATCTTTAATGGAATTAAACTAATTTGAGGTTATCCTGAAATTGAATTTATGACTTTGTGTCATTTAGGTAGTCAAATCTTACACTATGTGCACAAAAAAATCAGCAAAAATGTTGTTTACTGCACGATAATTGATGTTCCGTATTTGTGTGGGTTGTTATGTAAAGCAGTTATGTGAACCTGTCATTGTTTGGATTCTTCAGGGTGTGAGACAAGTGCTTCCAACTGCAGATGGGCCTTCTGTGTATATTGCACCTCTGCCAAGACAAATTGTCCATGACTAGTTCTAAATGTAGCAGAGGCTTGTTTGTGTGTGCACCACTTGTTAGTTGACTTTTAGATAAAACCCCGTCTTGCCTCTACAGTGTCTTTTGTCAAAAATATTTTTTTGTCATTTCAGATGAAACCCCTAAATTATATTAATTAGTGTCAGTCATTCATCAACAGTTTTAATGTTACATGTTGATCTTATTTTTAAAATATACACATTTATTTTATGTAATGTCTACTACATGTAGTATACATGTTTAAGATTAAGGCCAGCTGAATTAATAAACTTAAATGAGGTGACTGAACTAAGAATATCATTCAGCATCTCTGCTGAATTGTGTAAGATATTTGACATTTAAAAAGAGGCAGAAAACATGGAGAGAGGGCTGTATACAAAAAATGTCCAACTTCACTGATATACAGTATATTTTGTTCACCTTCTGTGCTTTAGTTTTTATTTGCATTTAAACTCTACACCAGTGGAAGAAACTATACATATCATCTTGGAGTAGCCATTTGTCCACCCAAGCCGTCTAGGTATGTGGCGGTAATACTACTGTACTAGATGCGCTGGTATATTTACATGTTGGGGCTAGAATTTGCTTCCATATCTGTAACATAAAAAGACAGAGAAACACTTAAATATAGACTGCCATGTGGTTATGCTCCTTATCACATTTCAGATTGAGTTTGAATCGATAAAGCTGGAGCTGACACAGAAGAACGAGGAGCAGGAGGAGCTGCGAGCTCAGCTGGACGAGGCAGCAAGGCTGAGGGAGATAGCAGAGATGCAGCTGGATGAGGCCCTGGAAGCCCTGAAGGAGGAGAGGGAGCAGAAGAACAGTCTGCGGCGAGAGCTCTCTGCCCTGACCCTGAACCCCTTTGATGCTGTGGGGAGCCTGGAGCTCCACTTGGAGCAGCTGGATGACAGCCAGGAGGAGGGCCAGGGGGGAGAGGGAGTAGGTGAGGGTGAGGGAGAGGACCAGGACAGCGGCTATAATAACGGTCCTGGGTCTGCTCCCAGTTCTGCTCACCCTCCTCACTTGGGGGGCTCCAAAAGTAATGGCCTCATCCATCGCTCCTCTACTCCACGCAACAGTGATATGTTCCTGCGTGCTCCGGCTTCTGGGCTGGTGTCTGACCTACTGAGTGAGCTACACTTTTCAGACAGTCAGAAGCTGAAACAGCAACTCCTACAGGTAAGCAGCAGGACAATATGTGCCACTCTTTTAAATTCATTAATATGGTTGAATTATGGAAGTGCACCAAAGAAAAATGACCACAGAATGACGTAGCCAAGCTTACATAGGTTTTAGAGAATGATGTGAACAAAACTACAATGATTTGATTCCCTTTTCAGCTTGAATTGCTCTGCAAATTTCATGGCAGTCTGCCTGTTTGTTTTATTATGGGATGAAAAAAACTGCATATTAGTTTTAGTGTTAGTTCAAATGTTTAAATAAAATATGACTGAAATGCATGATATGAACTTCTTCTGGTGCCAGTTTGCATTTTATCACTATTAAAAAGATTTTTAATATAACGTAGTACTTACAGTGTCATTTACCTGAATTTTTTAATGCACTGACAGCTTTAGGCAGTGGTGAATGAGCACAAAATGGCTTCTGCATAATGATAATGTACTGTGTGTATCCTCTACACTTCTGCTAACATTATGTACTCGTAGTGACTGAGAGGTTTGTCTGCTGCTTCCTGCTCTAGACCACATCCGCTGTCTGTTACGGTGCTGTTACTCTGTTGGTCTGGCTCTATTAATAAAATCCACCTGGCACCACATTGTCACATCATCTACTTCACCAAGCAATTTAGTCAACTCCTAAGTGATATAGTTATGCCTCACAAATTGACTGTATTTGGGAACGTTAAGGATGTCTTGAACTTCTCATCCCTCTCTGTCTGAAGGAAATACATTATTCATGATTCACTTAAATTGGGGGGTTGGGTAACCCTACCCAACAGATGTTGGGAGTGTGGAGCGGAATGGGGTCAGCCTCATCTTTACATTAAAAATGCATTAAGAGGAATGGTGGTTGGGGGAGAAATTTGTGTTGTAGAGCACTGTCCTTTAGTTTTACGGAAGATAATCAGAATCAGGCTGATTTTTCAACTAATTGACGCCTTTAAGTGATTTCATCAAATTTATGACAAACATGTTCATATGTAACAAGAGTTTGACCTTGTGTGTGTGTGTTTGTGTGCACCCAGGCAGAACGAGAGAAGTCCAGCCTGGCTAGCAAGGTGGAGGAACTGCAGATGCAGCTGGTAATGTCCAAGCAGGCACTGAGTCAGCAAGAGGACAAGGTTGGCTCTCTCACTCAACAGCTGGAGGCTGTGCAAAGCAGCCAGCGGCACAGCCAGGAGGCAGAGGACAAGGGAGATGACGAGACAGAGACCGGAGACGGTGGCAATGGTGTCTTTGACTATGAGGTAGACACCAAGAGCAAGGAGGTGCTGGAGGCGCGCATGCGTTCAGCCAGCGAAGAGCTTCTGAAGCTGCGAGATGAACTGTCTCAGGCAGGAGCGCGTTACAACACTCTGGAGCAGAGGTACAAGCAGGAGAAGGATCGCTGGAGGGCAGAGGCCCAGGAGCTGGCTGACAAGATCCGACAATGCATCAAGTCCAGTAAACAAGACCAGGAGCGCATCAGTGAGCTGGAGAAGGAGATTGGAGCCACACGAAAAGTGGCAATTGATTCAGAGGGGCATCTGAACGTGGCCCAGGAAGAGCTGCTGGCCTTCTCTGAGGAGCTGTCCAACCTCTATCACCACATCTGTGTGTGCAACAACCTGACACCCAAACGGGTCACCCTGGACTATTACCGCGATGGTGCCAGGGCAAGTGGTGGAAGTAGTGCAAGAAGATCGCACCATGTCTACCCCCAGCACAACTCCCAAAAGAAGCCTCGAGCCAATGACATGTTCATCTCCAAAGCTGCAGCATTGCAGTTTATGGGCGAGGTGGACAGTGCGGGAACCAGTGGAGACTCTCCTAATTGCCCAGGGTCCCCCACCTTGGATTTCAGGGACCCTTCCAACGTCCGCAACTTGGTAGCAGTCATCCGTTGCCAGATCAAACACCTCCGGGTAAGACAGTACTTCTCATAACAGTCATTTATTAGAGTGGTACTCTACTACAACTTGATTGTTGGTGAAATTAAACTTACAACCAGTTCAAGTTCTCTAACTCTCTCCCTCATTGTAGCCCGATTACTGAAATCCTTTCCTCCTGCACGAATTTCTCGCTGAACTTAATGCTCAGCTCAGACTGTTAAATGTAGCTGAGTAGCTCCCATGTCCGCACAATCCACTGCCTGGTGTGGTCCTTGTAGACACGTGTGTGTAGGTTTGAATGAATTGGATTATCAGGGGTCAAAGTTGAGCTGTGACTTCTACTACAGAGAATCCTTTTAGAAAAAATGTCTGGAACATTGTGCAACACATGTTCTGAAACACATATTGTCGCTCTTGTTTCTTCAATTTTGAAGATGCATTTCATGATAATAATAATACTAAGAAGAGGAGACTAATTTAGAACAATTTTTAAACAAATTGTTACTGTCATTTGGTCAGTATTAATAATGTGATTTTTGGGTGTGCAAAACTATGTAGTCTTTATATAACAAATTGTTTTCCCATGCTGAAATTGCCACAAAATCCTACCTTGCCAGCAAAACTAAACTCACTTTTATGAATATGTGCCTTTATATTTCCTCAGGTGGCTGTGGACCTCTGTCGCCAGAGGGGTGCAATGCCTTATTCAGGGCTCAGCAGCAGCGGAGAGTCAGACCGGGATGCTGAGAGCCTCTTGGAGGAAGTACTAAAACTCAAGTCCCTTCTCAGCACCAAGAGGGAACAGATTGCTACCCTCAGGACTGTACTTAAGGCTAACAAACAGGTAGGTCAGAGCAAGCACCGGCTTAGCAAAAATATTCCAGTTTTGTCTCTTTGCAGTGTTTTAAAATAGCTTTAGTCGAGAAACAGTCCAGTTTTCCATTTTATGGTATTGCTCGAAACCAACCTCACCAGTCAAGGACTTTCCATAAAATGCAGTCCTCTAAGGTCCAAGGTCAATGTGAATGTTTTTTTGTATCTTGCCAGTAAAAACAAGCTTTCCCACATTTTTCCATGTTGGTTTACTCTGAGAAGCCTTGATCGTTTATTTGTATGTACAAAAAAATCCTGCAAACAGCTACCTTGGTACACAGGGATCATTTGTTGTAAAATTTATTCTTCCTTATGCTGCCAATATTTTTTTTATTCATTCTTTCAAAAAAAAAAATTCAGGCTAAATTCAGTATTTTTAATATTAAGTTGATTGTCTTGATAAAATAAGAGAGAAAGTCTGTTTCTTCAGTATTATCCACGCATAATCTTCACATAAGCACTACAGCTGACCTGTATCACCAGTGTCTTGTCTAGACAGTCCCTTGGGCTCACATGGTTCTGTACCTTGAGTACAGTGTAAGGTTGAATTCCTCTTCCCCCTCCCCTGTCCTGAGCCTCAAGCACTGCGTGACCTGCTTCTGTCTCACCCTGAGCTGTCACTCTCCCTTTACACTCTCACATAAACACTCAAGGTAATCTGCTTGGCAAGGCCATGCACACACAGTGGTTTACCTTCTCAGGTCTGATTTCTAGGAGTATGTTGCCCCCCCTGTATGTACCTGTGATGTAACTGTGGTGTTTACATGTGAGACCTTTTCAGTGATGATTTCATTCAAGTCATAGACATGTGAAAGGGCTGCAGGAGGAGTCACAGTACTGTAGTTGTACTTTTATCGTTATCAAAGCAATATTTTTTCATTGACCTTTCGGGCTCTGATACAGAGGACATGTTGTAGACAGGGGCAGTAATAGTGACAGTTATAGCTTGTTTGATTACTAAGGTATGTGGTTAATGAAATTGTGCAACACTTTGGTTGATGTTTTCTACTCTGCAGCAGGGGTCTCTGTAGAATTCCTGTGTGTGATGGTGCTGTCAGTTTGAAATGCAAATTATTAACACCTGCTATACAAATCATGCATGATATTGTGTATTTAACATCACACTTTGAAAGAGCTGTGATGATGAAATGATGGTGAAACTGTACTTTTTTGTAGACTGCAGAGCTGGCCCTGTCCAATTTGAAAACCAAGTATGAGACAGAGAAGAGCATGGTGTCAGAGACGATGATGAAACTCCGGAATGAGCTTAAAGCCCTGAAGGAGGATGCCGCCACCTTCTCTTCACTCCGAGTCATGTTTGCCAGTCGGTAAGATTTCCTTTTCATGTGTACTCCTTGGTAGTGTTATGGAAGGAAAAAGGACTTTTATTTTGTCCTGTGACAAAGAACGTTTTTGATTGCCTTAAAATTTAATTAGCTCTGATTGTATGGTCCTTTCCTCTTTGCTGGTGTTCTTCATGCTTAGTAATGGTTCTTCTGTTGTGGTACAGCCTTTGCTACCACTCATGTAATAAGCTTACCACGCTTATTACGCCTGTGGACAATCCACTGGTTCACGTGAAGATTACAAACCACATGCTCTGCCCTGTGCCGACAGGGAAGGAGGCAAGGACAGATTTGTCCCATCAAGCCAGGTCACCTTAGGGAAGGAGAAGCCTAATGTTGTTGGGAGATGGGTGGGGCATGACATTGAGAGGGAAGGTACTATCAAGGGTTAAACTTACAGACCACACGACCTCACTCACTAATCACTAACCTCTTCTGCACATTAGCTGGCATGATAATTGTTTGGGGGAATGTTTTTGTAATGGATTGAGTGACTGAACTAATTCTTTATTTATGTTTTTTTGCAGTGGACAGCAGAAATGTTTGCACTATGTTATTAAATGCCAGAAAATCTTCTTGGGCATGCATTAGACTGTCTAGGCCCTCTCCAGACAGTTATGAGCTCGCATTTGATTATCCTTAAGAAGGATTGGAGAACAGACAGTGGTCAAGGACTACTGTCTGTTGCAACAGGCTAAAGATTACAGCTTAAAAAGATCCCCTTGCTTATTATCATGTTTAGTGGTTTTGTGGTGCCACCATGTGGATAATTGGAGTGACTGCATTTCTATAGTGTAAATGATGACAAGGGAGATTTTTTAAACTCTTATTCTGGTCAAAGTTTGTTTCTACTGTTGTCATCTTCACATGTGCCCCTCTCTACTTCCTTCCTTCTTCCATTAATTAATTGCTCATATATCTGTTATTTAACTAGTATGATTGTACGTAAAAAACATAACATCACCTTTGGTAACGTGTATTTGCATTTGTTTTACTGTTGCATCACAGCTGGTGTTTGTTGTGTCTACTACACAATAAGTCATATTTAGCCTGTGTGTTGTGTGCCTCTGGCTTTGTGCTTTAATTTGGTCTTGTCTGCCTGTGCATGTTGCATCCTTTAATTGTGTCTGCATCTCTCAGGTGTGACCAGTATGTCACCCAGCTGGATGAGATGCAGAGGCAGCTGGCAGCAGCCGAGGATGAGAAGAAGACACTGAATTCTCTGCTGCGTATGGCCATCCAGCAGAAACTGGCTCTTACTCAGCGTTTGGAGGACCTGGAGGCCCCTCTGTCTCCCCACAGCCTGAACAGCAGCCCTCGTCGCTCCCGGGCCAAAGAACTGGCCACCAAGTCAGGCAGGGCCCCGCGGAGCCCTCGAAGCAGTCCTGCGCGACCCCCACTGAGGAGCAGTCCACGGGCTAGCCCAGTTCTCGGCAGCAGTGTTCCTGCCACAGCCACGCACCACCTGCGAGCTCTGACCCGAAGCCTCCACACAAGCCCCGTAAGAACCCCTCTCTCTCTTTGTCCTGACAAAACCGTCCAGACAAGCAGTCGGTCTCGTAGAAGCAAGGGTCTCCCGCGAGACGCCACTTTCATTAGAAGTCATAGTGTCAGTGATGTTTTTAACGCAGAATTGAGTCCTGGCTCTTCCCTGACACGTAAAGGCTCCACCAGCTCTGTGAACAGTGAAGTAATGGTCAAAACACAAGTCAGTGATTCAAGAAAGGGTGCATCAGGCCGGAGGGCTTCGGTGCCTGCACGTCAGGACACCTTCATCACAACTCGCGTTGCACCTGCCTCTTCCACCAGCCTAAAGTCTTCTTGGTTTTCTTCATCCACAGATAGTCTAACCTCTTCCAAAGCTTTGTGTGTGTATCCTAACACGTCTGAGGCATGGGGTGAAAGTAAACAAAAGCCTGATCTAAAACCAAACTTAGATACTTCTGTGCGAAGAAAGCAACCATTGGCTCACAGGTCTAATTCTGTACAAGCAGTAGCTGCATGCCGTAAAACATTTCAGTCAGACTCGGCGTCTTCTCAGTTGAATGCTAAATCTTCAGGGGCCCTGACATCTGCACCTCTCTCTGTTCACAATCCACCTGGTAAGCCGAGGATGACTGGGGCCTGTAGAGAGTCTAGACGTAGATCATCCACCTCCTCAAGCAGAACAACTGAGGAATCACAAGCTAATGTTAGTAAGAGCTCTGGTAATAAAGCTCAGGCCACATCTGGCCGGGCCCGGAGCTCGCACTCGAAATCATCTCGCCGGCGATGAGATAAAGTAGCCAGAAGATGAATCAGAAGATTATGCTCTATACTAAATTATTTTTATCTACATCTATATATTATGTTAGAAATCTTAAGTAAGCTATATACTTATTCTATAAAATATCAAATAAGCTATCCTTAATATTGGAACAGTCACTTGGGTTTTTGCTCAAATTTTGTTCAGACCAATTTCTTATTGGGGCTCAATTTATTAATAATCTATTATTATTATACGTCGTTCTTCAACCAAACGCCCCTAATTTGTTGATCCTTTATATGTTGTTTTGATCTGTCGATCCTTATGATTACCCTCACCTTTTTAAGTTAATTTTTTTTTTTTATTGTTGAACTAAATGTCTTCTTTTGTCTTTGTCTCACCCTGTCTCTGTAGCGCTGAAACACTCCTTCCATTACTCCAAACCCCCTCTTCTCCATAAGGACCTGTCTTCATGTTGACTCCACGGCTCCCTCCTCCCTTCCTGACTCAAGACATCTTGTCCATCCCAGATATGATGCTACATTCCCCACTCTACCCACCACAACCATGGATTAAAAAACAGTAAAAAGAAAAAAAAAAAATCTCTCATCCCACCCTCTTGGTCTTCTCTGCTTGGAGCAGAGAAACCTGCATGCAGCCTGGAGAAGGATGAAGAGACAAATGTGCTGCTCATTGCTCTGTGAAGTCATTGACCGTGTCTTGTCCAAAGTGGTTCCAACTTCCATCTGGTCTTGTTCAAGGCTGTGTGTTGTGGTGAACCACTGACAGTATTTATTCCAGAATGAGACTTTTCGTGTACAGTATTACTTTCCTCAGACTCTTGATTCAAGGCTATGATCTGTTTTAAGGCTGTACATCTTTACACTCTTGCCTTTAATCTGGCATCCTAGTCGGGCCTGTCTGGCGTCTTTTAGTGTCTGTAAGCCATTAGTTCACCTGTGATAGATCTCCCAGGTAGTAGTTTTTATAGAACAATGCAGCCTTACTAAAATAATTGCTACCCTAAAAGTAGAGTGTTTGCTGTAGTCCTGAGGTTTCTCCCTTTTACTGGTGATACAGTAACATGCCCTTTTATATTCAGTGGCATTTCTGGCTCTGCCTTCAGCCACACCCTTTAACTAGAGGCCAGTAAACGCACCATTTCACTGATGGAAATAAATCAGCCATAAGTCCACCACCTCAGGTCAAGCACCGAGTAATCTGGTACATGATTTGGGAGATCATTAATGTGCATCTTACTTTGCAAACTATGCAGACTAATGTCAGGACAGTGCCTGAATACTTCCTGCTGTTCTTTAGGATCAGGGTGGGTTTTGAAACTTACCTTCACTTTCAGTTAACAGTGGCTGGCTGCAACCATTTTACAAACAGCCATTTAACATCTGTCACAATAATCAGCTTTTGGAATTCATCTGGGAGTGCATAGTGACACAAGGGCAAGCATCCATCAGCTGATAATACGTGTCGAACTGTGGGTTTTAAACATTCACTCTCATATCACTCGAGAATTCAAGTGGCTTGGTTTTCCCCAAAACTAATACAGACCTGTTGGGCCATTCTCGTTTCTCTTGATTGCAAAGTCATAGCAACAGTTCCCGTTCTGCTTCTGGTTTTTCTCACTCCAGCTAAACAGCGATCCTCATGTTTTGTATGTCATGAATTAATGTCACCATGCTCATGTGTGCTACCAAAGTAAGCATGTTGTGATGAAGTAGTGTTGCCCACAGCAAGCTAGTTCCTTCTCCTGTGGCTACAGCATCCATTGTTTTCAGTTATGAATGCTAATAGTGCTAGCAGGCTGCTGTTAGGGTTGCTGCTTATAGAAAAATGAAATAACAATAATGTCCCATAATTGTTACAAGCATTGCACAGTGCTTTACAGCACTAGCCGCCCACTATTACTGACAACAATAAATAAATAAATTTAAGAACTTAAAATATTTAAAAGCAAGAAGAGAAAAGGAAAAAAAAAACACTTTTCTACCATGGAAATATACACATATTCACTGATAGCCTGAACATGGGTTGCTTTTAGAGTAGTTTGGTGCCAGGGCTGTGATTTGAGAACAACATTACATTTGTCAACATTGGCACTGTAACACTAACTGTCTGTAAGTGCAGTTCAAATTCAAATTGAATTGATCTAATGTGACCAATCATGATCTTCGGACCACATTTGGAAATGGATGTTTGAAAAATGAGAACTTAATGCGCAAGAAAATGTTGACATCATTTTTTTTAAACTGTCCTGTGGTTTGTGAAAGAGGCCACATCCTGCTGACTTTTTTTTTTTTTTTTTTTTTAATTTTTAGTGCCTTGGTTTTGATCTTGTCTGTTGTTTTTAGACTACACATTTTCTAAATAGAGGCTACTATTCAACACTGTAGTTGTGATTTTTTTTTTTTTTTTTTTTGAAGGTATGTTTTATCTGCTTATGAGGAAACTCACTGAGCAGTGCACTGAATAATGTGATATCTCATTTTGGTAAAATATTTTCACTTTCTGGCTAGCATGCCTTGTATGAACTCATTAGTATTAACTAATGAATAATTTGACCTCAGCTGTCCCTTGAATCAATGGTCACTATCTGTATTTATTTTAGAGAACTTACTGTGAGACAAGTTACTGTATAAAGATTATTAATACAGAACATTAGGAACATAACAAAAACATGTGCAATGTATCAATAAGGTTTTATGGTTGACTGTTCATGGACTCATGCTAAAAAGTGAAAATGCTTTAACATAATGTCATATTACTTTGAGGGTTGTAAATGGATTCTTTGATCTATTTAATTCACTTTGTGCAGATGTGTGTATAATTTAATTACCACTGTTGTGTAATATTTTAACTGTATTTATGTTATATGTCTGCATTCTGTGTAAATTGTTCTAGAAGACGACATGCACACGCTCCGCATAACACATTTGGTGGTCCTCAACTTTTTACGTGTATGCAAGTTGACCTTTCATTGACCTGTGAGCCACTTTTGTCATGAAGAATTAAAACAAGCCAACAATGTATATTGATTGTGGTCTTTTGAGTTAAAACATAGCAGTTGTGATGAGTAGCACAGAATTACATGATGCTTTCAGTTAGTTATAAGGGATTATACAGCAGGTATGGCATGGTTAGCACTCATTCTGAAATCTTGGATGTTTTTTTTTTTGTTTTTTGGGGGGGGTTTTTTCCGAGTAGGGAGGAAAATGAGACAAAATAAATAAAACCCTGTAGTCCAACTGCTAGCTTTATGCAGCATGCATAATTAATTTTGGCCCACATTTTAAATAAACTTAAGTTGAGTATGGATGTTTAGCTGACTCAGCTGAGCAGTTTGACTAATAACAGAATTCCCAGTTTGAAACAATTAAAGTGTCATAGGTCTGGACATGACTAATCTTGTGCAAATATTTCTCAGCAATTTGTTAAATTTAAAAAAATCCACTGCAGATAATGATCTAATCTAAAGATACAGCTAATAAAATCTGCAACCTGTTCAAGGGTACAAGAGCCATCTTTCACAAGAGTTTACAAAAAAAAAGAAAAAAAAAAAAAAAGCAGACATAAATTGCGTTTAAACAAAAGCAGTTAACTAACTGCATCGAAACAAATTTGCTTTAATGCATTTATATTTTGAGTATCACTCAAAATCTAACCTCTATTCTCAAACATTTACAACAAAATATGAAAACAATGTGAGGGTTTAATCCTGCAATTCTGGCTAATCAATAACGGTGAAGGTGAGCCCTCTGCTCCCTAATGTATTAAAAATTGGGGTTAGTAAGTCCTGATGTCCACTACAAAGGACATTGAATCAAAAATGTGTTTTGAACGAGTTAAAATTATTGTGCCTTTAAAAAAAATATTACCAAATTGAAGTCAAGACTTTGATATTAAATAAAAAAACAGAAACATATCTGCAAAAAATCAATGATTTATTTATCATTTGCTGTGTTGGCCACAACCTCACAACTGAGGTATCACAAGAAAGCTCAGCGTGTCCACTTAAAAGGACAGTACGATTGAGACAGATTCTATAAATGATATTTTGACCTAGGGGTCTCGGACTTGTGCCCCCCACAGAGGACAAAAATGAATTGCCGGGTCTCAGGAGGTCAAATATATTTAATATTTGTATTTTATTGTGTCAGCTTGAAACCATACAAACATGTAGTGTAGTCGAACAAGAATGTGCATGGCAAATCAAATCCCAAACAATCATTCATTCATTCATTTTCTACCGCTTAATCTTCTGTCAGGGTCGCGGGGGAACTGGAGCCTATCCCAGCTGCCTATGGGCGAGAGGCGGGGACCCTGGACTGGTCGCCAGTCAATCGCAGGGCTGACACGCAGACAGACAACCACACACGCACACACTCACACCAATTAACCCAGAAGGGCCCAGACCGGGGTTTGAACCTGGAACCCTCTTGGTTCAATCCATGAACCAATAAATGACACATCTTGATTGCACTTCATTTTATTAACCACTAGATGTCCTATTCAAGCACATGTCAAGCCTCCGATAATGAATCTTTTTTTTTTTTTATCAGGTGTCGAAGCTTCAACAGAGCCTCGATCAGCCACTCTCCTGAGTCATGGGCGGCTCCCACACTCTCCCAACCCAGACACCCCCTGAGTCAGGGCGCCACTTTTATACATGCATGCTGGGGTGCAAAGGATGTCTTTGATCACATCTACTGTAAGCACTCAGGACAATCAAATCAAATCAATCAATCAAATGGGTTCACTCACAGGACATCTAAGGCATTTCCAGATCAGCAGTTACAGATGTCAGTTCACCCTAGGGGACATCTGTTCTAAATGACCACAAGGTGTAATCCTTATTTTGTGTTACAACTTGTGTGGAAGTTTTGTACAAAGGATGGCTTTGGGTACAGAATTAACAGTCCTAAACTTAGTATCACAAAACACAGATACATCCAGTGGTGGTTTTTGGCACGGGCGAACTGAGCAGCCGCCCAGGGCGGCATCACATGGGGGGCAGCATAACCACGTGGAAAAAATAAATAAATTTGATAATAAATTTCTATTATCTATCATATTACTGTATGGGGAATTGGCAAATTGGCGCCCCCTGCAGCTGAAGGTGCCCTTGCTTGCTGAGAAGGTGCTGTTTTCAGAAGCTGTGTGAAGAAGGGAAAGAGGAGGGGGGCGCGGGGGACAGTTCACCTCTGGGTCTCTCCCAAATGGAATGGACAAGGGAAGGGGGGGAGTCCACTGTATAGAGCAATACTCTAATGGAATTAGTGGGCTAAAGTCACCTCGACTTTCTTCCAAATAATGCACATTTCATTCATATTATAAATACAGGCCTATAATTCCTGCACGGTTTTGTTTTTCTGATAATCCTGCTCTCAGGATTGCACTTACTCTGCCAGTCACTGTGGCTCATGCAGAGAGGAGCTTTTCAAGGCTAAAGTTGATCAAGTCGTACCTAAGGTCAATCATGTCTCAGGAACGGCTCACTGGCCTTGCTGTCATCAGTATCAATCACTCAATAGGGAAGCAGATTTGGTATGATGACGTTATTGATGATTTTCCATCAAGGAAGGCCAGAAAGGTCAGGTTTTGTTTGCTGTTCTTAGTACAATAGAGGGGGTCTTGCCCAGGGAGTAATTCAATGTAGGACTGCCACCGGATACATTGAAAAAAAAAAGGATGAAGGATTTGTGCTTTTCAGAATATTTATTCTATATTTTATTTGTATATTATTCTTTTATTTTCTTTATTATTCTAAAATAATAAAATTATATTGTTTTTATTTTATATTCTTGTTATTCTCTGCTGTTGTTATGTGTGATTGTGTATATTTTTGCCACTTTTATGTATATAGAGTATATTTATTTAATTTCTGATAACTTTAATTTCTAAACTGTTTGGGCAATGTTGGAGATGGAGATTGTTATAATATAAATATTGCTAAAACATGGCTGTTTGTGTTAAATGTCTTCTTTTTGGAGGGGGGGGGGGGGGGGGGGGGGCTTGGAGGGGGAGTCGCCCAGGGAGTAGTTCAATGTAGAACCGCCACTGGCAGGGACTACAGACCCTCCCCTCTGAACCACGGGGCATGGTTCCGCGGGGCGTGGCCATAGCGAAGGCGAGGGCATGTTTTCATCAGCTCGCTTAAAACCAGCCTGCGGCGGCTGCAGCGTTTAAATCTGTTTATACTGCGCGTTAAAAAATGTCCTTAAAAACAGCAGGCGCAGCGTTGACCCGCACACTGTGGACCACGGGGAACAGGACTCCTCCGGTAGCGAGATCCCCTAAAGTGAACAGACTTTCTACCACATGCAGGGCGTCTGGGGGAAGAAAGCAGGGCCGCGAAAAAACAATAGAACAAAGTTGCGGCTCGGACTCGGACAGGCCGAGTGGCGACGTGCCATCACCCAGCGAGCCGCCTCACACATGTACGACTGGGGATAAGAAGCGACCCAAGGAGCCGGCGGGCGCTCCAGGCGTTACTGGTGTAAGGAGACGGTCTTACACCTCAACGGCAGCTCCGGTGGACCAGCGGTCCTACCTGTGGGCTCGTTACAGTGACATGAAACGGCTGGTTCACGGTAAGCAGGACACCCCCCAACACCATCCCCCTCCTTTTGTCCACTAGTGCCCCCAACTCTCTTCTCTCTCTCTCTCTCTCTCTCTCTATATATATATATATATATGTGACCATCCACGTCACCAGGTCTCCCGGTTCCCAGCAT
Source organism: Toxotes jaculatrix (assembly GCF_017976425.1). NCBI lineage: Eukaryota > Metazoa > Chordata > Actinopteri > Toxotidae > Toxotes > Toxotes jaculatrix. The sequence continues at coordinate 25,026,733 of NC_054395.1, read as the reverse complement.
AAACGATGTTTAGCCGTTAGTGAAAACATTTTGTTCATCTGGGGATTGTGATCATCCTCTTTCTAAGTAGCCAAATCGGACAGATGGCACATTAACGCTGGTTGGTTTTAATGTTCATTATCGAAAGCATTTTGGGATTTAAGTTTGAAGAATTCTATTATTTTATTCTTTAAAAAAAAATGCAATGACAAGTAAATTAAAAAGTCAAGAAGAAGTTTGTTCGTTTGTTCTCCCGAAGTTCTTCGGTGTCGCATCGAAACAGCCCAAACTAACGTTAGCTAACGGTAAACATTAGCTCAGAGGACACGTTTTGTATGTTATTTGAATATCGTAGCCAACAATTGGTGGAAAAAAATCAGAGCAGGCCAGTTCACTAACTTGATATCATTGCATGTCATGCCATCCACATTTGCTAGAAAGTTGAGGAGTTTGGTGTTTTGGCTAGCAGGCTACTTATGGCCGAAGATAGAAATAACAAGAAAATGTAGCCTGAAAAATACATGGGGTTTTTTTTTGGAACATGGAGTCTGATCAAACTACAGAACGCCAGGAAGCTAAACGGAACCAGTTTGCTTGTTTAACAGATAACACTGCAAAGCTGTAATCAAAATGTTTACTTTTCAGAGTTGTTGTTATTCTGTCCGTAGGGTCCTACTTCTTTTAGTGTAGTAGAAAAACCCATGTGTTCAAAATACTTTTTTATTGTAAACTCTTAATCTGTAATCTTTAAGTTGATGGAAAGATTCAGAAAGTGCTTAGCTGCAGTTTGTTGCACATTATTATACATATTTTTCACTGCATTTCTTTTTCTAATCTTCGTATAAAAGTTTTTTTCTCTCACTGACCGCCTGAGTGCAAAGCACAAATTCTCCGCCTAATGGGTTTTAAACCACGCTGATCGTGCACTTCCAGTCAGACTCGTCACTTCGTAGATATCAACTTTTGAAATGTGACTCAGCATGGAAAGAGAGGCATTTCCAGCAGTAGAGCTGCTGGAGGGGAAAACTAGCCTCAGGGCTGGTATAGGCATGTCTGCTGCCCAGCTGCAGCCCTCATTGAACTGTCCCAGGACAGAAGGCCATGGCCCACTGTCCTGTGCACATATTCCGGCCAGGGTGTTACAGACTGTTTCAGGCAGAGATTTTAGACTGTTTGTTTATTCAGTGACCATGTGTTAGCTGCGTGACTGTTGTCCCAAAACAGAGGCTAGTAAAACTGACAAAATAGATAATTAATAGAACCTCTAATACAAGTGGTAATAGCTGCTCTGCTGCCATTCAGCAATACATTAAATGAAATGCCGTTGATTTTTAATAAGGACTGTACAGAATGTTCTTTTTGGATCGACTTAGTTCAGTAAAGAGTCAGTTGACATGTTAGCACTCATTACGCAACCTCCGGTGAGCTTGCCAGCTTCAGTGGATTGAAAACAGCAGTACAGTTACTTCTTTCCTCTCTGCACGATCAGCAGTTTTCATGGTAAAAGAGAATATTGCTGAACCTTTTTACATCAAAATATGAGTCAGTTAATGTGAATGGCCCAATCCTGCCCTCCCTGAAATGAAAGTTTTGGTCTCTTGCTGAGTCACTGGTGTCTCTGATTTGATTTGATCTGTATTTTACTTTTAATCATTTCATTTGAATGAGGATTTCCCATCTGTTCTCCCTGGATCAGACCTGATCCCACCAGGTGCGTGCAAGACCCTGAACTCCTCCGCCATCTACGCTAACAATGAGGTCAACCTGGCTGAAGTGGACATCTACGGCTTTGACTATGACTACACCCTGGCTCTGTACTCAAATGCACTCAACACAATGATCTACAATACAGCAAGAAGTTTCCTCATTGAACACTTCAAGGTGCGTTGTACAGTAGTTTCATCAAATATATTGCCATTATGGCTGATTTTAGATTGAGGTGAATTCATCCATTTTTGTCCTCCTGCTTGACAGTACCCTGAAGGCATCCGCAAATATGATTATATTCCCAACTTTGCAGCTCGGGGTCTTCACTATGACATCCAAAAGGTAAAATCTTTTAAATCACAGTTGTCCCACTGCAGGAAGAGGAGTGTACAGATACTGACAATCTCCTGAAACTCCTGCACAGGGTCTTCTGATGAAGATAGATGCCTTCCATTACATTCAGCCAGGAACGGTGTATCGGTAAGAGGCTGATGTTGTGTTGCTCAGGAATCTAGTTGGCAATGCTGAAATGCTATTTAGCAAACAGTCATGACCATAAATTGTAACTGCTGGGTTTGATCCATATATTCCACATTCATTTTATATGTTCAGTTTCTTTATCTACGTCGCTGCTATTGAAAGCAAAATCACTATTTGCGTTGTCTGATAATGTGTTTCTAAACTCTAGTGCATTCATTTGTGTTTGATGTTCCCAGAGGCCTGAGCCCAGTGCCAGATGAGGAGGTCCTTCAGCTCTTTGGAGGGACTTACCATGTCCCGCTGCAGCAGGACAGTGGCTTTTATGGAAAGGTCAGGAGGGTGTTTTTGTTTTTTCAGAGAAAAAAAATGTTATTGTAGTTTACAGTCACATACTTCAAATATCCATGGCTTTGAGTGTTATCACTTTAAACTAAAGTTCGGTGGAGAGAGCTGCCTGACATTTATCACAGTTATTGCTCTGCTCTCAGATATTTTCTGAATACTTCTGTTCTGTGAAACATGTGTTTGGTTTGGCACAGATGAGAAAGCCCTTCTTAACACTGCGGGTTCAGCACATCTGTTATAATCTCATCTGGCCACTCTGAAACAGGGATGTAGTTCAGGATTAAATCTGTCACTGTCCACGGAGATTTCAAGTGTCAGGCTTTGTGTGGCTTTATTATTACATAAGTCCTGGTTGTGAATTTTGTAATCTCATTTGTTCCATTGTCGTCATGACTCAGCTTGAAGGCAGTGTTTCCGTCCCTAAAAAGCTCGCCGTGAGAACTCTGTGTCCCACAAACTAATTTATTGTATGTTGCGATTTTTTTTTTACAAGTTGTACTCAGTCAATCACAACATGTATAAATCTCTATTGAGTCTGACATTCCCAAAGGTTAATCTGACCTGTTTCCTAATTAGGGGCAGTTTGGGGTCTGATTATTTAAATATATTAGTTTCTGGTCCACCAGGTTTTTGAAGTGCATTCCTGCAGCAGGAAGAGTGCCTCTCCATCTTCTAATCCTCCTGGAAACAGTCCTGTCCAAAATAGTTTTCGTGTGGTGCTAATCTCAGTTGGAGATTTGGCTCTGTTGTCACGGCAGCTTCTTAGTGGGTATAGGTTGTAGCGAAAATGGTTTTTCAATGTGATTAAGAAGTCATTCAAAAGAGCACAGAAACACAATAAATTTTACAAAACATTTATGGCATCCCGTCGTAGACAAGCAGGAGTAATTATCAAGCATTGAAATATATTTCCTGTCACAGGGACCAAAGGTGAAGCAGTTCATGGACATCTTCTCCATCCCTGAGATGACTCTCTTGGCTGTGGCAAATGATTTTTTCATCACCAATGACATTGAATATGATCCAATTCACCTCTTCAAAGACGTCTCTGTGAGTATTCCCCGTGACTCTCACACTCTTAATGTTACATTCTTATGTTTTCAGTTCTGTCCCCACCCTTTGGCTCATACGGAGAAACACACAGAACTAGTTTATTTAAAGTTTTCACATACCGTGCTTCTTCAGCAGGAGGCTTGGGAATTCGGTGAGCTCGGTTTAAAGTTTGCAGTGGACTCTTATGGCTAGAACAAAGAACAATAACTGCCTCTCCTCCTGCAGTTATGGAAACCTACAGCGTGTCCTTTGCTTCATCATAATATAAAACATATTGATTAAAAAAAAACATGCAAAATGTCAGGATCTGAAGCATTTTCACATAGTGGACCACTTATGCTTGACTGACTTAAGCTCTGAGCTGCCTCTCAGCAGAAAATACTCATGCTGGATTAGGCCAAGTGCCACGAAACTGTTGAATAACACAGATCTGTTATGAAAAACCGTTCCTTCTATCTAACACCCCTTTAATACCCAGGAAGCAATCGGCATGGTTCACCTGAAAGGCTACATGTACAAGTGGGTCATGCAAGATCTGGGTGAGAAATCAATTTTTTGTTGCTGTGTCAATTCAGAATATTGCCTCACATACAGCAACGTGACCGTGATGCCTGCTTGCTTCTAACATTTCGTTCTTTTTCTTTATAGATAAGTTCATTCTGAGAGGAGAGGAGACAGATGCTGTTTTGCACCGATTGGTCAGTCATGGAAAGAAGCTATTCCTCATCACCAACAGCCCTTTCAGCTTTGTGTAAGTGTTATCTGTCTGAGGCCCACGTCTTCGCAAGTCCACTCTGACTCATAATAAGTTTTGAGTCAGAGCAGTTGCAGTCTGTTTTACCAAAGTGTTTTTTTTTTTTCGCAGGGATAAAGGAATGATACACATGGTGGGAAAAAACTGGAGAGAGTTCTTCGATGTTGTCATTGTACAGGCAGACAAACCTCACTTCTTCACCGATTGTATCAAGTGAGCACATATCATTCATCTCATTCAGAGATTAGTTTGAATAAAAAAAAATTTAGTAGAGCTCAACAATCACATCAGACTTGATACATTCACATCAGCTTCTTGGTTTGGGGAGCGAGCGCTGCAACATCCTTCAAAATTGTTACTCTTACAGACCGTTCAGACGCTTGGATGGTAATGGAGACCTTCGATGGGAAAAGATAAAAAGTCTGGACAAAGGACAGATCTACAAACAGGTCTGTATTAGTTTAGGCTACTGTCTTACTCCTCCGAAAACTAAATTTTTCCTTATGTTTGAGCCATCTCCTGGTCCTCTAATCATGATGAGGCTTTTTAATCTCTCTCTGTTTAACAGCCATGTTTTTACATGTTAGAACTGTTGCGTGTTTTTACTTGTTGTATTCTGAGTCTTAATGATTAAAGAGAATAGCTGGTGGCTTGTGGTTTTCTTTTGTGTTGCAGGGAAACCTGTTTGACTTTCTCCGACTGACAGGCTGGCGAGGGTCAAAGGTTCTTTACTTTGGAGACCATCTTTACAGTGACTTGGCTGTAAGTGTCACAGCTTGGTGATGTCAACACTGATGAATCACTGCCTCAAGGACCCACATTATAATTAGCTGGTGGAGTTGCGTTTCGAATGGCTTTTCCATGTATTTAATGCACTTTACTTTTGCTGAGTCTGATGCACACACTGCCAGATGTACACCGTCTCCTCCAGTTGCACAATTCTGAAAATTTCCATTGTTGCATTTGGGTGGGGCCAGAGGGAGCTGCAGAGTGAAACTTTTAACACCAGATGGCAGTACAGACTGTCTGTTATTGTTTCAGAAATGTCGAATGAAAGACATGGATTACTGTAAAGAAGGTATATGAACACATCAACAGCCTTAAAATGTATAGATACTTGAATTACTCTTGTGTGTCTAATCAGAAAGAGCAGCAAGGCAAGGCATCTGTATCTGTACAGCACAGACACAATAAAGAAATGCAAATAAAATCAGTTAAAATAAAATAAAATGAGGTTTAAATTCATATAAATCTTCATATACAATAAATAGACAAAAAATATAATAGACCAGAAATACAGTTATAGTCCACATGCAGTGCAGTAATAAGATGTAATGCCCCAAAATTAATGAAATGTAAAATGCCCTTTGTTTGACTGGTTATGCACCCCGCCTCAGGAAATATGTTGCTGCTGTCTTGTTCTTAAATACAGATACTGTATAAATGCTGATTAGAAACTTGGTTACCTGTATGCATGGAAATCTATCTGAGAATATCAGGTTTCTCTTATGAAATCAACTTACTGGAGAAAGTTGACTGTAACCTGGTTACTTAAGTATATATCAACATACTGACTGTACAGGCTTTTTTTTTGTACCAAAGCAATTTCACATATTCTTGCAGGACCTGATGTTGCGACACGGCTGGCGTACAGCAGCCATAGTACCTGAGCTGGAGCAGGAAACCAAAGTGGTGAGCACAGACCGGTATGCTCTGAACCTCACCTGGCTACAGGCTCTAACCGGCCTGATGGAACGCCTGCAGGTGAGAGGTCAATCCCAGGATTGCTTGGAGCTTTTGCTCCATTTTCCCACACAGGCATAACAAATAACAATGATGACACAGCAAAAAAAAAATGGAACAGTCTTTAACCAGCTCCAATCCAACTGTGTTTAGGGTTAAAGGAGACAGATGTTGACCTTTCAAAGCCAGCAGTTACTCATGCTTGGTAAACCTCAGATTGCTAAATTAACTGACGCCAAACCGCAGCCTGCACTGACGCTCAGTTGCAGCAATTTGTCATCGGGATCTCGGCTGGGATGATGACATGTTGACAAAACAGGATGCCAAAAATTGTCCATTTACCAAGCTCCCTCCGAGGCCATGTAACTTCTGTTTGCAAGCCCTTGTTGGCTTGTGATTGGGTTGTGTGAAACTGATTGAACAAAGCATAAACATGCAGTAAAAACTGTGTTCTTACCTTAAAACTAAGGATCAAATTATTATTTATTCAGATTTTCCTTCTATGTATTATTACAGCGTAGCAGGCCTTGATGTTGTTTTCTTTATTGTCTTAGATACATCGGGACCTAGACTCTAAACAAGTTTTTCAGGAATGGCAGAAAGAAAGAGAAGAACTCAGGTGAGTGCCTTTGTCTTAATCCTTCAGTCAATCTTAAGCACCTCCCAATGAACCCAGTGTCCCTGCTTCGATCACGTATACACTGTGGTGCATTTATTGAAGCGCTGGACTTAAAGACAGCTCTGAGGTGTTTGTACTTTACCTGTTAGACAATCTGAAGTACATGAATGCACACATATTTAAAATCATATTAACGTTTACCCTAAATGTTTCTGTCCCAGGGCAATGACAAAGAACTTCTTCAACCCTCAGTTCGGCAGCATCTTCAGAACGTGTCACAACCCCACCTACTTCTCCAGACGCCTGTGTCGTTTCTCAGACATCTACATGACCTCCCTGAGCTGTCTTTTGAATTATGACCTCTCGTACACTTTCTACCCCCGCCGCACACCTCTGCAGCACGAGGCTCCCCTGTGGATGGATCAGCTTTGCACGGGCTGCATGAAGACACCTTTTCTGGAGGAGATGTCTCACATACGATGAAAGCTGTGCTCTCCTCAGTGACTGATAGGATTTCATATTTTAGGCCTGGCGAACACTTGAGATTGATTAAAGCAGGGTTTCTTTTTAGCCAAGAGGGTGCTACACAACTCCTTCCACAGGGAAAAGCAATCCTGTCCCATATAGTGACCCACTTACCCAGTGAATTCACTAGAGGGTGCTGTAGACTTAGCTGCTGTCCAGAGACCGTACAATTCAGATAAACATACTGTGGTACAAGAGTGACAGACACTCTGGTTTTTGCCTCAGTCAAAGGGTTAAGGTTAAGGATTTTAAGAGCAATATTTGGCTACAGTTGCACAAATACAACAAATAAAGAATACAATCTTACATTGATTTGTGTTGATCTTTTGTTAGCCCTCTTGTACTGTACACATCACATTTTTATGTGGGAATCGGTGAGTTAAGTAACCTCCAGATTACTGAATCATGAACAGAATTAGCACAGTCTAGCACTGAAACTCACCTTTAATCAGTTTAACAAATCTAATGAATTTTGCTTATTTTCTCAGTCTTAATTTTCTTCCATTTACTTCATTGGTCGCTTGGTTGCTAGGCAGCCCAGCATCCATTCATCACCACTGTACACAGCATCACAAAGTCATTCACTTCCAGCCGCCTGCCTGAAGACAACAACAGCAAAGGTACTGTACTCTCTGCATGCTTCACCTTGGGGTGTGAACATTAAATTATTCAGGGAGGATGGCTGACATTATGTGGCAGAGGTGAACAGTAGTTGCAGCTGAATTCAAAGATCAGGAGCTGGTTAAGTTTTCATGCGCTGTCCCGTGCAGGGATCATTGGTTTAGATACTATTTGCGCGGGCGGTAAAGCTACACAGACGTTTGTGGTGATTAATTCTGATGCGGGTGATTATTAGTAAACTCTCCACTCTCAACGCATGAAGTCACTGAAATAATTTGATCGCTGTTGCGTGGCTGCAGTGTTTGTTGTCGTGCGTTTGATGCATCTTTGTTGACCAAAAGTTTGGTTCCACGAGACTCCATTTTAATTAAAGTAGACCTTTCGCGCGGTGACCTGTGACATGGCCTTTGAAGCTGGGATTCGTCTTTAGTTATATGACACGGTTAATTTCGCTATTTTCGCTGCACTTTGTCATTAAAAGATAAATTGGATTTCACCTTAGCCTCACCTCGGCAGGTTATAGCTCATTGTTATGGTTATGTCTCGCAATTTAAGTCACATCTTGACAAAAGTAATCATGTTGTGCTTCACAGTTCGCATTTCTAAATAAAATTTAATGTTAGACTCATAGGACTATATTTTTATGGAAAAATTAAACTTTTCAAATAAATAAGACACTATGAAAAGTATGAATAATAGAGTAAAACATTTATTGTACAAAATGTACTTCAATATGAAGTTATTTAATAAATGACAAACTCAAATCATTAGGTCTATTATCACCACCAGGGAGTTTCATTGCTGTTCATTTTTATTTCATAATGCATTTGTATTTCAAAATCCTTTTTTTTTTAACCACTTCACAACACCATTTGACCTTCAGTGATTAACTGCACCTCAACAAAGATTGTGGAGTTGTGTCATTATGTGACATTATCTGTCAGTCTAAACTACGCAGGCTGTTGCTCAATTTTTGGTGAACGTGAGACAACTTTTCCCTCAGGGACTTGCAGGACTTCCTCTTTTCTCAGCAAAGCGCTGAGTGTGTGTTGTTTGACCCTCCAGCATGAGTAATAGACTGCATCTCTTTGCACATCATCACCTCTTTTGGCACATTGCTTGTTGACTGCATATTGCATCCAGTGTTAAATTCTCGTTGGGAATGTTGTTTGGGATGAAACTCAACCTTCACTGTGTATATTTTACTTACTCCATCACTATGTTTTTTCTATTAGTGACATATGAGGAGAATGAGAAAGGGGTATCACTTTGTCTTTTTGTTGTGTTACAGTATCTTTCTTGGAGTTCGATTTTAGTATTAGATGACTTTCCCTTGGTAGCAGTATCCCGTTTTAAACTCTGTTATTGGCTTTGGGCCATATTGATTTCTCGTGGCTGATGATCATCTATCATACCTTTGAATTTACACACATCATAAAGAAAAGTGCTACGAGATGTGTTTTGCCTGTTTGAAAATGCTGCAGTGTGTTTTTTATTGAACGCCTCGTGCTCTTTAACGATGCATCTATGTTTCTGCAGGGCTGACTGGTGTTTCAGTCTATTTCATGGCTCTTTGCCTTCAGTGAATAAGCCAGCACCTGAGCAACAAAAGCCGCCAGGACTAACTTTTCATATCTTTCATATCTGCTGACCTATATAAATGTGTTAATGCATTTGGCAAGAAAGCAAGAAACCCAGAGGGCTCAATTTAAAGAAAAACAAAAAGCTGACAGGAATACTTTTAATAACTCCTGTTTTTGTTGTAGTATAGACTTGCTTCAGTTGATAGAGGAACATCTACAGGACAGTCCCTGAAATGAAATGATTGTGCCAGTTTTAGTTTCTAAAATCAGCCTCTCTTTTGCCAGTGAGCTTAACACCTGGTCCTTGCAAACTTTCATCCTTCAATTCCTCCATCCTGGATTTCTCCAGCTGCACCGCTTCTTCCATTTGCAGTTTCTTTTCCTCATCCTTTCCCTTTTATCTTTCTGTCCATCCCCTTTTCCCTTTTGTGTCCTCACTCCCTTCATTTTCTCACCTCAAAATCTCTCCATTCCTGTCCATGTACAGCCCTCCCTTCCTTCGCTTCCTCGCTTCCAGTTGAGTGCCTCTGTCTCCGTCACTATGCTGGCTATGGGAGGCTGTGCACTCAGAGGTCTGTGTGCTGTGGCAGCCAGTCCCTGCACACAGCAGCCTCTTCTATTATTAAATGTAATGGTACCTTTACTTTTACAGCTGAGCAGCGTTAGGATCTATGCTCAGTGTAGGAAGATTTCCCCGTTGCAGTTGATAGAGTATTCCTTCATCTGGCTTGTAAAACTAAAACAACAGAGAGAGAAACCCCACGGAGAAAGCACAGCCTTACATTGTTTGTTTTACCTTATTATCATTCTTGTTATTCTGCAAAAGCATTCGGAAGCCACAGTATCTTTGTTTACTCATGAAGTTTGTAATCTGCTTAGCCAACGAACAAAGAAAAAGCAGACAAGCTGGTCTGTAGGAATACGGTTAAATCATCAGTCGCCAAACTGTTTTTGTGGCTATTTTTTCTTTAAGGTTATATTAAATCAATAACATAATGGTCATAAGGATAAACATAATCAGATGAACAGCTCTGAAATTTATGTTTGGAGGTTTAAAATTTAAGGTTAGGTAAATCTTTCAGTATGGGATTTCATTTGCATCTTTGTGATATCACATTACTGCAGTCGCACATCCGTTGCATTTAATTGACGCAAAGTGTGATGTACTTGTTTTTGTCTTTCTTCCCTTGACTGCTGCTGTTTACCTGCTTTTATTGTAAAGCGGCTCTGCTGCGATGAAATGCTGCAGCAAGCCCGGAACTAAAAATAACAGACAAGAACATTTCTCTTTTTAATGTCACTTCACTAGTTGCCTCTTTGTTTTGCAAGTGACCTTAAACTTTAATTGATTACTTCCAGGGGCTTTCCATGGGCTGGTCTGTAACGATCTATGTGGAGTCATGATCCTGCACTGTATGAGCAGGGTCTGTTTGACTGCCTCTATATCCAGGTTGTGTTTCTGATTCACAGCCATGTTTTAAATCACTTTTATCATAAGCACCTTCTATAGTCTTTTGTTTTCATTCCGTTTTTCCCAACTGTCCTTTTTGTTGCTTCCATTTTTTATTCCTACACCTGGGAGCTATATATATTTTTTTAGCTCATTCACTTCTATAGCCCATCAAAGGTATGGAGAACCTTGCAGTTTCTCCAGCTATGAGCCTCTGTTGTATTCTGAAGAAACGCTGGGAAGCCACAGAACCTCACCCAGTCAGTTTCTACACAAGCTTTGCCAGATTTCACATGGATTATTTATGTGCTGGTTTATGTGAGGTCATTGGCTGCTCCTGAGACACTTTGCTCTTTCATCATCATACATGTAGGATGCCCCTTTTGGCACTGTGTCAAACATGTAAGTCTATGACGCACTCCTTGGTGGTGCGGCTTACGCCCTCCTGTGCTTACCCAGGCGGCTCTTGCCCCCTTATGTTATATTTTGATGTTTAATTATTAAACCCTTTTGTGCAGTGCAGCCCTGTCTGTGATGTCTGAAATACAAGCCTGTGCTGTAATTAACATAGTCAGTGGGCAAAGGATGAGAAGCTGCATTAAATGAAGGCGTATTGTGTCATTGTGAGGCTGGGGACGCCTGTGCGACTGATGGGAACGCGGAGAGAGAACTGTGTATCTAATCTGACAGCAGTGATATTTCATTAGCAACTGGATTCTGCTGATTTTTTTTGTTTGGTTTGTTTTTCATCATACATTTGTCAACTTCTTCTCCTGTATTTAAAGTTGCAGTGTTGTACTTTCTCATGTGATATCTTAATTATAGAGCCATCCCAGTGCTTTTGCAGGCACAACTAAACAAACAATATTTAATGCTTCATGTTGATACTTAAAGGCCTTTTTTTAGAAATTGGATGCATCATTTTCCTCCCTGTTGAATTATTCATCTGCAGACTGCATTTATGTGCATTCTCTGCTAAGGGGAGGATGTCAGCTGGACCACTGCAAACAGCTTATTAAAGCCAAAGTGTACTGTCTCTTTGATGGGGTTTGAATGAGTCACCCACTCTCTGCCTCTGTATCTGTGAAGCTTCTATATTTATGCTTGATTTTCATCACAAGTTGCCTTTGTACTGTTTCCCATTTAGTAGTTTCAATGCCTACCCCAGTGTATAGGAATAATCTCAGAGTTGTGTTTGAATTCGTTTACTCAGTCCTATACCTCACATCCTCACTCTTTGATGTCAGCCTTATTAACATTCAGAAAAAGTGTCTTGTCATATCTGTATTACCTTGGATTTGAGGCTGTGTGGTTTTAGACTTTTAGTCACTTCTCGGGGAAAGAAAAAAATCTTGAATGAAACATCTGTCCTCATCACCTTGATCTTTCTTGACAGAGGTGACCGGAGAAATATGGATACTGAAAAAGAACCATTACTGAAAAGTTGTTTTTATCAGGCCACATCTCCTCAGTAGATAGACCCAGTCCAACAGCACACTAATCTTTTAATTAAAAAGCTTCAGTTTGATGCAGTGTAATATCATCATGACTCTATTTTATGGTGTGTGTAAGTTACACGCCAGGGAAGCAATTAGATAAAATCATTTGGCACACTATAATTTTTAATGGCCACGTTTTAAAATGCAGGGAATGTAGTAGAGTACTGCGAAACTAGGCTTACTATGTTGCAGTAATCACTGCAGCACAGGGTTTGTATGAACAGGGCTGACATGATATCTGACTATTGATTTATCGTCCCCGCTGGCTCTGTTCAGTCTTTCTCTCTGCTCCCTTGTTTCAAAGAAGAGCAAACAGTGGACAGTTGATGCAGTAAGTTGGAAATCATTTCAAATCAGAACATGACTAGAATTGATGTTATTGCATAAATTGCTGGCTACAATTCATGGATGTTGAGATTGGATAGCCTATCACTTGCTCTTTATCTTTTTCTGCAATTAAACGTATTAGATTTCAGCTTCTCATCACCAAAATACTAAGTGCCAGGAGCTCTTTTTAAAAACATTATTTATGGATTTGTGCAAGAGTGAATTTCCATAATCACATGTAGCACTTAAGGCATGCTAAGGTATAGATCTCTACAACATACTGCTATTTAGCATGCACTCAACACCCGTAACAAATGACCCACCTTCTTCAGATAGTATGAATATTCATGAAATCCACACGAAAAGGTTGTTCTCATTTAAGCTTGAAGTTGACATAAATTCCGAACACTATGTGCTGTTCCTCTCTATAATGATTTCATATAGTTTCCTCTCTGCACCACTGAGCTGTATGACAGATAGACAGAGAACAGATACAGGGGAGGGGTAGTAAGGATGTTATTTTTCTGCAGAAATATGGCTGTGAAGCAGACGTAATGACAAACTTGGAAGGTAACTTGCAATAAACTGCGTTGCAGATACAGATTAATTTGATGTGACTCACAGATTGTCTGTTGCAGGGCTCTAAACACCCCTTTCCTGACTCATCGACACTCCTGTCCTCTATGACACCACAGTGTACTTTTTCTGGGTGACACATGCAGAACTTCTGTCTCTATTTGTGGAGACACCTGCTGTTCCCATGCAGAGGCTCTGACCCCACACATACTTCAGTCCATCAGGTCTATATCTGGCTGATAACAAAAATAGACATCAAACCTCACAGAAGACGTAAGTCATTAGTCATTTCAACTGTTAATGACTTTCCTTGTTAAAATAAAAGTTGATCAGTACCTGTGTAAGTTGTCAAGAAGAAAGTTCCAAATTACAACACAGTAAGATTTTGCAGCTGCTACAAGATTTGCATCACAGTGTCCAGAAGAGGGCACTGTTACTCTGCACTCTGCCCCATGACCATTACTTGTATTGCAGTAATAAATGCACACTCATGCAGACTTACTCACAGCATAGAAATGCCCACTTCCTGAACCGAGTTTCTTCTTGACCTTTTCGGTGCAAACATTTCTGGAATCCACAAACGGTTAACATTAAATTGGTCAACACTGCAGTGGAGGTTGGTGGAAATGAAAGCTATCAAATTTACTATTCCCACCGAGAATTTAAAGCCAAAGGATAAAAACTTGCCCTTTAGCTTTCTGGCATTTCTCCACCGGCCGAGGGATTTAAAGTTGAGTGGTGTCAGGCTGAGTCTGTCTGTGTTGTGGCAAGTCATCTATTGATCACCTGGCATGAAGACAAAGTCCTTCTCGGTCGCAAAGAACCATCCATCACCGAGCTGCCTGGGACGCAGTGGAGAGATAGCATGGCACTGAGGATCCATTATAACTGAAATAGATCTTTAGCTGCAACGAAGATCAATGAGCAACATGTCCCTGTAGCTGTTACCCTCGTCCTGCATCGGATCATAATTCTCTCAGCACAGACTGCCATGATTAACTGATCTCGAAGCTTTAAAGAAAGCCAGTCCATTATTAAGTTATTGGTCATTCCTTAGAAAATTAAAGATGATGCCATTTGTAATTCATAAAATGAGGTAGACTGATAACAAAAACATGAATAATGACGGTCTTGTCACCTACTGATTATAGCCGCTAATTAAATGAAAAGAATGGGCACAATATAGGGAACTGATAATTGCATTCAAACCTCAACAGAGCGGAATATAAAGTAGGATAAGGCTCGTTTGATTTGAGCACATTGCAACAACACCTCTTTTCTTCTGCCCTGTCCACCATAATATCCTGGTCCTCTAATGAGAGACTATGAAAGGCCACAGTGTGTGTGTGTGAGGCTGTTTGTAGCGGCTCCCAGGGGCCTGAGGGGCACGTGACCTCATTGGGAGGAGGACGGTTCAGTTGGCTCGCTCCACTCCTCCCAGTCAGACAGTCAACAACCCTTACTGTAACTTCTTTTCAACTGTGTTATTTTCAGCCGTCTGCTAGATGGTCCAAGACGGTCTAGTCTAAAACACCCAGCAGAGAATGTGAAACTGATGCAAACACTGGATAAACCTAAGAGGACCTGAAAAAGAATGCTGTATATTACAAAGCAAATATTATATTAAATGTCCCTTCAGTCCCCTTGAAGTAACAACAAAGTAAAATGAAGTAACACACCTTGCTCTTTTCTGTGTCGACTCGACAGGCAATTTGAACCATCCAAAACTAACAAATGGCTTTAAATAATCACATCTGTTGTGGCTTCAGTCATGCACACTCATGCTCAGTCAGCCACCGAAGCTGGAAAAGTGTAATGAAAATGAAATGCTCGCAGAGATATGGCTCAGCTTATTTCCTTGTGCTTCAAAGCACAATTGCCCTTTGAATATTCACTCCCTTCAAATATTTGTATGGTACCCCTTCCTCCGCAAACTCACCCTCTCCAAATAGCCAAGTGTATGTGTGCTCCTTGTTCAGTCAAGTATCTGGAAAATATTTACAATGTATACAGCGGCCATAGGCAATGTGTTCACTGCAATACAGTATAAATATTGTGGAATGATTAACCTCGTCCTTTAAGGGGCTGTTCACCAGCTCAACTTGTACCTTTTTAGAGCAGAGGTCCTCTCGTCACAAGAACATCCACTGCTCGGCCCCTTCACCCCAAATATTAATAATAAATTAATGGATTGAATTGGTAATAATAACTTCATGCCTTTTTAATATGTGCGGTTTATTTCTGATAACAGTTTGAGCCTGAAGCATCCTACAAAATAATTACGAAAACATTTTATAGCATTACTACAACTTTGACTGGAAACTGTGTGCTAACATAGGATCCCGACACTTATAGTAAGAGAATGCCAGAGAAAATGAACATTTCAGGGCCTTTAAGTTGATTATTTTTATATCTGATTTGGGGCCAGTAAACATTCTGCTGCTCTCAGTTAAAACCTGAAGATTAAGGCTCTTTTGCATTGCTGGCTCTGTTTTGGTTTCCTTACCCTGGAAAGCTCTTTTTGCACCTTGCTTGAAAAGTGTTTAAAAAAATAAAATAGTATAAATATCATTTGGTGGCAGAAATCATTAATGCAGGACAGGGTTTATCCAAAGTAGCTGATAATGATAATAATGATCATTTTAATGAGAATAAACATAGAGCATACTGCTGCATTTTATTATTTTCTATTTGAATGAAGCTTTTGTTGAGCCAGCAAGGCTACACTTTGCCCTGAACCTCACGCTGCTTCGTAGCAAAGCTGAATTATGGTGTTTGTCCAGCTTCAAACACATTAAACCCCTACATTTAGAAAATTCAGTTTCTTTTTAAAAGAACTGAAATGATAAATCGCAATATCACCTCCTTAACAAAGGCTTTTGCACATGTTTAATCAGTGTCTGCTTCTCTTTAGACGGGCACAACGTTGATTTATTCCTTAGGAGCAAATTTCCTGCCCCATGAAGTCAGAGCTGAGGATGAATGAATGATCTTTGCCTCTGCTCCGTCCACTCCTCAGCCCTTGTATACCACACACCAGCTCTGCCTCCACATCCCTTTCCACAGCATAAACTGGAAATAAATTATTGGGCTAATGCGGCTATACCCATTCAAAGATTCAAGTGGGAGGAGGAATCCCACATCTGTTTATACTTATAGAAATAATAACATACATCAGTCTTTGCTTATGGAATAAACAAACACTGATGCCTTTTATATGATTTTAATTATGATGTTTATTCTTTAGTCATACATAAAACAGGAGGCAAGACCAATTTACATTTAACTTGCTGAGACGGAAGAGTTTTTCTGTGAAAGCCTGTATGTATTGTCAGCTGTGTGGTGTGTTTTGTTGTTCGTCTGGGTTGATGTTTTGTTGATGTTGCAGTATCAGTAGTTCCAGCAAGTCTGACAGCATGGATATTGGGGGAGGGATCTCCATTTCTTTTGTCCTCTTGAGAGTCTTCCTGCCCGTCCACTTCCTTTAAGACAACGGAGGAGCCAGAGCTGCTTAGAGGACTGGGCCATGTTCCTGAGGTGATATGATTAAAGGCCTCTTGTCTGGAGCTCACCCATTCAAATGCCTCGCACACGCCACAGCTGCTTTAGTTAATTGAATTGTCAGGAAAGCAGACAGGACTGAAGGTAGCACCAAGACTGATGCACTGAATCAATAGAGTGGCACTTAAATAAAGTTGGGCTGCGGCTGTGCCAAGGAGCTGAACAGTTGGCAGTTTGATGAAGCAAGCGGTTTCTGATTTCAGCTAATGAAACGTATTTGAACTGATGGTTCGGTGGGAGATTTCTTTTCATGATATATAAGATAGATACAGTTTTGGAGTTTTAGAGAACATGTTCACGATTATTAACAACTTTGAAGTGGTAATCTCACATTGTTTTATTCAAATTCTTGAAATTTCTTGGGTATTTCTTCTTTGCAGTCTTTTTTCCAACTTACTTATGGATTCTAACTAACTACCATGTGTTATACTGCGGCCTTATTTATTGGCAGATATTTGTGAATTGTATCATATTTGTTGTATTTTCACAGTGCCTTTTTAACATCTGTCCAAGGACAACAGATGCTGGCTAAGTCAATAAGTAAACAAGAATCTACAGCCATGCTGGAACTGCAGTGGTGCTTTGAGCTTAATGCTAACATCAGTATGATAACATGCTAACCTTTGCTGATTAACACTAAACACAGAGCACAGCTGAAGCTGGACAAATTAGAAAAAGTAAAAAAAATTTTGTAATAATGACTGAGTCAACCTCAGGGTGGCACTAGAGGTCACAGAGGATCACCAAAGTCAGCAGGCTTCAAAATTTCACAGTAATCCATTCAACAGCTTTTTCGACTTGTCAGTCTGGACAAAAGCAGAGCCATGATGCTAGCATATAGCTGAGGCTGAAAACTAATTTTCCAATATGTCAACCAAATTAAAAAAAAGTCACTATAAACAATGAATTCTCTGTCAGCCAAAGATCTTTCCAATAAAACAAAATGACCACATGGCCAAGAGACATAGTGAGGTCCATTACCAAGCCAGTCAAGGACTGGGATGCTGTGTTGAAATGTTTTTAGAAAATTGCAGTCTCAGAGGAAAGGGGTGATGTAATTGGGGAGAGATGATGTAATTGTCTATCAGCATGATTGTGCTTGTTTGGTAGGCCCATTGATTAATTAAGTGCCTGTCTGCGCAGTTACTATGAGCACTTTGCAGTTAATGTGATGAGGACATCATTGGTCCTTGGGGAGACTATAGCCCTGGCTTGGTGAGATTTTATGTTTTTTAATGATTTGGGGGTAAAAGTAAGTGTTTTCAACTAAAACCTTTAGGACAGCAGACTCTGTCCTGCGTAACACTGACCAGTCTGTTTCATCCAACATAGTGCAAATGCTTTGGAAGTGAATGTCTATCAGACAGCTTGCTGACACTCTGGACCGCAGTCCTTCTTCATTCAATAACCCACGGCAGCATTAATGCATTGTTGTCACTGCTGCCAGCTTATCAGACTCAACAACCTGCTAAAGGAGAGTCTCTGTGTCCAGACATTTACTCAGTTTAATCAATGAAGCTAATAGTAATGCAGGGAAAACTCTTGTGCCACATTAACCTTCCTTTTGTGTGCGTATCAGAGGTGATGGGCTTACAAAAGAAAGAATTAGGAGGGAGATGAATGAACAGATTAGAAACTTGTTCAGAGGTCATCGCCTACAGTATGCAGGAGTGGAGCTGTTAACCCGGAGCGAGGCTCTGTGATTAGGACATCTGTGAAGAATGATGAGCTGTTTGTCTGACTGGCTACAGCTTGTTTAACCAGCTGTCTTCCAGTGACAGAGAGAGGGAGAACTAGTGCTGCAAGACTTGTTTTAAGCAAACTCTCACTATGCCAAGAACTGCTCTGTGTTTTGCCTTTGGCCATTTTTTAAATGGCCAAAGTAACTAAGAATTTACTTGTGTGACCTGAGTCATTGTGGTGTGTGGTTTTAGGGATTATGGTCAATTTAAAAAAAAAAAAAAAAAAACACACCTGCCAATGTCTTCTCTGTGAACTTGGAGCTTAAGAGGGAGGATCTAGCCTGTAAGTGAGAAAGGCTGCCACCACACTCCTGGTTCCCTGGGAGACTGGCATGGTCAGCAGCCCTCACTCCAGCCCCCCTCCCCCTTTCCTCCCGCATCCTCCCTCATCCTATTGCCGTTTCTCCCCCTGTTTGTGAAGGAGGCGTGCGATTAAGGAAGAGGCAGGGCATGTTAGCCAAGGCTGGGGGAGTGGAACTCATACATCAGGCAAAGCATACAAACACACAGATTCACACACACGCACACACACACATGCTCAGTCAGCGTAAGTGACACAAGTGCTGGCTCCATTCAGCACTGAGTTGACTGACTCACTGCTATCCATTAGCCAGCATGCCGCAGAGAAAGAGGAGTTTCACTTTTGGAGCCTATGGAGGGTAAGAATGAATATCCTAATAATCAGTAGAATAACTAAACCTCTCCACGGTTTGTGTTTGTATGATTTTGAGTATATGTGTTGGTGTCTCTGTCTCTGTCTCTGTCTCCCTGTTTGATGACAGTGCAGATTCTGAGTCTGTATTGCTGCCTGCATGTCTGCCGTTTTATTTATTAGATTTTTTTTTTTTTTACCATAAATCACACCTTATAATGCTGCTGTTGCTGCTTGATGATGAATCACAAAGGATTGCATTTTTGTACAGTGATGGCGAGGTATCAGATGTAGAAGCATAAACAAGATAAGGTTTGTACATCTGACAAAATCAGCAGAGAGAAAAGTTGCACAAGCAAGTGTAAGCATACTTTAAATGTTTGCTCGCACTCATACATACAGTGTACAAACAACACACACAAAGGTGTCACTGCATAGTATGTTTGTGTGTGGTGGATTTTGTATTTGTATAATATGTGTGCACGCTGTATGCAGTTAACTTGTTTTTCTGGTTGCCTATGATATAGGATGCATTTAGTGTTTATATGTGCCGAACAGTTCAGTGCTGTATTTCTCTGTATTTGTGTGGCCCCGCTTCAGACTTGACAGATACTGAACAGTAGACACACAGTCAGCACAGACTTTTTAATGGTCAAAAGGTGAACAGGTGCCCCACTGCAGCTGCATGCCTGACTGCCTTTACTCAAGGATATGTGTTGGATGGTAAACTCAAGACAGTCTGGAAATATACCTTTATCTCACAGCCAGTGCAGACGCTAGTTATAGACAGAGTGGGCTGTGCTGCAGTTTTTGTGAAATTACCACAGTTGTGGCTGACATCAGTGTCTGTGGGTTGTCGCCCAAGTGGTGCCAGAATACTAATGCACATGTATTATGAGTAGGTGGGTGTTTAACTGATACACTTCATTTGTAATTGAGCATTGTCTTTAGCTGGCTGAGTGCAGCAGGCTTCCAGAGAGTCAACTGTAGTGTCGAATGAGTTCAAGCCCTCTTATTCACCTCTAATTTAGCTGTTGCCAGAGCTATTGTCTGCTGAATTTCTGTCTTGAATGAAAACACCTCGTCACTGGATCATTTCCCTCACAATTTTTGGGGATGTCTTCAGCTATGTTGCATTGGGTGCTTTGTTTGTTTTTGATGGCATGATACTTGAAGTATAATCCACCCAAATTTAAATCCTAAAAAAGGCTAAATATATCTCAAGTTGAAATATTAAATTGTTGTGTTGCGCTGGATTTAGCATTCCGTCTTATATGTGAAGTATAACGTTTTGAATAAAATATTAATGATTCATGAATATTGGATTTAAAAGGAGATTTTCTTTCAAGTAAATCGTCCCTCTAATAAGTACGAAATTAAATAGTTCTTTCAAGCATCATAGGACGTGATTGGGAATTTACAAAATCTTTACAGTAATTTGGCATGAACAGTTCCAGTGAGCCACCATGTCTGGATTCAACGTTCAACGTCCGCTTTCTATATAAAGCAAACAACTTGCGTCTCTCTGTTTAGCCCAATGCCATTGTACTTGGCATTTCGATAGGTCGGTCTGATTGCTCACATCAGCGGGTGATCTGTAATACACTCTGCCCCCTGCATCCCACTGGCATTCACTGAAGGGAATGCAGCCCCACTGTTGTCTACAGATCAGTCTTTCTTTGACACAGCATGATTTATAATTTTGGCATCAAATATCAATGGGACTGCCACTTAAAATGAGTTGTTATGTGTTAGGTTTTTGTTTCACATTGTTTAGGTCATGGTCTTCTCTTCTCAGTAAGAATACTTTACTGGCAATGCTGGATACTGTAATTGGCAGCAGAAATGTTCCTTAGACAAATGTGATGATGTTGCAACAGTGAGCTTTCATATCCTTTTATTCAAATGTCTCTTAAGTATTCCTTCTACTTTTAAGAAAACTGGACATAAATGCCTGTTGTCACATGAGACATACTGTAGCTACTATATTAAGCGTAGCTTACGGTGGATGTCTCCTCATAAACCATGAAATCATGAAATAAACACAGAGCTGTGACCTGTGTCTTAGATGAACTGAATGCTGTCGCAGTCGCCTCAGTGGCAGGAGCTTCAGGCAGCATGAACAATGATTCTGTATGTTGTCCCATAGAAAGACTGGAATGAATGCATGTCAATCCTGTTCAAAAACAACCGCGTGGAAAGACCCACATTGTTGTAGTTTTAGTTGGCATTCTCTGGTCAGCTGATTTCTTCAAGTAAACAAGACCACACGCTGTTTGTTGAAAAAGTTATTCCCAAGTGTTTAGCAGCTAATGGTAATTTGATCATAATAACATTTTGTGAAATATATAAATATAAATATATGTGTGTATAAGATTGTGGGTCATATTTATCTGACTAAAAGTCCCAGTTGACTGTGTTTCAAATTGTTTTGTGTAGTTTGTGTCTCCATAACGAAAAAGCATTTGAACTGCTCGATCATTTTTAAGAACGAAAGACTTGAAGCTAATGAAAAACTTTGCTTATTTTTACACCTAGTGTTGTTTGAAAAAACAGAAAGGAAAGCTTTTGTCTCTGTTTGATTTTTGATGATCCAGTGTCTAAGGCTTATTGTATTGAATATTGCACTGTGGACAACAGAAAGACAACACAGAGAGGGTCTTTTTGTTCGACAAAAGCAAATGTTTGCATGACAAAGGATGATTAGACCGCAAGGCAGGGCTACTTGAGAACAGGAGGCCATTCAAGTACCTTTCCAAGGGCAGTGGCAAAACAAACAGGAGATGTAGGGCAACCAGAGGGCTCTTCATTGCCTACTCAGTCAGTTCACCTTGCATATTTACTTTGACATTCACATTCATATTCACAATGACGAGCCACCTATGAAGAAGAATAGGGAGGGAAGGCACTGGGCGAGCTGCAGTTAATTATCTAATGCTCACGGGGCTACAAATCATTAATTTAAATTTTCCCTGAGAAAAGAATAAAAACATAAGGTATTTTCTGTTGTAGTGTTGTGCTCTGTAGGTCCCTCTGTGCTCCATATGTCCAGCTTGGAAATACAGAACAGTATTATCTGTCCCTCATCTAGCCAGTTCACCTGTCCCTGCATCTTCCATTCTTAAGTAAGAATTGTCAAAAATGTTTATATCTTGATCTTCCACCAGATTTTATCAAACAAGGAGGTAACATGAAGTCAATAACCTAAGTCAACATTTGCTGTAGCCACAACAACAACAACAACAAAAAAGAAATCCTACGGTGGTTCGTTGATGAAATAGCTTGTGAAGCAGCTGAACAGCTTTAAGTGTATATTAACAGCAATTCATTGCAGATATGATGGCACAGTGACAAGGAGAGTAATATGGAAACGAGGAGAGAAACTCCAACAACTCAAAAAAAGTCCCACGTTAGGAGCTGTAACACTACTGAAACCTGAACAAACGTACATTTTTAACATGGCTGATCCAGTGAGTTTGCTGTGATGTTGCCACGGCTAAACTGAGAGCGGGGCACAGTCATCAGTGCCTCAGTATTATCAGTGTAATACTGTTAGCAAAACAACATTATTCTTCTTGGGGTCCAGACATATAAAAAAAAAATATCATTACAGTTATATTAAACTGGTTCAGTGAAACTTCATTGAGCTACATGCCATCATAAAATAATAGAACACTAATCATGACAATAACAACAAAACACAATGTTTTTGATGTAATAGACATTGCAGTGCCTGCTACCAGAATTACCAGTGTGTGTGTGTGTGTGTTTTCATATACACTGTATCCTACTGTACTGTAGCTAAATGAGAACATTCAGCCACTTTATACTCATTTCTCTGTGAATGGGCGCATTCAGCCCACGCTGGGTCGACATACAGCACACAGTCTGATGATCTGGTCACGTTCAGTATTGTTTGACAGCGTGTCTTATTACTACCCTGAGCGTTATTTATAAAGAAAGTGTTGAGTATTGCTCAAGGCCTTGTGTGTCTCTCTGCTGATCTATTTTTGACAGTATCAAGTACATCGTGAATGGCTGCAGAATCAGATATTATATAGGTGTTAATGTGAAAAAGACCTTATTTAGAATGAACTGAGTTAGCTGACCTCTCTTGTTTTTGTCAGTGTGTGTGTCCACCACTTTGGTCCAGACTCAAATGTCTCAACAATTATTTGATGGATTGCCATGAAATTTTGCAAAGACGCTCAGGTCCCTCAGAGGATTGACTGGTGATCCCCTGACTTTTCCTCTAGCACCACAGGCAGGTTGACATTTTTGGCTTTTAGCGAAAAATCTTGACAACTGTAAGATGGATTTCCAGGAAATTTTGTTCTGTACACACATTTATTTCTCCCATAGGATGAATTGCAAATACTCTGGTGATCCCTCGACTTTTCATCTTCCGCTTCTAGAAACTCTTGAACCTTGTTGAACCTAAGTGGAGTTTTAATGCAATGATAATCCTATAATGGTTGTTTTCCTAGCTTACCGTGACAGAGTATGTGCAAATTTTGAATGAAAAGTCTGTTCTTTATTGGGGAGACCACAGAAAGGCAGTGTGACATTCTCACCTCTGTTTTGGATGGAGAGTATTAAGCCCAAACTGGACGGCAACAAAGGACTTTAGTCAGCGTGTTCTCAACTCGTGCTGTGTAAACTGGGTGTAACACTGACTCCAGCAGAATTTATTGTAGCCGTAGGGAAGAGGAATAATTTCTGTGCAAGCTGGGTTCTTGGATCACGCTCTTAGCATTATTTTCACAATATTATTAATACAAATGGCTCTCATTTAAAACTGGTGTTATGATTTATGGACTACCATCAGTGACCTTATACTTCTGTATGATGCCTCTTTTTCTAAATAAATATCAATGTCAGAAGGTTATTTACACATATTATTTTTGTGTTTACATTCTTTTTTTGTTTTTCTACTTGTGAAAAATCATACAGGACATAAATATAACACCCAGCAAACCTTTTAAAAACGCGAAACAGTGAAAGGCTATGTTAAACGGCTTGTCTAAGTGATCTTTCAGGTACAGTCCCAGGCATTTTAAGATGATTTGTTTGGGTGTGTGTTGGTTTCCATCAGGATTATCCTAAAATGAGAGTGCTTCTTGTATTTCAGATATAAAATTAGCAGAGCAGGAACATGTTACTGCAGCAGATTGGTGGCTGAATAACAAACTTGTTTGCTTTAAGCTGGATTTCCTCCGGGCTGACTCCTCAGCCCTGTCTGGTGACCTACTTGCCATGAGCAGTGTTGCTGACTTGATATGTACCACAGGCCTCAGCTAATTTCTGAAGTGAAGAAAATTTTTCAAAGTTTAGCTGGAAAGCAGGAAATTACGAGCTACACTTAAAGCCAGATCAAGTTGAATGAACTAATTGTCAAGTGTCACGGCTGCTGACACGGTGATGGCCCAGGGTTTCTGAGACCCGCCTTTAGCCTTCTTATCCCTTGCTGATGATTGTTTCCATGGCAACCAGCTGGATACCTAGCTGAGAGCGCAGAGGAAGCATGAAACACAATTTGCCAGTATTTGGCTACCACCTGCTGAGCTCTCCCTGCCATGTTGCATTCCTAAATGCAATGGTTCATCTTATCTTTTTTTTTTCCTTTAAATAAATAAATAAAAACTAGGCTACGCACACTGTTTTCACTGTGCAAATATGAGTCATAGCCCACAAATGCATTAGCACAGGCAAATTTGTTTTAGCCTACATTTGTCCACGCCAACCGTTGTTCTCATAGAGAGGGACAGAATATTCTTTGTCTTTCTGATAAGGCTGAGAGTTTTTCGCGACTTGCTGTTGTCAGCTCTTCTGCTTCTTCTTTATCTGTGCGCTGCCCTGCTCAGTCCAGGTTTGTTTTAATTTAGTAATGGAATGTGGTACAGTGTTTGAATGATTGTTGGGTGTACGGTTGTTTTGGGTGATTCCTTTGATTGATTTGGAGTAATGGCATTTTCACGATTATTAGGCATACAGATTCCGTTCTTCAGTAAACTCTTTCCTGATCTCAGATGGCACACCTGAAGTGCTTCAGAAAATCTTGAGATAAATTGTGGAATGTACAGCGACTGATAGGAATGAAGGCAAGCAGCTTTTCTTGTGGCGTCCATATTCATTTTTCTTGTCCCTTATCTGAAAACAGCCATCGTCAGACTGCTTACAAAGCCCTTCTTTAGCCTGTAGCTAGATGTCAGACAAGTACAATGTTGGTATGAGTGTGTAGCTACATGTTTTAGCAGCTTAACACAAGAAAGGAGAATATAATGTTCATTTTATAATCTTAATAAATCTTGGTCGATTGATCCCTTATCTGTCCTGGTATGTTGACAGGGGGTCTCAGCTCTGGGCTATCAGGTTCTGTTTTGCTTTATTGCAAATTTCCTGTATTGGTTTTGGTATTTCAGTTTGGAGCTTTTATCCAATCATCTCGACACACCCTAGTTGATTTCATTTTATGGGAATTCCATGAAACCCGAGAATGGGCGAGCAGCGCAGGATGAGGTTTAGAAAATGTTATTCTTAGTGATGCAGTACATATGAAAACAGCTTTCCCCTCCTCACACTCAGCTTCGCAAGAACAGAACCGACATCCCATAAGTATTTTGGCTCTCCCCCAAGGACCAGTATACATTCCACTTAAGATGGAGCACTTCTTTATCCGTACACATGTCTGTGTGGCTCAGTGAAATCAACACTGGTGGTAGATTTGTGATAGAACAGCACTACCGAATCCATCACAGTGTCATTGTAATGTCTCATGGTGTCCTGGGGTTGAAAATGATGAGTGATCTTGTGCACTGAGGGAAATCACACGACAACTTACTGTAACAACACAAGTCTGTTGATTCGTGTCGTGACTGCACAGTACAGTGAACAAACAAACCCCCCCAGGGTCTGTTTCCTCTCACTAACACAGATACTCAGAATGAGGAAGCTTTAGGCTTTCATTTATCTTTTGAGAACTTCTCACAACAAAAGCAGAAGTACAAGCATTTTTACTTCTGGTCCTAACGTTACCTCTTTAGGGATTTCTTGTTCTCAGTGACGTTTAAATTTCTTCTTCATGTGAATGAAAACAGAAGCTCCTTCTGTTGACTGATTTTTTTTTTTTTTTTTTAGTCATGTTAGAGCCATGACTCTACAGGTGGCAAGTGTCTGTCCGTTCATCATTTTGGTCCAGATTAAAATACCTCAGCAGCTGTTTGTTAGATTATTGTGAAATTGTGTACAGACATTCATGGTCCCCAGTGGATGAATTATAATGACCCTGGTGATCCCAGGTCTTTTTTCTTGAGGACTACCAACACATTGACATTTTTGACTTTTAGTGAAATATCTCAACATCCACAAGATGAACTTCCATGCGTCTTGATTCAGACATTCATGTTCCCTTCAGGATGAATTATAATAACACTGATGATCTTCTGACTTTGTATCAAGTAGTTTTGTTTATGACTAAATACTTAGTTAATGTCACTCTCAGCTGAAGTTTGTGGTTAGCTCTAGTGCACTGAACTATGATTGTAAAAATGGTAAACATTAGACCTTCATGTTATCATTGTCATTGTGTGCATGTTAGCATCCTGGAACATGCCAGAAGACTTTCAGTCTTGTTTTCACTCTTGTTTCTGATACAGCAACAGTGACTACTCTTTCCAGAAATGGTTGTTTGATCCTTTGGGTGTTGCTGTGTCATGCTAACTAATAATGTCCAGGGAAACATGAGTAAGAGGTCTGACCTCTGGTGGTGCAATAGTCAGACACAGGGTGGACAGAATCATCACCAAGAGGGAAAAAAAACAGTGGAAAAACAATCTGATAGCTTCGGGATTATTTGTGTTATCTGTCTCCATTTTGCTGTTTTGATGGTGTATCAACCTGAGAATTTCTGAGAGGTCGACAGACTGCACCAGAGCCATGAGAGACATTACTGAGCATTCCCTTTCTCCCATGTCACCACCACCAGCTATCACACGAGACAGGCCTGCAGCCATGTGTTATTCACGGGACAACAGTTATCAGTATCAGATATCCACTTTTTTGCTGGAATTCTGAGGTAAAGCGCGGCATCTCGAGGGAAGTTGTGGTGTGTGTTTACGACTGTGATGTTTTCTGATTACCAGGGTAAAAGTGTTTTGTCCTTCCTGTGTGTGAGGTTGTTAAAATCCTGCCTGGACCAAATATCATGATGAATGGCTTTCTGGTTGACGAAGCAAATGGAAAGCCTAGTTTGTCATGACTTTCACCTGCCAGACGTGAGGCTATTTCTCCTGTACACACAGTGCCATCTATTGGCAGGAACAGGACTCTGCATTCTTCTCTGAGGAGTTCCCAATCCTGCATGATCTGGTCATTGTTTCCAGTGATTACTGCTCAAATCTGTTTATCCAGAGTGACTTAAGGACAGATGATAGTTTGTTCTTGACTGTCAGTGAGTAATGAGCCTCATAGTGCAGATTCAAACCAGGACAAGATTCATTTTGTCTCAGGAAAACTCCAGGCTAGTAAACATCCTTTCATCCTTGGAATTGCTACTTCAACAGATGGCAGGAGTTATTTCAGGGTAACCCAGCCCACTGGATAACCAGCCTTCCTCAGTTCAGTGGACTTTTTGTAAGTGGAAAGGATGGTCCACTATGCCTCTGTACTTTCCACACTTAAATTAGTCTAAGTAAACTTAGACACATGCAGACAAGAAAATGGAAACTATTAGTGAGTGTGGGATTGAATCACATGCCACCTGGTGCTGATGTATTCAAATTTGTCATGTCTTTCTTGCTAATTTGATTTATTATTAGTATTGTTGTGGTTTTTTGTTGGGTTTATAGCATTAGCATTTTAACTTTTAATATTCCTCACCTTGTGGTTTTCAAAGACTTTGAAATGGTGACAAATTTCAGTCAATTTTAGTTTGACACAAATGATCTCTAAAATAAAGGCAGCCATCGAGTTTTAATTTGTAGGTAGTTAGTACTGTTTATAAAAGCTGTTCTTCATTTTGTTTTGTTTTTGTTTTTTTTCCAGAGTGGACAAGACATTTTCCAAGGCCAGAAGCATATGGTGAGTTCTTCTGGTTCTGTTTTCTTTTTGTCATTAAACAAGGTATATTATGACACAACAGCGTTTTGAGACTGAAGGCAAAGTATAGTCATCTAAATTGTGAGTTACTAAAAATGTTTTTCATTTTGATAAACAGTGGATTATAGTTCGTAAAGCTTTTAGCTTTCTGGTGTGGTGTTTCATGTCACTGACTCAGACTGGCCTTGTAGGTTTTAAATGTGTGAATCAGTCCACCGAGTAGAGTGTGAGTAAGATGAATGAGCCAGTAAAAGGTAGCGCAGATGGGCAGCGGTGGGGAAACTGATACCCAGTCCGTCCTGCCATCTCTGCAGTGCTGGCAAGGTTGAAGCACTGCTGTGTGTGTGGCACGTGGAGACAGGCAGAGAGCTGAGCGTGCACACCTTCTGCCACTGCAGATAGACCGCTCCGTTTCTGAAAGCTTTAGGTGTGGTGGCACGAATGTCTGGCCCTCATCCCCCTCTGTCTGACTGCAGCAGATTAAACAGTGCTTCGCTGCAGCATCATCTTTGCTTCCCTCTGGAATACAGATACAGGAGGATCTCTTTTACCAGCTAGGCCTGCGTTACTCAGCAGTAGCAAGGCTTTTTTGCAGAGACTGCAGTTTGGCTATTGGGCTACTACTGCAACAAACCGCACATCACAGTGAAGGAGAAGACAAGAGACTGGTGGAAAATAAAGATGAAGAGGAGAATCTAAAAAAGGATATAAAACCACGCAGGAAATGAAAGAATTGTGGGTGTGAAGAGGAGGAAGAAGGATAAAGGAAGTGAGTGGATGAGGTGATGGGAACAGGAAAGTGTGATGTCTGCAAAACAAAATGCATGTAGTGTTCAGCAGAGTCACACTTGGTCCTCTCTGCCATTCCACAGCTTGATTAATTTGGAGGATCCTTCCCACTGTGTTAATAGAACTTGAATTATATTGCGTAATCATCAGTGTTCATGCTCAGCACGACAGATCAATTTCTGAAAAACCTGGGGTGCTAGGACGAAGCAGCAGTGAAAGTGGCATCGCAAAGTTCACAAACAGCTGCTTTTAGAGAGGATTCTTCACTATATTGTGCCTAAGGGCAAAAGTTAGATTAAAAAAAAAACGTCAAACAAAACCTCTACAAAGGAGAGCCAAAGTCAAACTCTTCCTTCAGGTACTGTATGTTGGACAGGATGTGACTGGAATTTAGAACAGTGGGCTAAAATCTCCAACAGGCAAACCTTAACAGAACAACCCTGCAAAATGCCGTGCTCCCCTTTCCGAATTGGAAGGCCACGAAAATTCTGGTGAGTTTCTTTTTTTTTTTTTTTGTCTTTAATCTGCCTTATGATTGCTTGGATAAATGCACGACTCAACAATTAAATGGTACATAAGAATGTACTGTACCTGCCTGATGCATCCATTCCTCCTCAAATGCCAATATTCAAGGGACGATCGATGAAACCAATCTGTGTATTCCTCGCAAAAGACCCCAATATACTGAGGATTATCTGTATCATTTCATTATCCCACTCTCACATTGATGCTTTGTTTGATCTATAAAGGTAACAAGTTAAAAAAAACACTGTGTTTGTAGTCTGTGAGGGAGGACGTCTAATCTGCTTCATGTAGTTAATGTCAGGAATTGTTCGGTTTTGATCCCTCAGTTCTTGTTGTTGATTTAAAGTTAAATGATCATCTTCCATCTGGTCATCATGGGTCATACACAATAAACAGATGATCCTCAAGCCCCGTCTCCGCTCTCTCTGGGGGAGGCCTGTAATTGGTTGTAATCCTGTCTTGCTAAGCTCCCCTGATGGGAGGAAATGGAAGAGGAGGGTTAGTGTGGATAATGGCTATACTGAGATGTTGTATAAGAGTCTCTCTCTCACTGTCTCTCTCTTTCTCCTACACACATGCAAACATATATCCAGACACAAAGTGCACTCTGCCTCTCCATCCCTGGAGCATGATGGATTATTGTGGCAGGCTGTCCATTGTATAACTTCCTGCCCGTTCTTTAAAACAACTTGGCCACTGATCCGACTGTTTTATCCATGCTTCAGCTCACCTGACCTTCAGTCAGGACAGGTCTGCATTTTTCAACCACCCTTGGTTGCTATTTTTTCCAGAAGAATTCAGGCTGGATGTTAAAGAACTTGACATCAGTCAGGATTTCAGCCTGACTGTGTTTGAGAATGCAGTAAAAATGAGCAAGGAACCTTTTCACCGATGCATCACACTCACTGTTTTTCTTGAAAAATGTATATTTTCATTAAAGGATGGCTGCTGTGTAGATTACCATGACCTCTGCCCTCTAGTGGTAAAAAGCTGGGAACATGCATGCTGCTGGTGCAGTCTGATAAACTGGCAAAATCAGACTGCCAGACTTTTCCTCCTGTGGCAGTTTTGACGACGTGTGCCACCTTTTTTTCTTTTCTTTTTTTTGTAAGAGTGATCAAACACCTACTTTTATGCTCAGTAGGCAATGGTGTTCCAAAAACAGGTTATTTTGGTACTGTTGAATGACCTTGCTATTTATTGCAAATTGTGTGATGCAATTCCTCATTCTATTTTTATGATGCTGTCTATCTTAAGTCTAGGTCTGTTTCATCCTTTGTGTCCTGCTCCTGCCCATAAACACTTAAGAGGTGTCACTGTAAACACTCCCCTGTTTGTGTTCACTAATTTCCCATGAGATGTCACTCTGCATCATCCTCTGTCTGTCTCCTCTGCACATGCGCTCACCGCTGCACGGTGAAGCCGGCCCGGGTGTCAGTTTGCTTGTGCACGCTCATCTGTGTACGTCAAGCTGAGTTGTCTGGAAAAGCGGACATAGTGGGACAGCAAACTGTCAAGCCCGATCAGGCTAGACTGTCTCTCTGTGAGTCTCCTGCTGTCTGACTAAATATAGTACCAAAGTGACAAGCTCGCCCCTGGTTCTACTCGTCTCAATAATCCAAATCCCAACTTGTCATCCACCATCTAGCACCGGCACAAGATGTCTTAAAAAACATAAAGCTCACATGTCAGCATGCTGCTGAAGGTTGAGACGAGTGCCAGGGAACTTTGACAGGACATTTCCCTTTTACTTTGTCTGATTCCTGGAGCTTTTCTGTGGCAAAGTTGTTCTGCCAGCTTTTTTCACTTCTTTGTCTTCAGACAGTCTGTTGTAGCTGCAGTGTCTTCTGGTTTGGAAGACAGGGCTTCAGGTCTTTATTCCTTGTGTTTGTGGATGGGTATATCCTTGAGTATATATTAGGGGATGTGTAAATCCATTGTGGAGTCTGTTTATTGACTCTTGCCATGCAGAGGATGGTGTGGTAAGCCAGTGAGGGGAAGAAGCTGAGTCCAGGACTTGATATATCCTGCCTGCCTCCTGCTTTTTCTCTCCTATGGCTGAGGAAATCCTTGCCTGAACAAATCTTTTTGACAATACTGTTGGTTGCTCTCATCTTGATTGATAGGAGGGATGTTCACTTCATGGATCAATCTGTTTAAAGTTTAATATCACTGAATACACTAGTAGCTCTAATATCAAACACAAAAGAGCACAAAATGATCCCGCAACGACCTTCTGTTGTTGAAAAGGCACATCTGCATTACTGTGATTTCCCCGGGGGGTGTGTTTCCAAGGAAATCTGCACAGTGATATTGTGAGAGATAAGCAAGCTGGAAACTGGGACCTTTTGGTAGAGTGAACATGCTTTATTCAAATACACCTGCTGTACCTGGCCTTTTAATGCATACTGAATATGGCCAGCTGTCAAGGGAGGTGTGAGCTCAAGAGAATCCATTAAGGAGTCTCCTCAAGCATCATATCCCACAGATATTTTATTATTTATAATTCCTAGCATGTAGCATTTGATTGTACGGCCATTTTGTCCAAGTATTTTTCTACTCTTGCCTTGAACACAGCAGTACAGTACAAAGATAGGCTCATACCTTCAAGTGAAAACAATTGGTGTGCTCTGCTGTCTTGATAAGAAATACTAAATCGGATTTCTATATCTAACTATTTGTTTAAAAGGACTTGTAGAAGTACAGTTCCCTTGGGAACAAACAGCATCTCGGACTTATCTGCTTTTTGAATTTTGTCCAGTATTTGCTTTTGCCTGATTGTGGTCGCAGTAACTTTTATGGCTAAAGGACAAAAGGCCCTGGTGTGTTATCATTTTTCTGAAGCAGAAGAAAGTCATGAGGTTGTTTTTTTTTGTTACTTTTCCCTGCCACACAGATTAAGAGACCTAAATGGAGATGACTCAGAAGGTCACATAAAATGTTATGTCACACATTACATACATTTATGTAGCTGAACTTCCACCAAAGTAAAACATTTTTGAGAGGAAATCACATCTTTTCATCTGGAAAGATTGCCTTTGAGACTCAAAGTGCAGCCACATACACACAAAACAAGTAACTGAAACAAGCACCACTCAGAGAAATGGTTTCACACCAGAGACAATCATTCTGCCATTTGTTTGAGTGCTTCAGGTCAGTCTGAGCGGGCTGGGAGAGATGGCCCGGAGAACAGGGCAATTCCAAGGTCTATTTATGTGATAATTCACAGCACATGTGTTCCTTATATCTCTGGGTGTTGGAGAACTGGTGGTAGGAAAGGCAGCAGGTGCTGCTACTTCATGATGAATTTGGAAAAATCAAACCTAATGTCTGAGCACTTCAGTGTTTTAACACACGATGACACAGAAGGAACAAGATCGCTGAGCAGCATAGCTGAAGGCGTTGGTGTCTGACAACTGAAGTAAATTTTTACACTCATTATAAACAGTGCACCGCATAAATAACTTATGTTTGGGGACTGTCAACAGTACTTATAAATTCATTGAGGTCAAATCTCTGTTTGGGAGGTAAGGAGGGTTTGATTTATTCTAATATGGAGTTTAACAACTCTAGTGGCCTGGCTCTAGGGATGCAGTGTTGGTTAGTTGGGCAGTCAACCACTTTGGTCCAGACTGAAAAATCTCAACTAGTAGATGGAAATTTTGAGCAGACAAATCCACTGATTTTGGTGATCCCTGGGCGTTTATTGTTGTGTTATTGTAAGTTGTGGTTTTCAGTGAAATGTCTGGATGTATTGTTGGATGAATTTCCATGAAACATGCTCAGCTAAGATGGTGAATATGGTAAACATCAGTTATTTTATTTTAAAATGAGATTAAAAGTCTGCTATGATTTGCAAAAAAAATATATATATATTTACTGTTTATTTTGTGTCTCTGTGGTCACCACCTGACCCAACTAGGCTGGTTAAGCAGGAGAAAATCTACTGTGAGAAAAAGAGATCATAATTAACATCAGCATAAACATGCTCATCTGTCACGTCTGCTTCACGGACTCCCCCTAATGTAGCCCCATTACCCAGTTCAAAACAAGGCATTTTAAAAAATGCTGCATGATTATCAAACCAGTCACAATCACGGTCACAGTGGGGTTCAGGTGAGCTGCAGAGAAATCATGGTGGGGATGTAAAGTTTCTTCCAAAGTTGGGAAGCAGTTGGCACTCCTACTTTGCCTTGCAAACAAACGACGGCCTTGATTAAACACAACCAATTTGTTTAAGAGTGACTGGGGGCGGGTTCTAACAAATCTAAAAACAGCAGGAGATCGTTCAGACCTACTACATCCCACACTGACTGATTTTTCCCTAAACATTTTTCTATTACTACTTTATCAGGTAATTTTAATGATAAATAAAAATGATAGAAACATTTTCACTGTATAGCAAAGACACACAGTTGTGAGATTTGTGATCGAAATTCATTTGTAAGAATTGACTTAACCTTGCGCTGAAATAATCACAATTTTTCTCGCATTTAAAATAAAACTAATGCATTTTTTCAATGATTATACAATGAGTTTCTTGTGTCTGTGTGAAAATGCAGTTTAGAGTGAAGACAGTGAAATCTACTGCGTTCTTATGCAGCCATTAGCTCATAAATTCAGTGCTGTTTTGTAGTTATCTCTTGCGGCTGCCCCCCTCCCCCCCCCCCCCCCCCCCCACACACACACACACAGGTTGACCACCGCTAATTAAATCTCAACCTGTGGGAGACACTCAATGGTTATGCATAAATAACCATTCATTCATATTTCAGGACAGCAGCCATCTTGCTCGCTGGAGACCTCTGACATGTTGGTGTATAATGTGTCCGTGATTGGAGACCTAAACCTTTAACTGGCCTATGGGGTCAGTGGCTGGTCACACACGCCGCCTGCCACACACACATCATACAGATTACAGATTACATTCTTTGCTGCTTTCTGGGATTATTTTGCACAGCATGACAATATGATTTTGAATCAGAAGGAACCTTCAGTTTTATTCTTATAAATTTAAGTGTACTGTATTAATGAAGCCTGGTGAACAATGATCACACAGTTGCTGACTCTTGATTTGTCTTTCTCCAATCCATTGGGAATTATAGGATACAGCCAGCTTTAGCCATTATTTGAGCTTGTGACTTGAAGTAGACAGTGGGAGATGCGGAAATTTCAGGACAGCAGCAATTCTCAGGGGATATGGTGGGGGACCAGAGGCCATTTCACCAGGCTAATGGGACGGGAATCCCTGGCAGCAGGGCTGCGCGGAAGGGATTTACTGTGGGATTCTGCAGAGGACATTGGAGCAGGGAGGACACTATCAATTTAAAATCAACAATCTTCCTCCACACAAGATAAAAATAAAGCTTTACGTGGTTCAGGATTTCTGATTGTTCTGCCACTGTTTATTATTTCATCAGCATACAAGAGGGTTGAGTCCTCAGTGAGGTCCCAGACTGTCGTTCTAAATGCGTGTGGCTTTGATTTGATGGGAACCAGCTTCAATGATCCGTGCTAAAACGGCACTCGGTGCTAATCAGATTTTAAGCAGGACATTTAAGCGAAATCTGCCTGCTTTTATCCGATAATGTGTTTTCATCTATAAGCACTATTGACAAAGCCCTCGCAGAAAACATTTTCATTTTATTTTAACCCTACACCTCCTGGTCCTCAGCTCTCCCAAATCAAAGCAAACGCCATATATATATCATTTGCTGTCTTTGTTCAGGGTTTAAAAGAAATCAATAGACAGATACTGTGTCATTACAGATGGACATCTCAACAAATCACTCCTAATCTGGACATTGTGAAAGTTTTTTTCAATGACATAATGCCGTTTTTTTCTACTGGTAAGCTCCGGATAGTGAAAGGATTATTTGGTTTTGTTTATCACAATACACAGCTCTTAATGGTGCACAGTATGAGGACTGGGCTATAATCCCTTGTTATCTCTTCATGTCTGACACATACGGTACACACACACATACAAATACAAATACACTTACTCATACTTCACTCTTAAGGTGCATGCCTGTTCACAGAGAAGCTGTCTAAGGAAAAGAAAGATGAGTCAACACTGTCATTGCACTTGAGGGGAGGGAGCTGGGATTTAGCAGGAAAAGGCAATGCTGGTGACACTAGTCACAGGTCTGCTGGGAGCAGCGGATGGTAGCTTAGTGGAGGAAACACACATGTTCACTGGGGATTGAATGGGACTCATTACAGTAATTAAAAACCTTTC
Organism: Toxotes jaculatrix; assembly: GCF_017976425.1. NCBI lineage: Eukaryota > Metazoa > Chordata > Actinopteri > Toxotidae > Toxotes > Toxotes jaculatrix. The sequence goes on along the minus strand of NC_054395.1, from coordinate 24,990,866 downwards.
CACACATGCTTTCTCATCCTGCACAGTGAGCATTAAGGAGGCTGCAATGTCTGTTCACCTTTGGGAGCTTAATGTTGGACATAATCACTTTGTTCAAGTCATATCATTATGAACGTGAATGTGCATGTGGGTGTTTTTTTTTTGTTTGTTTTTTTTAAAGTGTGGCTGATTTGGTTGCCACAGCAACAGTCCTAGCTAGCTCATGAGGCAGTGTGGGGATTGAAGGCAACCCCCGTTATCCTAATCATCCATGCTTTTCCCTTTTTTCCCTTCTCTCTCTGAACGGCAGACTTCGGCAGAATGGATTGTGGGGGAGGGTTTCCTGCTTTGAAGGGGATAAGAACGGTGGTGGTGGTGGTTGGGGGGTTGATGTGTGGTTTAGAGTTCAGGGTTTCGGGCAAGTACCAGATCATGTTGTGTGTGAGCTGGAGAGCAGACAAAGAGGGTGGAGATGGAGGAAGTGACAACTCAAGAGCGCATATGTGTGTGAGAGAGACCGAGTGGGAGGAGAAAGAGTGAGGGAGGAGAATCAGCGGCGGAGAGGATGCTCGCCGAGAGTGTGCGACAGTCTAAAGAGCTGAGAGAGAGGCCAGCAGGTGAGCAACTGATGGGAAGCAGCAAGTGATCGGACTGGAGCTGCAGAGAGAGAGGAGCAAACGGAGAGAGACAGAGGGAGAGAGAGAGAGAGAGAGGGAGGGAGGGAGAGGAGATAACTGTGAAGGAGAGAGGGAGAGAGACAACTAGCAGAGCAGCGTAGACAGTGAGTCATCTACCCCAGTGCTGGTCACTGTCCGGACTTCCCAGGGAGCACCCAGCCTACAGCTGCCACCGTGAGAGTAAGTTTGCTGCTCCTCTCCGCGCAGGACATCGGGTGGTCCAGATGACATGCTGTGACTTCTTCACACGGCTGATATCTGCGGTGCATCGTTAACCAGCTGGGCTGTGTTATGTAATTTGTTGTGGTGTTGGGATGAAGCGGTGGCTTATTGCTGCAAACTGATCTGGAGGTGGGCTTACATTGTAGAGCTGCACAGAGCAGGCAGGTGTGTGTTTGTGTGTGCGTGTGTGTGTGTGTAATGTGTGCTGCACCTCAGTTTGTGAATGATTAGGGGAGTTTGTTATGGACCGGACAGGACATTTGCTCTTTCACCTTTACTTTGATGTGTGTTTTATTGCTACTTATTCTTTGCCAGAGTGGGGTATAGATGTGTATCTTGTAACTAATTAATGCTGATTATTATTTACTTTTTAATTTTTATTTTATTTACTACTGTGTGCACAACACATTCAGGCTTTTGACAGATGCATAAATACCTCTGACAAGTATTACCTGTTTTTTAATGTAATACAGTATCTGTCTCTAAACCAATGAAAGAAATGAAAGCTTTTCCCTTCCCCATAAATAAATAAGTGTGTGTGTGTGTCTGTGTATGCCCTGCATCCATCTATTGTGCATCAGTTCTAATTAAGAGTTCAGGGCAGCTGATGCCTTATCGTATCCTGCTCTCCCATGAGAGAGCTGCTGCTGAGGCTCCTCGCCTCGTCTTGTTCATGTTTTTCGAGCCCTCTGAGAAAAGGCTCGTATTCTTAATTGTTACAGTTTGATGATGCAGGACTTTCCTTGATTGAAGGTCCACTTTTTGTGTAATGGCAGTATGTTAATGATTCAGGTTCTCTCTTTTTCCATCACCTAAATTTGATTCACTGAGTAACGTTTGTCTTACCCTCAGCACCAGACCAACAGAGCTCCATGCATTCACTCATATAAATAAATGCCGTGTCAGTGTAGGCCGCCACACTATTATTAGTTTTTGAGTTCAAGTGTTGTCCATTTTGTCCCACTGAGTCACTGAATGCATTTAATAATAGTTCTCTATATATGGAGTTTGGAGTACACGGCACCTTGCAGATACAGAGATATGAATCATATTTCATTGTGGCTGCTGAAGCCTTCTTTGGTCATCAAAGACAGCAACATACGTGTCCACTTTCACACTGATCGATCACTTTGTGCGTTTGGAATAGACTGAATTAATCAAACAAATTGAGAGCCTGCTGCACAAACTGGCCGGTTGTCAGTGTCAATAGGGCACCATATTCAACAGGGGCATCGATCAGTGATCCTGTGGGGATAAAGCCATCCTGGTCGAGATATTGAGTTTAGAGCAAATGATGCGTGACAGTAGGATTGCTCAGTTTTGCATTAGCAATGTGCCACTCTCTTGAGTTAGAGAGGAGAGATGCTCTGTCTGAATAAATGTGAAACTATGGGTATTGAGTCCCTAGATCCCTGAAGTGTTTGTAAATAGCAGCTGATGCTCTCAAAGAATTGAAGAAGCTGCACAGTGGAATATGATTTGATATCTTCAGGGAATCTTTATTTATTTATTTATTTATTTTTTAGCATAAACAGCTAAGAAATCATGAAAAGTCTCTATCACTAGGGCACTGCATATTAGATGAAACAGACATGGGACAATAAAATGTAACTACAGCTCTTGAACTGACTCATGGAGGTCTGAATATGAATCGCAGCTTTTCTCTGCTTTTTAGTCCTATTTTCTTAAAATGTCAGATTTTACCACTTTTCAAAATAAAGTCACTTTCAAGAGACATAAAAAGGAATGAATCAGTAACACAGAAGCTCATTAAGTTAAAAAAAAAAAAATTTAATAACAAGAAACCCTCACTTTCTGGGCTTAAGGCCATTGCAAGCCACCAGTCCATACAAATGAATTCTGTTGCTAAATGAGACCAGCAACATTTCCTGAGGCATTGCCTTTTATTGTCCTCTTGCTTGATCTCAAACTAAGTGACCTTTTCTGACCGAATGTTCTTCTGCGTCTGTCTGATTGTAGGAAACAAGATGGGAGTGACCCCCGAATTTCTGCAACACTAGAGCCCCAGCTGTTCCAGCCTACACTCCCATACACCTCCTCACCATTCCACAAGGTAGGAGGAGAACAAGGGGGAGTCCGGTTTACACTCTGACCCCTGACCTTATCTGATGGACCTCTGTGTGACCTTTATCCTGTGATCTTTGTTCTGTGTCTCTGCTCATCTTGTCTCTGCACCTGCTGCTGTCTGGATGCTCTCGCTCGGTTTTCTGTCTGTCTTTAATCTCTCACAACTGTATTAGACCCAGACTGTCTCTATGCAGCGTTACTTTGATTTTAATTCTTGTCTTCTTTTGTTTAACTTGTGTAATTACAGTGCACAAAGCTCCATGTCGCGGATGATTATGTTTGCCTGATTCAATTAATAGAAATCTATTTTAAGCGGGAAACTGTCAGCTTTTATGTCGACGATTTCTCAATCCTTTCCTAATAAGTCTGACTTCATCAAAGCAAACAAAACAGAGCCTGTCTGAGAAATTGTCATTTTAAAATCAAAAGACAAACTTCTTCGCCCCCACAGCTATCTGATGTGTCACCAAACTGCACCAAACTGGAAAATTAGTAATGTTTTATCGGTTGATGTGCAAGGTTCAATTGTTCCAGCTGTTTTTATGTCATCCTAAACAATGAGTCACTTTTACATCGGTGTCAGTTAAAAATAATCAACTATTTTGCAGACTTTTTCTGAGGAGAAGTTAAATTTGCTGATTTCTGTTCTTCCAAAGTGTATTTTTTTTAGCTTACAATACATTTTTTACATACGATTTGCTGTAAGAGGGTTTTTATTTAATCTGCTTTCAGGTCACATAAACAGTTTTTAATGATTTTTTTGAAGATTTTCAGTGTTTATGAATCGGCATAGCTTGCTCTATTATTCCCCGCTTTCAGTGGAAATTGTATGAGGAAAGACTAAATTGCTGTGACTGTAGATGCAGAATATAAAGGGTAGAAAGTGAACATGATTAAGGAGGAAATCATTTCAATAAATCTATTTAGGCTGTCACAGTGCCATCCGTCTTTCTGTCAGAATATTCATTCCTACCTTTGGCACGTCTTATCGTAAATGCGTGACTTGCTTGAAAAACCTACCGGGGATATTTTGAGAACTTAGAAACTGAACAAAGCTGAGCTCTGTGGTGATTAAAAGTGGATACAATCTCACTCATGTCGGATTGGTTTCATGAGGTCTCTCACACTTTGGATGGAGCTTACGCGTCTCGCAATCTGACTTGATCTGAGTAGAGCAGAGGGAGTGGGAAGAGAAAGGGATTAAAGGAGAATTTGGAGATTGGGTTGTTTAACAGTCACTCCTGATCCCTGCAGCACACACCATCTGTAGGTGCCTCAGCCTTACTAGTTACAATTAGTCAGACATGAGGAGAGGATTTTTGAAACTTCTGCATGCCTACAGATTTTCGTGACACACAAGCCAAATATAGTCACCAAAGGCGCAGCTGAATTCATGGCTTATAGTATTTTCACCATTTCTCTGCACATCCTGGAGGAGAAACAGCTTTAAAACACTTTAGAAGGTGTCCACAGCAGTTAAAATGTAGTTGTGTTAATATTCTACTTACCTCTAACCTACATGACCTCATTTTATTCATTAGTTTTATTCATCTTGGATTCCCTTAATTTGGAATCCAGGAAGGGGAACATATCTGATGAGGATATTGAGGGACAGCATGGTAATGTGATGTACTGTAGTATAATAAGGGCTTAGTGGGGCAAGACTCGGAGGAGCGTATCACTTTAATCAGAGCGCTGCGAAAACCAGGTCAATCTGCAATTAACCCCACCAGGTCTTATGGTCACTGCCTAATTCAAGCTACACTACTCTATTGTCATGTTAATGATGTTGTGTATTTCTAAGAGAAGTAATGCAAACGCACAAAACTTATCACAAGCTCATTAAAAAAGCAACAACACATATTTCAAAACAAGACGTTTCTGAGATGCTGGTAACCCAGTGTCCAACTAAATAGGTTTAATAACACAGCGATAGAGTGCGGTCCAGTGCTCGTTGACAGTGTTTTGTCAATTTTGTGGAGTGGGCTTCCTGATTCAGACATGGTGCTCATTCAAACCATAAATGCTGGCAGATGAATTACAACCTGCTCCTCCCACAAGCTGCACCGGTCAGGGGAAATTCCGAGAGCCCTCCCTAAATTCAGGATGCAAGTGAAATCCTAAACAGCTTTAAATTAGCTGGAGCCAAAACGCAGAACTAAGAATCAGACCTTCCGAGCATCTAAAGAAAAATGGCCAAATAAGCCTCTGGATCCATGCTCTTTCTTCGCATATATTCTCAAGTTTTAATGAGCTCTATGCGGCTGCACTGTGAGTTGCAGCTGACAAGTCTGGAGGAGAGAGGAGGTCTTGCACTTTTAATTTGCCTCTTGTCATAATGACGATCCTATTAGCTCTCATAATGAAAGGCCTCAGCTCTAACACCTGCTCTGTATGCTAGCCTGGCTCCCTTAGGATTCCCACACCTCCTACGTTCTGGTCATTTCTGCAAAATGGTTTTCTGCTGAAATGAGGTCTTACTTTTTTTTCCCCTTTTTTTTCCCTTGCTGCTTTTCTCTTTTTTCCCACTGCAGTTTGCATGATTTCAAGACTTTTTGTCTCTTTTGCTTTATCTATCACCTCATTTTGCACATCATTTACATTCACAGCTGGTGATCTGCTAATTTTTGACTGTCATATGTAGCCATCCTATATTTAGGACTGCCCACACAGCTCCTCCATGGACCAGGAAGTTGTTGAAAGACTTATCTATTGAAGTAGAGGAGTTGGACTCCACCTCTGGCTACCTGTCAGCCAAAGTCAAGATAGGGTTAGTGATAAGACAGATGTGGATGATATGTGTTTGGGATTTCCTCCCACAATGCTTTTAGGAGAGGGAGAGCGAGAGTAGCAAAGAGGGATCAGCAGCTTCATTCAGAGGATTACTACTCTAAACTTAAATCAGTGACAGCAGCAGCCTGAGACATACACTTGCTGATAATCTTGTATGTTTAGAGGGAGATCCACAGCCTGGGAGAGGCTGTGGATCTTTTCTCCAACTTTGTCTGATCCAGCACTTTGTCAGTCATGGTTCCAGTTAGCACGGCTGCAGCTTTACCTCGAGTGTCACAGTGGGAAACAGTCAGCTGTCTACCATTTGATGAAGACACAGCAGTCAGAGAAAGCGTTTAATCCAAACCTGTTGAAGTCGACACATCACGTGCCAGTTTATGGACAGTTCAAAATGGCTAAAAATCACGACTACGTCTATGCTCCAATTGTGACAAAGGCGCACTGGAAGAAACCCAGCCATGTAAGTAGTCTTCCTTTAGAAATGCTGAATGGAAAGCATCAGTAGATGGTAAACTATCTGGGGGAGAATTTGGCATTTTATTAAGCAGAGGCTTGGACAACTGCATCTCCAAAGTAAGGTTAGATTTGCAAATGCAAAATTTGTATGGTCATATTGGTTGTTTATTGAACTGATGAGCTGAGGATATTTTGGGGGTTCAATTATAGTTCTAATATCAGGTGTTTCTTTCAGTGTAAAGAAACAGGTAACACTATAAGATTCAGTCAGACATACCCATGCTTTTTGTGCATGGACATACAGTGTTACGGCTAATGTAGTTTTTGTTTGAGCCCAAAAATACTATAAGGCTCAACACTATATATAATACTATAAAGCTCCTCTTGCCCTAATCTCTGGTTAGTGTCGTTGAAGCTGGGTTATTTACTTTCAGGGTTTGTGGCAGACTATTGTTTGCACATGGTGGAGGACTTTACTCATACTCACACTGAAAGCTAAGACAGGATTGCTGTGTACACAAACTGTTTGGCTATGTCAGGCTTTACTGGCTAAACCTTTCAGCCTTCCCTTAATTACTCCGGACCGATGCCTTTGGACTGTTGTTGTAGAATTTTCTGCAGTAGATAGAATCGTCATGGTCAACGGATGCACGCATGCTTTGCATGTGAAAATTTAAAGGACAATACCCCAGCAGCTGTGTTTGAGCTCTGAAGGATTAGGTAGGTGTTCAACATCAAAAAGCTGGTCGGTCACACTCAGCTTTTGTGTGACAAAACACATCAGAGCTTCAAGAGATCACATGCAGCAATCAGATTAGATTGATTCCGATAAATTAAGTCTGAACTTTGGCAGTGTTCATGGGAACAGTTGGAAATGTGCGCTTTACAACATCTACTGCACAGCGCTGAGTAAAGGGACAACACTTGTCCTGAATAAAGCAATCACCCATACCTTTTTGTTTGGGGTCCTGGAAACCCAGAGCCCTCTTTAACACCTCAGAGTTAACACATAGTTAACAGTTTTATCACCCTGATATGTAATGAATTGTCCTAATTTCAGCAAATTGCTTTTAATCGTAACTTTGAAGAGATGACATGTTTCAAAGTCCACTACAGAAAATGTCACATTATTTCTGTTTCTCTTTTCTATCTCTGTTTCTGTTTTATACTTTTTACACAGCACAACCTCTCCAAAATCTGTTTGGGTTCCTGTTTTTGTACTTTTCTAAGTTTGTTCATAAGAAGTCTTACAAAAAGTTAGACCTCTCTGGGATCTAATTGGGATCTAATTGACCCAAAACATAAGTATTGTCACTATGTTGGACAACATATTGTGCATTTTGTTGCATCTGAATGACTGTTTGGCAAACAAAAGGAATATATATGTGTTCATACACAACCCATGTAACTTAAAAAAAGCCAAATATCTCTTAATTTGGTGTAATAGCAGTGCAGTTATCATCATGATTACCTTTATGCATGCAGCAGCGTGGTCAGTGGGACACCTGACAATGAGAATGTAAAGCCAGTGACCACAAAACACAAGGGTTAAATGTGTTTTCCAGCGTGATGGGGCACCAAACAATAAGTGCAGAACAGAGCTGAACTGTAGTAATGAGACTCACTCCTGTAGAAATAAATTAACCTCTGCAACCAAACAAATGAACTCAAAATATTGAATCTCACTCTCCTCTCTCCAGACCACAGATTTATTTGAAATGATTGAAAAGATGCAGGTAAGACGATGCATTGATGCTTGTTTTTTGTCTCAGGTCTCTAAGCTATACTCACCAAGCAACTAACCAGTCAGTGTGTCTCTTCCTAATTCTGCAGCACTTTGACCCTCTCCTCGGCTGCAATACTTAGCTTTATCCACGAGAAGAATATTGAATCTGGTGATTTCAGAGGAGAGTTGTCAGTGCGTTACATGTGTGTCTCACTGTCTCTGTTGACACTGGTTGTAACACTGGCTGACAGAACTATAAGCTTATTATCTCACCTCAGAAAAACTGTCTCCTGGCTTCTGAGGGCTTTGGAAGGATCTTTGTTTTAATTGTGTGAACCTACATGTGAAGAGTTTGACAACATAGCTTATCAAAACTCACAATCTTTTTGTGCATGTGTCTTAACAATTAATGCATCACTGATTTAGAATATATTGGCCATTTCTTTAGAAAAATATTAAGTCAATTACAGTCCTAATAGCTTTCAGGTGCCTTAGTATCTGTCATGTCTGCTTTTGTATGTTGGCATAGATGAATATTTTGAAAAAGAAAAAAATCTCATCCTCTTTAGCATGGGATGTGATGCAGGACTGTGCTGTTTCCACAGCTGCACAATATATCGGTGTAATGCCAGGCAATGCCATCACCTAGCCCTTATTTAGTCTCACTGCAGCTCTTTCTCTTCATCATTCCTGCTCTCTCTCTCTCTCACACATAAACATATACACACCTAGGGTCCAATAGGTGTTTCATTGCAGGAGTGTCACTTAGCTCTGCATCTTTGTAATCCCCTGGGTCTTATTACCACACTTCGTCTGTGTGCTAACAGACTTTTCAGTCACTCCCAAATGCCTGCTCTTTAGCATCCTTTAATTGTCTCTCGGTATCTGTGCTCCCTGCGTATGTAATATATCTCTTTCAGTATCTTTCCATCTGTCCCTCTCTGACTTTGCTTTGTTGGCTGCTGCACATCTCTTGGGAAAACTGTGTTGTTATGTAATAAAGTTGATTATTTTCTCTGTCGCTTTTTTTTTTTATTACACTGCTTTATGCAGTTTGTTTTTTGTACTTCTGCTCAGTGACAAGTGCGTGAATTTAGGTATTTGTGTTGACGTTTTTGAAGGCAAAACCAGGCGCAGTGCTGTGATGACTGAGCATGACACTTCTGTCTCTGTCCTTCTGGTTTCCTTATCTCACCCTCTCCTCTCATAGGGCAACAGGATGGATGAGCAGAGATGCACCTTTCCTCCCCCACTCAAGGTACAACTCTCCACGTAGAGACAGAACATTATTCACACGATGTGGTCACTGTGTCACCGCTGCTCCACCATATCTGACTCTGCCAGACAGGCTGATTACTTCAGCACAGAGTCGCACAATATTATTCATAATGCAGTGAAATGCTCTTAAGTCTAACCATACAAGGGTTAGTTAGGATTCAAAATCGTATATATGCCCTGATGTTGTGCTCTGCAGCCTGAAATGCTAAAATCTTTGTAACAAAGAATTTAACAGGATATGATGATAATGTTAGTAATGCATGATTGAAAACTTTCAGTGTGCCCAGTACTGGTTAATATGGATATATATGTGTATGGATAACAATAGCTTTGATAAAACATTCAGTGATGACTAATTCCTGTGTAGTTGCTAAACTGATTTTCATTGCATAAAAGTTATGCAAGTACTCTGAAACAGCATCCTTTGGGATTATGGAGTTGGACTGCGAGGTTATTTTTACTCTTTGATGAGGAACAAACAAACAAAGCTTTTTTTTTTTTTCTCTGTATATTTTTCAGACTGAGGAGGACTACATTCCATACCCGAGTGTCCATGAGGTAGAGTGCTGCTGTAGCACTTTTCATCATTAGTATTTGTTTGTCTACTTTCACATTTGCAGTACATCATTCTGTGTATCACCCTCTTGCTATTTTGTGTTTTGGGACAGGTGTTGGGCAGGAAAAGCCCCTTTCCTCTCATCCTCCTGCCTCAGTTTGGTGGATACTGGATTGAAGGGACCAACCATGAGCTGAGTGAGACCGTAGACACAGAGCAGCTGCAGCCTCTGTCCCCAAACACCCGCACCAAGCTGGAATGTAACACAACCGCCACACTATACCGGAAACACTTCCTGGGCAAGGTTAGCACCACAGAAAGAGATTGCTTTTTCCATAATGCAAATGAATATTTTTTTTATACTTGATCTTTTCTTCTCGAAAAAGCAAACAATAAACTGAAACAACAATATTTGTGACAATGTGAGGAAGCTTTAAGACATTTTATTAAAACACAAATATTAAGATTGAAATACAACACAGACAAGATTTAACATATAAAATAACAAACAACGTTAAGACAGGAAAAAAACAGGAGTGGATTGCAGGTTTGATGCCAAAATGTATCCCTTAAAGCCTACAGAGGTTTTTAGAATTTGTTTTATAATATGTGAAACAAATTCAGGCGCACGTGTTTGTGTATCATAATGAAGCCATGTCCTTCATGTACTTGTAAACTGACTCTTAAATTAAATAGAATTTGTAGCAAAATTCAATTTTCACTGTTATTTCTTTCAAGCTGTGGATACATGGACAATATTTCTGAAACTTTTACAGGCATACAGTTGTTTACGGTGATTCTCACTGTATCATGTCCAGTATTTTCATGTCACTGCTAAATTATATTTATAACCGCTATAATGAGATAGCCCTTCTGGATATCCCATATACTTTCTCTCCAGACACTGGACGCAGTAGTTTTATGTGTTGTTCTATATATCTCCCTCCATCCTCTTTCCATCTTAGCTTAGGTCTGTGCATTTTTATGGTTCCAATCATGTAATTAAATCTAGTGATAGGAAGATAAAATCATTTTGATTATTTAGTGATAAACTGTCTGTCATATCCACTTTTTTGTTTTAAAAAAAGGTGTGATCTAATACTTCTTTCAAAGTGATACTACTGAAGTCTTACTCATGAATGTCTTCATTATAACAGCTTCCTTCCTCCTCATTACTCTCACAGAATGTTTCACAATCAGCTTCAGTTCTTGCTCATTATAGTAATGAAATGAATAAGCAATAAGCGAATCCCAGTGGAGCTAACCACTAACAGCAACCAGCCTCACTGTTTGGCACCTCATACACTGTTGCTAATGAAGATACATTAGACTTTGCCACCTGTTCTTACACACGCATAACATGAACAAATTTGATCTGCCTGCACTAGAAGAGCAGCAGCAGAAGAAAAGATACTCAGATTGGAAAGATATGGGTAATGACTGGAGCGCATACACGTGTGTCCTGCACATGTGTGCGTCTGTTTATGACAGATACTAATGGCCGTATCCATGCACTGTGCCCTCAGGAACACTTTAATTACTATTCAGTGGACAGTGCCCTTGGACATCTGGTGTTCTCCCTAAAGTATGATGTGATTGGTGACCAGGAACATCTCCGGCTAATGCTCAGGTAACGCTCATTATGCATACATGGTGCACTACAATGTTGCTTGATTTGCAGAGAAAATTGATTCTTTAAGTCTAAATTGTGCGCGTCAGCAGCTGAAGTAATGAAAGTGTAGGCTTAAACAAAATGTCACTTCTTTCATGATAAACAGGAAATAGATACAGAATAATCTCCTTTTTTTTTGTTCCTGAAATGCCCCGTATTGACTGGATAAACACATCCTCCCAGCACTGGTGTTATTGTAAGAGTCATAAAGCTAGAAAGAGTGCCAACAGCACTGTCATTTCACAGCAGAGTAACAGATGGACTATTTAGGCCAGCGAGTGGGTGGGTGGGGAGGGTGGGGAAGTTTGATGATGGTCCATACCGGATCATCTCTTTCCCATCTGATAGGTTCTGAGAAATGTTGCATCACATCATATGGCTTTCAGACCACGCTGATTGTTTTGTGACTTCACCAGGACCAAACTGAAAACGCACCATGATGTGATCCCAATTTCCTGTCTGACAGAGTTTCCCAATGTGGTCCAAATGGCCAAGGTGAGAAGAGTTGTTTTCATTATGCAGAGAGATGTCTGCAGTGACAGTGTCTAAGCATATTCTAATATTTTTTTCCCTCTCTCTTTTTTAATGCAAGCTTGTCTGCGAAGAGGTCAACGTGGACCGCTTTTTCCCCGTCCTTTATCCAAAAGTAAGTTCTGGTTTGGTTTCTATATTTGCAGCTGCCTTATGTGCCCTTTCAAGTCCCACATACCCATAGGAAACACTGGCCGGGAAAACAAACAGAGGGAATTTAATTCTAAAAATATTATAATTTTGGAAGTTACCCTTCTGATTTGTCTAACTCAGACCGCTGAAGCCTCATATTATCCTCAGACAATCTTTTGAATACATTTTTGCGCAGAATGAAGGTTGTGGATTTTGCCCCCATCACTTTTGTTGAAAGCGTGTTAGCGGGAAAGCTCTTAACAGCCAGTATGAACAGGAGGAGAGATCTCAAGTAAAATCAGTTTCAATGTTCATATGGGCAATTGACTAGAAAAACTGGGAACCTATCCTCTAAGATTTCTTGTTATATCTATATTTATTTACAGGCTTCAAGACTTATTGTCACCTTTGATGAACATGTGATAAGCAACAATTTCAAGTTTGGGGTCATCTTTCAAAAGTTTGGACAGGTAAGCTTTAAAGCCTGAACATAAACCTACAGGAAAGATGCCTTTTTAGATGGTTCTGCAGAAGTTCATGCATCCTTTATGTTCATCGCATTCAGTCCAACAACAGTTAACATGTACTATAGATTGTAATTTCTGATTTTCTCAAGGAAACTGATTACGCTCAATCATCCCCTGTCTTAATTATGGCTTTTGGTCTAGCCCAGTCACCGTGGCTGTCTTCAGCACTGCCTCTCATTTTCTGAGGCAATCACAGCCCTCTTGTTTACTGTGTGGCGGGCAGAAGAGCCATTGAATGCTTTGCTAAGGGTACTTGTACCTTCAAATGGAGACCTCAGTGTATTTAGGTCTGCACTGTCAATCCCTTAAAGCCTACAGGAGTTTAAATACATTGTTAAATACAATTTGAATGAGCCAACGGCCATCTCAGGAAGGCAGCGAGGACCCTCTGTGCATCCTTCAGGACATTTTCTATTCAGTAGGGGTGCTAAACAAAGACTTGATGGTTAATTAGGCATATTGCGTCCAGGAATAAAACAGAAATACTCAATAAGCAACAGAACAACAGAACAGGCGTTGTCGCAGTGTGTTTGTGCTGAGGGAGGCTTTTGTCTTCACACCACTACTCCACTTGCTGACAATAGATAATCAACTCTCGATTACAGATGATCGTTGTTGCACCATCCTTCCTGCAGTCTATCTCTAAACCTACTGTTATACCTACTGCTTTCATTGAGTGAAGAAACACTTGTCGTCTCAAATGCAAATGCAGTGTACATGAGCAGGAGTGCCAGACACACACCAGATACGCTTTACTTACTAGTTTCCAGTTATTGACCCTAATAATCTATTGCAGTAAGAACACACCTTACATACAATACTCATTGTGCCGATTCTGGCACTCTTGTATGCAAATCTTACCTCTTTCAGTCAGTTTTCTTTCTACTTCTCAGCCATTGTCCTCAGTGCTAATGCAGACAAAAGTGACATTATTATTGGCACTGTTATTGGAATCTACTGTGCAAACCATCAGTGTTTTTAACTTGAATCTGTTCACATCATGTGGTCCTCTAAGCCTTGATGTTTATGTGGGTGTTTTTTTTTTTTTTTACTTTTTACTGGTTACAGACTTCAGAGGAAGATCTATTTGGCAACAGTGAAGAGAGTCCTGCCTTTATAGAATTCCTGGAGTTTTTAGGAGAGAAAATTGAGCTGCACAACTTTAAAGGGTAAGGACATACCTGTGGTTCTGAGGCAGTAATTATACTCTACCATACATTTTACGACATTACACCAACTGTAGTTTTCAGGCTAGCTACAGGAATGAGGGTCATACTACTGTTGTGATGATGGAGAACATCCTATTAGACATGGGTCTGTGTGCTTGCAGTTTCCGTGGAGGGTTGGATGTGACTCACGGGCAGACTGGCACTGAATCTGTCTACTGCAACTACCGCAACAAAGAGGTCATGTTCCATGTGTCCACAAAGCTGCCTTACACAGAGGGGGACACCCAGCAGGTACTGTAATACAACACCAGACTAACACACCTTTCATGATTCACAGAAACCAGACAGACATGTTCCCTCTGGGTATTATAGTACCATATTCTGTATGTAGCTTTCTGTTGTGCCAAACAACCATAGCACATATACAAAAAAACAAACAAACAAAAAGAAATACTAGTAGAAACGTGAATCACTTCAAATTTATGCTGTGGTGTCTGCATATGTGAACAGCAGTCCTCCCTCACAGTGATTTAAAGCCCTGTCTCATATTTTCACTCAGACACTGATTAATTAGCACGAGCTTACACACCATTTGCTATCCTGGTTTGCACAAACACAGATGAGGCTATGTCTATATGTTCAGACCTCTCAGCAGTAGTGGGTGTTAAACACTGTCTCCTTTTTCAAGCTGTCATCAGAGCAAACAGCACTCCCTGGTGGTGTTTCACAAACATAAATATATTAATGTCTTTTATTACATATTCTTTAACGTGATTTATGAGCTGTTGGAAATATGCCTGTTTTACTAGCACTGTGCCACCATTGGCCTTAAAGAAGTATAAAGTACTATGTGAATTAGACTAGGTTTTGTCAAGAACGGGTAGGAACCGCAACTAGAGGGTTTCTCATATTGTTTTTCAAATTCTATTTCAGGCAGCAGTAAATATGTTCTAAAAAAAAATCCTAAACGTAGCTGCCTGGCACCTGCAGATAACCAAACAACATTTATACATATCATCCAAAGATGCTTGGCAAGAATATTCTTCCACTGTACTATTACTGTCTTTAGAGAAGCAAATGCACATTCATTGATCGCTGAACTTGCCGTGTGGCTGTTGCGTTGCAGTTGCAGAGAAAGAGGCACATAGGGAACGATATTGTGGCCATCGTATTCCAAGAAGAAAACACTCCCTTTGTACCAGACATGATCGCCTCCAACTTTCTCCACGCCTACGTCGTAGTCCAAGTTGTCAACCCATGCTCTGACAATGTTCTCTACAAGGTGACTTACTGTATTTTCCCTCTTCCTGTTGTTTACTTTACTTTATTCTGTGAAATTCAGTGATCACACTTCATCTCACTGTTTATTCTTAGGTGTCAGTCACTGCAAGGGATGATGTACCTTTCTTTGGCCCAGCCCTCCCAAACCCTGCTGTCTTTAAAAAAGTAAGAAAAAGAACAACTTGTAGACCTGAACTACTTCATCCTCTGGCCAGTGCACTGTCTCTCTCTCTCTGTAATCTTTCAGTTTCTGACTTAATGCCTTGTCTTTCTGCTCCCATCTTCCCAGGGCCCTGAATTCCATGAATTCCTTTTTACTAAGCTCATCAATGCAGAGTATGCCTGCTACAAAGCTGAGAAATTTGCCAAATTAGAGGTGAGTTGTTTAAAAGCAAAAAAAAAAAGTTATTTTGGATCTCTGGCCAGAGCCAACAAGGTATCCTTTCCTCCTCACGTCCATCTTTGTGTATGTATGTGTGTTTGTAAGGAACGAACGCGGTCGGCTTTGTTAGAGACCCTGTATGAGGAGCTCCACGTGAACAGCCAGGCCATGATGGGAGTTGGAGGAGAGGACGACAAACTGGAGAACGGGAGTGGAGGAGGAGGGGGCTTCTTTGAGTCCTTCAAGGTAACTGGAGAGGCAGCAGCAGAGGCTGGGGCTTCAAACTGACAGCTTTACCTCCTGCACATTTCTGCTTCAATGGAAAAGGCTCAAGAAGCTCAAATGTGTTTGCATAAACAAAGTTCTTTGTAAACAATTTGAATTCTATACTTATTCTAGCACTAAGACAGGAGCATTGTTTTCTACATAGACTGAAATTTCAGTTCAAGCTCAAACTTGTTTCTGTTTATGGAATTGCTCATCATTTTGGGGAATAGCTTATTCTCTTCCATGGCAAGAGTTATATGAGAAAATTGAAGATCGAATGTCAAACTATTCCTTTGGTCTTTGTAGTCATTATAAGACTACAAAGACCATTGCTACAGCACATGAACAGGATAAAACATTTACAGTAGTTACAGTGACTATGTTTTGTACCAGCTGTCAGAAAAAAAAGGGCGTCTTCTCTCTGGTGGTCTTTCAGGACATTTCTTGTCTCTATGCAAGCTGCAGGCTGTAAGGGCTTTATCAATCTCCCTCAGTCTCTATTAATCTGAATGAAGAGAAGCTCTGCTGCTCTGTCCTGCTGGAACACACCACTCTTGGCTTCCCAGCTTTTCTTCCACATGCTTCCTAGCTGTTCTGTGCTGCTGTATTCTCTGCATGCTCCGGCGTTCAGTCACTGGTCACTTGTTTATCTAATTCTGCCATCCTTGACTATCATGATATCGAAGAGAATGGATAGTGTTCTTTCACCATCAGATGCCTCTGCCTCTGCACTCTGCTCCATGCCTGCAAAAGAGGTGCACCGGGCTTTAAACTTCTCCTGGCTGTGTTTAAACTCAGTGTGGTCAGACATCTGCAAGCCACTTGGCCCTTCTACTTCCCCTTTCTTCTCTTACCACCTATCTAAACATAATGACTCATCTGAACCCCCCCTCCGGGCACTAAAGCTTAGCAGTGTTCTCTGTCGCTTCCTTGTCTGTCAGGATTAGCATCAGGCCAGTGCTCTCTGCCTGTGGTGGTCAGTGTTCAGGGACAGCCCCGAGGCTCCTCTCGGCCTGTTAACGCCGCACAGCAATGCTGAAGGGTCACAGGGGTCAGTGCCATCTGAATGTATCTCCTCCTCCTCGTCTCTCTCTGTAGCGGGTGATCCGCAGCAGGAGCCAGTCTATGGATGCCATGGGTCTTACTTTCAAGAAGCCGCACACAGTCTCCACTAGCCTGAGCGGCA
This sequence comes from Toxotes jaculatrix, assembly GCF_017976425.1. Taxonomy (NCBI): domain Eukaryota; kingdom Metazoa; phylum Chordata; class Actinopteri; family Toxotidae; genus Toxotes; species Toxotes jaculatrix. The sequence goes on along the minus strand of NC_054395.1, from coordinate 24,973,944 downwards.
GCTTTAACCACAACCCCGCAGAGAGCCCCAAATTCCCAGGGATAGTAAGTACAGTCCCACTCCTCCTGGTCTTGAGTGAGGCGAGTCTCGCTTCCTCTACCTCCACCCCCAGCAGTTCTACTAGAGTTCATGCCCCCTCTTCCCTCACTTGCCTGCTGCACTAACTTCTCACAGAGAAGGGCTGCACACTCGGTCGAGTGGAGCATTTATGCCTGGGTCTTAAACTTGGCTCTCACATTACAACGGTTGCACATTGTCTGCCCCCACAAGATGAAGTGACACTCATAGAAGTGGCACGAGGTGCATTTCTACCCTGGATTAAAGCTGCTTCTGATATTTCCTGTTTTTACTTGTGTATTCATGATTTAAATCCCCCATGCATCTGAACTGTCTATAAGTATGTGTGTGTAAGTGTGCATGCCAGCTAAAGCTTGTGGACTCATTTGGTGATCACACAAATGTTTTTATTGTTAATATGAACGAAGGAATATTTCTGTCATCAGGTGAAAACCTTGTATCAACAAATGGCATTTTTTTTTTCCTTTTTTGAGTTCATATCATTTATTCTGAAAACACTGCATTACGCAATTTTTCATAGAGGATTTTTTTATCCTTCAGCTCAAAGTGAAACTCACCTACAGTTGTAGTTACAAGGTTTTCACAGACACTGTGCATATGGTTGCTTGTCTGACATGTACGGTATATTTCGGGGGGGCTGTAGTATTTTTTTATGGAAATGCTCTGATTTGTCTGGAAATGAAAATCATTATGAAATTTCATGTTTCTTTGTGTTAGGCACTGAACAGGATTTTTAGTCTTGTATACACAAACAGACACACACGGCAGTACCATTAATATTGTATGTCTAGATCACATTTAAGATTGCCCTCAAAAACAACTAACCATTCCTATTAACCAACATGCTTTATTAGTGAATATGACTGAAGCTTGCTTTTTGCCCATAACCCTGTCTTGATGTGAAACCTAATGTATAACATGCTGTATGTCCTCCTCTGTTGTTTTTTTTTTTTATCTCTTCTTCATGCTCTCTCTCACAGGCATATGGCTCCCATGCTCTTATTGGCTCACCATTTCTCTCTCCCATTCAGCTGCCTGTGTTGCACCCATGGAGCCAAATAATGTCCCTCCCTGTATTCTCCAATTAACACGTGCTTTGTATTTTGTTTGAACAACAATTTACTGCATGGAATCTCATATATATTTGTATATATCTCATGTTTTCTCTCCCCCCCTCCCCCTTGCCCTCCTCTCTTTCTTTTGTCTGTCATCATCACTCTCTCTGTCTCCCTCTCTCTCTCACATATTTCTATCTCTCTCTCTCTCTCTCTCTCTCTCTCTTTCTGTCTCTGCTCTTCCTGTGTGGCTCAGTCGTTGCTTGTCCCAGGCAAAAGTCCGAGTAAATATGGACGTCGAGGCAGTGCCATAGGGATAGGAACAGTAGAAGAGGTTCATGTCTAATTCTAACTTCTCTCTAACGACTCACTTCTCCTCTTTGCTCCTTCTTTTTTTTGTCTGCATGGCTCCACTGCATCACGGCCAAACACTTTTATCTATACATTTCAGCACCCTAACGTGTATTTACTGTAGTATGCCTTGTGTGTTATGGACAGGTTGTACCGTCTAAAGATCTGTGATAAAACAAAAGCAGATATATTGTTGGAGATATTGTTCTCCACATTTTCACATTAAATGATTTAATAATTCAGGTCTTTGTGATTTTAAATACACTTCCAAATAGAAACTATTTAAATTATTAAGAGATTAACAGCTCTGTGATGTGAGTGTAGAACATAGTGATATTTTAAGGTGCCACCCTTGAGTCAGTATTATAGATTTATCTGTATTTTCACTTTCCTCTCTTGTTACTGCAGTATGCGTTCGCCTTCTATACTCTTTTCTACCTATTCTGTATTTTAATTCATTATGCTTAATTCTCTATTTGTTTAAAAACGATGAATATTAATGATTTAATGACCCCCTTACAGAGAAATTATGAAAAAAAGAATCCTCCTCTTGCTCTTTGAAGCCACATCGAATAAAAGGCTTTTTCAAGTTCTTATTTTGAGAGCTTTAAAAGGGAGACTGAACGAACAAAGCAGTCGCTGAGAAAGCATATTTAGTGGTAGGCCCCGGAGCCTTTAAATCCATCTTTCATCTCCCGCCTTAGTGTGCTCTGCTCTGGCTGGAAGACTGGCACCAGGCCTTGACATTAAGCCGCTAAGTGCATATTTTAACATTTTTTTCATCATAGTAACTACTCAAAGCGAGCAGTGTTACTCCTCAGCCTGATAATTCAGTGCCACATGTGCTTTTGAAAAGCATTTTTACAAATGAATACAAATAAAATTGTCAGAATAACAATCAAATTCCCCCTCAGTAATAAATAGATTGAAAAACTCTTGAGATTAATTTCATGTTACTCAAAGATATTTAAGGTATTAGAAGTATTTTAACTCTGACACTGACTGTCTCTCTTTTCTCCCTGGCAGTCTCTGATAATCCCAGGGAAAAGCCCGACTAGGAAAAAATCTGGTCCTTTTAGCTCCAGGCGAAGCAGTGCCATCGGTATTGAAAACATTCAAGAAGTCCAGGAGAAGAGGTGAGAAAAGACTCCTGCACATTCCTGCTGTGTTCATCTTGTGTGTATTTATACTCCATTTGTATTTTCTCTCTGTGATATCTTGTGTTTCTGATATTTTATGAATATATTTATATGTCTCATGTCGCAGTCGAGAGAACTCCCCAAATACCCAGAAGACCCCTGACAGTGGCCACGTATCTCAAGACCCCAAATCTGACAACTCGTCCAATCAGAGCTCCCCTGAAGTGCTCACAACCACCAAGAACAGGTGTGTATGATAGACAGGTCGCATCCATATCACATGCATGTACTGATCGTAGAATTCACTTTTTGTCTCGCCATACCTGCGTTTGTGTAACCGCTGGTATATCCTCGGCTGCAGCAGCATGTTGAATGGCTGTGTCTCATACATGAGATAAAATCAGGTTTGGCTGTGCTGGAGAGTGGTTAACCCAGGTTGTAGTTCTTATCTCGGTGGCAGGGCCCCATCCATCCCTGAGGGTCATGACCTCTCCCGCTCCTCCTCCAACGCTAGCAGCTTCGCCAGTGTGGTGGAGGAGAACGAGACAGAGGCAACAGAGGACTATGACACAGGCATGGTGAGTGGTTTATTCAGTATGTGTCCCTGTGGGACAACAAGATGATGTGTATTTAAGTCATGTATTTGTCTTCCAGTCTAATAGGCATGTGTGTTTTGCTGTGTCTCTCCTTTGTACACTCCAAAGGAGAGTCTGTCATCTGCCGGGACGCCACATAAGCGAGACTCCTTCACCTACAGCACCTGGCTGGAGGACAGCATCAGCAGCACCAGTAACACCAGCCGTGGGAGCTCCCCAGGTGAGATAAATGGGGTACTCGGAGAAGCAGGCCCAAGAGATATTAGGAGGGATTTATCTCTTGTTTATCAGGGTGATGGGGGAGGCATCCTTATATACAGTCCATGGATCAATCATGTGACCTACAGACTACCATAGATACCAAGAACACAAAACATCACCTTTAGAAAAAAAATGTGTATATGATTTTTTTAAACAAAATGCTATATTTACTCTTAATGGATACAAAAAATTCATATGACATCTGAAAATATATACGATGAGGTGAACAGAGCATGGTGTAAGTTACTGGAGAAGAGCTGTGCAACATGCTTTTATTTTAATGGACATGCACAGTATGACTGATTTCACACAATTCTGGCTCATCCTTCAGGGCCTGGTAAACCTGAGCGAGGGAAGGGGACAGACATTCGTATCAAACTGGAACGACCACATGATCATCAGTCCTCATCGGTGAGTCAAACCCCTCCTGCAGTAAACAGAAATTTAATTTCTTAATAATTAGCTACCCCCAAATCTCATTGGTTGCTGTGCATGTTTTTTTCTCTTAATGCTCGATGCACCCTAGAACTGAAATATTTTATACTCTTCGATAAAACTGACGCACACAATAGGTGCTGCACTGAAGCTATGTAACACTGCCTTGTGGTACTTTATTGCTTTGTGTGTGCTGTTGGTGATGTTTGGTTCTGGTCTGTTTGTTTTTTATTTCTGTATCTCTGTGTGCAGAACTGTTAGCTCCACACACCTGGTTGTATCCTGGATCTCCATCTTCAGGTTAGACTTTCTTCAATATCATGATCTCTCATTCCATGGATTTAAACAATGAACAAATGGACCAGAGACTGTATATACAGTTAAATGATACTAAACCAAATGCTTCTTGTACACATATACAGTATATTCACATTTTCTGTGTAACTGTTTTCAAGAGCAGTGAGGAATATCCACCACAGAGACATATAGATGTTTTGGCAATATGAATATACGCTGCAATCTGACAACTTAATTTGTGTGAGGCATTTTTAACAGATGTTTCTCTTATTCCCAAAGCATTCCCATAAGTCACAATCCTTCTGGGAGATGAGACAAGTGCAGGCGTTCGCCATGACCAGTGATGAGAGGGAGAAAGATGTTGAAGATGCGAAAGACGAGAAAATGCAGGTGGAGCCTGGCCAGCCTGCTGCTCAGTGAGGGACAGAGTGCAGAAATCCAGAAATCTGGAAGACACTGGAGAGGATGACGCACAAAGAGGGGCCAGCTTTTGCACAGTGTTGTTTCCTTCCGCTCTTTTCTTTGCCTGTTCACACATCTGTTGCCTATGTGTATGTTTTTTTTTTTTTTTTTTACCTGATCTTTGTTTCAAAAGCACACATTTTATCAACAAATGTAGTAGTTTTAGTTAGTCTATGTGTGCTGGCTATACAGGGTAAAGACAGTGCCACTGATCTGTTGAGATTGTGAGATGGAATTTTGCTGCAACATATAGAAGACCACCTGGGTGGTTTTAGCAAGTCAACAAAGGTTTTGGTTCAATAAACATCTCTAACGTATACATAATACCAAATATACAGCATCGAAATGAGTATTTTCTAACAAGATATCCAATGTGATATAGAATTCTTCTGTTGGATTCTGTATTAAATCCAAATAGAAGAAATGTATAGCTGCAGCAAAACAATTGTACTCTTGCCTCTACCACCCAAAAACATTAGATTAGAATAGAATACAAACTTAACTCCACAAGTCACAGTGAAGATAGTTGTGTATCATAATTTTTTTTTTAAATGGCCTTAAAACCTGCAAAACGTGCAATGTCTTTGTCCCTTCAAATTGTTTTACCTCATTTACCTCCTTTGAATCACGTCTTCTGCAGCCATTAATGAGAAATCAGTATTAGATTAAAACTAATATGCTTCGAGTCCTTTTCAAGCACCCTGGTTTCTTTAGAAAATTTGGTGGTGCAATGCATCAACACTGTCTGTACAGTCTGCTAATATATGGATATATCTATCAATGACTGATTTAACTGCTTTGTCCATCGTGTTCGCTGGTGGGGAGACCAGTCTCCGCATTATGTTCTGAGTTGCTTTTTTTTTCTCTAATGTATGTTTTTATTTACTGATTTGGTTCCTATTGAAGTGGCATTTATGGCGTACATCTGTTAGACCGTACCTCTGTGGTGACTACATTCAGCATCCTGCCATATACTTATTCTGTGTGTGTTGCTTTGGAGTAAATTATGCTGTTGTCATCTGTAAAGCTCTGTGTGTTCCGGGGGTCAGATCTCTTTAAGTGCAGTAAATTTGCAATGCAATTATAATAAAACAGTGAATATTTATTTGCCAGTTAGAAAATAACTACAAATACAACTACTGATTTTGTAAATAGATATCTAGTTGGAGTACATAGTGTATAATGTATAGGCCATTGATTTGAGATGGGATTGACCAACACCTTGAAACAACTGCCAAGTAAACAATTTATTGTTTTTTTCTCATACACTTAAATTTAAATATTATTTTGAGAGAGTTTTGTAGAATAAAATTATTTTAAAAGCTATTCAGACTATTCTGTAAAAGGGAAGATCTTACAGTACATCCTGCTGATCATTTTGTTGCCTTATCATCACAGACTGATGGTGTAAGTATAGATAGCAAAGCAAATATTTAATAGCCAGCAGGATTTACAATGAAATGAATGTTTTGTTGTTGTTGTTTTTATTGTAAATAAATGCCCTGACAACTTTACAGCCTGCTGTAAACATCATCTCTTGCCTTGCATCACATCACTCAATGCAAACTTATTCCTTTGCTTTAACTTGTCAGCCAGTATTCCGTGGTTTTTGCACAATATTCTGAAACCCACATAGTGAAAATCCCTGCTGTGAAATACCTACTTACTGTAGATGCTCCATTTCCCACCATCGTAATGAAAGCCAAGAGAGAAAGCCCCATGAATAAATGATTTGATGTGGCTGCCCACAAGTATGTAAAACTAGAGCAATCTAAAAGTGGAGGCTTCCTTGGTTATAGAACTGTGCCACACGGAAGAAAGAAACGTATTCAGTTTTAATGAGTCAAAAGGAAGTAAAACTGAATCAGGAGTGAAACAGGCTTTTCAAATGTATCTGCTCACAAAACAATAATGGGCTGAGTTCAACATGTTTGTAGCACTTCATAAATAGGTTTAGAAATAGGTTTTATAATGTGAAAGGAAAAACATGAACCCTAAATATTCTTGTTTCTGTTCTGTCCTGAATACTCTGGACTTTTCTGTTTTATATGCTGATACATGCCTGAATCTAATATATCTAAAAAAACACAGCACAATACAGGCATGTTACACTATATACTGTACATACTGTTACCACAGATAGAAAATGTAGTTTGTTATGGTTAAGTTACAAAAAAGAGTCAAAGTGAACCAGATGTCAACAATCATCGACATGCTAATCTTCCTGTATTTTTCCTGTAATCATGTATTCATGTTCATGTTCTCTCAAAGGTCCTCTCTATTATTTATCTTACATTTGCATTTCATTACTGAGCTGCATCCAGGCAAACTAAGGGCACAAACCCTAAATCAAACTGATGGTCTACTCCATGGAAACGTTAAATGTTAATGTTTTCATTTGCACACCTACCACTGATATTTAGATTGTTAGTGCCCTCCAGTGGAGTTCATTTAAGCCTTCAACTCATCTTCAACTGTATGTTGCTGAGCATAGGTCCTCACAGTATTATTCAGTTATGAATACAAGTCGATCACTTGGTTTTATTTGTATTATTTTATAATTGCAATTACAAGAAAAGAACAGAAACAAAGCTACATGCAGCAGGACAATTTATTATTATTAGTGGTAGTAGTAGTATTTGTATTTGAATCCTTGAATTGTTGTTGTTCTTGTTGTAACATGTTTCAAAGCCTAATTGGTTCATAAAATCTTTTCTATTCTCCTAGGACCTAGGTCCTAAGTATCTGCTCCCGCGGAACCTTTCTTCTCTCTGAGAAACAGGAACCGAAGTAGATTTGTGTGGCACCGGCCGGAACTGGGCTTCTGAAGTCACATTGAAGACGAAAACCCCGGTCACTGTAATAACAGGTGAGGTAGCGCTGTTTTTAAAATAAATACATTTATTGTATGGGTATTGTCAGATAGTAGGCAGCAGAAACATTCTTAGCTTTATTTTATTAGAGACAATATCGCGACTTTCGCGTCGAAAGCGGAGCTACTACTAGCTAGCATTAGCAACAACCCAAGCACTGCAAGGCTGTATACCGGGGGGCACCCGGAAACGAGAAAATTACTTGATTGTTAGTGTTAACATTGATTCGTTTACTTTCTGTCGAAAACATTTGTGCATTTCGCTGGTTTTAATGTAGTTAAAGACATCAGTGACATCAACTGCCTGTATCGGCGAACCTAATCCCGTGTTCACGCGGATGGATGTTATCGTGAGAGTGCAACTGACCGTCACGTTCATTATCGTAGTTTCATACTGAGGGAAAAATTCCCATGACAACGCTTCAGCTTTCTTATTTAATTCGACTAAGAGTCCAAAACCCTAAAGCTGATGAAAGCTAAAACATTCCCATGAAGTTGGGATACGTTTAAAGTTTGACTATTGATTAAAGGACTAGTCAATTAATAGATTTGTCGGTGGGCAGAATAAACGGTAACTGCTCTGATAAGTAAGTGTAGGGTGGCTGGACTCACCTTTATTGACCAGGTAGGGAGTTTGGAATTGAGCTGCCGCTCCTCTGCCTCAAAAGGAGCCAGTTAAGGTGGTTCTGGCATCTGATCAGGATAATTCCTGGACGCCTTCCATTGGAGGCTTCCAGGAATGTCCATCTGGTAGGAGACCCCGGGGTAGACCTAGAATATGCTGGACAGACTTCATGTCTCATCTGGCCTGGGGAGAGGGACGTCTGCACTACCTTTCTTAACCTACTGTCACCGTGACCGAATCTAGATGAGTCTGTCCCTGAAGAATCTTCTCATTTAAGACAGCAAATAAGTGCATTTCTCAAAAATATCAAAATATTAATTCAAGTGTTATTACAAGACTATAAAGGTCTTTGTTACCGCACAGGAACATTTAATATTAAAAAATTCCAACTGTCATGTGGTTCCATCTTCTCCACTGTGAGGATTTGCTGTTTTTCTCTGTTGTTGTTTTATATCATAAATTAAACATTGTTGTGTTTTGGATTGCTTGGTTGGTCAAAACAAGATGTACAGAGTTCTGCTTGGATGTTCTTTTTATACCTTGGAAAAAGTAGTTGGACAAAAATAAATCGCTTAGCTTATTATTGACTTTTACATAAAGCTTTTTCTGAGTTTTATGTAAGCTTTGACTAACAGTATTTTGTTCATGCCTACAGCACATGTGACCAGTCAACCCATTCCTGATGACCTGATTTGGATGATCGTTAACAATGTTTACTTCAAAGGTTGTCCCTCGTCTCAATCTATTACGTAGAGCAACTTGTAAGTATGAACAAGCTATCCTTCTGTGTCAACTTTAACTCTAATTCCTGTGTAAGTAATATAATTCAGGATTACCTAATTTCCTTTTGTTTTAATACCCAGGTGCACTTCAAACCCATGGAGACATTTTGAATGCGTCCATACAGCCGGTTGTTCCTGCTTACTGTTTATCATTAAAACCAAAATTTAGAAACTACTCAACAGCAGCAGACAACACACCTCCCCCTCGATGGATACAGCTTGAGCCAGAGCTGGACGAGGCTCTTGTGCCACGGAAACTGTCAGTAAGTCCTCTGGAGAGCTGGCTCTCCCTGCGCTACTCCCTTCCTCCCCTGCTAGAGTCCTCTCCACCACAGGAGGACATAGAGCTGCTGGAAGAGAAGGTGCTGCCACCCATCTCTGTCCCTGTTTTGGAGGATGACACGGGCTCAGCAACACCGCTTATATGTAAGAATGTTCTGAAGATCAGACGGCGGAAGATGAACCAGCATAAATATAGGAAGCTGCAAAAACGGATTAAGTTCTTGAAAAGGAGAGTGCTGGAGGGCAGGGGGAGGAAGAAACAGGTGAGATTTTTCTCTAGACAAATTCTTTTATCCAGTCTTGTCACACTTGTGAGTCAAATGATTTCTTTCTGTTTTTTTCTGTTCTTTTCAGTAAATTATTCTCAGTTTGATGCGTCATAGCGTGTGGATTTGTTTTAAGCTTGATTTACTCTAATTACAGCACAATTTTCTATAACTAGCTGAACATGAGTTTACTTAACATTAACATGGGCAAATGTTTGTCTTCATCCTGCACAGAAACGATTTGAGGCGGATTTGAAAAGGATTTGGACAGGAGCTGGACTGAAGAAGGCTCCTGACGGATGGAGTGCACCTAAGATCTACGTTCAACATCAGAGAAGCAAAAGGCGGTGAGAAACACAGACAGTGGTTCCAGAGTGCGTCTCAGCAACAACACACTTCACACACTGCACTTAAAACAGTCAGCCTACGTTGTGCAGCTTAACTGAAGTATGTTTCACTGATGAGGACATATGCTGTATGAAGTATGACATATACAATTATTTTTAACAAAGTGTACGTAATCTAATAAAAATCTTTCTCTGTCAAGCCCAAAGCATAGTGTGCTGTAGTTTTCTGTTAGGATTATTTTATCCCCCAGAACAGTTTACATGTTTCCTGATTGTACTGTGGATGGCAGTATTGTGCAAAATCTGAAATAAAATGCGCCCCCCATTACCACTGTCACCACTGTGGTAGTCTTTATAGCACAACCAAAACAATAAGAGCATTGAAACGTAAGTCAAAAAGTGGCATTTAAAAAAATGCTTCTACAATAAAACTAATTAATAGGCCTCAATGTAAAATAACTTGATTGAAAATATAAACCTGTTCTACGCTCTGTGCTTAGCAGCATAACTAATGCAAACAAATGGATACTGTCGTATCATTAGGCAGTAGCCTGTCTTTTGTTTAATATCCGTATCTCGTATTTTAAGACCTCTCAATTTGTGATCGCTGGAAAAGTTCCAGTCCTATGTTTTGGATTTGAGTGGTTACCGGGACAAACCCTGTTGTACCTTGAGGGCAAAATTCATGTTTGTCTAGTATGTGGGTGTATTGTGGTTTTCTAAAAAGCCTTGCAGCACGTTTATTATTCTGTTACTCATGTTTGTCGTGAAGAGCTCAGCAGCGAAGGTTTTGGATTTCATCGGCTGGCGGAGGCGGAGCGTGTGCGCAGGCTTCAGACGGCAGGATTATAACAAAATACAGCTGAGCCGCAGCTCGGTGAACTTGAGGCATTCTTGTGTTTTTATCATTTGATGCGCGCACCACCTCTGACAGGCTTTTACCTCCGCTGTCAGCACTGTGAAAAAGATGCACCTCGATATGATTCTCCTTCACAGTAAGTTCTTCAGTTGTCTCGCTTTTATGAGAGAAACATAACTTGAGGAAACTTTCTTTGTGCCATAATGGGATCCAGGTTAGAATCACCCGTCGGGAACAAAAGCCGAGAGCTACTCAGTTCTCAGGTCTGCTCTTCTGCAATGTAAAAAATAATAATAATTTCAAATAGATTTTTCAACTTCACTTGCAATGTCTTTGCAATGTAAGCTATAACCTAACAATAACATTTTTTTTTTGTTTTTAGTTGCGGTACAATTTTTAATAGTTAAAATCAGGACTCCTGATCCTTTTCTCTTTGTATATTATTTATACTTTTATTTGTTCATTTATTATGGACACAACAGCAGTCCACATGATTTTTAAAAACTAGTTATAGTGGCGGTAAGTATAGTCTGATGTTTTTAAAAATCGGAAAGCTGCTCATTTTGTGCCTATCTTCTTATATAGGCTATTTAAAATATTTTATCAATTTATAATTATTCATATTGCATTGGTGCATTTTTAAAAACCCAATCTATCTAATCTTAAACTAAAATCTCTCTATAAGCATGTTACTAAATTTACAGATTTTAAAAAAATAGTTGTTAGTTTTTTCTCTGCCTTTATTTTGAAATGTTCCGAGTTGTGAAAATAAAATGGATCCAGCATGGATCCGTTGCATGGGCTTAAAATGAGGCGGTGTAGGCTACATTAACGTTGCACGCCTCTGACTCGCCTCGGCCTGTTGATATAGACTGTTTCAATGTATCCGGGGGAATTTTTTTCCTTTTTTCTTTTTTTTTTTATGGCTTCAGCCCAATGTGTTTCTTGTTAACTGTGGTCTGAGTAGAGGAGTCAGCACAATCCAGCAGCCAGTCATTATATGTGTCAGTAATGAGTGTTTCACCACGAGTGGGCTGTTGTGAGTCCGGGCGACGTGGAGGAGGAGGGGGGTTTTACCACTCCAACCGTGTTTATGATGGGCTCTGTCCTCGTTAACGGGCACCAACAACGTGGCACGGAAAAGAGTAGAAATGTTGTTTTGAACAAAATAAGCTAATAAACGTGTGTCTGCTCATGCAAAGGCAGAAAATGACAAGGTCACAGTAAAAATGTGTGTTCTGGACAGCTCTACACATCCCTTGACTTTCTGAGCCCACATTTTTCACAACAGAAAAATGTGCAGGTTCCTCCACATTGCTCCAAAAAAGCTGTTTACTTCTCTGACATTTGGGCAACATCAGTTATACACAATGCATGAGCAAGAAAGCATAGTACTTACAAATCCCCTGATATCCCCACAGGTGGTGCATCGTCCCAAAAGGAGTTCCACCATGTATATGTATATGTGTATGTGTATATATATACAGATACATAGCTCTGTAGTTAAGTCCAGTGGTTCCTAACCTAGGGGTTGGGCCCCTCCAGTGGGTCAAAAGATATATCAGTGGGGTCAGGAGATGATTAGTGAAAAGCAGAAAACCCAAAATTCTTCCACTCAGATTTGTTTTCATTGTTTTGGACTTGTCTCTAATCTTTGCTTTTTCATGAAATATTAGATCATTTAGCTCCATTCATTGGCACCAGAAACAACCATTAAGAAGGTTACAGTGAGGACACTCAACGTTTAGGGACCAAAACCCTCGCCCTTCCCAACCTCACACAGTTAGACTATCATACGGACAGGAAACGGACAAAGGGATCTTTTTCCAAAAACCTGATCAGATTGATTGTTTTTTTATGGCATTAAATCAGGACCTAATTGACAAAAATGTCCACAGAGTGATAACTCCTCAACAACATCTCATCTGAGTGATTATTTCCCCCAGAGAAGACAACATGAAGGTAGCCCCCCCCCACTTTCTTAACAGACACCTACCACCTACCACAAATCCTTTCTGTCATTAACAGCATGTTTTAATGGTGGAAGGCAGATGTGATTTTTTTTTTGTGAGTAAACTCCAGATTCAGCAATTCGAAAGCTCTTTAGATAATTACTCACTTCTCCAGCTGAAACACAGGGAGAAGACGGGAAACGCTGCTGAGATGCACACCTGGCCCTCAAGAATTATACAACCAGATTTAATTGCACAATACTTTTTGCCATTTCACGGTTTTGCACTTATTTTCCTTTGTGTACTGCTCACTATCCTTGTGTCTTTTGTTTTTTCTTGTTTTTTTGTTTGGGTGGTTCCCCATACAAGTTCATATTGAAAATCCCAATATACTGCATGAAACAATCTGAGATGTTTAAAGAGGAAATGAGTCATTGGTTGAATGTCTTATAATTCATATAAATCAGAGAGATTTTTATGAGGGTATCATGTTTTTTGTATGTAAAATCTTAATCTGAAAAGTAATGAGTAACTACATTTGAGATGAAAACATTGTGGAGTAAAAGGTACAATAGTGTACTATGAAATGTGGGTGAGTAGAAGTATAAAGTAGGAGAAAATAAACTGATCAAATTCTTGTAAAGTGCAAGTACATCAAAAGTGTATTATTAAAACTTGAGTCAACATAATTCATTCCTTTCTACCACTGTATAATGGCATGATATAAATTTCTGATGGTCAACACAATGGAAAGTACCCTGTGTCTACACGTGAATGACTAAAAATACCTGAAAATCCTGGCTGCCATTTGATATATGCCCGAGTGCATGTACAGGACAGCCAAAAGGCGCTCCAGGCCTCTGAATGTATCTTTGTGTGTTCAGCTGAGTCTGCAACTGCACAGATTTATTTGATTTATTCTCAACCTGTGACAGAGCTGTGAGTAAACTTTGCACTCATACAACAGCCATGAATCACAAAAATTACACTGAGTAATTTCATGCTTTATGTTTGAGTCGTTCATGTAAAACTTTTTTGTTTTACCTTGCGTATGACCTTCTGTTAAGTGATTCTCCATGTGAATCCTGGGGTAACAAATAACAACAGTGATTTTTGAAGGTCATTTGCTAAATGTCTGTTATTATCACTGGTAATTCAATAGCACATTGTTAAGTCTTTAGAGTGAGACACGTTGTTAGCCCTGTTAGTCACCAGCCTGTGTGTGCGTGTGTGTGTCTGGAGGAGAGATGAGAGAAAATTACAGGGGCTGGGACACTTTGTTTTACCTTCTGCAGGAAAGTTTATACCCTTCAATAGAAAACCCACCAGAGTTTTCCAGCATGAGGTCGCCTCTCCGATGCCAGTGTGTGTGCTAAGATAATTTCTCTCGGCTTGATGTATTATTATATAGCTACTGGTGCATACTTATGAAATCACTGCGTGCACTGCTGGGTACAAATCACTGCATAAAGACACAGTAGTAGACTCCAGTGAATTATTATTTAAATGTGGTGAAATGAAACCTCTCAGCACACGTCTATTGCCTGTGCTGCCATTGATGAGCAAAACACCTGGATGGACGGTCTCGCAACGCGTACCAAACAAATTTGTGCAGCTCTCTTTTGGGTGTTAGGCCATCAGTGTCAATGATAAAAACATACTTGATTGAGCTATTTGTTATTTGTTGCATTTTACTGATGTAATTTTTCGAGGTGGGCCTAATTTTACTACCTTACATTCAGTGGTATTGGATAGATTAATCTATAACAGTGCATCATATTTTGTAAACTCATTGTTTGTTTTGTGAGCAAAATATTATGGATAGTTTGGTCTCTGAACTGTCCCAGAGGCCTGGCTTAAAACTAGAGGGTACAGAGCACTTAAAGTCAGGGCCTCGGTGCTCTGGAACAACCTGCCTGAGGAAATCGAGTTTGCTGAGTCAGCAGCATCTTCTTGAGACAAACATTTTAGCTACAGATGATCTGAATTTCACCGTTTTTTTTATTATTTTCCTTGAATAATGCTGGAATTAATTCTTATCATAACATCTAATGATTTGTTAGATGTTGGCATTTTTGAAATCTATAATTTATTATAGACAAAATATTTTTAAAATGCAGAATATACTCTCATAGTCATGAAAAATAACATCATACTGAAGACTCTGCACCTCTAGCCTCTATAGTTCACAGTACCCATTACCAGTACAGTAAAAATACACAGGTGTTTGGTCATGTTCTTGGACTTTTGACACCAGGTAGTGTGCCTGAAGTGAGCTGAATAGCAGCCCGGTTCTTCATCCCCTCAGGATCATGGCCTTGCAGCAAGCCAGCAGCAGCCTGGATGAATAGAGGCTCTGTATGCTTGGGCTGCATGCGTCTCTGCTGGCCCTTCAGTAAACAAACTACAAAATAGCACTGTGGGAAAAATGTATTCGAAATAGCAAATGTGCTGTAGGAAAATTTCCTATCTCCAGAGTGAGAAAACAAACAGCAAAATACATCTCCAGAGACACCCTTTGACACCTGGTGTACTTTTTTTTCTGGTCTTGTTGTGCTGTGTGGAATGTTTTTGTTATAAAATCTTTCCTTTTCACCATGTCCATGTTTCTTCAGCTTTCTTCTGTTACTTTAAACAGTCCTCTCACTGAACCCACATCTACTCCAACTCTGAAATCTTTTGCTGTTGGGTCAGTCCAGGTCAAATTTAAATCCTCCAGCCACTCAAGTAATTTTTCCTGGTTTTAATTACAAATGTTTCTCAAGACTTCATCAGTGGAAAGGCCAAAATATTTGAAAAACCTATGTAAAGCAACAACAGTAGATCCAGTTCTTATCATGTTTTTGTCTTTTTCAGTTCTTGCTGTGCTCTTCCTGCCAGGAGGTAAGACATTTTTATTTCTCGAAGCACTGACTTAATAATGGTTGAATGCATCATGCTCATGTTTCATGCCTTTTCTGTAATTTCTACATTAACCTTCTGAGCACATGTGGTCATTTCTTTGTGTCAGCATGGGGTCAGAGCACCAGCAGCAGGCTTGGTGTGGTGGTGGAGGCTAAGAACATCACGCTCCCTGAGGGGTCTAAGGCCGTTCTGCCCTGCCACAGCCCCCGCATGGTGTGGACCCGGGACAGACTGAAGGACCGTCAGAGGGTGGTGCATTGGGACTTGGTCCGCAGCAGCCCAGAGTATTCTGTAGAGAGAGTCCTGGACATGTCCCCTGGAGCCCGCCAAAGGGTCTACAATGGATTCAACAAAGGACGCATTTCCATCCCAGACTCTGCTTTCAATGATGGCAACTTCTCCCTCATAATCAACAGTGAGACTTCCTTACGTTCCAGAACCACAGTGAACATTTTGCTTTTCAATTTATTATTTCATCTTACTGTTGTTTGGATGCTTTTCTTTTTCAGATGTGGTCACAACTGACAGAGGAGTTTATACCTGTAATCTGCACCATCATTACTGCCAGATTCACCAGTCCATCCAAATCCAGCTCAATGTCACTAAGTCAGGTGAGGCTTCCTAAGCATAGGGTCTAATGTTATTCCACTGTGATTATGCATCAGATACCTTGCATAGCAATGCATTTCACACACTTTTGTTTTCCAGCTCGGAAAGAGAAACGTTACTGGGATGGAGAGAAGACTATATTTGTGGTCTTGTTGGGCAGCTCAGTGGTCTTGCCTTGTGTGAACCGACGCCCACTGTGGAGAGAGGGTCTCCAGGAGGACCAGCAGCAGGTGGCTCACTGGGACTTTCAGCCCCCTGGAGTGCGACCTGATAGGGCTGACCGCCTGGTGGACCTCTATGCTTCTGGAGAGCGCCGGGACTATGGAGCACTCTTTGCCCAGAGCAAGATGAGTGTGGCCGAAGATGCTTTTACATTTGGAGACTTCTCACTGACCATCTCTGACTTGAAGCCTGTTGATAAAGGACTGTACTCCTGCCATCTGCACCACCACTACTGTGGTCTGCATGAGAGACGCATTTTCAGGCTCACTGTGGGACCTCCACTTCCTCTCGCCCCAACGACAGCACCCAGAGTTTTCCAGAATGATGAACCAGAACCAAGTAAGCCACTCAGAATTAGAAAAAAAAAACACAAGAGGCACCACCAGAACTTTGTTTTTCCAGACGCTAGTAATGGTAAATGTTTTTCCCCGTATGGTTTCTTGGCAGGATTGTGCATGGAGTGTGAACACTGCTCCTGGGTTTTTTTTGTTGTATTTATAGGCATAGTTGGTCAGTTAAATCAGTTCCTCTTCTGGCCAGTTTCTTCTCAGTCCTCTCTGTTTTTGTGTTTGAGCTGAAAAGGGAGGGAGGCGGTAGGAGGAATGTGGAAGCTGGTTGAGTGAGAAAGAAAGAAAGAAGGAAAGTAAGATCTTCCTGTAATCTTGTCTGTGAATTCAGCGTTGCAATTAGATAAGCATGGGTTTTTTTGGAGTCATCTATTTGCAGCTCAGGCTTGAGAAGCCGTCTACAGTAAACATCTTTAAACTGGCTGCAGCGGAAGTGGTCTTATTTTCCTACCCAACTTTTTTTTTTTTTCATTTACAGCTTTTCGTTTACAGCTGGAGACATTTTAACTATGTCACAATTTGGAGTGGGCTCTTAATGGATATTTCTTGTGTTTTTATTTGACTCCGTTTTCAAAAAGTCCCCAATTATGTGTCCACACTGGTCACACTGCATCTCAAGTTTTGTTTATCTTTCTTTTCCCTGCATTTCTGCTCTGTTTCTCGGCTGATGTGTATTAGCCTCTGGTTGAGGCATGTTTACCAGCAGTCAAAGGAAGTCTGATACATCTGTTCAACATCTGGACCAGCTGTGGCATGAAAGAGCAAAGTAAGGGGAAAGGATGAAAGTATGTGTTAGGCTATAGATCCTTCTCCCCCTTTAAAGCAGTGACAGCCTATTTAATAACTCTGTAAAAGTATGTTGTGAAGAAATGCACACGTGGATCGATGGCATCCTGCCTGCGTCCCCTGAGTACACCTCAGCAAGGAATTCACTTCTTTACACACCGCTGATCTTGTCTCTTAGATCGAGACCAAGTTGTTTGTGCTCACACAGGTGCCAGCAATCATCTGAAAAGACAAATGTCATGGGAGCTCTCCACTTTAATGCTGTAATTATTTATGGCAAGAGCGAATACAACATTATTTCTTTGTAATCCTGAAGGCATCGTTTTGTGAGCTGTCAGCGATTCAACAGAAATCTTTATCTCTGAAAATGAAGATGCTTTGCCGAAGTTCATTGACTTGCAAATGATGAATATACTGCAGGAGAAAAAAAAAAAACAGGGTAACCTCTGCACAGCATATGTGAAATGGCTGTTAACACATACACACTTGTCAGATCTGTCAAGGAAATGGAAATGGGCTACTGCTGGGACGTGGCTGCAGCTCCGGTTGTGACAGTTGAGCTCTAGAGACAATGACCTTGGACGTGTCTTTGCAGTTTCATGCATATTAGGCACATTAAACAATGACAGGCGATAATTACCCACCAAGATCCTTCTTAGGAGGTGGGAGATTAAGTTTTTTGAAAGCATAGTCAGAGATGGTACATTGCATGTTTTCCTCATTAGTCCCTCAATTGTGTTTAGTTGTAATAATGTCCAACTTAACTGCTTAATGAGAGACTTGGATTCTCAAGATCCATTTTTTTTCTGTGATCTGGCTTCTGTCATTAGACTGCTCTTGAATTTGGGGAGACACTGGAAAACTATAATGGGAACAGCTCTGTAAACATGCACTGAAAGTAGCTGTGATAGTGTACACTGTTTAGAGTAGACATAGAGCCCAGCATGTATTTTCTGTACTTGTTGTTTTTTTAAATAATTAGTCAACTATCTTGAACGTGTACACAAACAGTCTCGGTCAGTGTGAGCCTGTCAGGCGGTGGAGTTCACTTGATGAGCTCAGCTGAAGGTGTCGCAGATTTATTTTCCATGCGTCCAGAAACTAGACCTCTGTGTTTGTGAGAAGATGAGAAAAGTGCTAAATGGAAAACTAATGCAGACATGCAGACAAACCACATCACAGAATTTGTCTCTCTTTCCTCACACTTCTCCTCTTTTCTGGTCAGCCTGTGTTTTCCTCAGAAGAGAGAGAGAGAGAGAAACAGCTGCATGACATCAGGTCTGGAAGTCATTATTGCCAAACAGCATTTTGACATTTAACTCCTGCTCTCCCCTCTCTCCCGCTGTCTCTGGCTTCTTGACTCAAATGAAAAAGATGAAGCCTCAGGGGGAATAAAAATGTTTAGTTATGTCGAAATTCATTTTAATTTGATCCTCGTTTATTGCCATTAAGTTGATTCACTCTAACAATCCAATATATCACTGTTAAAACATGACCATAAATCCTCTACAGCACATCCCAGTGTTATTTCATTTGAGGGTCCCTTGAGTTCACCTGTTATTTGAAATGTGGGATATTTCGTATTGCTAGGTTTGCTGTTTGATTGTATCACTTTTCTGCTTTCAGGGCTTGATGAGGTGGAGAGTCCACGTGTGGTGAATGTCATCCTCCCCGAGCACCGAGGTTATTTCATGCAGCATTTGGGCTACTTCCTGGCAACTTTCTTACTGCTGGCGTTCATCGTTGTCGCTGTCATTGTGCTGACACGACGACGCAAAAAAAGAGGTATTGTGTGCGTGTGTGTGTGTGTGCGTGCGTGCCTGGGTCTTGGCATGTATTCGACAGCTTGCTTGTACATTGTTATTATAAAAGATTATGGTTGGGAGTGTTTGGGACACTGTGTAAAGGTCACATTTTATGGACACAATGTGTTTGAGATTCTGTTTTAAATGATTTTTTTAAGGGCTGGAGTATGAGCTGCGTAGATCTGAACGGTAAGACATTATATAGTATATGTGTATATATATATATATATATATATATATATAATTATACATCATTTTTCCTTAAAGTCCAATTCTGAGGAAAACATTATTCATCTTGTGCAGAGGAAACATGATCAGTGGAGGTGAAATGTCATTAGACTGTACAGAGCTGAAGATGTGCAACCAAGAACCTCTGAATTCAGGTACAGTAAATACACATGACTTCCCTTTACAAAAAAAAACAAAGAAGTTTATTTTGCTTTCTCTTTACCTTGGTGTCTGCTACAATCCACAGACTACAAAAACAACCTACTGAAAGAGAGAGATACCAAAGACTGCAATAAGGGTGAGCTGACATTCTGCAGTTAAATAGTAAACACACTTCCAAGGGCTACATGCTTACAGCCACAGTGTAGCTTAAGATAAGAAACATTATGTTTTATTGATACGATGTTCCTCTCCCGCCTCGTCATTCAGACTTTGATGGGAAGCAGTGGAAGTGAGTGCAATATTTCTGAGATGCTGCTGGCAGGTCCAGAGCAAACACCGGAAGGGTAAAGAACCATGGAGAAAAGGAGAAAAAAAAAAGAAAGAAAGAAACCCAGGAGAGGACAGGAGGAATGCTCCCTCTGCTGTAATTCTAGCACACTAAGCTTTTTCACTAAAAGGCATCATCATTTTTTATGTCTATTTTTTTTTTTGTATAACTTGCATTTTCACCAGCTGTTGTAACAATAAGGTTAAACATTTATTTGATTCTTACTCTTTGCATCCATTGGTCAGTTTATGTTGAATATAAGACATTTTTATCATCCTTTATTAAAACTTTTATTTTTTATTAAAATGCATGCTGTTTATTAAAGTATGTTTAGAGTGTACTTTGCATGCTCACAGAGCAAAGCTCACAGCTCTTCCTAATTGTTGAAATTTGATAACATACTTTTTTTTTTTGCACAAATTCTGCTGTAGGCTACTTAATTTTTTTGAAAAGTATTTCACCAGGTTTCAAAGGGTAATTTACTGTATGTAGATAGTGTTTGGAAACAAGTGGAACACATTTCCAGCTGTGGATAGTATGGCTTTTATTTTACAAAATTCGACTGCGGTAACAAAGTGACTAAATTTTTACTTTTCTTCTGGATTTTATATATTTTAGAAATACAGTATGTGAGACTTAAATTCTTCCCCCAAGTGGATATGTAATCTCTTAGAATCTGTTTATTGATAACTTATCGGGTGAAATATAGTGAAATTTTAGGACCACAGACTAAAGGCTCAGTCTACCGAAACTCAGGAAAAAAAAAAATCTTTTAACCATGCACACACTGAATTTTCATTAGTAAAACTGCTGGTTAAATATACAGGTTGTTAGAAATCTTCACAGCTCTGTGAGGTTTACTGCAGGAAGATGTATGCTAAATCACAAACTGTAGTCCTAACCTAGTTTTTTTTTCTCTCTCTCTGTCTTGCTCACTTGCACACACTCTAATGTTGGTCTCCTCTAATAAAGTAGTTCTTTTATTAAGTATTCACAACAGTGGTCACAGACTCATGAATCACTACTTGTTCCAGTTGTTAGAAGGGGCCCTGAGGACATTGGCCCACATATTTGGTGTTTGGATAAATAGGGAACTATGATATGAACTTAAAATGGAGTCCAAGGAGAAAGATTTGAGGTAAGTAATTAAACATACAATAGAGTGATGAAACCGTGAATTCTTGTTTGAAAAGGGTTAACACTGTATTCAGGGTCTAATAAAATTGTAGTCCATAGGTTTTGTTAATGCAGTAGACACTGTAACCATGCAGCACATGACTACCACCTATTATCGTGCCTGGGGTGATCAGTCACAACTAGTAATAATGAAGCACTTAGAATCCTATGATTGATTTTTCTCTAACTGATGAATCTCTAATTATTATGACCCTCATTGGTGATTATATACAGACATATATAAAATTCATTAAGCCCTTTAACTGCCGAAAAACCATTAGCCTATTTAAATCATGAGCGCAGTTAGTGCAGCTTCTCGTTTTTTATGGTTTTCCCCAATTTAAAAAAAAAAAAAAAAAAGTATTTTTCATTATTTTATGAGATTTTAATTTTAGGATCAATTAGCTTATGGATGTATTTACTTATTATAGTCTTTGAGTTATCACAGCTGATCAGACATTTTGGCCAGGTATCCAAAATAGACCGTCATACAACATACTTTTATGTTTTGCTTTTTTTTAATTATAAGATTTTGCAATAGTCTCTAATTAATTGGATTGAATTTATTTAACAATGAGTTGAAGCGCTAACAGTTATCACAGTAATATCACGCGGTGATAACTGCTCACTGTTCACTGCAATAATGAAAAGAAGGAAACCGTATCCATGCTTCATGAAGCCCAGTCCACTTCCTCTTTGTTCCCTGTTATGTCCGTACAGTGCAGCGTACAGTGCGAGCGCGTTGTATAAGATGGACCTATAGTCCTGCGCACAGCCCAGACACACCACTAGATGACAGCACTGTCTAACCAATTAGCCTGTGAAAAAAATAGCAATAGCAATATTCCCAACTCCATATCGCAAGGATGTGGACTGTCCCTTCCTGTTTTAGTGCCGAGAGAGCCACCGTACCGACTCACACTGGAGCAGGAACACAGCCACTCATAACGCGATTATGTCTGGATTTTCGCTGTGTTTGTCAAAGACACGGAGCTTTGTTTTCCACCGTGGGTTGTACAGGTTTATGTATTAGGGAATGCTGTTATGTTATTCTACGGGTAACTGGTAACATAGCAGGCCTGTTTATTGCGCTGCCAACCCTTGTTCCTTTCCTGTGTCAATGATTGTCCTCCCCTTACTCTCATGGCGGAGACTAAAATAATATATCACATAGACGAGGAGGAGACTCCTTATCTGGTCAAGCTGTCCGTTTCTCCAGAGAAAGTCACCTTAGCGGATTTTAAAAATGTCCTCAACAATCGACCGGTCAATAGCTACAAATTCTTCTTCAAATCGATGGACCAGGATTTCGGGTAAGTGGCCACCGTCGGCGATTATTATTATTATTATTATTGTTATTATTATTGTTATTATTATTATTAGCCCGTTCGTCTCGTTCATTAGCTGTTTATTATTGCACGGTGTATTTAAACAGCTTACCACAGGCCGTAATGGGCAACATCAAACGATGCTGGCTGCAGCGTTGGTACATGTGTGCAAACTATAGTGCCATGTCTGTTTCCATGCTCCTGGCACCTGCTCATTATTACAGGCTATCCTGTGCGCAGTGGAGGAGACACATGAGTGTTTGAAGTGATACCAGATCTGTCCACAGCCCTAATGACGCAGCCCTGCATGTATTACACAGAACCAGACCCCTGCTCCTCAGAGTCAGTGTATTAACCCATAATAATATCTGTATGCTAACCAGCTGGAATATAAAATGTCAAAGCAATGTTGACAAAGAGGCCACATGTTAGTTCTCGGGTTTCGTATTGTTTTGTTTTGGTTTGTTCCCTGTGCCTGGTTACTGTAGCGTGTGATTTTCAGTATGAACCATAAGAAATGACTATGACAAAAAAAAAATATTATTCTGTTTTCAGACTCTTATAATGGCCTGGGAAGTTGTCTTTCTTTATAGACGTGTGCAAAAACACACATAATGAACTGCAGGTGAATCCCAAGGGAATACGACAACCACAAGCCAGTGACTGTGACTATTAGATGTGCAATAGTATAATCAATGTTTGCATTAACAGTAATTGCCCCAGAGGAAGAGATATGTCAAACAGTACTACATAACCATAACCTTGTTTGTTTTTTCAAAAAGACTAATTGTCGATGTAGATTAAATAATCTATGTAGAAAGGGCGGTTGTTTGACATCTCGTGCTTCACAGTCCATGAGCTACTGAATCAGGTAGGATATATAATATACAATATTGTAATTTATAATGTTCAGGAGAGTGAGAAATAAAATTAATGATTAAACTTAAAGGTATAATTTTACCACTGATTATGTTGTAGCATCAGTTATGGAGCCAGAATAGAAAAGAATAGAAAATTCTAATGGTGCATAACATGTTGAGTAAAAGAGGTTTGAAACTACTATTTTTCATAGTGAATTCTACCTCAGAAAGTCACAGGAGCTCCCTCCACTATCCACTGGATGCTGGACATTATGAATAATAGAAACATTTCCTCCCTCTTTCTCTCCTTTTTCCTCTTTGCGCTCTGTTCCTCTCTTTGTAATCTCATCCTGGTTTTCAGGAGTTACACCAGGTCTACAAAGCTCTTCGACTCTCTTGGTCAGTGAGATCTACTTGTATCAGGCCTCTGCTGTGAATGACATATTTGTGTCAGTGCCTGTTTCATTCCAGTCTGAACAGTCATACATGGGCCCACACACATTAGTATCTAGCACTGTAATCGCAAACACGATTGGAGGAAATGCAGAGGCAGGCAGTGTCTATAGAGCAGAACGTCATACATTTCTCTGCAGCCTGACCTTGTGAGGGAAGCTGGCTCTTCCTGGTGGCGGGCTAGGCTTGGTGCGCTGCTTTGTCCCCAGCCCCGGCTTCCTGCCTCTCTTGCACTGCAGGCCGGGCTGCTCGCTGGGCCTCAGGTGATCGACAAGCAGATTATGGAAACAAACAAAGCATGTTTGCTCTCACCACATGGAGACGTGGCTCCATGTTGCTGAACACACCGCTACAGTAGGCCGGCTGGCTCCTGCCTGTGCATCAACAAAGCTTGTTAAATTCAGTTGTGAATTGGACATTGTCAAACGACTGTTTTCACACAGGGCTGTTATACACCGCTTATAAAGACATCTTCATGAGCATTCCTGCCTTTGAGTTAAGGTTGAATATTCAAGCTCTGTGAGTGCCGTATGGTACTGGCACGGTATGGAAGCAAACCCAGTCAAAGGCACAGAGGATAGCAGCGCTTTGTGGTAGCCATGCTTGCTGTACTGCATACACACAGACAGTATGGCTGCTGGAGAATTAGCTAGGGAGGAATAAGACTGCTGAGCAGAGAGGGAAAACATCAAATCCCTTGCAGTTATAGACAGTGTTTGAAATGTAAATGAGCAGTCAGTGCAAGGTCCTCTGTAGTAGACCCCCTGCTGCGCAGGAAAAACCAGCCATTTTCTTATGGGATTGCTGAACTGCATTTGTACTGGCCATAACAGCTCTTTAAGCAATGGCCGCACAAATTTGATAAACGGTTTGCCCCCAAAACGCCTCAGCTTACTGCAGTGAACGTGCCATTTCAGCTCCCTTTGGAATCAGTGTAACCATGGGCTGTGGCTTTTCCGTTCACACAACAGAGCACAGAAAATTAACCGATGAATTGTTTCTTTGTGCGCATTTCATACATCAGTTGTTTATTTCCAGTCATATTCATTCATTCATCAATATTCATAAGACAGGAAGCTAATTGAGGCTGGGTTGTTTTGAAGAAACCCACTTGGCTTTTTCGGAGACTTCAAGGTGATGATATGGCGTTTTGTCATTGCCACTGGTGGTGAGTGGGTTTGAGACCTCACTATAATGCAAGTCACAGAGGCACTCTGGAGCTGAGGAAGCAGCCAAGCTGAAGGTCTGAAAGAAACAGTCTTGTTTGTGCCTCGGAAAATAGGGGGCTGGTAGGGGGATCTTTCTTCTGCCGAGGAAGTGATGCTGAGCCCCTGTATTTAGAGGACAAAAAAATCTGCAGCTTGTAGCACAAATGCACTCCTGCCTCACCTCCCTTGTTTTTGCTGTTTGAGGATGGTGACAGATTGGAAGGTTATACTGCGCTTGGGTGTCATAGCATTAACAAAAAAAAATGCTCTTACTGTGATAGTGACAATATAATATTAGTCTTGTCATGACATTAATAGATGGAAAACAGCCAAAACATCCAGACGATGTTGTTATGGTGCTGTGAAAACTGCAGGGTAACTGTATTCAATGCACCATCAACAGAATACATGCTATTATGTAGTGTTCAACATACAAAGTTGAATCGAGCTCTTTTCTGAGTCAGGCTCTCTGTTATAGTCCGTCTATTCACAATCTTATTTGACTACAAATATTTTGCTTCCCTGTTTATAGTATCATTAGCATCAGCCCACCAAAGTCCTTGGACTGCTGGCCGCTGTTGGCTCGCGTCTCTTGCCTCTGGTTTCTGGTTTAGGCTGTAACTACCCAGCCCTCCTCTGTCTCTCACAGCATAAACAAACATGTCTAATCTTCCCCAGCTACACAAATATCCCCAGCAGAGGAATATTCGGCGATCACCAGGGTAAATCTTGTGTCATTATCCTGTGAAATCTGTTAAGACTTATTTAAGCTGTCAGCTCTAAGAAGTCAGATCTGTGACAGCAGCCCACACCAGACACATGCTTCTCTAAACAGGGCTCACAGTGTGTTTGTGTGTGTGTGTATGAATGTGCGTGTCTGTGATTGTTAAGAGTAGAGGAGCGAAACTAACACTAACACGCTCCTGATATCAGATGGAAGCTGAAAAGAATGCAAGCCAAGGGTATTTCACCGCATGTTAAAGACGTCATCTGTTATCACTGGAATTGTTTCTTTTGGTTTCAGCTCTTGCAACAGACAGAGATGTTTAAGAGGTTTATTTTGCATCCCGGCCCTTTCAGAAATTGTAAAATACAGTTACATTGGTGAACTGTGTGAGTGGAACGGCCACAGCCTTATTCCTGTCAAACATTAGGAAGAAGCATTGCTGATATTTCATTTGTACGGGCCACTCCCACATCCTCACAAGTCACCTTACAGCTGGTCATGCAGCTTGAGAGAGAGGATGCAAACACTTCCTACCTAGCAAGCAGCCAGCATAGTCAGCCCTTGCCTCCCTCCCTTTTCCTCCCTAAGGTGGAAGAGGCCACAGCAGCAGGCTCTGTGGTCGTCAGTTCCAGCCACAAGGCTACGTTATCTCCGTCCACCACTCCCAGCAACACAGCTCCCACAGCAGCAGCGCACACAAAAACACCACCGGCTTGGCTAATCATTTCAGTTGCAGGGAAGTTCTGGCAAACAAGAGGTGGAAAAAGAAAGCTGTAAAGTCGCTGTCAGAGACACCCCTGCATAAAATCTTCTTAGGCTTTCCTGCTGCTCTCAAGTCGTGCCTCTCCCTTTTCATGTACTGTGTTCAAAGCCAAGAGGCTAATATGAGATCTCCAGAGTTTCAGAAATGCATGGTTATACCATTTCTGGGAAAATCCTTTGCCAAAAAAAAAAAACAAAGAAACAAACATCATACATAAACATATAGAGGGATTTATAATGGAAGCTGGTAAATACATCAGGATGTTTTAGCCCCATGTGTGTGTCAGTGTGTAAGGTGTTACCCAGCTCATCTCCTACCCCTCAGCAAGCTTCGGGCTTGATCTATGTGACACGAGCCTAGCAGGTGTGGTGACTGCTTGCTGCTGAACTCTGTCCCAGCAGGTCAAAGGGTAACTGGGAGGTATTTTTGTAGGGAATTTACAGCCAAAGACGACCACACTGAGGGAGGCTCACACACTAGATCACTCTATTAATACACGCTCCTGTGCCTTGATGCCGTGTTGCCGCAGCTACGAGGCTTTTACTACCCATACACCTATCTATCTGTCTATCTGTCTGTCTGTCTGTCTGTCTGTCTGTCTGTCTGTCTGCCTGTCTATCTATCTATCTATCTATCTATCTATCTATCTATCTATCTATCTACCTACCTATCTACCTGAAATGGATCATTGTGAGACATGCACACCTGTGAAGGCTTACTGTTTACTATAGACCTGTTCATTACTGTTTTATGGCCCTATCCTTGCCAGGTTGAGCAGCCAGCCTTTATCACATCATTGTGCTTAGTGTAACTGGACAGACAGCCAAGATGTCCATAAATCACTGATAGAGACATCACCGCTGCTCGTTGAGCTCAGCAGTACTAGCAGGGGTGCAAGGCTGGTTGAAAGCCATGTGGAAAATGTGACTTAGAAAGCGTGAATGTCTCTCAGTGTGTGTCAGCTATGCAGAGAAGGGAAGTGTCTCTAGGCTGTGCTGTACTGTGCTGTGTTGTTGAGCCGACTCTGTGTCCTTCTCCCGGTCGGTTAGCCTGACTGTCTCTGTCTGCCTGTTCCCCAGGGTTGTCAAAGAAGAGATTTCCGATGACAACGCCAAGCTGCCCTGCTTCAACGGGAGAGTAGTGTCCTGGGTAAGTGAGATGGATGGTACACCCGTGCTGCCCCTCTCTCCTGGCTGCTTTCCTGGCCGTGCAGCCTCAGCTCTAACCAAAGATATGTGGAGCACTCATGGATCATGTAAATGTGGCCATGTAACGCCTCCACAGTGCTTTTTAAACACTCTTCACCTTGAGCTCTCTGTTCAGCAGCATTGTATAGGTGTGAGTGCTTCCATTAGATATCAAACTTAGCCACTGTTACAAAATACAATCAGAGGCGGCAGAGTTTGATGCTAAAACAAGAAGTAATACCATCTAGTGTGACCTAGCAAATGGATGCTGCTCTATTGACTTCAGGAGATTTATAGTGTTTTGTAATTACAGGAGATAAACACTGCTGTGACACCAAGTTTCCCTATGGGGACAATAAAGTTTGTCAAATCAAATCAGCCTGTCATGTTAGAGGCACATTTACATCTCAATCACAGTTTTATCGTAGGGCACAGAAGCTCTGGTTTTACTGTAAATACTGATGATAGACTAAGAGCGTGGATCTATAAATTAGCTTGACAGGCTGTTCATTTAATCTATGTGGGGGCAGAATCAGCCGCACAGTGGTGGCTGTAGAGCTCTGAGGGACTGTCGTGCTCAGTATCACTTAAGTATTCTAGATACTATCTAACTTGGTCTCCCTAGGTGGTGGTCTCACTATGCCACGCTGCTGTTCAACACGCATTTGGCCCAAATTTATGCATCTTTATGTTTCATTTGCATCTGGTTTAGCAGGATTACTCTTTACTCAACACAACACTACAGAATTTTAAATTTGAAAAGGCCACTGGTATGGGATCAGGAATCAGCATCGCAGATAAAAAGTTGCACCAGTACATCCTTAAAGTAACTATGGAGGTATTTTTCCTTAATGTTACTGTTAAACGCGAAAAGACATTATTTATGTTAAGTGGTTTTCCATAAATCAAGACAACTGAGGACCAGAGCAAAATGTGCTCATTCATAGTGTGTTTCGAACAGAAAACCAGACACAGCACGCAGACGCAGAAGGTGATGGAAACTGCAGAAATACTTTAAGTCTTTGTAAAAGTAGCCAACAGGGTTCATTTAAGAATCCAGTGACACCATAGTGACACTCATAAATCCCCAAGCTTGCATTAGAATAATCATAGCCCATACAGTTGTTAGTCTTTCCACGGCTGCCTGCTTTAACTTTCATTATTCTGGCTCAGATGAAAGGAGAGTCGCTGTATCTATGGGTCATTGTACATCATCCTTTGTACTGACACTCAAGTGTGTAAAAGCAGTGTGGTCTTTTAAGTTTCTGTGTCGCTCGCTGTTTTTCTCAAGTTGTTTATGCGCGGCCACCAGTCATCTCTAGGCCTCTTTTTCAGCATCTCATTTCGTAGCCTTTCCTCATGTGCACTTGTACATAAGATATGTCTGTCTCTGTGTGGCAAAGTCTGTTGAGGTTGTTTTTGATCTTCCCCCTCCACGCTATGGGGCCTGTATCATTCAACTTAATATTTATCATTGCATATGTTTCTCTCAGTGCTGAATATGTATGGTCCTTTTCTTCAACCTCTCTCTCTCAGCTGGTCCTGGCAGAGAGCACCCATTCTGATGGAGGATCTCAGTGCACAGAGAGCCATCCAGAACTGCCCCCTCCTCTTGAGAGAACAGGGGGCATCGGCGACTCACGCCCCCCCTCCTTCCAGTAAGTAGGCTCATTACTGCTTTTCATATATGCACAATTGCACACACACCTGCATGTAGGAAGGCGTATTCATGCACACAATCCTGTGCACCGGGTGACCTTTTTATTTCACAGCGTGCCATATGTGCTAATCAGAATGTGGATTGCTCATCAGAGAGATTCGTCATCAGGCTCGTATGGGAGGTGTGGGTGTTCTATACGCCTGTGTGTGAATATGGCATGTACTAAAGCTAAAGAGTGGGAACATGCATGAGCGTGAGTGGTTTTCCCACTTATGTGTATGTTCCCTCCCGTCCACTCAACCATGGAGTTTGGCGTTAGTCCGCTCATTTATATAAACATGATGCGTACGCCGCCAATGCTGCTGATTCTTGAAATAGCCTTCACAGCACAAACATCTTCAGGCACATACTGGCACTCAGTGAGGCTCATTGTGTGCAGTCACTCAGAGCATTCATCCATACTCAGTTAATAAAGGCATATGCGGTTCAAAAAGACACTGGTGCCTAAAAGCTCAGAAATGGAGGTTTTCTCGACAGGCTGATCACGGTTACCTGATCCCAGACTTTGACTTCAAACTGGCAGATTAGAGAATATCGCTGCACTTGCCAAGGAGACGTCCCAAGCTAAATATAGCTGGAAGGGCTGGGGGCAGTGGGGGCGAGGGTTGGTTGCCATTGCAGTGCTAGAGCAATATGACTGAGGCTCTATATTGAGAACAAGCAATCTGTCATGTCTCTGTGTATCTCTTTATCCAGTGTTTGACATCTCAGCTCGCTTTTGCCCTCTATGGGCTGCTCCCCGCTGTTTGGCTGTCAGCTGTCCTGATGATTTTATTGTTCCCGGCCAGCTTTCACTAGGATTACTGCCACCTTGTGGAGTGAAAGGAAAGTGTGACCGCCCCCTCACCCCCACGTCATTTCTCCCCGCCCCCTCCCTCACTCTCGCTTTCTGTTTCCCTCTTTGAGTCAGACAGGCAGGCCTTTCTCTCAGAGAAGCAGCGTGGTGAATTCCCTATAGCGAACCTCCTCTCTTTCTGAAATGAATCCAGTCTTCCACCCTTTACCACTCTCTGTAAATAGCTAGAATATTATTACCACTTCATTTTCTCTTTGTGCTTTATTCATGCATTTCATGTGTTTGCCGGTGTGAATGGCTCTATTTGATGAACACACAGAATAGGTGTTTTGGGCTGAGAATGGACACAACTGATGTGCTTCTGCCTGGTAATCCGGATTAACGGACATTAAAAGCACCCATCTCCATTTCCCAAGAGGGAGGGGGTGGCGATTGGTAGCAACGAAGGGGCGGGGGGGCGGTGGGTGGGAGAATTGAAAGGGGGTGGCATTTGTTCACAGCTGCAGCCTAGCGCCTTGGATAATCTCCCCCCCAGATCAGCCGCCCGGCTGGTCAGCAGCCATTGACAGCGAGGCAATCGCTACCAATAGAAATGCATCCAAACTATGCATCTTCAGTGATATTTGCATACATGCACTGACCTGCGCTGGTGAAGCACGGCCCAGGTGCACCCATTAGTACTCCGTAGCAGAAGCGTGTAAGCATGCCTCATTGAGCACTTTATCCCGCTGAGTGAACACAGCAGACGCAGCATCCTGTCTGCCGTTGTGTTTTTCATTTGCACTGATCATCCATGCATTGCCACTGAGGTGTGTGAGAACATTTTCTAAAACATTGCAGGGTAATGTTTGTGCTTTATTCCTCTTTTGCTGTGTTTATGCACCACGAATATGACACTGTTTATATATGAGCGCTGCCATTCGAGCGGGAGTGTGTATGAAAGCATGAATGCGAGTGTGATTATTTATACAGGTGTAAAGGTACATG
This sequence comes from Toxotes jaculatrix, assembly GCF_017976425.1. Classification (NCBI taxonomy): domain Eukaryota; kingdom Metazoa; phylum Chordata; class Actinopteri; family Toxotidae; genus Toxotes; species Toxotes jaculatrix. The sequence continues at coordinate 24,942,689 of NC_054395.1, read as the reverse complement.
TTGCGTACATGCCTAAGCGTGTGTGACAGACTGACAGGGCTGAGTAGAGTTCTCACCAGCTTCAGGTTTCCTGGGTGCCTGGTAGCTGTGTAAGTCCCTTAACCTTGGTGCCCGAGGCCACAGCGTCTCCAGCCCTCTGACAGAATAACAATCTGCCCTCCAGCCCTTCCAGAACCCCCAGACTCCTCCCAGGCCTCAAGTACACAGGCCGGCTTATTGCTCAGCCCACACCTGATCTGCCACTTTGCGCTTTTTTATGCGATCTGTCACTCTCCCCTCTCTGTCTCTCTCCCAATCATGCTCCAGGCACCATCTGGGCTTTCAATAGGTCTCATTAATGCAAGTATTGTCCAGAATGGCTCCCTCTCAGGGTATCTGGTCATTAATGACACTTAGTGAAAAACACATCACATACCGCAGAACAATGAAGCTGCTATTTTGGCCAGAGGGATTGAATTTGAAACACAGCCATAATATGAGTTCCATATTCCCCTAAGGCTGAATGGAAGGAAAACTGACATTATAACAGACAGAAGTATATTGTAGCTGGGGATTATGTTCGGGAGTGTTGGTCACAGGCTGGCAAGAGAATTAATTTGAAAGACTTTCTGCGAGGGAGACGAAGGAGTGTGTGTTTTGTACATCATTATGATTCTGACTGAAGTTTTCCGATGTGTGTGTTGCAGCGCCAATGCGGTGAGCAGTCGAGATGGCCTGGACACCGAGACGGGCACAGAGTCCCTCCTGAGCCACCGCAGAGAGCGCGAGAGAGAGCGCGCACGGAGGAGAGCTCGAGAAACGGAGCGTGAGTATTATCAGCAAGGAACAGATGGATCCTTAAAATGCAATTATCTTGTCATTTCCAAGTTATTACATTTCAGTGCTTCTTACTTTCCTACTCTGCACACGTCACTCAGCACCTAAAAAAAACAAAAAAAACAAAGCAGACAGGCAATAGACATGTACAAAAAAAAGGGCCCTCAGGGATCACATGGTGCCTGGTGCACTTTAGCTGTGTCAGACCGAGAAAAACACACAGATATCTAAGTTCTCAGGAGAGTGAAGACAGAAAGAAGTGAATAAGTTCACTGTATGTCAGAGTTTCTGGAATCCACTGTCTTGCCCAATAATCGTCCTTCTGTTTCCTGTATGTGGCTCAGGTTTACGGTCAGAGGCTCTTTTCCACTTGGTCGTCACAATCTTATACAAGTATTATACCCTGTCAGAGGACACTAGCGTTTTGTGAAACGTCAGAGAAGAGTCTGTTTCAGCTATTGTTCAGTTATAAATCCTGCCGTTCACAGTCTACCTGGAAAAGAAATTGTTAAGATCCAGATTTTAAAACCGCCTGAGAACCGTTATCAAGTGCATACACATCTGCTTTATTGTTTTGGCATTTGTCTGAAGCAATTTCTATTAAAATCACTTTGGTTGGAGGAAGACTGCTTTCTTCCTGATCCTTCAGAAGAACTGCTCCGCCTGCTTTACAGTCTCTATTTTTAATATGAGAGCCTGACAGCCAAAATCACATGTCTGCGCTGTCCACAGCGGAGAACAGGGTATACTGGTGCTACAGGAAAAGGTGTGTTTTGTTATCAGGATAATCAAACCTGCAGTATTTTGAGAGATCCGCTTCATTCTATTCCTGTCCTCACCACACAGACATTTTGGCAAAATTAATTGGCTTTATGGCAGGAAGTGATAAAGAAGCAGCTTCTGATGCTCACAGTCTGCTGTTGTTTTCACTCACAGCAAAGCCAGTTGTCTCCCTCTCTGTCTCTCCTCCCCTCGTCCTCTCTTCACAGCAAGCCTGGCCCTTTGTATCCTGCGCTCCAGGCTCATTAACCAAATACTCATTAATTTATGTGGTGCAATTAGTATCACAGAGTACGGCATCAGGTTGGGGTTGTAGAAAGAGCTGTAGCTGTCTCGCATGCTGGAGACAGATTTAACTTAATTCTAGCAAAATATCTGCATAATCGTATCCATTGATATCATCACGATCACACTCTTGGGGCATCTTGTGACAGTGCTTTTTATTTTGACTTGGCTCACGACATGTTGTTGGCTCTCATCGCATCAGATCCACTGCTGCTAACTGCCAGCTGCACATCTGTTGTTTTGTGGGTGATACGGAAATACCTCAAGTCTAATGAACTTTGCGTCTGTCTGCCATCCTCCTCTGTGTTTACTGACCTCAACGCAAATCAGACGCTATTACACAGATGACAGAAAATTGAGAACTGCTTAAGGATCACCTCATGTAGTCTTCTCCTCTCCTTCTTTCTCTCTCTTACACACACACATACACACACACCCCTTACTCTTGTTTCCTCACCTCGCATCTCCTCTCCTGCTAGTTTGTTAGCTCTAATTAAATGAAACCATCGGGGGAGTTGGGTGTGTCCCTTGTGGTCTACCAGCACTTTTGTTGCTCATAAATCCAGCAAGCAAGGCCCAATGAAATGTAATTCAATTTGGCCCAGTGCTTGCTGTCACAATCACATGGCCTGGATGTAAAGGCATATAAAGTAGGAGGCGGTAGACCTGCCTCTTTACCTCGCTGCCTGCAGCATCAGCAGCAGCAGGAATTCCCCTGTCACCTTATACACACGCTTCAAGTGATTCTGTCTCTGTGTGAATGCGAGCTGTTTTACAGTGATCACTTAAATCGCTGGACCCTGGTAAACACATCCCTGGTTATTATCTGTCTGCGCTGCAGCGTTTGAGAGTGAATGGATGAATAATGTAGCAGTTGAAAATTTTAGGAGGGTGAACAGGTGTAAGACCCCGAGGGCAGCATAGGGTTATGGGATAAGATCTGTTTCGAGGCCGCCAGGTGCTGTGCATCTGAACCTGTTGTAAGACAAGACTCTGATATTCAGTTATGACACTGCAGCGGAGAACATTTAATACCCGACAAAGATAAAAGCATTGCCTCTGCATTAAGCATCATGCTGTCCAGCGCTGTCAGGATTTCAAGGTTGAGGTCAAAGAAGACATGGCTAAGCCAGAGCACTTATGCTTGTGTTAAAGTATTAAAACAGAACACAAAAACAGCTGGCGAACTGAAACTGTCCTCCTCATTTATGAAAAGTGTCTTCAAATCATGTTTTGTCATGCGATGCTGCTGAAAATGCTTGGCCTTTTAACAACATGATGGTGTTTTCACCTGAGGCAGTGATGGTAGAGGACAGCATATCATCTCAAATCCCATATTATCGCTCGCTGTTTCGGAGAATACCATCGTCTGATTGGTCGGGGACAGATTACCAGTCATTCTATAGTTACGTGCCATGGGAGGGAGGGAGGAGGCAATACTTTCTCCTGACTCTCAGCTCAGTTTCTCTGTGCGTTGGATGAGAGCACACTGTCGTCCGTGGTGAGAAGGATTTGTTGTCTTATATCCACTGATGGAAACTGACTTTTGAATATGTCATATGAGACAGGTGATTTTATTTTGTGGTTAGTTTAATGCAGGTCATTTTTTTCTGTCACTTATTGAAAGTTGGTTTAAAAAAATAGGAGGACTCTTGTTTTGCAGAGAGGAGTCAGTGTTCTTTATTTGTTGTAAGCTTTTGAAGTGTGATGTTGTTTATGTAACGTTACCCACCAGTAGGGAAATAATCACTTTAAAATGTTACATTGACTTTTATCTGATGAGCAATTTATCTGTTAATTTATTTCCTTTAAAGTGTCACAACTTTTGAAAAGGTCACAAATACTTTATGTCTAAAGATGTGTAGTGATTTTGCTCTCACTTCTTGTTTTTGTACTTGCCACGCTTCATAGAGTATCTTTATGCTTATTTCCTATTTTTGTCACTGCCTCTATTGTAGATAAGCTGTGAAGCCTGTCAGCAGCCAGCCGGTGGGCAGAGACTGTCTGGGGCTCTGTCTGGGGTTTTAGAGAACGACTGGCACAGACGGGCCGAGCACAAAGACACAGATTTCAGTCTGACTCGGTGAACCTGCACACTTGTGTTTTTTTGTTTTTCCTGGCGTGGCAGTCATGGCAGTCGTGGGAGGACATATGTTTGAGTGAATCCTCTCACTGGATGTCATGTCCCTCTGCTGATTGATTGCTTATGTGCAGTAGTTCAGCTTTCATAAGCGCAACTTCTGGGCGGAGCTAGCAATGGGAACGACCACATTGCTGGAATGTTTTGCTTGCTCTGGGCGAATACGCTGGCTGCCACGCCCTCTTCGCCTTATGAGACCTTTCCAGCCAATCCGCTGTTACCCTGAGACAGCACCACCACACTGGCAATGTACGTATGGAGATGGACAAGGTAGCAGTACTCTGCTGGGAATTTTGCTACTTGGGACACAGCTTTGTCTTATCTTTCTGTTAGGAGGGGAATTTTTGCAAAGCTGCGTGCTGTAAGGCACTGTACTGAAAATAAATCTCAAATAGCTATATTCATTTTTCTATGACTATTTCTTTATATTGTTGATGGAATTATTTATATCCCATTCGCTGTTGATCTACTGTAAGATCTGATTGAAATCCCACTTCTGCTTTTCAGTTCATGTTTTCATTGATGACAAAATCTTGCATACAAGTGCTGCCCTCCCGGTTGCTCCCTCTCGCTCTGATATGACCCACAATGAACAACATGACCTCCCGTCTGACTCACTGCTGCTCTGCTCTTTCTCTCTCCAGTCCCTCGCATCAACGGTCACTCTAAATCAGAGCGCACTGCGAGGGACTCAGCCATGGGTTACGACAGTGCCTCAGTAATGAGCAGCGAGCTGGAGTCCAGCTCATTTGTTGACAGTGAAGAAGATGAGGATGCTAGCAGGTAACATACTACTTCACATCAAAATGTATCTCGGCTACATCCAGACTCTTAAATCAGTAGTTTTTGTCTGTTTCTGTTTTTTGGTTTATTAAAAAAAAATACAATATCTACAATAAACTCTCCAAAGTGCTGATTCAATGCTACAGTTGTTTTTAAGTTGTAGTAGGTTACAATGATTTTTGAAACTTTTTTGCTTGACATTTTTTGACGTATTTTTGCACTGGTTGTGGCTGAACCACCATTAATTCAGGATACAAATACTTTAAATCAAAATCCGCTACAGAATTTAATCATATTAAGTTAAATATCAACCAGCAGCACAGTATATGTAATGTTAGTCAGCTCTTTTTTTCAGAACAAAATAAAGCAAATTGTAGACACTGAAAGATTATTTTGTAGATTCAATTTGCAACTGTAATAACGTTTAACAGCACTACAAACTTCAGGTATCAAAATAAATGAATTGAATTATTGTAAAGTATCATTAAATCGTACTGCAAATATTTTATTTTGTCTGCTTCCTGTATACACATCTACACAATGTTTGCACTGCAAGAAAATGTATTCACCATGTCAACTCATTTTTAGCGGGTTATGTGCTTAGTATAAATACATCAACTTTTTACACACCCCCTGTCCATTCTCTGCTTTGTCTCCTCTTTCTTCCTCCATTCATACCTTCCTTATTTTCCCCCTCTCCTTCTGTGTTTCAGGCTCAGTAGCTCCACGGAACAGAGCTCTTCCTCACAGCTGATGCGCAGACACAAGCGCCGCCGACGGAGGCACAAAGTGGCCAAGATAGACCGGGTGAGCGCCTTCAAGACACATCACGTCACTGTCACTGCTGAAAGTGAAATTGACGTTGAGTGTGAGAAACAGATGAGAGGGCTGATTGCTATAGACTTTATGCCACTTTGACTATACTTTGCTTCACGTATGATATCCCCTTTCTCCTTTTCCAGTCTTCATCCTTCAGCAGTATCACAGACTCCACTATGAGCCTCAACATCATCACAGTCACACTCAACATGGGTATACATTATACTTACATGACTGGAATGTTTATATCAGAATTATAATTATAATTTTTAATCTATTCGCATGACTATTATAATGTTTGTGCTTAGTACTTCTCTGCTTTCTCCCTGACAGAGAAGTACAATTTTTTGGGTATCAGTATTGTCGGTCAGAGTAACGACCGGGGGGATGGCGGCATCTACATCGGCTCCATCATGAAGGGGGGAGCTGTGGCTGCTGACGGCAGAATAGAACCTGGAGACATGCTCCTCCAGGTACACTAGTGAATGTATCCAAACTTGCAAATTATCACTTGACATTTGGTATTTTTATCAGCATGCATTTTTGTGGTCGATATCAGTGTTTGGTTTAACGATAACACCCATGCTGCTGCCGTTTTACGGTGTGAAAGCTGAACATTGCGTGTTATTATCTGACATTTTGTGGTTTATTAAAAACCGCTTCTGTAATGAGGCTTTTTTGTTGTAGAAGTTTTATTTGCATCTCCTTTTCCTTCCTGTTATTGCCTCTGTTTTGATCTCTGTGTGGCAGAGGGCTATGGCTCCAGCCGCTGTAAAATACATGATGGCTGATTACAATTTGCTGCTGCACCAACACACACAATATAGGACGACTGTGTATCCCACTGAAAGTAGTTTAGGATTTGCAGGCATCTGAGGGCCTAAGAGATTAATGTATGCACAGCACAAGTGGATAAACACATTTGAGTCCTCTGGAGAGATTCAAAATAATAATTTAGTCATGAAAACACAATGTATAATTAACATATGCAATTTGATGCGGTGAGTTAATTATATAGCTTGTTGTCTGTCAACCAGGTGAATGACGTAAACTTTGAGAACATGAGCAATGACGACGCTGTGAGGATTCTCAGAGAGATTGTTTCCAAAACTGGGTAAGACCATTAAACTTGCTCAGACCAATTTTTGAGCATTCGGGATTATTTAAATCTCAGCTGCAGATCAGATTGAGACCATAAGCTACTGCATGTAAGGTGTAGTTTGACATTAAATCAGATAGGGTGCTTTTTGGGTGTTCAAAAGATTTAAAGGAAAGGCTACAGAAAAAAAAGCGTGGTGATGACACTACTACTGTCTAGTATGAATATGCAGATTTTCTTGTGGTGTCAACTTGTGTTTCTTTGTGGTAAATACTTTCCACTGAAAACAGCGACCTTGCCGCTAACTTGATGCATGAAACAGAAAAACTGGGAAATGTCATTCAGCAATTTCACACATCTGACGTCCGTGTGCTTCTATGTGGTTTATGATGCATAGTAGACAGTTTCTGTTCACACCTGTCTGTTGCATTATTTAGCAAAATCAAACTTTGTCTTTAAAAAACTTGTGTATATTCATGTTACATATTTCTATATTCTGTATTCTTTATTTACACTTATCCTTCCTTTTCTTCTCCAGTCCTATTAGTCTTACTGTTGCCAAATGTTGGGACCCGTCTCCACGAAGCTACTTCACCATCCCCCGCGGTAAGACAAACACTAGTGCTATTTTGCGATCACATGGATACATATTTAATTCTCCTTAGCAGATGCATACTTTACCAGATCAGACTTATTTTTATTACATTTGAAGCAGTGTAGCAGATGCAGTGCCCCAAAGATTGAACTGGAAGATGGTTAAACTTTAATTTTTCAGCTGAACCAGTGAGACCGATTGACCCTGCTGCCTGGATTTCACACACAACCGCCCTGACAGGACCTTACCCTCACTATGGTAAGAACAACCAACCTCTTCCTCTGTCACACAAAATGAAACATCCTTTCTGTAGTACTTATGGTAACCTTATAGTATTTAAACAGTTCAGAAGTTCTGCTTGTCAATACTTCCTCAAACCTTTTCTTTCATCCCAGAATTTGATGACTTGCCTCTATCTGCAAGTAAAACAGACATGGCAACCATCGTCAAGGTGATGCAGTTGCCAGACTCTGGCCTAGAGATTCGAGACAGGATGTGGTTGAAGATCACCATCGCTAATGCTGTCATTGGTGAGAAAAGCTCAACTGTGTGGGCATGCACAGACTTTGTTTCTTGTAGACAAAGACTTGGAGTTTTTTTTTTTTTTCTAACTAATTTACTGTAAACTAATGCATGTAGGCTGCAGACAGACACAGGCCTGTGTTGTTTGCATACTGCACTGAACCTTGGTGCTGTTTGCGAACAATAAAGCACAATAACACCCAAAAAATAATATTAAAAAAAAGCCAATGATTTATTTGCATTTCTGAAAGTAATTAAATCTGTAATCACATAGTAGCTCTTTATTATTCCAGTATAAGTACAATAAGAAGTATTATCCTGAGTCTTTCTTTTGTCAACTCTTTCAAGCAAATTTTGGTTGTTTTTTGAACCACAAAATCTGAGGACTGAAAAATATCATGTTTAGTTTCTGCATTAACTCCACAAACTTTACTCAAAGTTCTTGCAACATTGTGCTGCTTGTCTAACTGTAGCTGCTGTGGTCACTGTGGTTGTTGTGCATATCACCAGTATTTTTAGCATCTGTTCAACACATTAGAGCAGGAGCCTACATGTCTGTGTGTGTGTGTTTGTTGCTGTGTCAGGTGCTGACGTGGTGGACTGGCTTTACTCCAGAGTAGAAGGATTCAAGGACAGGCGGGATGCGAGGAAGTATGCGAGCAGTCTGCTGAAACATGGCTACCTGAGACACACCGTCAACAAGATCACCTTCTCCGAACAGTGCTACTATACCTTTGGGGACCTCTGCCAAAGTACGGTCGCTGTCAATAATGCATCTCAATGTGCGTGACCTTTTTTTTTTATGAATAGAAGAATTGTACTCAATCTTTCCCTCTCTGGTTCTGTTTTTCTCCAATAAGACATGGCATCACTCAATTTAAATGAGGGATCCAGCGGCGGAGGTTCTGAGCAGGACACTTTGGCACCACTCCCTCCTACCAGCAACCCCTGGCCCCTGGGCGGGCAGCCATTCCCCTACCCTCCCTTTCCCTCCGCACCCCCCAGCTTCCCGCCAGGATACTCAGACCCATGCCACAGTTTCCACAGTGGGAGCGCAGGCAGCCAGCACAGCGAGGGTGAGCAATGAGAAGGAGGGGCAAGACTGGCTGTTTGAGTTTTCCATCAGCCTTTCTTTAATTAATGGTTTAATTTGACTCAACATGCAACATGACATTCCTAATCTAAGTATTCCTGACATATGACGTCAGTATTAACACAAATGTCTGACTCACGCTAATGTTAGCTTTTCTGGCTCTCTGGGCAGGAAGATGACATTGAATTGCATTTTCATTAATTGAATATGTGTATTCTAAAACACGTCCTGTATTGTCAAGGTCAATCATGAGCATCTTGAGTCATGCAGCGGACAGCTCTGCAGTACTGGGTGTGTACTCAAAAAAAAAAAAAAAAAAAAATCCAATCAACCATGTGATCACAAATCGCCAGCTTGAAATGATCAACACCGAGTCCATCCCTCTCCATCAGTTCTCTAGTGATCTTTTGTTTTCATTTTGAATCAATAGTGCTTTGTGTGGCTGCTGCATGGTTTTTGATATCTGCATTGAGGGAGAGTGGAGAACAAGGGGGCTTTACACATTAGTGGGTGGCCGTGATGGTGTGGCAGTAGTATACATTTGAAACCAGGCAGTCCAGACAGATAATGGTAAGTTTCATGTTACCATCTGTCGGTCTAATTTTCATTGTTTTGAGTGATTCATCCAGACATCGTCATGCCTTACTTTCAGCTGGTTGTCATTCTTTCATTTGGTTGATGTGTAACCATCGGAAGGACAGAGATGACGAAGAATAGTCATGAGATGTATTTCATATGAATTAAACTTGTAGTGTGGTTTCTTTTGGCACTCCCAAACAAGTGTTTGTTGTTGATGATGTGTCCTGCCTGTTTGAATGTGTGCATGAGTGCATTTTTGAGCGGCAATTTCTCTATAACTTGAATATTATTTAGTTGTATGACAAGAACAGGACTTATAACAGACATGGGTGTAATATAAGTTATGAGCTCATGGTCCAGACGTAGAAAGGTACATTAGGTAGTGTGGGAAGGGCTGGGCTGGTAGGTGTGTGTAATTCTGTTGTTCCCTCTGTTTCTGCTGGGCAACGGTAGACTGAAGGAGGAGGTAGTCCCAGGACACTGGGGGAACCGGTAAGCCTGCTAACGCCCCCCCCCCCGCTGCTCTCTTTCCTTTTGCTCTCTCTGTCTCACCATTGATCCTCTTGATTCTTATTCTTTCCCTCCTCTCTTTCTATTGTGCTCAACATTCTCCACCTATCATACCGTAGCTTTAAGGTTTTCTTTTTTTTTCCCTCCGCCCGTCCCATGCGTCTTCTTTCGTCCGTTTGTATCCTGTGTGTGACTCTCCTGACAGTCCATTCTCCCTCTCTGCACCTCTGGGCATGCATTCGTACTGTGCTGGGAGGTGCATGATGCAGGATGATCACTCCGAGGCTTGTGCTATCATTCCCACCGACAGGGGGCGATCATGCACCACTTTACCCAGTACTGTTGGGCTCATTGCGGAAGGGGAGGTGTGGGATGTTTGATTTTGCAACAGTGTGGTACACCTCTATCAGTATGACAGTGTATTACCAGCACTAAGACATGACACTAACCTAGTTTTAAAACAAAAATTACAGTGTGAATGAAATAACCTCCTGAGATAAATCAGTTGTGTTACTCAACATTACCCACAGAATGCTGTGTAGCAGTGTCTTTCTGATGCTGGTGTATCATTGGTGCTGGTGTATCGTTTATAGCTCTAATCTGTGAATGTTTCAGTGTTTGTATGAACATCAGACGAAGCCCATGGGATTAGTTGCTGCACGTGGAATTTGGAGGAGAAACCTTTGAGATGATCATGTTTGCCCTTGACCCTTGACTCTCGCTAGATTGCATAAGAAAATAATTAGTCACACCTTAAACAAAGTGCAGCAATATATTTAAAAACTGCAATACATTTTACTGCATAAAATTCACAAGAGAAGCCCTTTCACCATACAACATGTTGTCTGATGTATGATGTCTGTAGCAGTTCATGAAGGCTTCATAAAGCTTTTACAGTATGTTTTGTTTAATGTGTGACGTTCATGTCAATCAGTAGCAAAACCGAGTTGTTCTAAATCAGCTGTAGCTGATGAGCTGGTGCTGCTGACTGTGTATTTATCGTTAAGTGTACTTTTTATGGTAGAAGGCCAAGCTAAAATGTTTTTTTTTCCTCTCAACAGGAAGCCGAAGCAGTGGATCCAACCCCAGCGCAGGCAAAGGTAGACGCTCCTCCCGACCGGAGAAGGGTCAAAGGTCAACATGCAGCGAATCAGAGCCCGGCATCCGTGGAGGGAGGCGCGGCGATAGGTCCGCCAGCCAAATGAGCCACCATAGCCACGCCGTCTCGAGTCACAGCCACACCCGATCCAGTCTCAGTCACAGTCAGTCACACAGGAGCCACTCTGTCTCACAGAACAGCCACCCCTCCTTCACCTACAGCCACGCCCCGTTCACCCAGCCAGCTCCAGGCTCCTGTGCCCAGAGCGAGCGAAGCCATGCCTCCTCCTACGGTCCCCCAGGCTTGCCTCCTCCTTATTGTCTGGCCCGTCTGGCCCCCAAAACCTCAGTCAGCAGCAGCACGCCCCCTGGAGCCCCTCCTGGGAGAGAGTTAGCAGCCGTTCCTCCTGAGCTCACCGCCAGTCGCCAGTCCTTCCAGCATGCTATGGGCAATCCCTGTGAGTTCTTTGTTGACATCATGTGACAGGACAGTGCCTTCAAAACTCATCGAGCACAAAACAGTTCTCCCTGAACCCATCCACCCCCTTCTCTCTTTCCTCTCAATCTTTTGCCTCTAACCGTCTCTGAGTTCAGAATGTAGACGCTGACTGGTCCCCACTTACCCCCCGCTATCTGTCAATCCCTCTGATGTCCGTGCAAAGGATTATAGGCAGCAAGAGCACAACAGGAGGCAGTCCTCTCACACATACAAACACGGGTCCTCTGTGGCTGAAAAAAACCCTCTTTTGTATTGACGTGACGTGTACAGTTTGTGAAATGTGAGTGGTGTTCAGTGTGGTGATTCTTTAAAGCTGCCACGCAGACATTCTCTCGGGAGTGTGTACTCTACGTAGGATAATTTCTGTTCTGCAAGACCTTTAAGCTGGCTGGGCCTGGATCTCAATCCCCCAGACCCAGACCAACACCCACAGCCCGCACTTAGGAACTTTTCTTTGGGCCTCGAACTTGGACTGGATCTCCTGGCTCTTATCTGTGCATACTGGTAAAATTTATGTCATTACACCAAACAAATGGCCCCATTTCCTTTATGCTGTGGCTCTGCCACCAGCATATTTAAGCTTTCACCTGCCAACTACTAAACATTAACCTTGATCAGTTCACAAACCGTGCATTTCTTCAACTTCATAAGGGAGACCCTGTAGCCAGCCACTAGTTTAACTAGGCTGCATATTGCATGACTGTCTCAACTGCTTTAAAGAAAAGAAATTTTATTAATACGTTTTGTTTAAAGTATTACCATTATTGGAGGGAGAGGTTACCTCTTGCCAATGTTCTAAAGGAAGAATCCATACACTGGATGATTTTTGTGATGTTATTTATGTGATCATATTGCATTAATGGTGTCATATTTTGTCTAAGACAGCTGACAGACAATCAGACATCCCCCCCTTTGTGAATCAGTTGCCAGTTTTCACTGTCCTAGCTGTGCTTTGTCGAATGTACCATTATTCCCGTCAGCGATTAAACCCTGACACTCATAACGCGGTTTAAACACTTTTAAGTGAATGAACTTACAAACAGGATTGCAAACAGTGGATACCCACCACAGCAGTGAAAACAAACTGAAAGGGTTGACATGAGACACACCGGTTTGCTGAAAGCACCATTGCTGTCTCCTTCGTAGTAGCGAGTGTGAGCTTCGATAAAAGTCAGTGAGTTAAAAGCCAAAGCCTCACATTGTGTGGTGGATATGTAGAAGCTGTCTATGATGTAAATCTCTTTATGATGTTCATCAGACACTTCTCATTTTATCATCTTCAGAGTGACTTCATGGGGAATCCTGGCCTTCAGGTTCTTATATCCTTGCAAAACAGCGGCAAACCCCTGTTGTACCTACCTAAAAAACGAGGGGAATAACACACACACACAGATTAGTTTTATGAGCACTTTTCCATTTTGTCTCTCCCTCCCTTTAGTATGAAACACTGTTTGCAATCAAAGCTTTCTCTTTAATTTTGTTTCTTTACAAAAGAAGAATAAATTGTACATAGAAATTTATTATATATATGAATAAAAATATATATGTTCAAAATTCTGTCGCATTCACCTGTAATGTTTTATTAACTTATGCTAAAATATACTTTTTTTTAACAGGGCCACTAGATGGAGACATCAGTGTCTCATTAATTCCTGCTTACCCTATTTACATGATAAGTTTTACATATAAAATGTATGTTGGAAACTACTGCAGTCAGTAACTGTCAGTCACTGAGTAGGTGGTCATGTTCTTGAGATCTAGATGACTTTAAAAATTACAGATGAACTGTAAACAGTAAAATATCAACACTGCAGCAAATGTGTCAGTTGCGCTTTGTTGGCTTTCACGCTTAGCAGTTAAAACCTCTGAGTGGAACTTCCGAACACCAGCGCTGTTGCGTGTACTTTCCCAGTGGGCAGACGTTACTCTAACAAGCTCAGCTCAAACTAGACTCATACAGACCCCCTGTCTGTTTGACCCACCAACCACAGACGTTAGACAACATTAGAGACTCACCCCCCACTCACCCCACACAAGAGGACGCATTGTCAGAAGTTTGTCAGGAAGGAAGTGATGTCAAAGCCTTTATAACAACGCCCTCGCCTGCGGAGGCAGATTAAAAACTATACTAGAGAAGAAGCAGCCCCCACGAGAGATCACCTGCATAATGCATAACGATACAGTAGTCTCAGAATGACGCTGGCTTGTGTTACAACTGACATAGTTGCAGTTTGACTCTCACCTACACATGCAGATAAACATACACACACGCACTCATTCATTTACCAGCAGAATGAATATCACTACACTACTTACCAGACTATTCAAAAGTATTTCCCAAGTCAGTATGTTAATTGAGCCATGGGGTTTACTGTGACTGTGAAAAGCTGACTTTTTAGGGGGAGGCTGATGGGTAAGTGTAGGAAGTGTTTCTTGGCCGAGGAATGTGTAGGCAGATGAGGTTTACTTTTGACATCACACTCTCATGTAACATGCATATGCTCTTAAAGGGCGAATTATGGTGGGCTGACAACGATGCCTTTGACAAAATGTCAAAGGCAAAATGAACGCCAAAGGTTGTTCATAATACATTAATAAACATCATTATAAACATGACACAGCAGGCAGCTTTTGTGGAAATGACATGTGCTTTTATCTTCCTGATTTTTACATGTGACTCGAAGCTTACTCTGAGAACTACGCCATCCTCAGATGACCTTGATGAGATGAACTGTGGCATATAGTCACCTACAGTCTCATCATTAGTCAGCAAATTTCCCCTTTTTCCAAAAGCCAGAGCATTTACTGAAAATTCCAGTTCCCTTTTCAAAGGAAATAAATGCCATGAATGTGTTTTGGGAAAGGAGTCTGTGTTGATAACTAAAGCCAAATAACCTTTTAAACGCTCCACTTTCATTCATGATCAGTTTTTGTTTCAGTTTCCGTCTCGAGTGCCATTTTCTTTCAAAGGGAATCAAAAGTGTTAATCACCAGATATAATAATACACAATACTATCAGGTGATTAGAGCAAGTAAGGGATTTTTTTTTAACTTTACCTTCTAACCAAGCATGTGACCATTTACTCAAGTAACTCATATGTCCGCTCTAACATGACTCATCAACATCTGTTGAGAGAGATTTTATGGGCTCAGGGTTTTTTTAGTGTGTCATGTTTGATGCATACCCTAATGTGATAGTAGACGTGTCACACAAACAGGAAAGTCCCTCCTCATAGTGACATCAGCTTAATATTTAACTATACAGTTCAAACCTCATCAAGTTATATCAACTACGGAGGATTTTACCAACAATCAATGAGGCTGGGAAATTCACAAATAAAAGATCAGTTACTTCACTTTACCTTTGCTCAGGTATAATAATTAAGACTAATACAACTACACTGCAACCTCCAGGAATTAGTCAGTTTGCCGTTTAAGTCCATGTCTGTCCAGACTCATATATGTAGTAAAGACTTTGAAGGAATTCAGTAAAAGGTACTAAGCCATGTAGCCATGACAGCAGACAATGCTTCAAACACTGATATTCCCACAAACTTCCCGCTACAAATTCTAAAACGTGGATGATTCTCATGCTTCTCTTCAACCTGGCAGCACAGGAGAGCTACACAGTTACAACACTATCAAGGTGGGCACCCAATATTAATCTCACCAATTCAGCACCTGACCAAATGTCAGATATGGTCACAATCTACCCTTCTGTTCCTAACTTGAATAATGGCCAATAAATGCTGAACATTATGAGGTCACAGTGAAACTGACCTCTGACTGGCTATCCTGTTAGACATTTGTGTGAAATTTTGTCTATGAATTCTTGAGTTATGGCCAAAAAACGTGTTTTGTGACAGTGATCTTGAAATTTGACCATGTACTACCAAATTCAAATCAGTTCCTCCTTGAGTGGAAGTGAATGTTTGTGCCCAATTTGTAAAAATTCCCTCAAGGTGATCTTAAGATAATGTGTTCACAAGAATGGGAAGGGCGGACAATCCAAAAACGTGGCACTTGCAGCCACAACTGTTTCAACATCTCTTCTGAAAACTTCTTTAATAGTTATTTAGTTACATATATAGCCATAGTAAAATAGCCAAAGTGCCTTCTGCACTGACAAATGCCTCTCCAATTCCACTTCTGTGGTGGTTATGTTTTCTGAATGGGTAAACATTGATAGTTTAAAAATAAGTTCAACGTAAACATAAATTTTTATGACATTTTTAGGCCGTTTTAAAAAATGACTTTTTTTGGCCGATTTTGACGCCTTACTATACTATGACCATTTCTATGACATTTTGAGTTCAAAAAATTTTTTGACTTTTTTTGGCCGATTTTGATGCCTTACTATACTATCACGTTTTTTATGACATTTTGAGGTCAAAAAATTTTTTGACTTTTTTTGGCCGATTTTGACGCCTTACTATACTATGACCATTTTTATGACATTTTGAGGCCAAAAAAATTTTTGACTTTTTTTGGCCGATTTTGACGCCTTACTATACTATGATGTTTTTTATGACATTTTGAGGTCAAAAAAAATTTGGACTTTTTTTGTCAGATTTTGACGCCTTACTATACTATGACGTTTTTTATGACATTTTGAGGTCAAAAATTTTTTTTTGACTTTTTTGGCCGATTTTGACGTCTTACTATACTATGACATTTTTTATGACATTTTGAGGTCAAATTTTTTTTTGACTTTTTTGGCCGATTTTGACACCTTACTATACTATGACGTTTTTATGACATTTTGAGGTCAAAATTTTTTTTGACTTTTTTTGGTCGATTTTGATGCCTTACTATACTATGACCAATTTTATGACATGTTGAGGTCAAAATTTTTTTTGACTTTTTTTGGCGGATTTTGATGCCTTACTATACTATGACCATTTTTATGACATTTTGAGGTCAAACATTTTTTTGACTTTTTTTGGTCGATTTTGACGCCTTACTATACTATGACGTTTTTTATGACATTTTGAGGTAAAAAAAAAATTTGGACTTTTTTTGGCCGATTTTGACGCCTTACTATACTCTGATGTTTTTTATGACATTTTGAGGTCAAAAAAAATTTTGACTTTTTTTGCCTGAAAAAAACGCCATACTATACTATGACGTTTTTTATGACATTTTGAGGTCAAAAAATTTTTTTGACTTTTTTTGTCTGATTTTGACGCCTTACTATACTATGACATTTTGTATGACATTTTGAGGTCAAAAAAAATTTTGCCCGAAAAAAATGCCTTACTATACTATGACGTTTTTTATGACATTTTGAGGTCAAAAAAAATTTTGACTTGTTTTTGCCTGAAAAAAACGCCATACTATACTATGACGTTTTTTATGACATTTTGAGGTCAAAAAATTTTTTTACTTTTTTTGTCAGATTTTGACGCCTTACTATACTATGACCATTTTTATGACATTTTGAGGTCAAAAAAAATTTTGACTTTTTTTGGCCGATTTTGACGCCTTACTATACTATGACGTTTTTTATGACATTTTGAGATCAAAAAAAAATTGGACTTTTTTTGGCCGATTTTGACGCCTTACTATACTATGACGTTTTGTATGACATTTTGAGGTCAAAAAAAATTTTGACTTTTTTTGGTCGATTTTGACGCCTTACTATACTATGACGTTTTTTATGACATTTTGAGGTCAGAATTTTTTTTGACTTTTTTTGGCAGATTTTGACGCCTTACTATACTATGACGTTTTTTATGACATTTTGAGGTAAAAAAAAATTTTGACCTTTTTTGCCTGAAAAAAACGCCATACTATACTATGACGTTTTTTATGACATTTTGAGGTCAAAAATTTTTTTTGACTTTTTTTGTCTGATTTTGACGTCTTACTATACTATGACATTTTGTATGACATTTTGAGGTAAAAAAAATTTTTGACTTTTTTTGCTTGAAAAAAACGCCATACTATACTATGACGTTTTTTATGACATTTTGAGGTCAAAAAAATTTTTGACTTTTTTTGCCTGAAAAAAACGCCATACTATACTATGACGTTTTTTATGACATTTTGAGGTCAAATAAATTTTTTACTTTTTTTGTCAGATTTTGACGCCTTACTATACTATGACCATTTTTATGACATTTTGAGGTCAAAAAAATTTTTGACTTTTTTTGGCCGATTTTGACGCCTTACTATACTATGACGTTTTTTATGACATTTTGAGGTCACAAAAAATTTTGACTTTTTTTGCCCGAAAAAAAACGCCTTACTATACTATGACGTTTTTTATGACATCTTGAGGTCAAATAAATTTTTTACTTTTTTTGTCAGATTTTGACGCCTTACTATACTATGACGTTTTTTATGACATTTTGAGGTAAAAAATTTTTTTGACTTTTTTGCTTGAAAAAAACGCCATACTATACTATGACGTTTTTTATGACATTTTGAGGTCAAAAAAATTTTTGACTTTTTTTGTCCGATTTTGACGCCTTACTATACTATGACGTTTTTTATGACATTTTGAGGTCAAAAAAATTTTTGACTTTTTTTGTCCGAAAAAAACGCCATACTATACTATGACGTGTTTTATGACATTTTGAGATCAAAATTTTTTTGACTTTTTTTGTCCGATTTTGACGTCTTACTATACTATGACGTTTTTTATGACATTTTGAGGTCAAAAAATTTTTTGACTTTTTTTGCTTGAAAAAAACGCCTTACTATACTATGACGATTTTTATGACATTTTGAGGTCAAAAAAATTTTTGACTTTTTTTGTCCGATTTTGACGCCATACTATACTATCACGTTTTTTATGACATTTTGAGGTAAAAAAAATTTTTGACTTTTTTTGCTTGAAAAAAACGCCATACTATACTATGACGTTTTTTATGACATTTTGAGGTCAAAAAAATTTTTGACTTTTTTTTTCCGATTTTGACGCCTTACTATACTATGACGTTTTTTATGACATTTTGAGGTCAAAAAAATTTTTGACTTTTTTTGCCTGAAAAAAACGCCATACTATACTATGACGTTTTTTATGACATTTTGAGGTCAAATGAATTTTTTACTTTTTTTGTCAGATTTTGACGCCTTACTATACTATGACGTTTTTTATGACATTTTGAGGTCAAAAAAATTTTTGACTTTTTTTGTCCGATTTTGACGCCTTACTATACTATGACGTTTTTTATGACATTTTGAGGTCAAATAAATTTTTGACTTTTTTTGTCCGAAAAAAACGCCATACTATACTATGACGTTTTTTATGACATTTTGAGATCAAAATTTTTTTGACTTTTTTTGTCCGATTTTGACGTCTTACTATACTATGACGTTTTTTATGACATTTTGAGGTCAAAAAATTTTTTGACTTTTTTTGCTTGAAAAAAACGCCTTACTATACTATGACGATTTTTATGACATTTTGAGGTCAAAAAAATTTTTGACTTTTTTTGTCCGATTTTGACGCCATACTATACTATCACGTTTTTTATGACATTTTGAGGTAAAAAAAATTTTGACTTTTTTTGCCTGAAAAAAACGCCATACTATACTATGACGTTTTTTATGACATTTTGAGGTCAAAAAATTTTTTTGACTTTTTTTGTCTGATTTTGACGCCTTACTATACTATGACATTTTGTATGACATTTTGAGGTCAAAAAAAATTTTGCCCGAAAAAAATGCCTTACTATACTATGACGTTTTTTATGACATTTTGAGGTCAAAAAAAATTTTGACTTGTTTTTGCCTGAAAAAAACGCCATACTATACTATGACGTTTTTTATGACATTTTGAGGTCAAAAAATTTTTTTACTTTTTTTGTCAGATTTTGACGCCTTACTATACTATGACCATTTTTATGACATTTTGAGGTCAAAAAAAATTTTGACTTTTTTTGGCCGATTTTGACGCCTTACTATACTATGACGTTTTTTATGACATTTTGAGATCAAAAAAAAATTGGACTTTTTTTGGCCGATTTTGACGCCTTACTATACTATGACGTTTTGTATGACATTTTGAGGTCAAAAAAAATTTTGACTTTTTTTGGTCGATTTTGACGCCTTACTATACTATGACGTTTTTTATGACATTTTGAGGTCAGAATTTTTTTTGACTTTTTTTGGCAGATTTTGACGCCTTACTATACTATGACGTTTTTTATGACATTTTGAGGTAAAAAAAAATTTTGACCTTTTTTGCCTGAAAAAAACGCCATACTATACTATGACGTTTTTTATGACATTTTGAGGTCAAAAATTTTTTTTGACTTTTTTTGTCTGATTTTGACGTCTTACTATACTATGACATTTTGTATGACATTTTGAGGTAAAAAAAATTTTTGACTTTTTTTGCTTGAAAAAAACGCCATACTATACTATGACGTTTTTTATGACATTTTGAGGTCAAAAAAATTTTTGACTTTTTTTGCCTGAAAAAAACGCCATACTATACTATGACGTTTTTTATGACATTTTGAGGTCAAATAAATTTTTTACTTTTTTTGTCAGATTTTGACGCCTTACTATACTATGACCATTTTTATGACATTTTGAGGTCAAAAAATTTTTTGACTTTTTTTGGCCGATTTTGACGCCTTACTATACTATGACGTTTTTTATGACATTTTGAGGTCACAAAAAATTTTGACTTTTTTTGCCCGAAAAAAAACGCCTTACTATACTATGACGTTTTTTATGACATCTTGAGGTCAAATAAATTTTTTACTTTTTTTGTCAGATTTTGACGCCTTACTATACTATGACGTTTTTTATGACATTTTGAGGTAAAAAATTTTTTTGACTTTTTTGCTTGAAAAAAACGCCATACTATACTATGACGTTTTTTATGACATTTTGAGGTCAAAAAAATTTTTGACTTTTTTTGTCCGATTTTGACGCCTTACTATACTATGACGTTTTTTATGACATTTTGAGGTCAAAAAAATTTTTGACTTTTTTTGTCCGAAAAAAACGCCATACTATACTATGACGTGTTTTATGACATTTTGAGATCAAAATTTTTTTGACTTTTTTTGTCCGATTTTGACGTCTTACTATACTATGACGTTTTTTATGACATTTTGAGGTCAAAAAATTTTTTGACTTTTTTTGCTTGAAAAAAACGCCTTACTATACTATGACGATTTTTATGACATTTTGAGGTCAAAAAAATTTTTGACTTTTTTTGTCCGATTTTGACGCCATACTATACTATCACGTTTTTTATGACATTTTGAGGTAAAAAAAATTTTTGACTTTTTTTGCTTGAAAAAAACGCCATACTATACTATGACGTTTTTTATGACATTTTGAGGTCAAAAAAATTTTTGACTTTTTTTTTCCGATTTTGACGCCTTACTATACTATGACGTTTTTTATGACATTTTGAGGTCAAAAAAATTTTTGACTTTTTTTGCCTGAAAAAAACGCCATACTATACTATGACGTTTTTTATGACATTTTGAGGTCAAATGAATTTTTTACTTTTTTTGTCAGATTTTGACGCCTTACTATACTATGACGTTTTTTATGACATTTTGAGGTCAAAAAAATTTTTGACTTTTTTTGTCCGATTTTGACGCCTTACTATACTATGACGTTTTTTATGACATTTTGAGGTCAAATAAATTTTTGACTTTTTTTGTCCGAAAAAAACGCCATACTATACTATGACGTTTTTTATGACATTTTGAGATCAAAATTTTTTTGACTTTTTTTGTCCGATTTTGACGTCTTACTATACTATGACGTTTTTTATGACATTTTGAGGTCAAAAAATTTTTTGACTTTTTTTGCTTGAAAAAAACGCCTTACTATACTATGACGATTTTTATGACATTTTGAGGTCAAAAAAATTTTTGACTTTTTTTGTCCGATTTTGACGCCATACTATACTATCACGTTTTTTATGACATTTTGAGGTAAAAAAAATTTTTGACTTTTTTTGCTTGAAAAAAACGCCATACTATACTATGACGTTTTTTATGACATTTTGAGGTCAAAAAAATTTTTGACTTTTTTTTTCCGATTTTGACGCCTTACTATACTATGACGTTTTTTATGACATTTTGAGGTCAAAAAAATTTTTGACTTTTTTTGCCTGAAAAAAACGCCATACTATACTATGACGTTTTTTATGACATTTTGAGGTCAAATGAATTTTTTACTTTTTTTGTCAGATTTTGACGCCTTACTATACTATGACCATTTTTATGACATTTTGAGGTCAAAAAAAATTTTGACTTTTTTTGGCCGATTTTGACGCCTTACTATACTATGACGTTTTTTATGACATTTTGAGGTCAAATAAATTTTTTACTTTTTTTGTCAGATTTTGACGCCTTACTATACTATGACGTTTTTTATGACATTTTGAGGTCAAAAAAATTTTTGACTTTTTTTGTCCGATTTTGACGCCTTACTATACTATGACGTTTTTAGTGACATTTTGAGGTCAAAAATTTTTTTGACTTTTTTTGCCCAAAAAAAACGACTTACTATACTATGACGTTTTTTATGACATTTTGAGGTAAAAAAAAATTTTGACTTTTTTTGCCCGAAAAAAATGCCATACTATACTATGACCTTTTTTATGACATTTTGAGGTCAAAAAAATTTTGACTTTTTTTGCCCGAAAAAAATGCCTTACTATGACGTTTTTAATGACATTTTGAGGTCAAAAAAAATTTGGACTTTTTTTGCCTGAAAAAAATGCCATACTATACTATGACGTTTTTTATGACATTTTGAGGTCAAAAAAAATTTTGACTTTTTTTGCCCGAAAAAAACGCCTTACTATACTATGACGTTTTTTATGACATTTTGAGGTAAAAAAAAATTTTGACTTTTTTTGCCCGAAAAAAATGCCATACTATACTATGACGTTTTTTATTACATTTTGAGGTCAAAAAAATTTTGACTTTTTTTGCCCGAAAAAAATGCCTTACTATGACGTTTTTAATGACATTTTGAGGTCAAAAAAAATTTGGACTTTTTTTTGCCTGAAAAAAAAAACGCCATACTATACTATGACGTTTTTTATGACATTTTGAGGTCAAAAAAAATTTTGACTTTTTTTGCCCGAAAAAAATGCCATACTATACTATGACGTTTTTTATGACATTTTGAGGTCAAAAAAATTTTGACTTTTTTTGCCCGAAAAAAATGCCTTACTATGACGTTTTTAATGACATTTTGAGGTCAAATAAATTTTTTACTTTTTTTGTCAGATTTTGACGCCTTACTATACTATGACGTTTTTTATGACATTTTGAGGTCAAAAAAATTTGGACTTTTTTTGCCCGAAAAAAACGCCATACTATACTATGACCATTTTTATGACATTTTGAGGCCAAAAAAAATTTTGACTTTTTTTGCCCGAAAAAAAAGGCCATACTATACTATGACATTTTTTATGACATTTTGAGGTCAAAAAAAGTTTTGACTTTTTTTGCCTGAAAAAAACGCCATACTATACTATGACGTTTTTTATGACATTTTGAGGTCAAAAAATTTTTTGACTTTTTTTGTCCGATTTTGACGCCTTACTATACTATGATGTTTTTTATGACATTTTGAGGTCAAAAAAATTTTTGACTTTTTTTGTCCGATTTTGACGCCTTACTATACTATGACGTTTTTTATGACATTTTGAGGTCAACAAAATTTTTGACTTTTTTTGTCCGATTTTGATGCCTTACTATACTATGACGTTTTTTATGACATTTTGAGGTAAAAAAAATTTTTGACTTTTTTTGCCCGAAAAAAAATGCCTTACTATACTATGACGTTTTTTATGACATTTTGAGGTCAAAATTTTTTTTGACTTTTTTTGGCCGATTTTGACGCCTTACTATACTATGACGTTTTTTATGACATTTTGAGGTCAAAAAATTTTTTGAATTTTTTTTGTCCGATTTTGATGCCTTACTATACTATGACGTTTTTTATGACATTTTGAGGTAAAAAAAAATTTTGACTTTTTTTGCTTGAAAAAAACGCCATACTATACTATGACGTTTTTTATGACATTTTGAGGTCAAAAAATTTTTTGACTTTTTTTGTCCGATTTTGACGCCTTACTATACTATGACGTTTTTTATGACATTTTGAAGTCACAAAAAATTTTGACTTTTTTTGCCCGAAAAAAAAACGCCTTACTATACTATGACGTTTTTCATGACATTTTGAGGTCAAAAAAATTTTTGACTTTTTTTTTCCGATTTTGACGCCTTACTATACTATGACGTTTTTTATGACATTTTGAGGTCAAAAAAATTTTTGACTTTTTTTGCCTGAAAAAAACGCCATACTATACTATGACGTTTTTTATGACATTTTGAGGTCAAATAAATTTTTTACTTTTTTTGTCAGATTTTGACGCCTTACTATACTATGACGTTTTTTATGACATTTTGAGGTAAAAAATTTTTTTGACTTTTTTGCTTGAAAAAAACGCCATACTATACTATGACGTTTTTTATGACATTTTGAGGTCAAAAAAATTTTTGACTTTTTTTGTCCGATTTTGACGCCTTACTATACTATGACGTTTTTTATGACATTTTGAGGTCAAAAAAATTTTTGACTTTTTTTGCCTGAAAAAAACGCCATACTATACTATGACGTTTTTTATGACATTTTGAGGTCAAATAAATTTTTTACTTTTTTTGTCAGATTTTGACGCCTTACTATACTATGACCATTTTTATGACATTTTGAGGTCAAAAAAATTTTTGACTTTTTTTGGCCGATTTTGACGCCTTACTATACTATGACGTTTTTTATGACATTTTGAGGTCACAAAAAATTTTGACTTTTTTTGCCCGAAAAAAAAACGCCTTACTATACTATGACGTTTTTTATGACATCTTGAGGTCAAATAAATTTTTTACTTTTTTTGTCAGATTTTGACGCCTTACTATACTATGACGTTTTTTATGACATTTTGAGGTAAAAAATTTTTTTGACTTTTTTGCTTGAAAAAAACGCCATACTATACTATGACGTTTTTTATGACATTTTGAGGTCAAAAAAATTTTTGACTTTTTTTGTCCGATTTTGACGCCTTACTATACTATGACGTTTTTTATGACATTTTGAGGTCAAAAAAATTTTTGACTTTTTTTGTCCGAAAAAAACGCCATACTATACTATGACGTTTTTTATGACATTTTGAGATCAAAATTTTTTTGACTTTTTTTGTCCGATTTTGACGTCTTACTATACTATGACGTTTTTTATGACATTTTGAGGTCAAAAAATTTTTTGACTTTTTTTGCTTGAAAAAAACGCCTTACTATACTATGACGATTTTTATGACATTTTGAGGTCAAAAAATTTTTTGACTTTTTTTGTCCGATTTTGACGCCATACTATACTATCACGTTTTTTATGACATTTTGAGGTAAAAAAAATCTTTGACTTTTTTTGCTTGAAAAAAACGCCATACTATACTATGACGTTTTTTATGACATTTTGAGGTCAAAAAAATTTTTGACTTTTTTTTTCCGATTTTGACGCCTTACTATACTATGACGTTTTTTATGACATTTTGAGGTCAAAAAAATTTTTGACTTTTTTTGCCTGAAAAAAACGCCATACTATACTATGACGTTTTTTATGACATTTTGAGGTCAAATGAATTTTTTACTTTTTTTGTCAGATTTTGACGCCTTACTATACTATGACCATTTTTATGACATTTTGAGGTCAAAAAAAATTTTGACTTTTTTTGGCCGATTTTGACGCCTTACTATACTATGACGTTTTTTATGACATTTTGAGGTCAAATAAATTTTTTACTTTTTTTGTCAGATTTTGACGCCTTACTATACTATGACGTTTTTTATGACATTTTGAGGTCAAAAAAATTTTTGACTTTTTTTGTCCGATTTTGACGCCTTACTATACTATGACGTTTTTAGTGACATTTTGAGGTCAAAAATTTTTTTGACTTTTTTTGCCCAAAAAAAACGACTTACTATACTATGACGTTTTTTATGACATTTTGAGGTCAAAAAAAATTTTGACTTTTTTTGCCCGAAAAAAATGCCATACTATACTATGACCTTTTTTATGACATTTTGAGGTCAAAAAAATTTTGACTTTTTTTGCCCGAAAAAAATGCCTTACTATGACGTTTTTAATGACATTTTGAGGTCAAAAAAAATTTGGACTTTTTTTGCCTGAAAAAAATGCCATACTATACTATGACGTTTTTTATGACATTTTGAGGTCAAAAAAAATTTTGACTTTTTTTGCCCGAAAAAAACGCCTTACTATACTATGACGTTTTTTATGACATTTTGAGGTAAAAAAAAATTTTGACTTTTTTTGCCCGAAAAAAATGCCATACTATACTATGACGTTTTTTATTACATTTTGAGGTCAAAAAAATTTTGACTTTTTTTGCCCGAAAAAAATGCCTTACTATGACGTTTTTAATGACATTTTGAGGTCAAAAAAAATTTGGACTTTTTTTGCCTGAAAAAAAAACGCCATACTATACTATGACGTTTTTTATGACATTTTGAGGTCAAAAAAAATTTTGACTTTTTTTGCCCGAAAAAAATGCCATACTATACTATGACGTTTTTTATGACATTTTGAGGTCAAAAAAATTTTGACTTTTTTTGCCCGAAAAAAATGCCATACTATACTATGACGTTTTTTATGACATTTTGAGGTCAAATAAATTTTTTACTTTTTTTGTCAGATTTTGACGCCTTACTATACTATGACGTTTTTTATGACATTTTGAGGTCAAAAAAATTTGGACTTTTTTTGCCCGAAAAAAACGCCATACTATACTATGACCATTTTTATGACATTTTGAGGCCAAAAAAAATTTTGACTTTTTTTGCCAGAAAAAAAAGGCCATACTATACTATGACATTTTTTATGACATTTTGAGGTCAAAAAAAGTTTTGACTTTTTTTGCCTGAAAAAAACGCCATACTATACTATGACGTTTTTTATGACATTTTGAGGTCAAAAAATTTTTTGACTTTTTTTGTCCGATTTTGACGCCTTACTATACTATGACGTTTTTTATGACATTTTGAGGTCAACAAAATTTTTGACTTTTTTTGTCCGATTTTGATGCCTTACTATACTATGACGTTTTTTATGACATTTTGAGGTAAAAAAAATTTTTGACTTTTTTTGCCCGAAAAAAAATACCTTACTATACTATGACGTTTTTTATGACATTTTGAGGTCAAAATTTTTTTTGACTTTTTTTGGCCGATTTTGACGCCTTACTATACTATGACGTTTTTTATGACATTTTGAGGTCAAAAAATTTTTTGACTTTTTTTGTCCGATTTTGATGCCTTACTATACTATGACGTTTTTTATGACATTTTGAGGTAAAAAAAAATTTTGACTTTTTTTGCTTGAAAAAAACGCCATACTATACTATGACGTTTTTTATGACATTTTGAGGTCAAAAAATTTTTTGACTTTTTTTGTCCGATTTTGACGCCTTACTATACTATGACGTTTTTTATGACATTTTGAGGTCAAAAAAATTTTTGACTTTTTTTGTCCGATTTTGACGCCATACTATACTATCACGTTTTTTATGACATTTTGAGGTAAAAAAAATTTTTGACTTTTTTTGCTTGAAAAAAACGCCATACTATACTATGACGTTTTTCATGACATTTTGAGGTCAAAAAAATTTTTGACTTTTTTTTTCCGATTTTGACGCCTTACTATACTATGACGTTTTTTATGACATTTTGAGGTCAAAAAATTTTTTGACTTTTTTTGCCTGAAAAAAACGCCATACTATACTATGACGTTTTTTATGACATTTTGAGGTCAAATGAATTTTTTACTTTTTTTGTCAGATTTTGACGCCTTACTATACTATGACCATTTTTATGACATTTTGAGGTCAAAAAAAATTTTGACTTTTTTGGCCGATTTTGACGCCTTACTATACTATGACGTTTTTTATGACATTTTGAGGTCAAAAAAATTTTTGACTTTTTTTGTCCGATTTTGACGCCTTACTATACTATGACGTTTTTTATGACATTTTGAGGTCAAAAAAAATTTTGACTTTTTTTGCCCGAAAAAAAAACGCCTTACTATACTATGACGTTTTTTATGACATTTTGAGGTCAAAATTTTTTTTGACTTTTTTTGGCCGATTTTGACGCCTTACTATACTACGACCATTTTTATGACATTTTGAGGCCAAAAAAAATTTTGACTTTTTTTGGCCGATTTTGACGCCTTACTATACTATGACGTTTTTTATGACATTTTCAGGTCAAAAATTTTTTTGACTTTTTTTGCCCGAAAAAAACGCCATACTATACTATGACGTTTTTTATGACATTTTGAGGTCAAAAAAAATTTGGACTTTTTTTGCCCGAAAAAAAAGGCCATACTATACTATGATGTTTTTTGTGACATTTTGAGGTCAAAAAAAGTTTTGACTTTTTTTGCCTGAAAAAAACGCCATACTATACTATGACGTTTTTTATGACATTTTGAGGTCAAATAAATTTTTTAATTTTTTTGTTAGATTTTGACGCCTTACTATACTATGACGTTTTTTATGACATTTTGAGGTCAAAAAATTTTTTGACTTTTTTTGTCCGATTTTGACGCCTTACTATACTATGACGTTTTTTATGACATTTTGAGGTCAAAAAAATTTTTGACTTTTTTGTCCGATTTTGACGCCTTACTATACTATGACGTTTTTAGTGACATTTTGAGGTCAAAAATTTTTTTGACTTTTTTTGCCCAAAAAAAACGACTTACTATACTATGACGTTTTTTATGACATTTTGAGGTAAAAAAAAATTTTGACTTTTTTTGCCCGAAAAAAATGCCATACTATACTATGACCTTTTTTATGACATTTTGAGGTCAAAAAAATTTTGACTTTTTTTGCCCGAAAAAAATGCCTTACTATGACGTTTTTAATGACATTTTGAGGTCAAAAAAAATTTGGACTTTTTTTGCCTGAAAAAAATGCCATACTATACTATGACGTTTTTAATGACATTTTGAGGTCAAAAAAAATTTTGACTTTTTTTGCCAGAAAAAAACGCCTTACTATACTATGACGTTTTTTATGACATTTTGAGGTCAAAAAAAATTTTGACTTTTTTTGCCCGAAAAAAACGCCTTACTATACTATGACGTTTTTTATGACATTTTGAGGTAAAAAAAAATTTTGACTTTTTTTGCCCGAAAAAAATGCCATACTATACTATGACGTTTTTTATGACATTTTGAGGTCAAAAAAATTTTGACTTTTTTTGCCCGAAAAAAATGCCTTACTATGACGTTTTTAATGACATTTTGAGGTCAAAAAAAATTTGGACTTTTTTTGCCTGAAAAAAAAACGCCATACTATACTATGACGTTTTTTATGACATTTTGAGGTCAAAAAAAATTTTGACTTTTTTTGCCCGAAAAAAATGCCATACTATACTATGACGTTTTTTATGACATTTTGAGGTCAAAAAAATTTTGACTTTTTTTGCCCGAAAAAAATGCCTTACTATGACGTTTTTAATGACATTTTGAGGTCAAAAAAAATTTGGACTTTTTTTGCCCGAAAAAAACGCCTTACTATACTATGACATTTTTTATGACATTTTGAGGTCAAAAAAAGTTTTGACTTTTTTTGCCTGAAAAAAACGCCATACTATACTATGACGTTTTTTATGACATTTTGAGGTCAACAAAATTTTTGACTTTTTTTGTCAGATTTTGACGCCTTACTATACTATGACGTTTTTTATGACATTTTGAGGTAAAAAAAAATTTTGACTTTTTTTGCTTGAAAAAAACGCCATACTATACTATGACGTTTTTTATGACATTTTGAGGTCAAAAAAATTTTTGACTTTTTTTGCTTGAAAAAAACGCCATACTATACTATGACGTTTTTCATGACATTTTGAGGTCAAAAAATTTTTTGACTTTTTTTGTCCGATTTTGACGCCTTACTATACTATGACGTTTTTTATGACATTTTGAGGTCAAATGAATTTTTTACTTTTTTTGTCAGATTTTGACGCCTTACTATACTATGACCATTTTTATGACATTTTGAGGTCAAAAAAAATTTTGACTTTTTTTGGCCGATTTTGACGCCTTACTATACTATGACGTTTTTTATGACATTTTGAGGTCAAATAAATTTTTTACTTTTTTTGTCAGATTTTGACGCCTTACTATACTATGACCATTTTTATGACATTTTGAGGTCAAAAAAAATTTGGACTTTTTTTGCCCGAAAAAAACGCCTTACTATACTATGACGTTTTTTATGACATTTTGAGGTCAAAAATTTTTTTGACTTTTTTTGCCCGAAAAAAACGCCTTACTATACTATGACGTTTTTTATGACATTTTGAGGTCAAAAAAATTTTTGACTTTTTTTGTCCGATTTTGACGCCTTACTATACTCTGACGTTTTTTATGACAGTTTGAGGTCAAAAAAATTTTTGACTTTTTTTGCCTGAAAAAAACGCCATACTATACTATGACGTTTTTTATGACATTTTGAGGTCAAATAAATTTTTTACTTTTTTTGTCAGATTTTGACGCCTTACTATACTATGATCATTTTTATGACATTTTGAGGTCAAATAAATTTTTGACTTTTTTTGTCCGATTTTGACGCCTTACTATACTATGACGTTTTTTATGACATTTTGAGGTCAAAAATTTTTTTGACTTTTTTTGCCCGAAAAAAACGACTTACTATACTATGACGTTTTTTATGACATTTTGAGGAAAAAAAAAATTTTGACTTTTTTTGCCCGAAAAAAATGCCTATGACGTTTTTAATGACATTTTGAGGTCAAAAAAAATTTGGACTTTTTTTGCCTGAAAAAAAAACGCCATACTATACTATGACGTTTTTTATGACATTTTGAGGTAAAAAAAAATTTGGACTTTTTTTGCCCGAAAAAAACGCCTTACTATACTATGACGTTTTTTATGACATTTTGAGGTCAAAAATTTTTTTGACTTTTTTTGCCCGAAAAAAACGCCTTACTATAATATGACGTTTTTTATGACATTTTGAGGTCAAAAAATTTTTTGACTTTTTTTGTCCGATTTTGACGCCTTACTATACTCTGACGTTTTTTATGACAGTTTGAGGTCAAAAAAATTTTTGACTTTTTTTGCCTGAAAAAAACGCCATACTATACTATGACGTTTTTTATGACATTTTGAGGTCAAATAAATTTTTTACTTTTTTTGTCAGATTTTGACGCCTTACTATACTATGATCATTTTTATGACATTTTGAGGTCAAAAAAACTTTTGACTTTTTTTGTCCGATTTTGACGCCTTACTATACTATGACGTTTTTTATGACATTTTGAGGTCACAAAAAATTTTGACTTTTTTTGGCTGATTTTGACGCCATACTATACTATGACATTTTTTATGACATTTGAGGTCAAAAAAATTTTGACTTTTTTTGCCCGAAAAAAATGCCTTACTATGACGTTTTTAGTGACATTTTGAGGTCAAAAAAAAATTTGACTTTTTTTGCCTGAAAAAAACGGCATACTATACTATGATGTTTTTTATGACATTTTGAGGTCAAAAATTTTTTTTGACATTTTTTGTCCGATTTTGACGCCATACTGTACTATGACGTTTTTTATGACATTTTGAGGTCACAAAAAATTTTTACTTTTTTTGCCCGAAAAAAACGCCATACTATACTATGACGTTTTTTATGACATTTTGAGGTCAAAAAAAGTTTTGACTTTTTTTGCCTGAAAAAAACGCCATACTATACTATGACGTTTTTTATGACATTTTGAGGTCAAATAAATTTTTTACTTTTTTTGTCAGATTTTGACGCCTTACTATACTATGACCATTTTTATGACATTTTGAGGTCAAAAAAAATTTTGACTTTTTTTGGCCAATTTTGACGCCTTGCTATACTATGACGTTTTTTATGACACTTTGAAGTCAAAAAAATGTTGACTTTTTTTGGCCGATTTTGACGCCTTACTATACTATGACCTTTTTTATGACATTTTGAGGTCAAAAAAATTTTGACTTTTTTTGGCCGATTTTGACGCCTTAATATACTATGACGTTTTTATGACATTTTGAGGCCAAAAAAAATTTTGACTTTTTTTTGGCAGATTTTGACGCCTTACTATACTATGACCTTTTTTATGACATTTTGAGGTCAAAATTTTTTTTGCCTTTTTTTTTGGCAGATTTTGACGCCTTACTATACTATGACGTTTTTTATGACATTTTGAGGTCAAAAAATTTTTTGACTTTTTTTGTCCGATTTTGATGCCTTACTATACTATGACGTTTTTTATGACATTTTGAGGTCAAAATTTTTTTTACTTTTTTTGTCCGATTTTGACGTCTTACTATACTATGACGTTTTTTATGAAATTTTGAGGTCAAAAAAATTTTTGACTTTTTTTGTCCGAAAAAAACGCCATACTATACTATGACGTTTTTTATGACATTTTGAGGTCAAAAATTTTTTTTACTTTTTTTGTCCAATTTTGACGTCTTACTATACTATGACGTTTTTTATGACATTTTGAGGTCAAATAAATTTTTTACTTTTTTTGGCCGATTTTGACGCCTTACTATACTATGACCATTTTTATGACATTTTGAGGTCAAAATTTTTTTTGCCTTTTTTTTTGGCAGATTTTGACGCCTTACTATACTATGACGTTTTTTATGACATTTTGAGGTCAAAAAATTTTTTGACTTTTTTTGTCCGATTTTGACGCCTTACTATACTATGACGTTTTTTATGACATTTTGAGGTCAAAATTTTTTTTACTTTTTTTGGCCGATTTTGACGCCTTACTATACTATGACGTTTTTTATGACATTTTGAGGTCAAATAAATTTTTTACTTTTTTTGTCAGATTTTGACGCCTTACTATACTATGACCATTTTTATGACATTTTGAGGTCAAAAAAAATTTGGACTTTTTTTGCCCGAAAAAAACGCCTTACTATACTATGACGTTTTTTATGACATTTTGAGGTCAAAAATTTTTTTGACTTTTTTTGCCCGAAAAAAACGCCTTACTATACTATGACGTTTTTTATGACATTTTGAGGTCAAAAAAATTTTTGACTTTTTTTGTCCGATTTTGACGCCTTACTATACTCTGACGTTTTTTATGACAGTTTGAGGTCAAAAAAATTTTTGACTTTTTTTGCCTGAAAAAAACGCCATACTATACTATGACGTTTTTTATGACATTTTGAGGTCAAATAAATTTTTTACTTTTTTTGTCAGATTTTGACGCCTTACTATACTATGATCATTTTTATGACATTTTGAGGTCAAATAAATTTTTGACTTTTTTTGTCCGATTTTGACGCCTTACTATACTATGACGTTTTTTATGACATTTTGAGGTCAAAAATTTTTTTGACTTTTTTTGCCCGAAAAAAACGACTTACTATACTATGACGTTTTTTATGACATTTTGAGGAAAAAAAAAATTTTGACTTTTTTTGCCCGAAAAAAATGCCTATGACGTTTTTAATGACATTTTGAGGTCAAAAAAAATTTGGACTTTTTTTGCCTGAAAAAAAAAACGCCATACTATACTATGACGTTTTTTATGACATTTTGAGGTCAAAAAAAATTTGGACTTTTTTTGCCCGAAAAAAACGCCTTACTATACTATGACGTTTTTTATGACATTTTGAGGTCAAAAATTTTTTTGACTTTTTTTGCCCGAAAAAAACGCCTTACTATACTATGACGTTTTTTATGACATTTTGAGGTCAAAAAAATTTTTGACTTTTTTTGTCCGATTTTGACGCCTTACTATACTCTGACGTTTTTTATGACAGTTTGAGGTCAAAAAAATTTTTGACTTTTTTTGCCTGAAAAAAACGCCATACTATACTATGACGTTTTTTATGACATTTTGAGGTCAAATAAATTTTTTACTTTTTTTGTCAGATTTTGACGCCTTACTATACTATGATCATTTTTATGACATTTTGAGGTCAAATAAATTTTTGACTTTTTTTGTCCGATTTTGACGCCTTACTATACTATGACGTTTTTTATGACATTTTGAGGTCAAAAATTTTTTTGACTTTTTTTGCCCGAAAAAAACGACTTACTATACTATGACGTTTTTTATGACATTTTGAGGAAAAAAAAATTTTTGACTTTTTTTGCCCGAAAAAAATGCCTATGACGTTTTTAATGACATTTTGAGGTCAAAAAAAATTTGGACTTTTTTTGCCTGAAAAAAAAACGCCATACTATACTATGACGTTTTTTATGACATTTTGAGGTAAAAAAAAATTTGGACTTTTTTTGCCCGAAAAAAACGCCTTACTATACTATGACGTTTTTTATGACATTTTGAGGTCAAAAATTTTTTTGACTTTTTTTGCCCGAAAAAAACGCCTTACTATAATATGACGTTTTTTATGACATTTTGAGGTCAAAAAAATTTTTGACTTTTTTTGTCCGATTTTGACGCCTTACTATACTCTGACGTTTTTTATGACAGTTTGAGGTCAAAAAAATTTTTGACTTTTTTTGCCTGAAAAAAACGCCATACTATACTATGACGTTTTTTATGACATTTTGAGGTCAAATAAATTTTTTACTTTTTTTGTCAGATTTTGACGCCTTACTATACTATGATCATTTTTATGACATTTTGAGGTCAAAAAAACTTTTGACTTTTTTTGTCCGATTTTGACGCCTTACTATACTATGACGTTTTTTATGACATTTTGAGGTCACAAAAAATTTTGACTTTTTTTGGCTGATTTTGACGCCATACTATACTATGACATTTTTTATGACATTTGAGGTCAAAAAAATTTTGACTTTTTTTGCCCGAAAAAAATGCCTTACTATGACGTTTTTAGTGACATTTTGAGGTCAAAAAAAAATTTGACTTTTTTTGCCTGAAAAAAACGGCATACTATACTATGACGTTTTTTATGACATTTTGAGGTCAAAAATTTTTTTTGACATTTTTTGTCCGATTTTGACGCCATACTGTACTATGACGTTTTTTATGACATTTTGAGGTCACAAAAAATTTTTACTTTTTTTGCCCGAAAAAAACGCCATACTATACTATGACGTTTTTTATGACATTTTGAGGTCAAAAAAAGTTTTGACTTTTTTTGCCTGAAAAAAACGCCATACTATACTATGACGTTTTTTATGACATTTTGAGGTCAAATAAATTTTTTACTTTTTTTGTCAGATTTTGACGCCTTACTATACTATGACCATTTTTATGACATTTTGAGGTCAAAAAAAATTTTGACTTTTTTTGGCCAATTTTGACGCCTTGCTATACTATGACGTTTTTTATGACACTTTGAAGTCAAAAAAATGTTGACTTTTTTTGGCCGATTTTGACGCCTTACTATACTATGACGTTTTTTATGACATTTTGAGGTCAAATTTTTTTTTGACTTTTTTTTGGCAGATTTTGACGCCTTATTATACTATGACGTTTTTATGACATTTTGAGGCAAAAAATTTTTTTTGACTTTTTTTGTCCGATTTTGACGCCTTACTATACTATGACCTTTTTTATGACATTTTGAGGTCAAAAAAATTTTGACTTTTTTTGGCCGATTTTGACGCCTTAATATACTATGACGTTTTTATGACATTTTGAGGCCAAAAAAAATTTTGACTTTTTTTTGGCAGATTTTGACGCCTTACTATACTATGACCTTTTTTATGACATTTTGAGGTCAAAATTTTTTTTGCCTTTTTTTTTGGCAGATTTTGACGCCTTACTATACTATGACGTTTTTTATGACATTTTGAGGTCAAAAAATTTTTTGACTTTTTTTGTCCGATTTTGATGCCTTACTATACTATGACGTTTTTTATGACATTTTGAGGTCAAAATTTTTTTTACTTTTTTTGTCCGATTTTGACGTCTTACTATACTATGACGTTTTTTATGAAATTTTGAGGTCAAAAAAATTTTTGACTTTTTTTGTCCGAAAAAAACGCCATACTATACTATGACGTTTTTTATGACATTTTGAGGTCAAAAATTTTTTTTACTTTTTTTGTCCAATTTTGACGTCTTACTATACTATGACGTTTTTTATGACATTTTGAGGTCAAATAAATTTTTTACTTTTTTTGGCCGATTTTGACGCCTTACTATACTATGACCATTTTTATGACATTTTGAGGTCAAAATTTTTTTTGCCTTTTTTTTTGGCAGATTTTGACGCCTTACTATACTATGACGTTTTTTATGACATTTTGAGGTCAAAAAATTTTTTGACTTTTTTTGTCCGATTTTGACGCCTTACTATACTATGACGTTTTTTATGACATTTTGAGGTCAAAATTTTTTTTACTTTTTTTGGCCGATTTTGACGCCTTACTATACTATGACGTTTTTTATGACATTTTGAGGTCAAATAAATTTTTTACTTTTTTTGTCAGATTTTGACGCCTTACTATACTATGACCATTTTTATGACATTTTGAGGTCAAAAAAAATTTGGACTTTTTTTGCCCGAAAAAAACGCCTTACTATACTATGACGTTTTTTATGACATTTTGAGGTCAAAAATTTTTTTGACTTTTTTTGCCCGAAAAAAACGCCTTACTATACTATGACGTTTTTTATGACATTTTGAGGTCAAAAAAATTTTTGACTTTTTTTGTCCGATTTTGACGCCTTACTATACTCTGACGTTTTTTATGACAGTTTGAGGTCAAAAAAATTTTTGACTTTTTTTGCCTGAAAAAAACGCCATACTATACTATGACGTTTTTTATGACATTTTGAGGTCAAATAAATTTTTTACTTTTTTTGTCAGATTTTGACGCCTTACTATACTATGATCATTTTTATGACATTTTGAGGTCAAATAAATTTTTGACTTTTTTTGTCCGATTTTGACGCCTTACTATACTATGACGTTTTTTATGACATTTTGAGGTCAAAAATTTTTTTGACTTTTTTTGCCCGAAAAAAACGACTTACTATACTATGACGTTTTTTATGACATTTTGAGGAAAAAAAAAATTTTGACTTTTTTTGCCCGAAAAAAATGCCTATGACGTTTTTAATGACATTTTGAGGTCAAAAAAAATTTGGACTTTTTTTGCCTGAAAAAAAAACGCCATACTATACTATGACGTTTTTTATGACATTTTGAGGTCAAAAAAAATTTGGACTTTTTTTGCCCGAAAAAAACGCCTTACTATACTATGACGTTTTTTATGACATTTTGAGGTCAAAAATTTTTTTGACTTTTTTTGCCCGAAAAAAACGCCTTACTATAATGTGACGTTTTTTATGACATTTTGAGGTCAAAAAAATTTTTGACTTTTTTTGTCCGATTTTGACGCCTTACTATACTCTGACGTTTTTTATGACAGTTTGAGGTCAAAAAAATTTTTGACTTTTTTTGCCTGAAAAAAACGCCATACTATACTATGACGTTTTTTATGACATTTTGAGGTCAAATAAATTTTTTACTTTTTTTGTCAGATTTTGACGCCTTACTATACTATGATCATTTTTATGACATTTTGAGGTCAAAAAAAATTTTGACTTTTTTTGTCCGATTTTGACGCCTTACTATACTATGACGTTTTTTATGACATTTTGAGGTCACAAAAAATTTTGACTTTTTTTGGCTGATTTTGACGCCATACTATACTATGACATTTTTTATGACATTTGAGGTCAAAAAAATTTTGACTTTTTTTGCCCGAAAAAAATGCCTTACTATGACGTTTTTAGTGACATTTTGAGGTCAAAAAAAAATTTGACTTTTTTTGCCTGAAAAAAACGGCATACTATACTATGACGTTTTTTATGACATTTTGAGGTCAAAAATTTTTTTTGACATTTTTTGTCCGATTTTGACGCCATACTGTACTATGACGTTTTTTATGACATTTTGAGGTCACAAAAAATTTTTACTTTTTTTGCCCGAAAAAAACGCCATACTATACTATGACGTTTTTTATGACATTTTGAGGTCAAAAAAAGTTTTGACTTTTTTTGCCTGAAAAAAACGCCATACTATACTATGACGTTTTTTATGACATTTTGAGGTCAAATAAATTTTTTACTTTTTTTGTCAGATTTTGACGCCTTACTATACTATGACCATTTTTATGACATTTTGAGGTCAAAAAAAATTTTGACTTTTTTTGGCCAATTTTGACGCCTTGCTATACTATGACGTTTTTTATGACACTTTGAAGTCAAAAAAATGTTGACTTTTTTTGGCCGATTTTGACGCCTTACTATACTATGACGTTTTTTATGACATTTTGAGGTCAAATTTTTTTTTGACTTTTTTTTGGCAGATTTTGACGCCTTATTATACTATGACGTTTTTATGACATTTTGAGGCAAAAAATTTTTTTTGACTTTTTTTGTCCGATTTTGACGCCTTACTATACTATGACCTTTTTTATGACATTTTGAGGTCAAAAAAATTTTGACTTTTTTTGGCCGATTTTGACGCCTTAATATACTATGACGTTTTTATGACATTTTGAGGCCAAAAAAAATTTTGACTTTTTTTTGGCAGATTTTGACGCCTTACTATACTATGACCTTTTTTATGACATTTTGAGGTCAAAATTTTTTTTGCCTTTTTTTTTGGCAGATTTTGACGCCTTACTATACTATGACGTTTTTTATGACATTTTGAGGTCAAAAAATTTTTTGACTTTTTTTGTCCGATTTTGATGCCTTACTATACTATGACGTTTTTTATGACATTTTGAGGTCAAAATTTTTTTTACTTTTTTTGTCCGATTTTGACGTCTTACTATACTATGACGTTTTTTATGAAATTTTGAGGTCAAAAAAATTTTTGACTTTTTTTGTCCGAAAAAAACGCCATACTATACTATGACGTTTTTTATGACATTTTGAGGTCAAAAATTTTTTTTACTTTTTTTGTCCAATTTTGACGTCTTACTATACTATGACGTTTTTTATGACATTTTGAGGTCAAATAAATTTTTTACTTTTTTTGTCAGATTTTGACGCCTTACTATACTATGACCATTTTTATGACATTTTGAGGTCAAAATTTTTTTTGCCTTTTTTTTTGGCAGATTTTGACGCCTTACTATACTATGACGTTTTTTATGACATTTTGAGGTCAAAAAATTTTTTGACTTTTTTTGTCCGATTTTGACGCCTTACTATACTATGACGTTTTTTATGACATTTTGAGGTCAAAATTTTTTTTACTTTTTTTGTCCGATTTTGACGTCTTACTATACTATGACGTTTTTTATGACATTTTGAGGTCAAAAAAATTTTTGACTTTTTTTGTCCGAAAAAAACGCCATACTATACTATGACGTTTTTTATGACATTTTGAGGTCAAAATTTTTTTTACTTTTTTTGTCCGATTTTGACGTCTTACTATACTATGACGTTTTTTATGACATTTTGAGGTCAAATAAATTTTTTACTTTTTTTGGCCGATTTTGACGCCTTACTATACTATGACCATTTTTATGACATTTTGAGGTCAAAAAAAATTTTGACTTTTTTTGGCCGATTTTGACGCCTTACTATACTATGACGTTTTTTATGACATTTTGAGATCAAAAAAAAATTGGACTTTTTTTGGCCGATTTTGACGCCTTACTATACTATGACGTTTTGTATGACATTTTGAAGTCACAAAAAATTTTGACTTTTTTTGCCCGAAAAAAAACGCCTTACTATACTATGACGTTTTTCATGACATTTTGAGGTCAACAAAATTTTTGACTTTCTTTGTCCGATTTTGACGCCTTACTATACTATGACGTTTTTTATGACATTTTGAGGTCAAAAAAATTTTTGACTTTTTTTGCCTGAAAAAAACGCCATACTATACTATGACGTTTTTTATGACATTTTGAGGTCAAATAAATTTTTTACTTTTTTTGTCAGATTTTGACGCCTTACTATACTATGACCATTTTTATGACATTTTGAGGTCAAAAAAAATTTTGACTTTTTTTGGCCGATTTTGACGCCTTACTATACTATGACGTTTTTTATGACATTTTGAGGTCACAAAAAATTTTGACTTTTTTTGCCCGAAAAAAAACGCCTTACTATACTATGACGTTTTTTATGACATTTTGAGGTCAAAATTTTTTTTGACTTTTTTTGCCCGAAAAAAACGCCATACTATACTATGACGTTTTTTATGACATCTTGAGGTCAAATAAATTTTTTACTGTTTTTGTCAGATTTTGACGCCTTACTATACTATGACGTTTTTTATGACATTTTGAGGTCAAAAAATTTTTCGACTTTTTTTGTCCGATTTTGACGCCTTACTATACTATGACGTTTTTTATGACATTTTGAGGTCAAAAATTTTTTTGACTTTTTTTGCCCGAAAAAAACGCCATACTATACTATGACGTTTTTTATGACATTTTGAGGTCAACAAAATTTTTGACTTTTTTTGTCCGATTTTGACGCCTTACTATACTATGACGTTTTTTATTACATTTTGAGGTAAAAAAAAATTTTGACTTTTTTTGCCCGAAAAAAAAACGCCTTACTATACTATGACGTTTTTTATGACATTTTGAGGTCAAAAAAATTTTTGACTTTTTTTGTCCGATTTTGACGCCTTACTATACTATGACGTTTTTTATGACATTTTGAGGTCAAAAATTTTTTTGACTTTTTTTGTCCGAAAAAAACGACTTACTATACTATGACGTTTTTTATGACATTTTGAGGTCAAAAAAAAATTTAACTTTTTTTGTCAGATTTTGACGCCTTACTATACTAGGACCATTTTTATGACATTTTGAGGTCAAAAAAAAATTTGACTTTTTTTGTCCGATTTTGACGCCTTACTATACTATGACGTTTTTTATGACATTTTGAGGTCACAAAAAATTTGACTTTTTTTGTCCGATTTTGACGTCTTACTATACTATGACGTTTTTTATGACATTTTGAGGTCAAATAAATTTTTTACTTTTTTTGGCCGATTTTGACGCCTTACTATACTATGACCATTTTTATGACATTTTGAGGTCAAAAAAAATGTTGACTTTTTTTGGCCGATTTTGACGCCTTACTATACTATGACGTTTTTTATGACATTTTGAGATCAAAAAAAAATTGGACTTTTTTTGGCCGATTTTGACGCCTTACTATACTATGACGTTTTGTATGACATTTTGAAGTCACAAAAAATTTTGACTTTTTTTGCCCGAAAAAAAACGCCTTA
This sequence comes from Toxotes jaculatrix, assembly GCF_017976425.1. Lineage (NCBI taxonomy): Eukaryota > Metazoa > Chordata > Actinopteri > Toxotidae > Toxotes > Toxotes jaculatrix. Next base: position 24,901,806 of record NC_054395.1, on the reverse strand, counting down.
CTATACTATGACGTTTTTCATGACATTTTGAGGTCAACAAAATTTTTGACTTTCTTTGTCCGATTTTGACGCCTTACTATACTATGACGTTTTTTATGACATTTTGAGGTCAAAAAAATTTTTGACTTTTTTTGCCTGAAAAAAACGCCATACTATACTATGACGTTTTTTATGACATTTTGAGGTCAAATAAATTTTTTACTTTTTTTGTCAGATTTTGACGCCTTACTATACTATGACCATTTTTATGACATTTTGAGGTCAAAAAAAATTTTGACTTTTTTTGGCCGATTTTGACGCCTTACTATACTATGACGTTTTTTATGACATTTTGAGGTCACAAAAAATTTTGACTTTTTTTGCCCGAAAAAAAACGCCTTACTATACTATGACGTTTTTTATGACATTTTGAGGTCAAAATTTTTTTTGACTTTTTTTGCCCGAAAAAAACGCCATACTATACTATGACGTTTTTTATGACATCTTGAGGTCAAATAAATTTTTTACTGTTTTTGTCAGATTTTGACGCCTTACTATACTATGACGTTTTTTATGACATTTTGAGGTCAAAAAATTTTTCGACTTTTTTTGTCCGATTTTGACGCCTTACTATACTATGACGTTTTTTATGACATTTTGAGGTCAAAAATTTTTTTGACTTTTTTTGCCCGAAAAAAACGCCATACTATACTATGACGTTTTTTATGACATTTTGAGGTCAACAAAATTTTTGACTTTTTTTGTCCGATTTTGACGCCTTACTATACTATGACGTTTTTTATTACATTTTGAGGTAAAAAAAAATTTTGACTTTTTTTGCCCGAAAAAAAACGCCTTACTATACTATGACGTTTTTTATGACATTTTGAGGTCAAAAAAATTTTTGACTTTTTTTGTCCGATTTTGACGCCTTACTATACTATGACGTTTTTTATGACATTTTGAGGTCAAAAATTTTTTTGACTTTTTTTGTCCGAAAAAAACGACTTACTATACTATGACGTTTTTTATGACATTTTGAGGTCAAAAAAAAATTTAACTTTTTTTGTCAGATTTTGACGCCTTACTACACTAGGACCATTTTTATGACATTTTGAGGTCAAAAAAAAATTTGACTTTTTTTGTCCGATTTTGACGCCTTACTATACTATGACGTTTTTTATGACATTTTGAGGTCACAAAAAATTTGACTTTTTTTGTCCGATTTTGACGCCTTACTATACTATGACGTTTTTTATGACATTTTGAGGTCAAAAAAAAATTTGACTTTTTTTGTCCGATTTTGACGCCTTACTATACTATGACGTTTTTTATGACATTTTGAGGTCACAAAAAATTTTGACTTTTTTTGGCCGATTTTGACGCCATACTATACTATGACGTTTTTTATGACATTTTGAGGTCAAAATTTTTTTTGACGCCTTACTATACTATGACGTTTTTTATGACATTTTGAGGTAAAAAAAAAATTGGACTTTTTTTGGCCGATTTTGACGCCTTACTATACTATGATGTTTTTTATGACATTTTGAGGTCACAAAAAATTTGACTTTTTTTGTCCGATTTTGACGTCTTACTATACTATGACGTTTTTTATGACATTTTGAGGTCAAATAAATTTTTTACTTTTTTTGGCCGATTTTGACGCCTTACTATACTATGACCATTTTTATGACATTTTGAGGTCAAAAAAAATGTTGACTTTTTTTGGCCGATTTTGACGCCTTACTATACTATGACGTTTTTTATGACATTTTGAGATCAAAAAAAAATTGGACTTTTTTTGGCCGATTTTGACGCCTTACTATACTATGACGTTTTGTATGACATTTTGAAGTCACAAAAAATTTTGACTTTTTTTGCCCGAAAAAAAACGCCTTACTATACTATGACGTTTTTCATGACATTTTGAGGTCAACAAAATTTTTGACTTTCTTTGTCCGATTTTGACGCCTTACTATACTATGACGTTTTTTATGACATTTTGAGGTCAAAAAAATTTTTGACTTTTTTTGCCTGAAAAAAACGCCATACTATACTATGACGTTTTTTATGACATTTTGAGGTCAAATAAATTTTTTACTTTTTTTGTCAGATTTTGACGCCTTACTATACTATGACCATTTTTATGACATTTTGAGGTCAAAAAAAATTTTGACTTTTTTTGGCCGATTTTGACGCCTTACTATACTATGACGTTTTTTATGACATTTTGAGGTCACAAAAAATTTTGACTTTTTTTGCCCGAAAAAAAACGCCTTACTATACTATGACGTTTTTTATGACATTTTGAGGTCAAAATTTTTTTTGACTTTTTTTGCCCGAAAAAAACGCCATACTATACTATGACGTTTTTTATGACATCTTGAGGTCAAATAAATTTTTTACTGTTTTTGTCAGATTTTGACGCCTTACTATACTATGACGTTTTTTATGACATTTTGAGGTCAAAAAATTTTTCGACTTTTTTTGTCCGATTTTGACGCCTTACTATACTATGACGTTTTTTATGACATTTTGAGGTCAAAAATTTTTTTGACTTTTTTTGCCCGAAAAAAACGCCATACTATACTATGACGTTTTTTATGACATTTTGAGGTCAACAAAATTTTTGACTTTTTTTGTCCGATTTTGACGCCTTACTATACTATGACGTTTTTTATTACATTTTGAGGTAAAAAAAAATTTTGACTTTTTTTGCCCGAAAAAAAACGCCTTACTATACTATGACGTTTTTTATGACATTTTGAGGTCAAAAAAATTTTTGACTTTTTTTGTCCGATTTTGACGCCTTACTATACTATGACGTTTTTTATGACATTTTGAGGTCAAAAATTTTTTTGACTTTTTTTGTCCGAAAAAAACGACTTACTATACTATGACGTTTTTTATGACATTTTGAGGTCAAAAAAAAATTTAACTTTTTTTGTCAGATTTTGACGCCTTACTACACTAGGACCATTTTTATGACATTTTGAGGTCAAAAAAAAATTTGACTTTTTTTGTCCGATTTTGACGCCTTACTATACTATGACGTTTTTTATGACATTTTGAGGTCACAAAAAATTTGACTTTTTTTGTCCGATTTTGACGCCTTACTATACTATGACGTTTTTTATGACATTTTGAGGTCAAAAAAAAATTTGACTTTTTTTGTCCGATTTTGACGCCTTACTATACTATGACGTTTTTTATGACATTTTGAGGTCACAAAAAATTTTGACTTTTTTTGGCCGATTTTGACGCCATACTATACTATGACGTTTTTTATGACATTTTGAGGTCAAAAATTTTTTTGACTTTTTTTGCCCGAAAAAAATGCCTTACTATGACGTTTTTAATGACATTTTGAGGTCAAAAAAAATTTTGACTTTTTTTGGCCGATTTTGACGCCTTACTATACTATGACATTTTTTATGACATTTTGAGGTCAAAATTTTTTTTGACGCCTTACTATACTATGACGTTTTTTATGACATTTTGAGGTAAAAAAAAAATTGGACTTTTTTTGGCCGATTTTGACGCCTTACTATACTATGATGTTTTTTATGACATTTTGAGGTCAAAAAAAAATTTGGACTTTTTTTGGCAGATTTTGACGCCTTACTTTACTATGACGTTTTTCATGAAATTTTGAGGTCAAAATTTTTTTTGACTTTTTTTGGCCGATTTTGACGCCTTAATATACTATGACGTTTTTATGACATTTTGAGGTAAAAAAAAATTTTGGACTTTTTTTGGCAGATTTTGACGCCTTACTATACTATGACCTTTTTTATGACATTTTGAGGTCAAAATTTTTTTTGCCTTTTTTTTGGCAGATTTTGACGCCTTACTATACTATGACGTTTTTTTATGACATTTTGAGGTCAAAAAAAATTTTGACGCCTTACTATACTATGACGTTTTTTATGACATTTTGAGGTAAAAAAAAAATTGGACTTTTTTTGGCCGATTTTGACGCCTTACTATACTATGACGTTTTTTATGACATTTTGAGGTAAAAAAAATTTGGACTTTTTTTGGCCGATTTTGACGCCTTAATATACTATGACCATTTTTATGACATTTTGAGGTAAAAAAAAATTTTGACTTTTTTTTGGCAGATTTTGACGCCTTACTATACTATGACGTTTTTTATGACATTTTGAGGTCAAAAAAAAATTGGACTTTTTTTGGCCGATTTTGACGCCTTACTATGACGTTTTTTATGACATTTTGAGGTAAAAAAAAAATTTGTCTTTTTTTTGGCCGATTTTGACGCCTTACTATACTATGACGTTTTTCATGACATTTTGAGGTCAAAAAAATTTTGGACTTTTTTTGGCCGATTTTGACGCCTTACTATACTATGACGTTTTTATGACATTTTGAGGTAAAGAAAAAATTTGACTTTTTTTGACCGGTTTTGACGCCTTAATATACTATGACGTTTTTTATGACATTTTGAGGTCAAAAAAATTTGGACTTTTTTTGGCCGATTTTGACACCTTACTATACTATGACGTTTTTAAGACATTTTGAGGTAAAGAAAAAATTTGACTTTTTTTGGCCGATTTTGACGCCTTACTATACTATGACGTTTTTTATGACATTTTGAGGTCAAAAAAATTTGGACTTTTTTTGGCCGATTTTGACGCCTTACTATACTATGACGTTTTTTATGACATTTTGATGTCAAAAAAAATTTGGACTTTTTTTGGCAGATTTTGACGCCTTACTATACTATGACGTTTTTTATGACATTTTGAGGTCAAAAAAATTTGTGACTTTTTTTGGCCGATTTTGACGCCTTACTATACTATGACGTTTTTTATGACATTTTGAGTTCAAAAAAATTTGGACTTTTTTTGGCCGATTTTGACGCCTTACTATACTATGACGTTTTTTATGACATTTTGATGTCAAAAAAAATTTGGACTTTTTTTGGCAGATTTTGACGCCTTACTATACTATGACGTTTTTTATGACATTTTGAGGTCAAAAAAATTTGTGACTTTTTTTGGCCGATTTTGACGCCTTACTATACTATGACGTTTTTTATGACATTTTGAGGTAAAAAAAAAAATTTGTCTTTTTTTGGCCGATTTTGACGCCTTACTATACTATGACGTTTTTTATGACATTTTGAGGTCAAAAGAAATTTGGACTTTTTTTGGCCGATTTTGATGCCTTACTATACTATGACCATTTTTATGACATTTTGAGGTTTGAGGTTTTGTGACCAAACCATGGGCATTTGAGCTGCGCCATCTTGGATTTTTGTGGGAGTGTTCTTTTTGGCGGAGAGACGGTTACTCTGCGGGTCAGCAGGGGTCAGCCGGCCAAGAACCCGGCCACTTAGCTCGGAGCAAATGAGCTAGCCTAAGGCTAATCAGCTAGGTTAACAAGCTAAGCGGCAGCTACACGCAGCTACATTCACCACACGACAGTCCCCGAGTCCGACCCGACTAGCTCGACCCCGTGTAACACCCTAATTGATATAAGAACTTTAAGCCTAAATAACACTAAAACGGTTGTGGTACAAAAAAATTCACCCCCCTCACAGTGTTCACAGAGGTGGAAACTATCAATAGAGACCAAAAACAAAAAATGTACCAGGCTGTAAATATGTTTTTTTAGGCTGTAAAGTTGGCTATTTTAACATGGGGGTCAATGGAGAATTGCTCCCTTCTGGAGCCAGCCCCCAGCGGCAGCCGAGGAGCTGCAGCTTTTTGAATGCGGAAGTGATCCTCACCGCTGAAACCTACAACTCTCCCCTTGGCTAGTCTGTAGCTGCGTGTAGCTGCTGCTTACCTTGTCGCTCCGAGCTAAGTGGGTGGGTTCTTGGCCGACTGAACCTGGCTCCCCGAAACCAATGGGTGATGTCACGGGTGCTACGTCCATGTTTTATACAGTCTATGAGCGTAACGTTAGACTGGGATGATTCCGCACTGCTGGACTGGGTCAAACTAATATTTTGCATATTAAGGGGGGATACGAGCGGCCCCTCCTAATTTGAGCTGATCCCTGTTTCTACTGAAATGTGATTGGCTCAGCCGCTCAGTCAGTCATCAAACTGTCAAAAGAAAACAAGAAAGACGAGCAGGGTAAATTAAGAAAGAAGTCACACACACACACACACACTTAATTGCTTTTATTTGACCAAAACCACATGCAAGGAAAACACAAAGCAGAAAATGAACAGTTTTGCCAGTCTTTTTGCCTCTGTTCTCTGCACACACACGCACACACACACACACACACACACACACACACACACACACGGTAGTTTTAATTTTTAAATAAACATAGTTTTAGTATGCATAGTACGTGTGAGCATATGCATCTTACTTTAGTACACTCTACTGACTGTATATCATGTATATCATTAGATCGTTTTTCAAACGAAGTATTCATGTTAAAATCACAGTTCCACTTGCGTCCGTCGTGCGATCGGATAAAAGGTCTCTCCAAACCAAGCTCCCGGGCTGAATTTCAACCCCAGCCCGCACCTGCTGATGCTGCATTTTAAGGGGTAAAAAAAACGTTCCGACCATCGGCCGGGAACAGCCCGGCAGTTCGGGAAACCTCCCGAACCTGTCGATAGCCAGCCCGCCCCCGGTGACTTTTAAGAATGTAAGAGACTTCCTTCCTGTCCCTCCCTCTCTGTTACGACATCGTGTCGTAATTTTAGCACGCCCCCTTCAAGAGAAAAATGAATAGCAGTCTCAGCTTAAGGGAGAGTTATGTGTTTGTTTGACTAGGGTACCGCACAGAGACATTTGTTCAGATGACATTACACCTCAGGACATTACAGCCAAAAAGACTTTAGGTTAAAAAGAAGGTTAAGTACTTTCATTTATTTCAGACAGTATCTAAAGATTCAGAGAGAGAGAGAGAGAGAGAGAGATAAAAAGTGTCTTTCTGGGAAAAAAAAGAAGAAGAGGAAGAAGACACCTGGAATTTTTCTTAAATTGGATTATTTCAAATCTTCACTGAGGTGGCTGTATCATTATCATCCTCAACCACAAAGCTGGGAAGCTGACAACAGTATGGCTGTGATTCTTTGGGTGATGGGTCTTTCAATGCTCATGCAGAGCTGCTTGTGCAGTGTTGGACAGCCAGACAGAGGCTGCTTGATATGGACCCCAAAAGGAGACGATGTTTGCTGTGAAGAATGTTCGCCTGGTAAGTCATAAAGGAGAGAATGATCATAACATCTCTCAGTGTATTTGAATTGATGAAATGTGGTGTTAGTTCAAAAGATAATTTTTTTTTTTTTACAAAGGCTGCTATTGTATTGGGCTAAAGTATTTAAAATATCAAAATAACAGCAACATCGTTTTTAACAAAACACTGAATATTTAAAACATCTGTGTCCTTGAAGGAAAGGAAGGCGGTCAAACTGATATAGAAATACATTAACAATAATATCCTTTTACCTAAAGACCTAACTAGTTTAAATTACTCTATTTAGTCTAATGAAAGCAAAATAGCTTACCAAGTTGTGAGTTCTTTTATCTGTGGACATGAAGAAATCATATTCCAGTCTTTGAGCAGTTCCTCCATGGTGGTTGCAAGTAACCAAATATAGTTTCAGTGGTTTTTCAGCTAATACCACAACAAAGAGAAAAGTCGTGGATGATGTAACTGATAAGCAACTCACTCAGATACTTGTATGTGCCATTAAAATTCCAGAATAGCTTAGTTTTGTTAACTGTAGATTGTTAGAGCTGTTTTCAGCAGTACATTCCTTAAAGCTTCCCTGTGCTGCATTACAACTTTTATATCTTTGAAGGGGGGAACTCAACTTGTTATATCACTGAAGGAGCGAATCTCACTTAAATGGATTTCAATTAATGTGGTCGAGCTGTTCTGTGTGTTTCCTATATATGTGTGTGTTTGTGTGTTTGCAGGACACCGCCTGGTCAGAAAATGTGGTCCAAGCCCAAAAGATCTTTGCACCCCATGTGAGCACGGGAAATTTACAGTGGACCCTCAAAGCTACAGGTGTTCCTCGTGTACACAGTGTGTTGGTATGTTAGAGTATCCTGGGGGTCACAAAGACATTTCCACTGTAGTGGACAATCTGGGCATCTAAAAATAAAATCTGAAAAACCACAAGGTTTTAGAACTGTCTTTTTGTGTTTAGGTGCTCAAGTCTTTCTGCAAGAGTGCACAGCCACAAGTGACACAAAGTGTGGCTGTAAAGAAGGACTCACCTGTGGGGACACGAGATGTTCCTTCTGTGTTATGAAGTGTGGCAAAGGCCAAGAACCTACAAAAGATCGTGAGTAAAACACACACAAATTTAGCATGATCTTGGCACACATGCTATTCAAGTAACCTAACCCAACGGCTGGCAAGTCAACTGTGTGAACTTGTCTGTGCAGGTTCTTGCCGACCATGCCCAGATGGAACCTTCAATGACCAAATTCACCAGAGGTGTAAACCCTGGAATACAAAGTGAGATACAGCCTTCCCTTTTGCTGCTGTTATTGTTGTGGTACTTTCTGAAATATTTGATGAAAACCCAGAAAAATCATTGGAATTCTTCTGTTTATTTTTTTTCCCTAAGGTGTCCAGATCAGCAAATTATGGTCAAGGGAAATGCATTTACTGACAGTACATGTCATAACGTTTCAGTTTATCCATCGCACAATCCCAAAAAAACTGGTAAGGCATGGCTCTTTTCTTCTTGTGTAATTGTGCTTTAATTTTTATGTTTATTTATTTAAAATGAGTTATAATTTCTTGCCGCTTTGTATCAGATGAGACAGAAAAGGCATGGGTACTAGGCATCTCTGTCATCATCAGTGCGATTCTGACCGTCATTATCATCATCATCCTTACCACCGTGGCCAGGAAAAATCTCCAGAAAAGCAAAGAGACAGAATATGGCAATAAGAAGACCCCACCACTGATCATCAGACCCCCTACAGGTAAATACTATTGTACTTCATGATTATGAACAGATTGGTGCTGATTATACAGAATTTGTATAATCAAGCAAATCATATATATATCAGTCAATCAATACATATTTCATGTCTTTTTTTTTCTTCTTCTTCTTTTTTTTTTTTTTTTTTTTTTTACATTTTTTTAGATGAGCCGACTACATTAATGACAACAGCAATAGAGTGCAGTTTTCACGAGGCCCAGCAAGAGCAAGGCAGCAGCTCAGAGTCACTGGACTCCAAGGACTCCTCAGACCAGCTTCTTGCATAAATGGAAGCGGACCAGACAACAGCAACAGCATCATTGAAGGTTTTGCTAAGTTCAGATCAAGAATAAGATGGGATCTGTCTCTGTGACACTGAGCCACAAGTTTGGAAGTTGCCTTTGTAGTGCCAGTTTTCTTGGTTCTAAATGAAACAAAGAGAACACTGTCTTTAAACCACCCTCCTTTCCTTTATCAGAACTTACTGTGAACAGTCTTAATAGGTCAGTTTAGAGGTAACTTTTTGCTTAATAATTACACCGGGATACATTTTTATTGATCTTTTGATAATACTGTAAATGTGCACTGGAAGGAAGGGGAATTCTGAGCGGGAAAAAAACAAAGTGGACTAACAAGAATCATGTAAATTTTATCAGCAAGGCTGTGTTTTTTCCCCTTTTCAGTTCAGCTTGAAAGACAGAGTAACCCTAAAATAGCTACAGAAGGTTTTAAATTGCTCCTTTGGCATCAGATAATGGTAAAACAACATACCTTACATTAAAAATGAAAGTCTTTTGAAACAAGAGGAAAGAACGTTTTTTTTTTTTCAAACGATATTCAAAGTAGTTGGACTTTTGCCTGTGAACTGTGTGAAATAATACTGTAATGTTTGAATGAGTGTGAATGAATTTTGCTGCCCTGATATTTGCATGTCGCAGCAGTAAAGCTGAGACATGCGAGGGCTGCTCTCTGTAAATGTACAGTGCAGGTGGGTGTTCAGCTCGGTATAAACAAATTTGACAACAGAGAGGTTTTAGTGACGTCTAATGCTGAGCCCACACATTCCTCCCAGAATAGATGTTTGGTTTTAGTCAGGCTGTGCTCAACCTAGTTACCTACTGTTTACTGCTGAATTTGTACATTTGTAGCCCTGTTATGTGGCAGCAGCCACACAAGCACAATGTCGCGTCAGGATGTAGTGAAACATGATTTTTCATAGCACAGTTTGTGACTTTTTCTCTGTCCTGTTTTATTACTTTAATTTGTCAATGAATGGGGACAACTTTGTGTACTATTGCAGACAGTAGTTAGGACATTGTAGAAGGTGCATTATACAGTCCCTTCAAGTCTACATTCAGGGAACTGTATGGACTTTCCTACTATTGCTTTCTTAGTGTTAAAAAGTCCAGAGAAGGGGGTTTCCCTTTCTGTCAATACTTAATTGTCCTAAAGCACCAGGAAGTCTACTGTACTGAGAACGTATCTCTATAGTACTTGGGTCTTTTTTTTTTTTTTTTGAATGACACAAAAGATCGTAAAGCTCTAACAGCACTCATTTCACAAGCCGAGACATGCCCTTGAGTAAGATTCTCACAAAACGGTGGATGTCCCAAGTATTATCTATACAGATAAAATCTGATGATAACATGGTGGTTAGTCATGAGAGAGCACCAGTTATTTTGATATTCAGTTGAGTGCGTCATCTGGGAAATCCTTGGGACATATGATACAAATTCGGCAAATATATGAGGCACACAATATATTTACATTTGGCTCAAGGGTCACATGGAAACCCCCCCAGTCAGTGTTGTAGTCTCTTTTGCTGTTGTTCAACTTTTACCACAGTGGGCAGCTAGATGAGATCAAGGGGAATGTTTTATTTTTTAAAATATATTGTTTTCTGAACTGTAGCAGGCGTATCTTTCTTCTGAAATGGAAACTGTGAGAAACAGGCTGTGGGCTTATACTGAAAATGTTGGCCCACACCTATAGTAATATATCAGTGACTGTGGCTATGAGTCACAACTTGAGCAATGTAAGATCTGGTTAAAGACCACAAAGTAGGTGCTGCCTTGAGAAGAGCTACCACAGTACAGTCTAAGATGACAAGATATATAGTAAAAAATATTTTTCATAAGAACTGTAGCACTTTATTTCACCTGTTAACTGTTACCTGATTAATGCTATGCACTTCTGGTTTGTTTGGATTTTAATGTGACTTATGGGTTTTACCATCATATGTTTATACTGTTTTTTATAATTTGCTCCTTCAGAGCCATCCATGAACATTGGACTGCATGTATTCTTTTACATTGTATTTTTTTGACATTGTTAAACAGCCAATAAATAGTTTTTATTTATTTTATTTGTTGCACCTTTTTACAGAAGAGACGCATTCATAGTGGTCCACCAAAGCAGTGACATATTTCATTTGTGGAAAAAAAAGGGAAGAAAAGAAGAGAAAACAAACAAACAAACAAAAAGAAATTTTGAAAACAAACAAAACACTGAGACTAGAGAATGGTTATATGTGTGTAAAAGCATACCCTTGCTGTTAGTGCTGGTTTCCTGTGAGGTGTTCAACCAGAGACTGAACATCCACATCAGCTAACGAATTGATTATATTTACATTTGGATCTCAGAAAGCACTTTAACATAAAAAGGATTGCTGACAGTTGCAATATATATTTTCAGCAAATGTGATTTCAATTTAAATAAGGACTAAACAAATCCATTTGATTGTCATTGCGCCGCTGTAAACATAACAGGAGTCCTGCCAAACTGCTGTGAAACAAAGTTGGCAAACACTCCAAATGTGGATGTCTTAAAGTAGCTTGGCCGAAAACCACGTCACAGGTTCAAGGGTTATGACAGTAACTTCTTGTTTTCTATTCTTGGTTCAAATGTCAAGTGTTGAATCTAGCACAACTGCGCGTGAGTTGTGAGCACACCCTAGACAGTTTATAGCTCAGGGCGTCGATCAAATAAAAAAAAGGAAAATCCCCAAATATTACACTATATTTATACAATGATAAACTGATGCTAAGGAAGTATTAGACCTTAGTTATTTCCTTTAAGTATATTTGTTGTCGAAGTAAATCTGAAGTACAATTTGAAGAGGAAAAAAAACTGCAGAAATGCCTGCAGGTCTTTAAACATGCCTAAACAAGCACGACATTTGGGATACTGACAACATGCTGAGTAGCTAAATAAAGACAAATAAAAGTTAAAAATATAATAAAAAAATGTATACTGTTTAAATTAAACACTAAACACTGAAGAATTCAAACAATACTTCAAATAAACCTCAGTTTTCCCTTTGAAAATTATAAAGGCCTGAGTCCAAAGTGTTCTCACTTAATTGAGAAATATTCTAAAATATCACTTCTCTCAACTCGTTCACTTTGTTCCACTGGTCTAAAGTGCTAATGGGGCAACTGGTAGAACTTAATTCTTGTAATTTTCAACCTCAAAGTAATGAGTAATGAGAACTCTGTAGCTGAAATGATGTTTAGTGTTATAAAATATATTTGAACTCCAACTGGAGACTGTGCTGAACATTATTGTTGCTTACAGTTTTCCTTTCTCTCTTTTGGTTTAGTACGTCCTGATTTTTCTGTTTGCCGCTTTGTGGGTGGGATGAAAGTAGGCTCCTCAAGAAAGTCCTGTGAGCCAGAATGGGCCATGGGAAGAGACGGACAGACTGGACCTATAACGGAGGAGAAGGATGTGTGTGTTCAGCCTTTGTTTTAAAAGTTTCGTTTTTGTGTCACTGATCCTGTTTACAGTACCTGTTTGTCCCACTCGGAAGTTCCCTGTGTCTTGCCTCCGCGCCTGGAATGTCGGGTCCAGTTCCTCTGCAATGTTTCTAATCTGGTGGGCTTGTCTGTAAATGGAGCGGTTGTGAGTCAGCAGACAGTGCATTGAATAGTATCAGTTTTATTTTTATGAATGAAGAGACAGTTACGGTAAAGTGGAGATGGGACTAGGTGGCAGGTTCTCTGGGGAGCAGTCCTCAGTGGGGGAAGGAAGGCCCTCTGAGTCAAGTCTTTCTCGTTGGACCTGAAGCAGTGCAGAAAGGCATGTAACTCATGCATCAGCTTCTTTATAAAAATGTAACTGATGCTAAACAAAGATTATAACAAGGCACATGCAACACCTCCATTGTCAAAGTGTAATTTCCGAAAGATATGCATGACAACGACATGTAGGAACCTGCCTTTGGAACACACTTACCTGTCTCTCTCTCGCAGCTCGCCTGTCATGGCGGCTGATCATTGCTCTGTGCTCACGCCACGACGCTGGCCCTTCGAGCTCACGAGATCTACGCTTCACCTTAATTTCCTGCTTCTGCATAAAATGTGCAATTTCCTAGTGCAAAAACACAGAAAAGTATCATTCCACAGGTGGATGTTAAAACATGAGATACATGGGTACTAAGGGACAGTCAGCTCATCATCATACCTCATCCTGTGCCACTTGTGCCACTCTGAAGTCTCCCTCTGGGTAAGAACTAAAGGTAGAGGGTTGGGAGCTCTGTGAGGACAAGACAGTGAATGTCAGAAAAAAAAAGAATGAAAGAGATACTAATCCTCTGCCCTTCCTCCTTGGCCCATAAATCACAGTGTGCCACAATAAACTCTCGGATCACTTACCCTCCTCAACAGGTTTTGCTCTTCGTCCTGGAGCCTGCGGGCTAGTTCTTCATCTTGTAGGACCTGCTGCAACTCCCCAAGGTCCAGGTTTGTCTCAGCCAGCTCTGGTTGCAGTGACACTGCTAAGAGGGAGATTTTACATTGTAAGAAATCAACTAGAAAAAGGCAATGAAGGCAAATTGGGTGACAAAGAGCATATGGGAAATAAAATATTATTAAAGATGCCAGTGTTTCAGATAAGTGATGAATCATAAGTACACTGAAACAGAAACCGACAGTCACAAAGGCCAACATCATGAATCACACTGATAAAAGAATGCAGAATGTAAAGGCATGTTCCTGAAAGGTGCTGAAAGAGACTCCATATTATTTATCATCACACTAGATCAAGACTCACACATTTCTGATTAAGATGAAGATGAGAATGAAAGCACACAATGAAGGTTGTTTTAGGACTACGGAACTTCAGACTACTGAAATTAGAGACATGAAAAAGGAAAACATCCCACTTCAGTATGAGACCCCAAATCACCACTAAAGCCCACTGTTGTCCAGATTAGACGATGATTGAGGGAAAATGAGAGGAGCAGATGCACACAGATAGGAAGCACAGCTTTTGGAAGCTTTCCCTCTGCAGATTGCAGTTGGCTGCAGTTCTGGGTGTTACCTGCTGCCATGTGCCTTGACCTATCCCTGGTTGAGGCCCTGCTGCTGCTGAGGCTTTGGCTACGCTGTGGGGCTCTTCGAGGTGGCCACTTTTCTCTCCTCTCCACCTCCTGCTCCTCCTCTGAGCTTAACCTTTGTTCTACCGTCGTGTGCCAATGCCTGCGTTCGCTTGCTGTCCTCTTGACCCTGTTATCATTTGCATTCCTCTCCCTTTCGTCATCATTAGCGTATCTGTACCCTCTCCACCTTCTACTGTCTTGCCGTGCTCTGTTAGCAAGATATGTATCTCTATTACTAATCTCATAAACCTCTCCAGCATGCTTCACATTATCACGGTGCCTGTCTCTGTCTTCTCTGTGATCTCTCCCACTGTTCTCTTGGTATGACGATCTCCTCCTCTCCCTGATATCTCCATGGAAACTGTGCCTGGTGGTGGCAGCTCTCTGGAAGACTCTCTGATGTGGTTGGGAGTCGCAGCATGAGACTTCACTCCCGTGAAGCACCTGGCTGTCTCTGCTTTGAGGCCTTATTTGCAGTGGCGCCCCACTGCCACCAAACCTCACAGGCACACCCCTCTCTCTGAGGACCTGGCCAAGCATCTCCCAGACTTGGCTGCCTTCATCCTGGTGCCTGTTAGATCTTCTGGTATCGTCCCGAAAGTGGACATGTTTGTCGGGGTTGTCCTTATAGCTCCAGGTCCTTGCTAAGTCTCTGCTGCTGTGTCTACTCCTGTCATTTAGCCTGACAGATTCACTGCGACTACATTGCCTCTGTCTTACCTCATCAAACCTAGAGTCTCTATCTTGATCTCTGATCCTGTGCCAGCCCTCATACTCCTGTCTGTAGTTCCTTTCCTGATCCTGATTCCTAGGCCTCGTCCTCTCTCTGTCACCATTGTCATAATAGCCCTCATCCCACTCTCCTCTCTCCTCCTCCCAGCCTCTGAGCTCATCTGTGAAGCTGCTGCGAGAGCAAAGACGTGTGTAGTTTCTCTCTTGTGGATGATGTAAAGAGGCCCGCCGTTGAGGAGGTGCTGTGTTGAGTCTTTCATTCAGTCTCTGGGACCAGACAGAGAGTTGTTCAGAGAAACATGAGTCCGAGTCCTCTGAATCCTCACTCAAAGACTCTCTCAACTCATTCCTGATTTGCCTAATGGAATCTCTGTGTCCTTGATTTGACCATGAAGTTGTATTTTTCTGAGCTGCTCGTCCCCTGGGGGAGACAGCGCAAGGCCCAGTTAAGTCACGGTTGTGAGAGGTAGAATATTGCCACCTGGTGGTGGTGGGTGAGTACTGATCCCTTCCTTGGTAAAGGCTGCTGAGTGTGTGCTGGTGTGGGGACAGCAGTGCAGGATCGCCGGTGCTGCCTTTAGTAATGCCAAACATGCAAACACAAGAACAGGGAGGGTGGGTAAGGCTGTCAGCGGGCGCTAACAGAGAAGTGCAGTTAACAATGAGGTAACACTTAGCATTAAAAATAGCTGCATGTCACTTAAGAGCATTTGTTATACAATTTATATAAATGCTTAAGGCACAACTGAGGCATTCCAGTTCAGGTAAACGTATAGATAGGAATACAGGTATCCTGTCATGCATAACAGACAGTATAAAAGACAACATGTTATGTGCATGCAACTAATTCACAAATCAACACATCATGGAGATGATAATATTGAGCAATAGTTTTGTCCATGCTGTTGTAATATCTTTGGAGAATGACTTAAAGAACAATAACAGTGAGCAGAAGCAGTGGAGCAAAGCATGGTTAGAGAGAAGCTAAGCCGACCTGAGTCTTGTCCTGCTCTAACTGTAACAAACAATTCTGAAAATCTCTACAAGAACCCATACAACATAGATTTGACAAAAAAACATAAAATAAAATCAGAATTTACATCATTTCACTCTTAAATCATTTTTGAATAATGCTGGTATTTCTGTGCTGCCACATCAGTATATAGGCAAGGAAAGGAAACGCAGACTGGTAAAACTTAAACTACCTTCACTGCGGCCCTCCTGTCCTCTGCTCCTCCTCCTCCGGACTCTCTGCTCCTCCTCTTCCTGCATTCGTTTGGCTATTTCCTATGGAGACGCAGAAGAACTGATTGCCTGTTTGCACTATAAACCATAATGAGTAACCAAACAGGAATTTATGCCAAGCTAAGATTACAGAGGGTTGGAACTGTTCTGTCAAATGGGCAAATAAACAGAGATGCATGTCTGGTCCTTTTTAGGCTTTGAGAGAAACTCCAGCTGGATCAGTTGCTACCCCTCAATCCTGAACTGTATCATTATATCATATTTAAAGCATTACAAAAATGCTACTAGTGCACAACCATGAGCTGACCTGACCTTTAAGAATCAGACATCATGTATACTGTGCTGTTTCCAAACAGCAGATGGCAGCATACATACATACTGTCTTAAGAGACAGCAAGGTGACAACTTAACATGAGCTAGTGACTCATAAAATTAAACAAGAAATGCAGTCTTTAGGAAATTTTGGATTAGTTAATAAGCTTTTATCTCCCATGAGGATGATTTCCCTTTTCTGTTATCTTCATTCCACAATGTACAAAAAATGTTCTTATGCTTTAGATACTGTGACATCTGTTTTTTCCCTTAAACCTACTCAGCTCCCTTTGATTTGATCTATAAATTACAAGTGTTCAGGCAACAACACAAATGTAACATGGACTAAACTCTCAGACCCTGTTTGAAGTTGACTAAGTTTAGATCTCATCTATCTATAGTGTGAGCTACATCTGTCATGTCTACACCAAATGCAGAGCCATGTGTTAGTGCCAGGTGATTTGACATCTTAATAGTGGCTATTTAACACAAAGCCAGATCTAGGTGGCCAAACTATTTCAGGCAGTGCTGTGGCTGACTCAATGGAAACCACAGGACTTCATGAGACAAGCAAACTTTTCATCTCTTCAGCCTGAACTGTGGGCCAGAAAAATGCCAACAGAAGCAGGTCAACAGGACTGTTTCACTTGAAGTAACACCTTGTCACTGGGGAATGCCTGCTCTTACCAGAGCTGCTATTCTTGTCTGCTCTCTGAAGGAGAGCCCCCCCACCACGTCTCTGTGCTGCTTTTCTAGTAAAGGCCAGAACTAATAATGTTCCCGACAAATCAGCAAATTCTCCCAGTGAATTCTATGAAATCTCCCTCTGTAGGCTGCATTGGCAACATAAATCATAACTAAAAGCTAACGCAGCTCCTTTTGCTTTGCAATCAGGGCATGTATGTCAGCCTCTTTGCCAGCATCAGCAGATAATTAGCAGCTTTCCATGGCAGGTTAGGTGTGGAGTGCCACAGGGATCTGGCATTTAAAACTGCACAGCCTGATGCCTTCTGTTCCTTAATTAAAGACACAATCTACAGGGAGGCAAATATTTAATCAACACCTCTGATCAGCCAGTCATTAAGGAAGGTAGGCTAATGGGAGTGTTAATAGTTCATCATTTGATCCTAACATCAACACTCATAAAAAGAAATGATTACACCCACACAGGAACCGATATTTCCACGTACCGTGTGCTGCATTACCTGGCATGACTTTTAGCCCTGTAGGTAAATGAGGCTTTACCGTTTAACTGAGTGTAGACAACTCATGTTGGCTCCGACAGAGTTCAGACCCAACCCCTTTAATAATGATGAATGAACCCCACAGCCTCTCTGACCTCACACCCTCCAAACAAGGAGCTTTTATGAGCCCTTCCAAGGCAGCCTCCTCTAAAAAGGAAACTGCAGGATAAAGGAAAATATTACACTGAAGCAGCCTTGTGACGCAAAGGACCAGCTGGGGAGTTACACAGCTTAACTCTTCAGTCAGATGATTGTTTTTTTGTAAAGCAACAGATGTGGAGAAATGCACGTGTGTGTTCTGTAGAAATGCACAGAGATATAAAATTGTTTTTGAGGGGTTGGACTTCTGTGTGAACACTGGAACAACAAGGGAGAGGTGATTGATGGGAACCATCTGGTTGCCCTGTTATGTTTGGGCTGCAAGATGAATTCTTTTCTGTATTTACAACATTTTGAGCTTGTAAATAATTTGACTAAGAGCCATGCCATAGTTTGTCACTCTGAACATATGCTGACATCAGCATGCTGACATGCTCAGAGTGACAATGATCATATGCTGATGTTTGGCGAGTATAATGTTTACCATGTTCACCATTTTTTGAGCAACATAACTAAGATCTGAGATCTGAAATTTAAATATGGAGATACAATGTACTGAATTATTTCTCAGCTCTACCATCAATGCAAAGAATTATCCTTAAATCAAACTTGCAATGTCATTAGAATAAAATTTATCATCTTACTTGACTAAATACTGCACTTGGATAACATTTTACTTAACATGTCTCTTCCAGTTAAGGCTCCACACACATCTAGTGTGCACACATGAGTGTGTTCTCTATGAGGAGGTAGACGGTCCATGACTGGAATCAACCACCTCAGAAACTGCTTGAGCCATCATCCACATGCGTAGCTGACAGGTTGTGTCTCTGTTTAACAGCTGATTTTGCTCATACCATCCCTCTTATGGCACAGTGAATGCATCACAGGCTCAGAGCAGCACTTAGCTGCAACCGCCATTCATTATGGCCTCAGTCCTTAGAGAAAGCAAAGTGAACCCTATGATACTCCCTCACCTGCTGGTAACAGGCAGATAATTAAATGATATACAAGTACTGGTATGTCCTGAGTGCCATACAAGCCTGAGTCCCTGTGCTGAATGGGCTTTCACTAACTTATAATGGTAGTAATGGTGGTAATGCTGGTACTATTTTAAATGCCTCTCTATATTATGTCCGGCTTTGTTTGTACACAGTACGGTAGTTTGAGATACAAAAGAAATCTTTAATCTGCCTTCAGAAGCAGCTGTTTTCTGCTTTGTGCACCATGTGACAAACTTTCTACAGGCTTCAACATTTACTGAGTCAGATAATCCATTACACATTCCTGGTACAAGAATGAACACAGTCTACTGTCTTTCAAACTAGCTACTGCTTTGAGGTGGGGTGTCGCTTTCAGTGTTACTTTGGTTTTGTCCACGTTTCGGTTTTCTTGCTGCATTCTGCCAAAGTTGAACGTGTTCATACAGTGCCTCATTCTGCTCAGGTTACTGGCAGCAACTCGACACCTTTGGGAAAGATTTGTTTCTCTTTCAGGGGCAAATCCCACAAAATATTTTGCTTTACAAATTTTGATTTCACGTCTCAGTCTTCTTATCACTTGGGAACGCTTTCAGTTTTGAGCCAAGCTTGACACTATAGAAATGACAATGAGTGACTAGTGGAGGAACACTGATTGTGCAAGCTTGTTTCCACATACCAGTCATCAGTCATTTGTATGAGTCCACTGATCATATGATCATATGATGGACCGTATGTTGTCTCACTAGATAGTAGATAGAAAGCAGAACTATGGGGGATGTTGGCTGATTCACCAGCCACATACAAAAGCAGCTGTGGTTTGAGTGTTGTGGACTATAAAAGAGGATCCACTGCACATGGGGTCTGAATTATTCATGCACAGTTTGATTTGTAATTTGGGTAGTAAAATGTGTCTTGTGGGAAAAGAGCAGCGATATAAACTGAATGTATCACTTTATATTAGATAGAAATAGTAGTAGTAAGCTTACTTTCAGCGTGCCAAGTATGGGGTCTATTAATTTAAAGAGCTAAAGTAAATAATAGTACCCTGTGCGTAGAAGCCTGCTGACTGAGAGATACCGGCTTTATGCAGATTTAGCATACTGAAGTGGGTGGTAGGTAGATAATTGATGAGTAGGTGCGGATTCAGGTAATGTCAAAACTAACCTTTGCACTCTTTATACAGGCTTGGTCTGAGCATTTCAAGTTGAAAACATCTGCATAAATATGAGGCTGAGTGGGAAGGCTGTAAATCCAAGTTCCTCTAAGTAAATGGTGCAAAGAAATCGTTTAAATGAACCATGCAACCATAATTGGTACTGAAAATTTCTTTTAAAACCCTTTCTAGATTTTTAATTCACTGATTAGAAGAATGTAAATTAGATGCAGACAGAATACGATGTTTGAGCATTAGTATTCTCTCACTGTCTAGGTCTGTGCTCACCTCATCATCCTGTTCTCTCCTCTGGGCCTCCTCAGCACACCGCTGGATCTCCTCCTGAATGATACGGGCGTACTCAAAGTCTTGCTCCTCCCTACAGGACAGTCAGGGAAGAACAGGACCTCTGACACTTCTAATTTACTGATTCAACAACTAAAACACATGATACCACAAATGCTCACAGCTGACCTTTAGCATTTATTTACTATAACATTAAAAATGTCAAAAAGTGTCAACTCTCTAGGCTTTTCACAGAACACTAAAACACAGTACATATGTTTCATCAGCGGGTGTGTGTTTGAATTAGGGAGGGCATGCGGTGATGTCTGAATAGCGCAGCATTACGAGCTCTGTCACGGTGCTTTCGGGGAGCAGGGGTCACCTACAGTTGTCTGGACGTCTGTCTGAGGATGGCACTCTGCTGGGCCTGCTGCTCCTCCTCCTCATCCTGCAGCCTCTTGGCTACACGGATGTCGTTCTGCACCAGCTGGTTCTTCTGGATGTTGGTGGTATAGTATTGCTCGACTATAAGGGCAAGGAAGAGAAAAAGGCAGAGGCCGTGCCAATATCAAATACGCGGCAAAGAAGGCCCATGTGTGATCTAGATTATGGTAATTAATAATTACTATATTACTTCCAGTCTAAATCTGTTGATTTTTTGAGTATTCATGGTTTGTAACATGCTAGGCCAGTGTACTTTTGAGGAACGCTAAAAACAGACACCAAATTATATGTCACTGTGTTTACGGCGCAAAGTCAAAAATACATACCACAACTATGACTGTCACAGAGAACAGCTAACCAAAAACACGTTCAACTACCTTAGGTTTTCCAGTCTGTCTTGGTAAGCCATGGGAATAATATGTTGTTTGCTTTATTGTAAATCTGTAATTTGTATAGCTGCTAAGTATAATCCTTAGTTAAATTCTTTAACAAGATAGCTGAAGATGAAGGTGGTGACACACTGGAGAGCTGCCCACATAATATAAACTACTACACGTTTGTCATGTGCAGCTGTGTGGCTGTCACATGGCAGCTTGACATGGTACTTACTCTCCTGCTCCTGCAGGTTGTGTGCCAGCGCTCCATCCTCCAGGACAGCAAAACACTGGCACACTGAAACAACAGAGGAGAGCAGCACTTAAGTATCGTACAAAAGGTTAGCAAGTGTTCAAAAATGAAAGGGGGGGGGGGGGGGGGGGGGCAGAAATGTTTAATGAAGCGAGCACAAGAGAAGAATGACAATCTTGAATGGCCCTTTACGGATCAGCACTCAAGGGAAACAATAGGATATGAGTGCTGTGTGTTATGATGGCTGGTTATATGACACAGACAAAGGCAGAGGAGTGACCCTTAAAACTTAAAAACTTAGGAAAAAAAGCAACCACCCACCACTCTGGCATGAATTCACTGTTAATTTATAAAAGGCTCTTGTAAAAAAAAAAAAAAAAAAAAAAAACGGCACTCATAAAATCCACATCATAACAGGGTACCAGTGTTCCAGAACAACAAGCCAAAGTTGCTGAGTTCAGTAGCTGCCACAGGCCCACCTTGTTCTAACAAAAGCAATAATTTGATTTGAGTGTGTGTGTGTGTGCATGTACAAGCAAGCACAATTTATATATAGATGAAAGATGAAAGATAAATAGCTCTTTAAAAGTGCTGTTGAAAGGATGAGGCAGATCCACATTCCTTCTTTAACTAATGTGCTCACTATGACTACCAAATGAATATGCAAAGTTTAGGAACTACCACCTGCACCCATTTATACTGGGAAGCCAATGCAGATGGCCCAAATGTACGCGGAGTGAAATCGGTAAGGCTGTTGTAAATCTAAAGGCTTTGACAAAGAGCTCTCCACACACCAGCTCTGCTTGGTTCCCCACATCGAGTCATTCTGTCGTCCTTATCCCATGATCCCATAGTCTGGCCACCTGCTGTTAAATATAGTGAGAGAACATATCGGTTTCATGCCATTAACTCTCTCTGAGCCTTGTGCCTTTTGTCAGAAAGCTGACAAACACGGAGACTTGAATGAAAACACGAGGACTTAAGAAATGATTATGCAATTATGCAAAGAAGGTGTTTTCAAATGTGTGAAGTCAAACAAAGAGATAGTCAACAAGACGAACCACTGCTCTGTTGAGAAATTAATACAGTTAACAGCGCCACACACGAGTTGGTGAATACACACATTTTGACACTACTCTGTGATCTGTACACTGGTTTTAATCGCTTCAGCATTTGTGGACCGTTACTCTCTTCTACAAACATGCCAAGAGTTTACAGTGGTCCTTAATGAGCCACTATAGCCTCCATGTGCTGCAGCCCATGTGTGTATGAAAACTGTCAAACAAAGTCAAAAGTTACTCGAGAGAAAATAAGCACAGACAAACAGCAGCACTGGGGCCCAGCTGATTTCTCCACTTCCTTGATCTCTGCAGACCCACAGCTCACTGTGAATAAGACAAAACTGCTTCGCTATGTCACTGATTTTCATCAGGGAACCCAGAATGGCTGTCTTTTCCTGCAATGTTGCTTTCAAATGCCAAGAGAAGGACAGAAGACGGTGTTTAAGAAGAGATTTAGCTCACTGCAGAAGGAAAAGCCTCCAGCCTGAGCCAGAGGCAGGGCCAATTAAAAACACCTGTCCAACTACTAATCCCTCCTCTGGGCCTATCGGAGCAGACTGTGTCGTGTCTGTGGACACAAGGGCCACGTTTACATCCATGCACTTAATGCACGGGATACTCAAGTATCCGCTTTATGAGCTGACACACATTAATGCCATATGTTATTTACAAATGCCTGTTTAAGCACTTAACCCAGCTATAGAAAACCCAGATGCCATTTATACTGCTGCAACACCTCCTCAGGAACACTGTCCCTAGGAAATGTGATAATATAGACTCAGTGGCCTCTTTATTAGGCCACACCTGTACAATATAATGCAACTGTTCTGCCATAGAGTCTACTAGTCTACTTTTATGGTGCTTATAATGTTCAGGTTTTTTGCCACTGTCATAGAGGCGTTAATTCAGTTTCAGCACTGAGGACATAGTGAGTGATGTGTTGTACTGGACTGCATTATAGTCAGAGGTATTTCTAAAAACTTTGTTTTGAAATAAGTGTTTAAATAAGAAGGACAAAACATTAGAAACACCTCTCAATACAATATATACAGTGTGGCACAAAACAACCTTAAACTATGTCCACAATAAGAAACATACCATTGACACGTTTCCAACAATGTCAACAAAACTGAACATTATGAGCTTCATAAAGGTAGAATTTATAGCACATAGATAGCACAGGCGTACCTAATAAAGTGGCCAGTGGCAGTGTCAAGGATGTCAAAGCTAAGACATTCATTTTCAGTTTGTCTGACTTTCATATTTACACATGTAAAACAAATAAATGTAAGAACAGGAGGCGAACAAAGATCCTGGAGGTTTACTTACTAGCTGGAGATTCACTGAATGGTGCCATGGATGACGGGAACGAACGGGAGGCCTCGAGATTCATTGGAAGAGTGATACACTGAGCTTACAGCCTACAGTACAGTTGTGACCATCTGTGTGACTGAGTGAAAACAAAGGAACCATCAAGCCTTCAACCCATTCCAGACTTTCAGAATGCTTCTCTGCGTTTGCTTTCTTCATAAATTCTCCATATTCACATAACAATACACACTGACTTGGCATTCCTTGATCGCTATCTTGTCACTGTTTTCACGTTCATGTACAAAGTGCTTGTCTTTTTCGTTAGAGCCTGCTCTAACAATGCAATGTTATTAAATTTCAACATTTACAGAATGAGGTCTGAGTTGATACAACCAGTCAAACTGAGGATGTCTCCTCTTTGTCCCAGTCTGTAAATAGGGAAGTGAGAAAACCATGACACGGCTGCGGTAAAACCTGACTCTAACTAAATCTTGTTTCTCTAAATCCTAAAAATGGAAGAAAAAAAATATGTCCCTGCTGAAAATAAGTCTCTGGGTATGTCTCAGTCTACTGGGCTCAACAGTCAAAGTTCATGGAAATCACCCTGACAGCACTAAGCCGTCAAAAGTGTCCGTTTACACCATAAATGAGCCCATAAGTCTACGCAGAGAGTTAACCAATACCAAGACAGACATGCATTACCACTTACACCTGTTGTGGAGCTTAAGAGACTATCCGCTAAATGGATCTCCGACCTGCCCTTATGTGTCCAGTCTGTCAATGAGGAGGGATTAAGTCAAACGGTTGGTTTTAATCCGACAGGATAAACTGACAGCCCAAAACATGAGTTTACTCCTAAATCCGTTTCATAAAGAACAACGAAAGAAAGAAGGAGGGAAAGATGGAGGCAAAATGACAGTCCTGTCTGTGTGAATGTGTGTACGTGTGTGTGTGTGGGTGTGTCTGCATTGTGGGTTAACTTGTTTTTCCGAACTCCTATGGTCACATTATATTTCTAAGGGAGGGACGAGGAGTCTGTGTTATTTTGACTGCTAAACAGGTTTTGAGAGTGTGAGGCATTCAGGGCCAACAGTAAAACCATATGTTCAGTGTGAGTCCAGGCCCAAGTGTTTTTTCATAACCTTACAGGGACTCCTACTGTAAGCTTCTTTATAAGGACACCGTAAAGACCCTGTCTGTTTCCTAAGAGGATAGTGAATCAAAGATCCAGCAGACAACAGAAATTGGCTGTGGCATTCGAACGCCAGCGGCTAAAGTCCACTGAGGGGTAATACTGTCTAAGAAAGAGTGCAGATAAGATAGATAAGATCTTTAAAATATTAGCAGCCACCCACTGTATAGTACAGTATGTTTTCAAGCAGTGTGTGGAGACTCTGCAGTGAGACTGGGAGAGGGGGATATTACAAAGCAGGAAACCACGACCTGTATGACCTCAGATCCTAAAGAGACAAAACAAAGTGAATGATTCCTGCGTTTAATGCCTCTTCTCCCTGACAAATATTCCTCATTATTAGTGGTTAAAAAAAGAAAAGTTACATGAGACTATTCTTTTTTTCCTTTCTGCCGATGTAACTAAATCTCATAGGTGAATGCATGAACTTTGTGTTTTAGTAGGACAACTGAAAAACTCCCACTAACATTAGGAGAACTGACAGCCAATCATCTACAACAAGATTATGCGGTGCGAGGGTGCAGCCGATCAAACACGGACAAAGACACCGACACTTTCGCCTTCTCAGCCACTTGGACAGCAGCAGAGGCAAGTGCCTCCCGAACAAAGAAACTGGCGAGAGGAGAAAATGACAAGGGTTCTATTTTCAGCCAAAATCCCCCCACCGACCGCCCACACACTCTTTCTCCCTCTCTCTGTCTCTGTTTCTCTCTCTCTCCTCCTCCCTGGTCTGTTCTGTTCTCCTGCTCGCTGCTTTCTGCACAAAATTTCAGCATGAAGTGTCTGTCCATCCCACAGCTCTCTGTATTGTGTTAGAATCTAGGTGGACTGGGCCAGCCAGCTCATAAACCGGACTAGGTCGTCAGGGAGAACAAAGAGAGGTGAGGGGTAATGAGACTCTGGGTCAGTTGGTGAGAGTGAGATTAGGAACGTGTTGGGGGGGGCGGGGGAATTCCTCTGGGAGCTGCATTCCCTCGGCACATCAGGCTATATCAGGAGCAACCAGAGGAGGGACAAAACAGGAACTGATAAGGGGGGCAGTGAAAACAAAGAAAGCTGACTTGGCCGAGACCCTCGGATGAGGAGGAAAGTGAAAGAGAAGTGGAACGCGGGGAACTACAGCTCTTGGGGAAATTGAAGCATAAACACCCACAACGGGACATAAAATAAACAACTCCCAGTGCCACAGACAGGCACACAGCACAGTCTGACAAATCTGTCTGGTGAAAGGAGATGATGAGTAGGAAAAAAATTCACTGAGGGGACATCCGATTTACATACTGCGATTGTCTCGATGGGCAGTTTATAGCTGCTGTTAGTGTCTTTGTTTGTGCACTGGGCCCTGCTCGATAAAGCATGAAACTGCAAAGCTGCACAGTGTGCCCTTTGTGTGTGGAAACAAGAGTGGAGTGCTGAATTATCTCCCTTGATAAAAGACATGGAGACCTATTTCTATCCTATTCATTAGCATGGACGTGCCGAAGACTGAGTCAACGGTCTGCACCCAGGCCACAGCTTACACATTCCTCGCAGGCCAATTTAAATTGAATATCACAGGCAGTTCTTTATATTACAAGTCAGAATGTTTCAACTTAGAAAACTTAAGGTTCACTTATGTTGAGGTACAAGTCTTCATCTTGAGTGAAAGCACTTTCTTCCCCCAGAAATATCACAAAGATCTATCTCATTCCTCGCTCTTATCTTCACGTAGCACACCAGGCCTGACTGTGATGGGAGTCATCCCTGTACTGTGACTGAATCTGTGCCTGCTACATATATATAGTCAAAACAAGAGCTGTAGCAAGCCACTTCTTATCTCAGCTGGACACTAAGTACTGATGCCATGGAAAGAAAGCACAGACACACAAGGTCAGAGAAAGAAAAGCTGCCGTTTGGTGCCAAAGCGAGTTAGTCATATCACAATAAAAAGAGATGGGAAGTTATCATATATCTCACGCTCTGTCAAGTGTGCTGCAGACAAGAAGACAAGAATTTCTTTATTATCCGCTGTGCTGAAGTGTCCATGAATAAAACCCTGAAATTCCAACTGGCTCCATGTTGGCAGCTCAGTAGCTGACCCTGACCTCCCTGTGGGGGGACTAAACAAAAACAACTTTTCCCCAGGGAAGACCATGGAGCGTGGCACACACAGCACATACATACTCCATAGGCTCTGTGGGGATGTATGGCTAAGTTTTCAAGGGCCAGTTTGGGAGTGTGTTCTTACCATCTTGGACACGTGGAAGGTTGGACTGGTCAATCTCCAGCTCTGCCATCACGGTCCCTGTGCTGTCACTGCCTCATGGCGATGCAGAAGACCCTGACACCAGAGAGAGATTTTTGGAGGTTATTAAAATTATGTAGGAAAATGAAGTGGGACCTAGAGGTAGTAAGGAACAGAGACATTTAGCAAGTGGTTGGCTTTCAGTTAAACAGGTTATTGAATTCACCTCAGTGGCTTTCATGCACAAAAGTGAACTATTTATTTACAAGCTCTTCACTGGCGGAAACCACTGGCAGTCCTTGCTGAGAGCAATAACACCGCTAGTGTGAGCAGTGCTGCTGCTAACATGGAGTTAGAGGCTCCAGGATAATGTAAACTGTGTATGCATTCGAGCTGGGCCACTTCAGCTTGTCGAGCAAAGTAAAATAATCACCGGCAGACAAACTCAAGTCAATCAGCCCGTATCCCAATGATGTCGCTGCTTATTTTATAACCTACCTGTTCCCAGCACGCTGCCCACACAGGCTCCGCTGTTGTGTTGTGTACACACGGCAGCCTGTTCAACAAGTACCAGACATAAGAGCGAGTTGTCAACTTTGGAGTCCGCCGCACTTTCCCTCTCCCTCCCTTCCTCTATCTCTCTCGCTCAAAAATTTTTTATCCAAAAAAAAATAAAAAGTCACGACCGTTTCTAACGCCTGTACTTTTCAGTGTGTATTCTGAGCCAAACCGACGGCGGCGGCTCATCAATGAAACAAAGCCCCCGTCGACTGACTGCTGATGGGAAGCCAGGGCGGACAAACTTAGCCCCGCAGTCTGTCGCTCCGGCTGCTTCTTCACGGCTCCTGTTCGGCAGCAGTGGGGGCGGCTGTTTAACGGCTGCTGCCTTCAGGTGCCCCTTGAAGCTCAGACCGATATCTCTTGCCACGATGTACATCAAATTAAAAAAAAAAAAAAAAAAAAAAAAAAGCAATTCGTGTTTTTCCTAGTGGTTTTATTCGACATATGAAGAAGCAAAGATATTTTTCTTTAAACCGCTTTGGAGTGTGACAGACCCTGTGACAGAGCGCAGGGTCAATGGCTGGTTATCAGGGGGGGCAAAGATCAGCCCACTCAGCCCTAAAGGTCACACTGTGGATTAACCGGTGCAAAGGGATGAGGCGCACGTTAGCAGACAACAACGCGACAGTAAAACTTAACCTACGCACCCACTTAAGTGCGCTCTCGTTGGGTTGCAATTTGTCCAACCGTTTGTGAAGGCAGCACCTTACCAGCCAAAAACTCTTCCAGTCGCTCAAGAGCGATAACGGAAACTTCCAAACTAACAGTGTTACAGTCTGTATTTTCCTAATCTTAAGCAATAAGTAAATAAAGATGGAAAAGATTAATGGGGGGAACTACTTGGTACCGTAAATTGACCATATTTGCAACTATTTTAAAGTCTTTAAGCACAATCCGATAATGCATTTAAAAAAAGAAAAGGTTAATTGACTCGATGCGTGAAAAATAACTGATTAAACGACATTTTCCGCAGTGTGCGGCTAAATCACAGATGGAGCTGGATCTTAGTGATTAATTCAGATGAGATGGGGCGGAAACTTTCTTGCTCACGTGTCAAAAACGGTGTGAAAAAGTCTGATTTGTGAGCAGGATAATATGCAGCTTTTAAAACTCATCTCTGAGATGTCAGCGATGATGAGAACTGGCCGCCTTTTGGTTTTGAGGGCTACAGGTTTTGTGGCAGATGCAATTTGCACTCTGTCATTCTGAGAGTCTTTGAAGACTGATAAGATGAGGGAGGAACAAAGACGTCTGTGTCGGAGGATTTTTTTTTCCCCTTTCTCCTCTGAGCCACACTGAAGAACTTACACTGCAAGCTAATTTACAGGAAAATGTGTTTTTAAAAAAATGACAGACTAGCCCCGGTTGTTGTGGTTTTCTAAACGTAACGTTGCCCTCTGCTGGTTGTATTCATGTGAAAACGTTGTCAAGTTAAAACCTGCCAGGTCTCATAGCTGAAAATGAAAGCGAATGTTTGTTAGACATGCTCTCACCAGTTACAGTTGTTTGGTGCGATTAGTAGCTTTGGGATGCATGACTGTCACGAGGTTTAGACTAGGTACAAGTCAGATATTTTCAGTGATAAACTCCAGTCAGACAGTGTTGTGGTGAAATCAGAGGCTGGAAAATAATATACTTTCCCATCTGAATCATGTCTGGTCTGCATATGGGGCTGTTTCAGTGATGAAATGTAAATTTCCTAAATGGGACTTCTACTTAAAGCCTGGAATAAAATAATACCCACATGCCTGTATGTGCACCGAAGCAGTTTTTGACTGTTCTGTCCTGTTCTTATGTGATTCTAATACAAGTGATGAGGGACAAAATTAACAGCCTTTGTGTTTGAAAATGACTGATAAAATTAACCTAAAGCTAATATGAGGCTTTGCCATTTGTAGTTGAATCATGTGGGTATCTTCCAAACTAACAGTCTTTTTAATGTGAAGTTCCCTTTGTGATTTTCCCCTGGATTTTCTGGCTGAGCTGTGGTGAAGGGTTAGAACCACAAAAAAGGGAATTTTGTACTAAAAGATCCCAAAGACATTTTTTACTCAGAGATTTTGTCTTTTTTTTTTTTGCAAAACAAATGATACACTCACAGAATACAATGCACTTCTGTTTTAAACCACCCACCAGGTGAGATCTAGTCAGACCAGACAACACTTTAGCCAGATACATAAAACAATACAATACTGCTCAGATGTTAATGCAGCCGCACACTATACTCCACAGGGGACTGTTTGTCACATTAATGACTCTTACTTTTGTTATTTAAATGTACGTTACTTCTAACAATTGTTCACATTTACATTTAACATTAAAATATAATGTCATATTCTTACAGTGAAAAAAGCAAAGATTTACTTCAAGGAAGTTAATGACTTCAGGAAAAGGATTTAAATACATGATTTTTGGAATTAATTCTATTTATGGTGAACGATCGTGACGTCTACTACCATCACTCCACTGTTGCTTTTCACAGTTTTGTCTGTAATTGTTGCTGCTGTTCTCAAACAACACACGGATTCACATGATGCTGCATAAATCTCAAGAAACTTGAATGTGTGTCCGTGTTTGATAAAAGCACCTGTGCCTTGAAGAAATTCTAGATTCCTCATGAATTGTAAAGCAGTTCCCGTATACAGCAGGATAAACCTTAAGTACGGAAGAGACAACATTTATTTTAGAGGCTGGAATGACCTGGGTTTGGCAGCAAGGCCTTGACTAACACAGAATATAAATCTTAATAGCTTTTCATGATATACAGCATCACCTAATGGAGCGTCTGGCCTTCTGACTATAAAATTAAATGTCACTGTCGCTTCGTCGCCCCTCATTATCATACAACAGACTGAACACTGACGTCAGACTTCTAATAAATACACAAATTACATACAGAGGTGCAAATGGGACTTTGTAAATAGCCGTCCCCACCTGTCCCCAGGTCTCCCGACCAATAGGAGAGATTTTGTGACTCCGTCCACTGATGCTGGACGTACTCATAAAGCTGAGTTTTATTGTGTGACTACGAAGAAGTGAAAGCACAAATATAACATCTTACCAGAACAAGGCCTCTAAATAATGTGTATGAATCAACCTGATGCAGTGACCCATTGAAAATTCTGTGCTGTCTCAAAATGTCAGATGGCTTATAGACGACAAGGCCTTGAACATTTCAGCATTTCCGCCGAAGCTCTGTGCAAATAATTACGTGAGTTTTATGAGGAATTCTCACTGCTTTGTATGCAGCTCCGATTGTGGAGTTTTTCTGTGGGCTTTGAGTCAAGGCGATTCAAATGGCCTGGGAGTTTGATGAACTGGTAGCATAAAAACATTTGTCATTTGGCTGCACAGTTTCTCCACCTGCTCCCCTGTGGGATGTTGTTGAGAGTGACATCTGAAACACCTGCGTTGATCCCATTTAGAAAGTCAGTAAAAACAGTCAATCAAGCTGAGGAGCTGTTAAAACTTGACGGTGCCCTTGAAGCACGGGCCACGGCACTTGTCTTTTTATTGAGCCTATAATTCACCAGTGACTGCCTGTTGATTTATGACAGTTAGATGGGATGAGGCTGTGGATACTGCTGATGTTGGCCAGCAAAACTGTGTGCGTGTGTGTGTTTGTGCGACTGCTGTATGTCATGCAGGGGAAGGGGGGGTAGGCTACAGCTGGAAGTATATAACCCAGCTGGGACCAACAGAGCATGTACAAGTCTTCTTTCCACCTGAGGACCTCCGTAAGAATCAGAACCACTTCCAACAACAGTGTCCTACGGTGATGAAGTGTAACCATCTCCTGTCCTGGGCCTTCCTGCTCGTGGCCTCTGGCCCACTGCTGGCCCACCCCATCACAGAATCAGCTGAGATGCCTTATCCAGGACCCGGTAAGTTGAAAGTAACATCTCCATCATAGCCGTTATTCACAGTTATTTACAAATTCAGTACCTTGATTAGCATTTTTAGAAATAAAACTCAATTTGTGAAGATTAATGGAAGGCACGTTGTGTCCGGAGGCCTTGAAGTAATTACTTTGGAGTCTCAGTGGTGAACACTGACTGT
Organism: Toxotes jaculatrix; assembly: GCF_017976425.1. Lineage (NCBI taxonomy): Eukaryota > Metazoa > Chordata > Actinopteri > Toxotidae > Toxotes > Toxotes jaculatrix. The sequence continues at coordinate 24,869,971 of NC_054395.1, read as the reverse complement.
TCTGCCAAAGTTCACACACTTGAACTCTGCTGAATTTCTCTCCCCAAAGAATACAATCAGTTCTTAGTTCAAATAACCAAAAATACAAAAAAGTTATTGCTGTAGAATATGTCATGAAAAAAGTGTTCATCTTACTATGAGTGTTCACAGTTCAGCACAAATAATTACAGAGATGTCTGTAAATAGAAAATGCACTCTGTGTGAATCTATACCTGTCAGCGGCGTGTTTCCAGCTGTGTGTGTTTGTTTGTTCATCCTCAGTATCGGTGGAGGACCGAGGAGTCGGCACCCTGGATGATCTGTCTCTCACTGAGCAAACCTTCCCTCCTCAGGATGGTGCTGGTCTCAGATATTCCACTCTGATATCTGGGGAGATCAACAGAGATGGTAAGAAACATTTGCACTATGCACAGCTGATCATATATTAATGTGCTCATACACAGACTTTTATCCAGGAAAAATCTGCATCCACTCCATAGTGAGGCAGTTGAGAGGAGGTGTGATTGTCACCCCTTCACTTACCCCACTTTTTATTTCTTCAACCTTTATTCTCCCGCTGCCCAAAAGCCGGACGTGCACAGAAATATGGCTGATAGTCTCACATTTTATTTTCTCTCAGGTGTCAGAACAGCAGGCCTGCTTCCTAGGGGGATGAAAAGAGAGGTGGGTTTTCTCAAATGTCATCTGTAATACAGCAAAGAAAAATAAGCTGCATACTGTAAGTAAAATGTCTATAACTAACCACCTTATCGTCTCTTTCAGGTCCTACTGGAGAAGCAAAGTCTCTTAAATCCATTCAGCCACGTCTTCGGCATCCGGAAGCAGTTCAGGAAGAGAGCGGGGAATTCCGAGTGTTTCTGGAAGTACTGCGTCTAAAACTGACAACAGGCATTAATGCTACACACAAGAGACAGGGCTTGCACTAAAACAAAAACCCCTATCTTACACTCACATAGGTACAAAACAAACAGGTACAAGACAAAATCATGCTTGCATACTCACACTCACACACACACTAACATACAAAAGGTATGATTGAGACATGGACTTTAAGATGATTTATTAAGATTACTTTTAAGCTGTGTGAAACTATATTTGTGTACACACATTTCTTAAAAGTCCTCGGTTGACTAATGTATGACCAAATGTCTTTTAGATGTAAAAGTCAAAGGTAATACAGCACCATATGCTGAACAGAAATAAAACCTGTATTATAAAAACTGTATCTGCTAACTGTCTTATGTTGATAAAAGATGCTGTTGAGAAACTGAAGGAAGCTACCCAAACAAAAAGACGTTACAAACTTTAGTTCTCGAGTTTTCTTCATTTTTTCCTTTTTTTATTATTTTACAGCAGAAAGAATATAAAGCATTCAGAAAACATTTTCCATATTTTAAGGGCAATTCAAAACGTTTTGCATGGCTTCAGCAGCTGAAATCTTTTTTTTTTCTTTTTTTTTTTACATATCCATCGAGTCAGTGACGCTTGTACATGCACAATTACAAAAATAAAACTTACAAACAAGAGAAGGGAAGAAAAAGGAGGAAAGCAAAACACATTAGGAGAACCAAGAGGAGATGAAACCTTTGAGGGCAGGGGTTGGGTGTGGAGAAAAATCGGGTCACATAACAGGGAAAGACAGAGAGAAAGACAGCTATAGAGGAGAGGAAAATAGATCTAACACTAGTTCACATGCAAAGTGTCGAGGACCCAAAACTTTCTATCAAAGCAGGGCCTTTTTTTTTCTTCTTGGTTTGGAATTGATGAAAACGTGCAGTTCAGTAAAGGGTGCCATATAATTGCTGTCCATAAACTACTGAATGCTTGTCTTGCAATACTGGCATTTGCATAAGAGTAAGTCGACTACATGTGTCCAATCATTTTAAACTTCACTAGGTCTATAGGTCTCCACAAAATAGTTCTTTATTGCTCTGTGTCCACAAGTGGAATATGTTGTAAAACTGTTTCTGTTCTGTTGTCCTGATGTGCCTACCTTTCTCTGGTTGGGGTGCTTAGGAAAAAGAAGAGGAGGAAAGGCAGATTCCCAGGTCAGTTCACAGAACATCTTGAAATTCATAATACTGTGTACTACTGCAGAGAGCCTATCAGCTAACCTGTCATCCCATTCATAAATGGCAGTAAAACAAGATTTGCAGGTGAACTCTTCATATAATTACACTCTTAATCTTAAATACCCTCTACACTTTGTCACTTAGATAAATTAAAGGCCTAAAGAACCGGCCAGAATTATACTATGATTTGACAGGTTTCTATGAGAGAACGTCAAATCATTTATCTTAATGAGCTATATATAACAGGACTGTATTCAACGGCTCCACCGGTGTCTGCAATGTTCAGCGATACTGAGAGGAAATGGATCATATTTCGTCTTCGCTCATTTTTAAGGACTTCAGTATCGCAGCGGTGAACCTGTCTGTCCTAGATTCTTTACCAGAAAGCACTGCTGAAAAGATTTTCCTTTTTCAATTTCAGCTTCGTCTGCTGTGAATCACGTGTCCTGCTCTGTTTCCTCCTCCCCATTTTGGCACCCTGAGTAAAAATACAGAAGGGAGGTGAACCAGTCCCTCAGCTCGGTGAAGAGCAACGCTGCCCTCACCGCTCAGTGTACAAGTGAAACTGACACCTTGACATGTCTGCATGTGTGCTGTGCGGTGTCTTGTGCATGTGTTTTTGTGTGTATCGTATGTGTCACTTAGTTAATACTTGCTATGTATACTGTCACAATGGTCTCCAACCTTGTCCATTTGTTCCTATTTGAAGTTGGGAGCACACTGATCAAATCTAAATGAATCAAAAAAAAAAAAAAAATACTAAAGAAAACGTCTAAAAAGTTAGAGCTTGCTCTAAAAACAAACCTGTCCTCATGCTTTGCCATGAAAACGTCAGTAGCTACTGAATACTGATCATCGGCTCAATTTGTAGGTATGCCCTCCGGTCACATGCCCTGTGTCTTTCTGAGTTCTGTGACACGTCAAACCAACGCTCATCGTTTTACAGAACAGTAATTCTTTTAACAAGTCTATCTGACTATCGATTCTAGGAAAATAAGCATGCTTTAGGTGCAGTTCTGTCACCCTGTTAACTATTTTACCCATGCAAGCATAATAAATCCCTCTCCTTTTTTGCCACAACACTGCACTGGCTGTGCATTCTAACCACAGACTTGAGGATGAATGCAAGGCAACAAACCCCAGTAGTGGCATTTCTAAATGTGATTCTAACAAGCTGTCCCAGTGCAAAACAGAAAAAAAGAAGGCAGAAAAAAACCAACAAACTTAGCATGTTGACAAGCTGGAGTGCTGCAGTGATACTGGTGTGAACAGGGAACGTCATATAGTGGCTTTGGTGAGTGTAAGGTGATGGTGATCGTGTGTGTTCATGTAGAAGATACAGCACTGAATGTGGGTGACCAAGTTCTCTCAGGTTTTCTCAGCCTCAGGTACATTGTACTCATTCTGACATTAGCTTGGTGTTATCAGGATATGAATAGGCACTTTCTACATAAACACTCAGGAAATAAAGTTTACATATCAGATGAGTGGAAATCAAAACAAAACAAAAACAAACAAATAAAAAAATACAACCAGTCAATCAAGGAAAAAAAAGCTAATTACCTATTTAGCCTAATAATTATTTAACAAACATGACAACACTTCAATAAACAAAACTCAAGTTTTTCAGTGGCACTTGGCTGAATAATCACATCATTACTTGGAGATAGAATACACTTTCTGGTACTTCTGGTAGGAATATATTATAAGAATTAGGCAGCAGCCGACAGGCACCTCTAGACCAGCAGCTCATGTTGTGTTCTCCCTCAGATTGTTTCTGCAGCCCAATCAAAACTGCTATATACAAGACACATCTCAAGCCTCACAATTATAAATGGCACCAGTGCATTACAGTCGTTTTGGCTCACTGACCCTGCATCGAGGTGAATGACAACTTTATATATTTCTTTTTTTTTTATTTTTTATTCTGTTTAGTTTTTCTCTGCTGTCATTCCGGATAGAATCGTTTTAGCACCTTTGACTGTTCATTTTGCAAATGTGTTTTCAGCTGCTTGACCAAGAAATCCAGTCATGTACAGTATGCTACACATGTTCTCCAACCAGACGTCTTTGTTCTTTTGGAATACAAGGTCTATTGAGACACTGGCAGCCTTGATCAAGGAGTTTTTAGTTAAAACATATCGTATTAGGAAAATCTGGTCGCCAGTTAACTACAGGGATTGATAAATCAGTGCTCCTTAAAACATTTAAGGAGGTGAATTCAGTCTTGTACCGTGACAGAGTAATAACGTGGATTGCTTTATAGGGACACCGTGGGCAAGGCTGCCATTTACAATCTTTAAGATCAGACAAGATACCTCATTAACAGATCACATTCCATTGGCAATGACGACAAAAATACAACTTAAACTCTGCTATGGTATATTCAGTGATGGTAAAATGCTTCAGTTATCTGTGGGAATGGTGGAGACATGAGAGACTTAAATGCTTTCTGCTTAAGTATGACCCTTCCTCTGCAAATTGTGTACCTTATTAATCTAGCGATCCTCTGCCAGTTGTGATCTTATGGTCTTTAGTGCTAGTGTGTATTTCACTGTATGATTATCTGTTCTGCAAAAATTAACTTAATTCTCTTCTTAAGCTATATAGCATTCACATACCATGGCACCATTGGCAAAAGATTCTTGGTAGCCCAAAACAAACAAAAGTTAAAAAAAAAAGGGTAAACATAACCGTACTTGTTTTAAGATAATTTTGCAGACTTCTCCTAACTCTAAATACAGTATTTTTTTTTTTACTTTTTCATATTGCAACAATATCATGCTTTAGCAAAATGTTCTTCTCAAGAACAATCAAAATAAAATAAAATACTCTAATAGTGAAATAGTTTTAATTTTACAGAGCATAGCCACTACTGCTTTTGTTGTTTTTTTTTCCCTTTTGACTCTGTTCATACTTTTCATGCACATAGCTCATTTTTATCCCAGGTATTTACACTATATACAAACAATACAACCATACTTCTTAGGCATTCAAAGAAAACTATACAAATATTCAGTTTTTGTCTCGTACCTGTTTTTGACCCATTTTTAATGAATAAAATAATATATTTCTAAAATACAATCCCCTTTGGGTAAATGTTTTTTCCTACGTACTTTCAGCCTTCTTTATATACAGAAATCGCTCAATTGTCAAAAATATGGATTTGTCAAACCCCTATTTTGGGACAAGCTTAGGGACCCCTCAAAGAATCTCTAAGACGTCAAGGCAATGTATGTGATCTTCCCCTCAAGAGCCTTCACAGGCTCTGAAGTTCATTTAAAAAGAACAATAATAACCTGCATGACCATAACCATTACAACACAAAAGAGGCAAGTTCTTTTCTCTTGTTAGGTTTCAGAGGAGCAATCAACTGAAAAAGGCAAAATGAAACCAAAAAAAAAACAAAAAAAAAACAGGACAATACAGGGATAGCTTCATTACTGAGATGGTAGAACGTAAGGAGAAGATGGATATGTGTACCACTGACGTGGAAACAAAAAGAAAATCATAGGATAGGCTGAAAGACTAGACCATAAGCACACAAGCAAAGACTTTTCTTGCCAAGAAGTCATGCATTTCTTCTTGGTAGGATTCATCATCAACATAGAGTCTGAAGATACAGATCATCAATACATTAGACGTGATGGAACAAATACATTGGACAGTATGGAACAAATTCAAGTAATAAAGTGACAATATATACGATAAAGCATAAGGTTTCTTTTTTTTTCAAGAAATGGCAAAAAAGAAATATTTTATCCCCCATCTGCATCTGCATGGTTAGACCCCCAACTACATTCATTTGTAGCTCCACCCGTGTGGGCAGACTGGTGGGGTAGAGCACAGTGGGACAGGAGGGGCTGTTGAGCTAAACTGAATATTATATAACCTACAGCAGTGGATAGAAGTGGGCGTGTGGGTTACCAGTATATTTGGTAAGAAAAAAAAAATCTTTCTTCAAATGAATTAATTGGTCACTTAAAAAAATTATGAAGTACAATTAGAGCCCAGAGTGTTTCTGCATGGTCTCCCCATCCTCTGAGATCCTCTGCAGCAGCCTTAATTTACGTCTCTTCAGGTCCTCACGTGTGACAGACCTCCTCAGGCATGTCCTGCCTTTGCTTTCTTGATCGTCCAGAACCTCTTCATATCCAAAAAAGACAAAGCAATCCATGAAAAAGTGCAAAAAATGCCATGAAGCAAATGTTCTGCACCCCCCCACCCCGACCCTTAGAGTTTATAATCCCGTAGAAGTTGCCACTCTCCGACCAAAATCAAGTCAGTGGAAAGAATAGATATGTGAAAAAAATGCTGTTGTACATGTAATAGTAGTTGAACCAGTAACACTGCAGAAGTAGTAATAATTGCAGTGCTTGCATTGATGTTTTTTTTTTCCATTTCTCTTGTAAAATGTCTCGGGTACAAACGAAAAAAGAAAAGAGGAGTCAGGAGGAGAGTGATGTCACATCGCGAGGGGGCTCTTCTGAGGGGTCTCATGTTCCCTGGCCCTTTTCAATTCTTTCACCCTGGAACACAGACAGAGACAGGTGTCCGTGAACACAACAACAGGACTCGAATAACAAGCTTGTCAAGACACACGCACACAGGCTGAACAGTACCACTGATCATCAGGAACTACGGCTGGTCTGTGAAAGGAAACGTTGGTCAGGATGGAACTGAACTTGCACTTTGGAAAGAACAAAAGGGGATAATTCTTCCACAGTTACAGAATCATTACTATACTGCTTCATTACATTTGGGATAAAATGCACTCTGTAACAAAAATAAATACAAGAAATCTTAAGCCATGAAATGTATTTAATTTTAAATGTTCCAAAACAATAAGGTAATGGTATTATTACAGTTAAAGTTACTTATTTCAAAGTGGCACTTGACATCCTGAGAAACTCTTTTTGCACTTAAGGCATGTGACGCTAGCGTGACTAACTTTGAATACAACAGATGAAGATCAAAATGCAGCGTACAAATGTCCCTCTACATTTTAAAATCTAGTTAGTCAGTAAGAATGACTCATAAAATGTTTATGGTCAGAGGCAGAGGCCCCTTCCTCTTATAAAAACTACAAGAACTAAGAGGTCTTTCAAAACACGTCAACACTGAGAAGAAATTCTCAATTTGCAGGAAAAAAGAAACTGAATATCATGTCTTCACAGACGCATCGTCTGAAAGTTCACAAAGGATTTTACCAGAAGCTGGCGTGTCTCAAGTGTATGAGCAAACAGCGGTCAGCCTGTAGAGCACACGGCTCTCTGTACCCTAAAAACTGATTTTAGCCCATCAACCACCACCATGTTATGGATTTAGCCCTACTCCAACAATTCTTAGCAGAAGGTAAATACTGCAACATTTATGCACTGAAAGTGAGGCAGATGGTAGATGCATGGTTAGATGCCGTGTGCGCACACACACATCATGTGTCTGTGAGTCTGCGTGTTGCACCCTCTCATGCTGAGCTGGTGTACTCCCTGGAGGTATGAATCCATTAAGGCTCTGTGCTGTAGTCCCAGCGGGTGAAGGAACCTACTGTTTGTTTCTTCGCTGTGACCTATATGCTATCACAGCTTCCTAACCTATTATCACAGTATAGCACACAGGGCTGCCATAAGAGGTGGTTAAATCAACAATCTCACCTGCTCTAAAAACACGGTGCCCTAATTAAGGCCCGTATAAAGCAGGTATGGAAAAAAAGTGAACACGTGAAACAGTAAGGAGGTTAAAGATTTGTGAAAATAATCGAATGCTCAAACTTCTTTACATGCTATATATTGTTTGTTTGTAGCTTTGCCCCCATTCAGCTGTTTCCTTTTTGTTTTTATTAATTTGTTTTGTTTTGACGAACCAATATGAGATATTACATCCAACAGTTTGACACAGTTTTAGTAAATGGAAATTAGACGGGATAAGTTCCCCTCGCAGTCTGTTGAGTGGCTAGAAACAGGACACACAGCCAGTCAGACAGACAGACAACTACTTGAGAAACAGCAGGCCCATAGCATGCCTAAAGGTAGAAGAGCAAGGCCCATAGTTGTCACCACTCGACATGCAGCAGAATTAAAACATGATCGAGAAAAAAGCCTCCCGTTCTCTCAAACTGGCTATCTGCATAACCACACAAAACCGAAATAAAAAACAAAACAAAACAAAACAATCATGAACAAAAAAAGTAATTTCCAAGGAGAGAAAGACAGAGATAAAGAGAGTCAGAGAAGTGCCTGTTAAGTGTTGCAGTGACATTGTCATTCATAAGCATTTTGTTAGTTTGAGATAGGTTCTGCTCTAAATCTGAGCTTCTCAGTCCACCTGTGGCTCCAGTTGGCAGCCTTCATGCAAGCAGGCATCAAGCAACAGTGATGGAGAAGGAGGCAGGGTGGGAGGAGGGGTGGGAGAGAGAGAGAGAGAGAGAGAGAGAGAGAGCGAGAGTAAAAGAGAAAATCAGAAAATCAGAGTGAGGGAAGGAAGGAGAGAATGCGAAGGCAGAGACCTCAGGAGGAGATAATTGCATTGTTAAAGAGTAAGAGTGAGAGACAGAGTGGGAGATAAGAGGCATACAAAATAAACAGGGAGAGAGAAAGAGAAAGCGAAAGAGAAAGAGAGTAAGAGAGGCACGAACTGAGTTGCTGAGGCTGCACTCACCCGCTTGAACAGTCTATGGTCCATCAAGGGGCTTGGCATAAACAGCAAAACAATACCAGACAGCTATTAGCACACAGTAGGCACTGTGAAGGAGGGGGCGAGGACAGGTGGGGGCCAAATACAGTGAGGGGGAGGGAGGTGGAGCTTAGGTCTTGGAGACATTTCTAACCACCCAATTTTTCCAGCAAAAGTAAATCAAACATCACAACGAGTAAAAAGAATAGTTGAGAGATGGACACAATTATGAAATTAGTGGTAGTTTCTTCTATGATTTACTGATTAGCTCAGTGGGATATTATTGTTTTAGACCATGAGCCAACCACTGAAGTTTTGTGTTGCCTATGTAAAATTTTGTGTGTGTGTATATATACATATATACATGAGCATGTTAGTACATGTGCCAGTCAGTGTTGGGGTCTACCTGTGGCGACAGCGACGTAGGAACCTCATGATCTTCCTGGCAGCCTGATCCTGCCTCTTTGTGAGAAGACTACCTCTATAAAACACCAGACGGATAATAGTGTCATACTATTCGAAGAGAAACACACATTTCTGTAAACAGGGACTGAAGTCAATATTTATCTTTCAATGAAAAGGTGTTTCAGAACAGAACACAATCATTTTTTGAAATAGGAAAAAAAAAAAAAAGTCATGACTAAGAAGCTGACCTCAGGGTTCCCTCTGTAAATGTGTCTGTCCATAGCTGACTTAAGGACTTAAGGCACCGGCTATCCTTAAACAAGTCCAATAACTTTAATAACTATTGCAATTAATTTTGCAGTAGGTAGTATGACAAAGTGGTATCTTCATTAACCTACTGCCTCTAGCTCTAGATTAGTATATTCCAGTATTTGGCCTTAATACGTGGCTGAGTGTCTACCTCAGTTTGTGCTGCACCAGGGCAGCAGCTGCCCCGCGGTGGTGGGGCTTCAGCCTGCCAAACTCCTTGTAGCTGCGGTAGTATTGCTGAATGAGCACGGCGGCCCTCCTGCTCTGCTGGAACTTCTTCTGTTCGTGGTAGCTGCGAAATTTACTCTGGATAAGGATGGCGGCCTGCGTCATCTTCTTATAAAGTGCATACTGTTGACGAGAACAAAACAATATGTCACGCTTTGCGGTGCCTGAATGCTGCGGTGGTGCTGTGGGGACGAGCTGTGGCGGAGGAACACAATCTGAAGTTTCGCACTGAATTCAGCTGCTGGTAGTGAAAAAGTTTTACCTTCAAGGCTATCCATGTTAGCTTGCAAAAAGAAAAAGGGAAAGATTGTGAATGATGCATTAAGATGCTCTAATACTCACAAAAACTGTGTCCCATAGTTAATTCATAGAGCTGAACTCAAACAAGACTGCAATACACACAAACGAATTCATGTATTATATATGAGGAACACTACAGCACTTTGTGGTGCCTACCTGTTTGTATTTCTTGTAACAACGTTGAATAACAGCAGCAGCTACTTCCTGTTGCTCTCGGAGCGGCCGTCCCTGTTGAAGAGTAGAATGGGATAGGTCAGAGGTCACAGCAGAACCTGCATTTCGCCACAAAGGAAATTAGTTGCTCTGTCAAGTCTCGTTGAGATCTCCTGGTGGCTGGCAAATGAATGCCACCCTGGACTGGCCCCCATGTGAACAGTGGGGAGGAGGAGGTAAGCTGTGGAGCAACAGAGAGCCAAATGTCCACCTCAGTATCAGCTGGCACAAAAGATCACTGTAAACAACAGCGAAAGGTTTGTCATATAGAAACTCATGTAGCTGGGGGTGATGGGGGTAGGGGGGGTAGCAAGTTGAGGAATGGGGTTGGGCACAGGGAAAAGGACAGGTGTGTGGAGAGCTAGTTAAGAACAGGCAGTAGCAGGCTCCAAACACCTAACTGAGAGAGAGAGAGAGACAGACAGAGACAGAGTCAAAGAGAGGAGAACATAAACTTAATTGTGTCTAACTGGAGCAGGGATACAGGGGTCAATGCATCGTTCCTCTAAGCAAGGCCATGCTCTGCTCAAGCCACCTTCCCATGCTGAAACCACAGGGACATATTTGTAAGGTTCTTTGTTTTTGTTGCCATGTGTTTATGAGCAGAGAAACAGAGAATGAGACAGAAATTGAGATAGAAGAATAATATTAAGCGTCACAGTATAACAGTATATCTCCAGACCAAAGATGTTAATGCTCCATAGTTTGGAACCAAATAAAAAGTGAACCCAAAACCCATCTCCCCAAAATCCCAAAACAAAATCATCTAATTACTCCAGTCCAGACAGTACAGCCCTGCCACCGCGGGCTGCACTGCACACAGCATATGGCACCTGAGCACCAGGCCTGTACCTTGTACTTGCGGAAGGCAGTTTGGACTAGGCGTGCAGCCTCATACAGCTCTCTCTGCTCTGGATCTGACAGAGTCAGCTGGGCCAGGTCTCGCTCCACCTTGCTGTTGGAGGCATTGATGAACTCACTCCAGTCAGCTGGGGACGGGAGCGTGGACCTCTCCAGGGGCCCCTCCCTCAGTGGAGACCCACCAGGACTGAGGCTGGGGTTGGACGATGGGGTAAGGGGTTCGTTGTAAAGAGATCTGAGGAAAGAAGGTGACAGAAGTTTTTCACCCTGACAATAAATTGGAAATGCACATATAAATGTGCTCATCACTGTTTTTTTTTTTAACCCCAACAAAGTAGTAACCTTTGTGGACAATACCACGGTGTGTCAAAGCAGGAGAGCACACATACGGTGCAAATACCCACATGCTATCGATGTAATATGCACGTCTGCTGTTCCTTACCGTAGGTGTATGATGCTCGGCAGCTGTTCCACATCTCCTAAGTAGTTGGCCAGCCAGTTCATGGTGTTGCTGACCCCTGACGTGTCTAAGGGCACAGAGTCTGCAGCGGTGAAGTTCTCCCTCTTGATTCTCTCCGGCGTTGCTTCAATGATGTGCTCTGCCAGAGTCATCATGTTTACCTGTTTGGTTGAGACAAACAAAGACGACTGAGGAGAGGACTCGCTTTGTCAAGGTTTCCCACTCTATATATGCATAGTGTATACTATGTTCATGCACTGGTGATGGTACATGGTCTGGACATGAAGGTTTAACTGTTTCACTCTGACACAAAATGTTGGATATAATGTTGATAGTGAGGGTAATGATGAGGAGAGGGATATTGTTGTGGGCTAAAACTTAATCCCACACTTCATCTGTTGGAGGAGTAGTTAAACTGAGATGGATGGCTGGACGAATCACTTGGCTATGGAAGTGGATCAATAGAGAGAGTTTATTATGCATTGATGGTCATTAACAGAGTGCCAGGTTGGCCTGGTGTATATCCCCTACCCACTGCAGAAGGCGGACATAAAAGAGGTGGCATGGACATTTAAATGTCACCTTGCCATGCTTTCTTCACTGGTACTACTTCAAAAGGTGGGGCCACCAAAATATCAATACCACATCTTCCCTCTGATAGTACACATGCTTTATATGAATTTCTGACTATATGTATTTTCTGTGCTGCCAACTGTCTGCTGTATGTTTAGTTCCTGAGCATTGTGTAGTTGTGAGCTCTGCAGCTGTTTTGTGTGGTATATAATTTCGATGATGTAGTTATTTACATCAACAGCAAAATATTTTTGGCCCAAATTAATTCTTTGGCAGTGCTCGTGCCAGCTTCTACATATTTAGCTGACCAAGTACATTGCTGTTTTTTTTTTTTTTTTTTTATCACCTGCAGGTCATCCATCTGTGTGAGACAGTCCTGGTTCTCCAGATCCTCCCGATAGGATAGCAGTTCTGCATCAGCCAATTCTCTGTCTGCCATCACAAGCATGCCTAGCTGTTCCCGCTGACGTAACCGGTTGACCAGTTTCTCCTTCCCCAGGCTGGTGCCTCCACTGACCCCCAGCGCCTTCCTCCCCAAGCCGCTGCTGGAGAAGCTCTCTCTCGAGGTCCATCTGGCTGTCCCTGTGCTGCCTCCTGTAGACAGGCCCTTGTCTGAGCTCAGGCCTTCTGAGGACAGGCTCTTGGGGCTAGAGGACAGCTTGTGGAGCTGTTGCTGCTCCAGGCTCAGAGGAACAGACATGGCCTTGTCAGGCCGAGTCTGAAAGAGTTCTGGGTTGGGTTTATGTTTTTTAGCTAGTGGGAGGTCTCTTTGGCCCTCGCTGCTGTAGTAGTTGGAGGGTTCTGACCTGGGCCTTCTCAAATCTGCAAAAAACAGAACATGTAACAATTAGTTGCATAATACACTAACACAGATTCTGTTTGCCATATACTAATCGAACATGAGGGATCTTCTAATCACGACCTTTCTTCAAAGTGTATGAGATTCTTCTAACCTGGATTGAGGCTGGTGGTGCTGGATGTGGTTGTAGTGGTGGCAGGACCTCCTTTCTTGCCGCTGGGTGCGACTACACTGTCGTTTGCCCAGCTGACCATCCAGCTGTCTGTGGTGGAGGCATCGGGGCCCGGTGAGAAAGACATGCGAGTTGTGGGTGGCAGAGGGGCTGGTGGCTGCTGCTCTTCCCTCTGTAGCTGCTCCAGACATTCAGCCAATTTGGTATGGCCACGGGAGCGGGCAATTGACAGGGGTAAGCGGCCTAGAGAATCTGGGATAGCTAGGGCCCGTCTGTCCCATTTGTACAGGACCACTGCTGCCTCCAGGTGACCAAGGGCACACGCCCACATCTGGAAGGAAAACAGGTGGATAAGAAAAGAAGAGAAATTGAAGAAGCAGATTTTATTACACCAGATTGTTAAAACAAACAAACAAACATCAATCTAGACTAATTACAGGTTTCTCTCACGACAGATAACACAAACTAGGGTTTTCTTGATTACAGCTCATGCTGTTCTAAAGCTGGTAACTTCAGCTCTCTTACCAGAGGTGTGCAGGAGAAGTGATCCACATTCAGAGGGTCCACTTCTAACTCCAAATCAATACTATCAGCATGCTTAGTGCTAGATGGAAGAGAGGAAACAATCAGCAACTCATTGCCATTTGGCGTGGTGCACGCCAATTACAAACCAAAGCACCATTATACAGCATCTAGAGAATTTTGTTCTCACCGCCACTTGATAAGTGTCTGGATGAGGGTGGCGTAGCCCTGGCCCGCAGCCAAGTGAAGGAGTGTCATGCCTCTGAAGGTCTTGGAGTGGATTAAATGTTTGGACTTGGCCCAGCAAGCTCTGCTCATCATCTTCTCACAGACCACCACGACACGGCTCTCGAAGGAGCTGCTCGCTTGCATCTGGCCAGATACACACTCACATACACAAAAGAGCAAGACGTTAGTGGTTGTTCTAAATTTCTCGTTTACAACAAAAATCACTCTTTTCTCAACCACTCAGTAACAACACGGTGTGCTTTCTGTGTACGGTCACATGTACGTTGACTGTCTTAAGGCACAATATATGAGTAGTGTGATGTGGCTTTTTACCTGTGACTGGCTGTTGTTGCCTCCTCCTCCTCCTCCACCTCCTCCGCCTCCTCCCCCTCCGCCACCCCCTGTTCCCCCAGTTCCTCCCCCAGCTCCGCCACTCCCTGCACTGCTCGGCTGCTGGTGACTGGCCATCTCCGCCATCCTCCTCTCCATCTGCTCCAAGCGCTCCAGGATAGACATTCTGAACTGGTTATCTGGGCAAACAGAAGAAGAAGAACACGTCAGCACGCAAGCAGCATCCAGTGTGCAAAAAAAAAAAATGTTTGTCTCTGCTGTTAACAGCACAAACAACCCTGTGTCCTGACAAGATGAATTATCACACAGTATGCACCACAAGCTGCACCAAATATGTTGCTCTGAGCAGCATTAAGGCTGTCGCAGTGACTTGGGGCTTAAGATCATGAAGCATGCAATCAACACAATACACACAAATGTATTAAACTAATTTCAGAGATAATGCAAAGCTGATGGGAAGTTAAATTCCTACTTTCAGCTATAACACACAAAGCCCTAATAATCATTATTAATCTCTCCAGAATGTGAGTGAAAAACAGTCGCATCAATCATCGACTTCATCAAAACAATTGGCTTTACTAGAATAACCTTTAAGGCCCATCAATCATCTGCTAATGCCTCCCATCACTAAACTCCTGCCGCCATCTCTCCTGCGCCACTCGAACACAGCCCCAGCAGGCTAATACATGTTGAATGATTGGCCAATGAGTGGGGGCATGTTAAACGTGTCCACCCTTTCACATAGGGCTTCAGGCACGCTCTGGGGGAGTGTGCAGCTGAAGGCCCTCTACAGCTGATTAAGTACAGACCATTATGGCCAAGGAGTCCGAGCCCACCCACGTACCATGAGCCTGTACGGTAGGAGGACCACAAAGCTGACAGTACTGAATCAATCACAACTTGCACCTATCCAGAGTCCTTGAAAACCCAGCCTGTCCATACATCAAGATGGATGGAGGTGCATAACACTTAGAGTGTTTACACGCTGCTTAGGAGGCAACTACTGCTCTGTACCGTGTCACAGAGGTTTAATGGGCTGTCTCTGCACAAATTTTCAGCCTTGCAACAAGAAAAGCTATTTTCTATGTCAGAAATATAGAACGCGCTGCATAATTCAAGACCAGAGAGAGCAAAGGGCAGAGCAAATGACTTCTAAAGAGTAAACATGTTTTAATTGAAACAAGAACAAAAAATAAACAGGGTGTAGCTGGAAAATTAAGCAAACTGTAAAACTGCCAGGCAGGTTTTGATCTTTGCACAAAATTTGAGTCACTAATATCACAAAGTCCAAACACTTGGAAACACTGCAGTTTGTACATGCTGCAATATGTTCACGTAAGATTATAAGACACAAGGCTCACTGAGACATTTAGGGACACCCCCCCCCCACCCACCCCCCAAACACTCACCTACACACTAAAAAAACAACACTAAACAACAAACATTTATGAGTTTGAGTGTGTGTACACACAGACACACACACATATAAAGTATGCTGTGTATAGACAGTGGAATGGGATGGGCACAGAGAGCACACTGCAGCAGGGAGTATAGAAGACTGCATTAGCATTCCCCATTTAGCCACTATGAGGCCGTTTCTGTGGCAACCTGCTGCCGAGCGGTAACTAGGCGACAGGAACATGGCTGTGTGTGTATGGTCTGCCTGTGTGCTATTGGCTTATTGATGAAGGGGAGGGGAAGGACTCAGAACACCAGCAAAAAATATGGTGAGAGAAAGGCAAACAATGAAAAAAATAGAGTCTATAAATCTTCTTTGCTGTGCTTTTGTGTACACTGCCTTCTCTCTTTTTTTCAGTGTTGACGCCGTAGGTAGGGACCTAATGACTCTAAGTGGGGAGCCTTCACAGCACGACCTGGTGACATTTGCGCTTCATGGTATCTTGGCAGTCCTGGCTCAGGGCTCCGTGGAGAGCTAATGTCACAGTCAATCCTCCTATAAGCCACTGTAAAAAAAAAAAAAGGTCAAGTAACTGCTATCATTGGACAGAAAAACATAATGTCACTGGCTGGTAAATTACTGCTTTCAGTGACAACATGCTGCACCGTGAATAATGGACTTGGAGGACAACATTGAGGTCTCTGCCTTCGATCCCCGTGTGTGTGCTGTAGACTGTGTAAGTGAGCATGCTGTCAGGTCAGCTCCACCATATTGACCAGGCTGGAGAGTTTGTCCAGATTCTAGAGACAGGTGAGGTGAAGAGTTGAGTGCTTGTGTCAAGAGGGGAGTCAGAGGGTTGAGATAGGTCACAGCTCCACAACCTGCTTTGGCACGAGGCTGTGCTCTTCCTCTCCCTCTGGCTTACAGGTGGGGAAAGACGTAGACAGAGAGATGTAGAAAGAGAGAGAGAGAGAGGGGGGGGATAGTTAGCAGTAAGCTGACATGTCTTTGTTCAGACCCAGTGCTGCAGTGTGCTGCAGTGCAGATGATGTCATCTCCACCTGCTGCCTGCTGCTCCAAATGCGATGCACGTCCACTGCAGAGGGAGGATGGGGGTAGAGACGAGTGGGAGGAGAGAGGGAGGAGACGGGGAAGGTGAGCAGCCAAACAGAACTGTAACAACACGGTGACGCTGTAAACGTCCTCCCACTCTCCGGTTTACTCCCTTGTGACGGTGTGTGGCAGCAGACGTGGTCACTCTCACACACTTAGGACAGACTGTGACACGCTGTTTTAAAAAGCAACTGGGTGCAAAAATGAGCACCGCTCATTATATTTTAAAACACTTGAATGAAAGGTGATTAGTCAACTGAAGTGTAAAATTACAGCTGTCAAGACACAAGTATGCCTTCCAAAGCCAGACTACGTTTTCCGTGGATGAGCCCAGTTCCCTCGCTAGTGGAGATTTATTATACATCTTCCTCATGCTTTTGGTGCTGTATTCCCCTGCAGGACTTGGATCCTTGCTAACTGTCCCCATCCAATTTGGATATGAAAAATACAAAAGGAGCGAGAACTCTTCCCTCCCCTGAATAAAAACCTACACTTATTTTCATGCTCTATCAATTCCCTCACACTTCTCTCCACCCGAACTCATCTCTGGTGTGGGTTATCCCGTGGAGTGTTAAGTGGTATCTAGTGAGAGTTATTTTAATGAGAACAGCAAACAGAGTTAAGAGTGAAAGATTTTTTTTTTCCTATACAGTCTGTTACATAACAATTACAGTGCGCCTTTTTGAAATTACAGTGAGTATGTTGCTAAATAACTTGTCTCCCGTTAGAAATGAGAGGAAGATCTCTCACCTCTGGGACAAAAGCCGAGAGAGGACTGGAAAATACCAGGCTTAAGGGTGTTTTGAACTTTTATGACCGATAATCTAAATGAATAATTTTTTTGCTTGCCTTGGCACCAATGCTCATTATGTTAGATTTCTAGTGTTGTCTTTGCGGGACCCACTAAACACTGGCCTGTGACCTCGTCCCGTGATATAGATAAAGAAGTTCGGCTCCATGGGGAAGTTTGGGAAGAGCCATAGCAGCAGCACTGGAACATACTTTCTGCATGATAAAACTAGTGCCTGATCTCTGTAAAGTCCGTAGTGTTTATTAGCGTGTGTTGCTTCTTATTAGCCTCCCTCAAAGGACATGGGTGTCCGCTAAGAGAATCAGAGAGCACAGGGCCTGCAAGATGTGCACTGTATTTCAACCCACACAATGTCAGAGCACTGCCCCATGTGATCTGTCTCATCTCTGGGACATGGCAGCAGCTCCTCGTGAGACAGGTTGACACACACGGATAAGGGAAGGAAGGACAGCGCTGTTTATTGACATGCAATGGAGCACAGTGGGAGTGAGAACAGGCTGAAGGGAGGAAAAAGACTGTAGGAGAGATTACAGGTAAGGACAGGACAAAGATGAAGTGAGATGAAATGAGAGGACAGGAGGAAGGTGGTGTAGAGGGGGAGAAATGAAAGGAAAGGAAAAGGGCATGAGAAAGAGAGAGAGGACACGCCAATGCAGAAGTTGTCACTGAGACAGGCTGGAGAATTCAGTGGCTGGGTCAGGTTAGCGGGCAGCGAAAGGCAGCTTGTCTGTCCCTACTTGGAAATGTCAAGGATGAGGGCAAGAGGAGAACTATTATTGGAGCCCCATTATCTTGGAAACATGTGGGCACTTGTGCACACCAACACCTTTTATTTCCATCCTTGGGCCAGTAAAATACTGAGTTCAAGTACAAGAGGCTTGCTGTACACAATATCAACACACAGCCACAGTCAGTGTCTCGGACAAACAACATATACTGAAACAGTTGTGTGTTAGAACCATGTTCTTCTGATTTTAGATCAAGAAACAGTTCCTCTTTTCTTAATTGTTACCCACTGTATTCCCTATTAAAAAGGCATACTCATCTTTTATCCTGGAATGGCTTATAAACGTATTCATATAGTGAACTTCTGATAGAGTGTGGGAGGACATCTTTAATCCTCACTTCTGAACCTCTGGTTATGTTCATGCCAATCAATTTAGTGCTGGACCTCATTGTGTCTCTACAGCCAGTCAACTTCTCACATGTTCCCCAGCAGAAAGGCTGGAGGCCAGCCTCCCTCTGGGTCTGAGCGTGAGCTGACTGACAGGGGCTGGTATTTGTGACCGTGCAGAGGAAGGGGCCAGGCCATCTGGCAGCCGCCCTCACAGCTGGAACACATGGGTGTCTGCTGATCAAAGGCCGACTTTACTTTGACAATGTGCAAGGGCTGGTTTTGGTTTTGTTCTGTTATTAATTTTTGTTCTCGTTAGCAGATTGATAACAGAAGAATTAAACTGTTCAAATAATAATATTGTATGTGATAGAGACGTCTTTCTTCCGTAGAATCTGTTGTTCTGGCATCAAATCTATTTGAGGATGCCTTCTATCCATAAATCCATCCATCTACTATACTGCTTATCCTGTTCAGGGCTGGGGGGGGGCGGGGCGAGAGGCAGGCTACACCCTGGACAGGTCGTCAATCCATCACAAGGCTAACACACACAAACTGACAAATGCATTCACATTCGCACCTAGGGGTAAATCAGAGTTTCCAATGCACTTAA
This sequence comes from Toxotes jaculatrix, assembly GCF_017976425.1. NCBI lineage: Eukaryota > Metazoa > Chordata > Actinopteri > Toxotidae > Toxotes > Toxotes jaculatrix. Next base: position 24,850,756 of record NC_054395.1, on the reverse strand, counting down.
CCTGTGAGTCTTTGGACTGTCAGAGGCAACTGGATCACCTGGAGGAAACCCCCTCAGACACGAGGGGAACATGCAAACCATGCACACAAAAAAACATGAAAAGGCAAATAAAACAACCGCTACAGAGTCACACAGATTTAGTTTAGATTTTTGCCATTTTAATGCTGTAAAACATGTTTGCTGTTTTTCTGTCTGTTAGATGATTCACCCTGTTTTACATGCCCTGCTCCTCACTCCAAAATTATTTTGTCAGTGGGCAAATGTTCTTGTAGCTCCACTGGTCTGGCTTACAACAATTTGCATCCTGTGCACAACAGCAGAATTCCTTCACACAAGGCAGTCAGCTTTGATGTCAACATTTTGATTTCAAGACTAAAAACTGAAGCTACGCCAGCCAGATGCCTGCATCGCTGGCTGGCATATTTCTCTTGCAGTGTATCAACAAATTACAACAGCAACAAGTGGGTAAAACTGTAATATCAGGAAACATTTTGTTCTGCCAGACCATTTCGAATCCCCACTCTTTCCACAGAGAAATAATTTATTCTCTACCATATACTGAAGTTTAATAACGGCAGACAAAGGTCACAGCGAATGAATGATACCCTTCTGTTCTGCCACAAAGGTGAAGCAGCTCTTAACCTACTGGCATTTGCCCAGCTGCATAGGTCAATATGAGTACAGTCTGAATGCTGAATAGATACATTCTGTCACACTGAAGGTAAAATGCCAAGCGTGCACGCCATGGGGATTTACTGTCATCTGCCATCACGCTAATAGAGTGATGCAGTATTGGCTTTTTGTCTTGGACAGTAGGGTAGTTTGATTTTTTTTTATAGGTGTTCAATTGATACAGTAACGACTGCATATCATTAGCTTCCTATTTGCATATACAACAATATACTGCCTGACACATGAGCTGCAGGCAGGAGCGCAAATGAGAGATAAGTAGAGAAATAATTTCAAAGATGAATCAATCTGATATAAAACACCACGGCCCAAGGGACAGGACGTCTCCAAAGCTTTCCATTAATAGTAAGACAACACAGTTAGGCTAAATGCATTCAGAGGATTCTCAGCCTGTTCTCCTTTTTTTTTTTCCTCTCAGTTGTTTTTAACATGGCACTTAGATTCACATCTACAGAGCACTGTAGCAACAACTGTCATTTACAATGAGGACAAACAGGAGAGTGAGCACATATAGAGACATGAGACTTAGAGCCATCTGACCCTTAATGTGACATAAGTTATGCTTGGTGTGAGACTATGTATATTAACCCCACCGTTTTAATTTGGTCTTATGACAGCTCAGAGGGATACAGCTGCACAGCATGAACAGGAACTGAAGCTAAATTTGATAAGCACGTTGGCTGACTGACCCACAAGTGCAGGAAGGAAAGCTAACCACATAATATAAAAGAAACACTTTCACTGGATTATAGTTATTAGTATACAGTACAGTTAGCTGAGAATACCGATAAAACACATTATCCTCTTGCGCTTTAGAGCAGACTGGGTCTTGTTAGGACAAAAGTGGGCAGCGAAATGCATGTTTCAAATCACAGCACTGAGATATTCTGACTGATGCATGACATAATGCAACCAAACGCAAATCACAACCTACAGCTTCAAAACTGACCAATCGAACACCTCTTTGATAGTCCCACCCAGAAGTGCACACAATGATCTTCATAAAGCCAGAACCCATTGCATGACTATTATAGGGAAGCACATTAGATAGACATGGTATTATTATGTCTACCCACTATATCTTTGACTTAAATTGATTATAAAGACACGAATTTGAAGGCTGAATGAATAAAGTTCTCCCACTGTGAGAAAAAATCATAATAATTGAGAAATCAAATTAAGTATTACAGAAATCAATAAGAGTCAGGGGTCCCGATTGAGGTCATTTCAAATTATGAGGGGAACTTGGATTAAGGCATAGAAACATCCAGGAATTATGTGCTCTCTCCAAATGACTCTCTCTCTTTAAATGTTCCCTGTTTCTTTAAACCCTCCAGTCTGGGGTGATCCATCATGTCCAGGTGTAAGCATCCCCACATCAGTGCAGCTGTTACTAGAACTACTACTACTGATATTGCTCCTGTTATTAATATCATGGGTACAGCTACAGCAGTAACACTGTTGTCTCTAACACTGGATAAATGATAACACCGCTGTTATTTTCGATATCATTGGTACGTTACATCTGCTATACCATAAAATAAGGGCTCATATTAGGAACATTTCCACAAATGATAGTACTGAGAGATAAACAGTCGTTACTGTCTAAGGATGAAAATTTGTTTTAATAACTCCTACATCTATCCCCATATACACCTTCATACCCGCGGTATATATACACATATCAGTATAGAATAGACACACTAATCTATAGTGTTCAGTGGGCTGTTTTACTTGGGGCTGCTGTGGCAAAGGGGACAAAACTATTACCAAAGTGAAATATTAGCATTGCTACCCATGCTGCTTCTGCAGCAGGCACACAACTACTGAATGTGCTATGATACTGCTAACACTACTAACACTAGTACAACTAATACACGGTTTTGTGAAGTGAAGTTCAGCCAAGATACAAACTGTTACTACTGCTGCCAAATACACTAAATAACACACTCTGCATTAAAGTGACCACAAAACAGCGTTACCTCGTATTACTACAAGGAATGCGTGTGCATTACACTTATGTGCAACACACAAACGCAGCGGGGTGATTCATGCAACATTTGCAAAACGTAATTTACAAGACTTTGCAACTTTGGTGTTGTTTATTTCACCGTTTTTTTTCTCTCCCAAAGGCTACTATGTGGACAATGCATCTCCTTCTACGCCTTGAATATGGGAAAACTCTAAACTTAACAGACGAGCAACAGGTAGATAAATATATATCTGCAGCTGTCTCACAGAAAAAAAAATCTGGAAAGCTCTAAACAAAAAGCAACGTTTGAAGACTAAACGGGGCTGAAGTGAAGTCGCTGTCCATCGACCTGTGCTGCTGTGACTTCTCGGCGGCACCACTCCATGTATTACTATGGCAACGTGTAGTTATTTGTTTAATTGCATCTTAATTGTTTAATTAGTCCATGCTGCCGTCATGGTCAGCGCCCGGATCCGACCCGAACTATGAAACAACAGGGGAAATGAGGTTTCACCGACGACACGCTGGCCCCGATAACCTGAGCAGCACTCAGGGATGCGACAACCCTCCAATGCGCTAGACAGGAGCAGCTACCGTACTTCGAACAACACGTGAAACAGCACTTGCAGTTGGCAATGTAAGGACTCGAGAGTGAGCAGACACAGAGACTGCACGGTTCAACACACCAAAACACAGAAGAACTGTAGAAACAGTCAAGAGTCCGTGTAATGCGAATAACCCGGTTTTGCCAAAAGTATCAGGACTTGGAAAACAGGCACAGGAGAGGGGCAAGTTAACTTCCTTTACTGTTCAAAATGCCAGGACTTTAATATTTTGGTCACTGATTTGCCCGAGCACTAGTCGTGAGTCAGGAGTTGGCTACTATGAACGTCAACTCTCCGGTGTTCTGCAATGAGGCAGAGTCACATGAAACACTTGAGGAAGCATGTGGCCAAAATGGACAATTTATTTCAAACTCCGCTACAGCACAGACACAAGTAGGACTTGGGCCACGGTAAATCACAATAATCCCTCAGCATGCGGGGTGATGCTCGAAGAAACGTGGAACTTCAACTTCTTGTGGCAAAAGCTCCACGAGAAACGCACAGAATATTAAAAATAAAGAAAAAGAAAAGCAAAACAGTCCAAACACAACACAAACACAAGCACAGCACAGCACTACAGCCATAGGTTTAACTTAGCACTTCTAACCTTCTATTTTATTTTCCATTGGTAGAGTCCACCTCAAAGCCAAAAAAAAAAATACTGCCTCTTTTGTCTTTTAGGAAATGCAGGTGTCATTCACTGGCATCCTGACCCAGAGGAGTCCAAACCAAAGCTGCATTTCACTCAAATTGCAGTTTTGCCCCCACAGTCTCACGGTCAGGCTACTGCATGGTGTTATGCGGAGCTAAAAAAAAAAAATTAATAAACAATAAATTTAAAAAATATATATATATATCCTTGGTGTGGACTGAATCTCAGTCTCAACAGAGCACTCGTCAACAATAGAACAAAGTGAGGGAAGAGAGCTACGTGAGGAGAGAGAGAGGGAGAGAGAGAGAGAGAGAGAGAGAGGAAGACCGCTCACTACTCTTCTTCCTCTAATAGCCCCCTCCTCCTCCTCCTCCTCACTTGTTTCACCTCACACACATACACACTTTCCCAGTGTTTCTAGTAGTCGCTGCCATACCAGCCTGCAGTAAAATGACAAATACCGCTGCTAGGAGACGTTGTGCGCACGTGCCGCCGGTAAACAGACGCCCTAATTCCCGTTTTTTTCCGCTTCCTCCTCGAGCCGTGGTCCCGCTCCTCAAAGCTCGCTCCTCATCTTATTGTTGTTATTATTCTTATTACCGGCCATTTGGCCTATGATAATACATTTCATTATAACTCAAATAGATCAAGCTCCGCTCGACGCGCGTGGCTGTTGTTTCGGTTCACTGTGCGCCCGCGCGGAGTCTCTCCCAGACCGGAGAAAGTCGGTACAGCCATTCAAAAAAACAAACAAACAAAAAAAAAAAAACCAAAAGACGCCTGGATTCTCGCCTTCTCCCAGCCTAGCTGCCGTCTGAAACTAAATCCTGTTCTGTTTGCGGTAGTTTACCATGTTTAAACAAACACGCCCACTCCTCCGCTCCTGCATTGTGTGTACACGGTCTGCCGTTTGTCACGCCGGTGTAGTTAGGCTCAGTCAGTACTGTCAATACGCTCCCTTCAACACTAACAGTAAGTATGCCGCTATGTGGGGCTGTAATTTTTTTGGCAGTTCCCAGCGAACCTCTCCCGGGTCGGGTCGTGGGATTTGAGCGCAGGGACTCATTGGGGCGGACGGTGAGTGCTCTGCAGCTCCGACAGCTTTTCTGTCCTGCCCATGGCTCCGTACCTGCAGTGCTGCAGAGAAAAGCGCCCCTTCCCCCACTCTGCATTATGACAAATCAAGGCAGGCAGGCAGCTGTGCCATTAGCACATCATAGCACAGTGAGTCTTCCATGGGAGAGCAAACTCACAAAGCTGGAGACTATGGCACACCGCTGCAGACGCAGTCAAAACAGCCCACTGCACGTAGGACACGTCGTGTCAGAAGCCTATAATCAGGTGACTGACCGTGGGGGTTAGGTAGCGTGAGTTTGTGCAGTCACGTTGGGTAACAGGAGTCTTTCCACCCTCGTGTTTTGGAAGTGGGCAACTAAAGGGCTTTGCGATCATTACTAGATTGGATGTGCAGCGCTCTCTGCTTCCTCTGCTGTGCTTCAAGACTGTGGACATTATCGATGAGTACACATACCCCCGTGATTACATCCTGCCCTACTTCTGAAATAAGTTACATGGTCTAGATACCACGGTGGAAATGAAATTCCTCTGAGATTAGAAGGGGTAAACGGCGCCAAACGAATCCAGGCGTTTAGTTTTCCCAGAAAAATCTCCTGTACGAGTCTTCATGGATCCTAAAGTGCGCTTTGCGCCAGAGTCGCTGTCCACCGAGCGGTGGTCCTGAAGCACATACGATCCTGCCAGAAGTATTTGCAAAATCCTGCACGGACACAATGTTTTTGTAGTAATGTGGGTGTGATTGGCACACATCAATATTTCAAAGGAAACAATCCTTCTCTTTGGGGATGACTAACCCTCTCCCCTCTGTCTCACCCAGAAACTTAGCTGGTGCCACATCCACTGGAAATAATGTTATACATGTATGAAACAAAGCAAGCAAACGTTTATGCTACATCTCTTTACAGTATCACACTATCTCAAAATCTTCAACTTATTTTATGCTATTTTTACATACTGCAAATTGCAAATGCTGTCTCGGAACAAATGGTTTATCAGTAGCCGGGTGCAAAAGAATTAAACTGAGCTTGAATCCAGCAGAATTTGACAAAGAGAAAATTCCAGTGCAATCAATAATCTTTGTGGATCACTGCTTGATGTAAAATACAACATTTCACATCGCCATGAAACAAATAGAGGGAGATAGCAGACAAGGGGTTAATATAAGTAAGGTAATAGGGTGGGCTGTGTTTTCCCTGAGACAGTCAGCTCCTCCTTAACTGGTTCTGTGAATGGGCCAGTGAGGCAGTAGGGTATGAATGGCGGAGGGATCCACTGGTAATGCCGTGTATGGGAGCCGCCAGCTCTCGATTACTCACTCCCACTCCCTCAAGGGCCGTCTGCAATGCAGCTGTCCTGTGAGCCTGTGCTTCACCGTGCCCTACTTTATCCTGTCAATGCTCAAACACTGCAGCAATGCTTCCCAGCAGCAGCAGCACGCACGCGCGCACACACACACACACACACAGAGGATATAAACATCCAGTGACTTACATACTCATTATATTCTGCCGAACGTGCCTACAGTAGGTCTCCTGACTCACAGACTTAACTGGAATTTAAACAGAATGGAAATTTGCCTGCCCTGCAGCATCTATTGTTACATGTAGAAGACCTCTAAAATGCTGATCTACAAAAGCTTTCTTAGTGGCAGGGAGTCACACATACTAACGTTAACATTATTAGAAAATAATCAGAAACACCAGTGTCCAAATCTGTCATTGCATTTGCACTGCTGTATACACAAACAGCCATCTGATTGGCTGATTGAAACACAGGCAAGATGAGACAATGAGACTTCACTGAACTAAACTCGAACTAAAATAAGCCTTTGAGTATGATGTATTTAATTTGAACATCTCAGAACAACAGGTTGCAAACAAAGTGAAAATGTCTCAATCAACACATCTTAACACAACAGAGTTACTGTAACTCTCAAATTAACTTGGGCTGGGCAATATGGTTAAAATATATATCACAATCTTACCAAGAATGTTTTTCTAATATGAATATGCTGCAGAATATCTCAATATTATTCAAAGACACATTTATTATAGTCTACATTCAGATTATTTTGGTTTTTAAGTGCAATTCGAAAATGGTGACTTAATACTAGGTAAATCTAATGTCCAAAATCTATGATAATAAATTCCAATGTGAGTTTTTGTGCAGCACATTTAACAGTGGCCATAAACACACAATGCGTAAGTTAAACTGCCCGTCTCACTGCACAAAATGTATAATCAAAGTATATAGCATGAAGCTACTAAATGTGTGGATACAGAAGTGTGTAAAAACTTAAGCTCGCAATTTATCTTTTGGCACATTTCTAAGCATTTAATAATATCCTGCAGACTTGTTTGGCTCCGGGGAGAGTTAATGCATATGAATGTGTAAGTTGTGAAAATGAGTTTAAACCAAGCCAAGAGAATTTGTAATACATGATGATTCAGCAGATCATTAATCAAAATTAAAAAAATTAATAAGGCATCAGGAGATTTGGCAGAGCCAGATAGAAGAATCAGGAGTGGGAAGAGAGAAAAGGGAGAGAAATCAAGAATTACATAAAGATGTGAAGGAGTAAAGACGAGACATAGGACAGAAATCAGATAGAAAGAGTCAGGGCAGAGGACTGAAGAGGGACGTACCATCCAGTGAGAGCCAGTCGTGCTGAGATGATGGCAGTGAAGGAAGAGCGCGGGCCTTGTACTCAAACACCACCGAGTTGGAGATGATCTGGTTGCTGACAGCCACCTGTAGCGTCACCAGACCTGTGTCATGGGCTGCGGAGGGGGGAGGAAAATGAGAAATCAGTGCATGTACAGTTTACACAATGTCACTATTAATGTTTATCAAATAATGTTCTATTTTCCGTGTACAATTATTATCACTGTAAATGAATATATAATTTAGGGCTTACGTTACATTATTATGTCCACATGGTCATCAGGTTTACCCTGGTTTATTATTAATTAATTTCAGTTACAACACATTTTTAAATTTTACAGCAGCTTTTCTAAATGTTACAGAGATTAATTTGTAAAAAAAAATTATTTTCTTTAAAATGAATATGTATAAATCCATAAGGCATGCAAAAATCTTTTTGGCCAGATCACCCACATATGATCACCCTGCTAACTATTCCTTAAAACAAGTGAAACATGATAGATAAATGAAACATGATAGATAAAAATGTTTTTATTAACAACCCACCCACCTATGCTACCTAAAACAGCAAAGAAAAAAGGTATTAACGGTATTAAAAATGTGTAGACACTGACACACCCCTCATCAACGTCCCTTCTCCCCTCTGATGTACGTGTGAGCTTTCTCCTGTTTTACCTGGGCAGTAGCAGCGCAGCACCCCAGGCTGGATGAGAGAGGCTGGGACTGAGATCTGGTCAAACAAGCAGCTGTAGTTCGAGCTGGCCTCTTGCCAAGGCCCAGTGATCAGCACCTTAACACCACCCTGCAAAACAGGACAAATGGATAAAACAAACTGGTAACACACCTGCCAGGTCTGGTTTAAGTGTCCCTGATTGCAGTATTTGGTTTTACTGTGCCATCTAGTGTGCAAACATGAGAATGGCACAGAGGAAAAGAGAACACCTGTCTTCTTCTGATCTCTGCTGCCATCATGTGGACAACCACCATTATTTTACTACAACAATTTTACTGAAACGCTCAACCAGCCCCGACATAAAACTATTATACTACCATCCAGAGGCTGGAGGAGGGCATTACTCACAACTAAACTATAACACTGTCAAAACTGTGAAATTCAGAATTATTTATGAGAGTGGTGGGAAGGGGAATCTGGTGCTCAATTTATTAAGATGTTTACTTTATTACCGTTTTACTTTTATGTTTTACTTTATTGTATTTATTTATTTATTTTATTTACTATTTTTGGTAAAATATTTCACAAGCGTGAAAGAGAACTCATCTTCATCTAGAATGCTATAGCCATTCTTTTCAGCTCCTGCAACTTCTGTTTTATCTTACATTTATATGTCAAAGATTTGGCGAATGCTAGATGTTAGAATCCAGACTGATGTATTCAAAGCCACAGCAGCATGCCGTTATGCTTTGACACTTCCACTACTAGCCCCCTGTGACTGGTGTTATATTTTTCACATTCAACATCCTGGCTACTGAAGGATTTGCAGACAAGTCCTCAGCACTAACGCAGTTGTTCACCTGGTAATATTTCTGTGCTGGCTCTGCAGTAATGGGGAGGTTCTCATCACAGTCATGACTGCAGAAGCTTTTCCAAAATTAAACAGAAAATGAATCGCTTTAGGGAACGTTTCACACATCTACGCTCTTTTCATTTTCTTAATTCTTATTTAATTTATAGCCACTTCTTTAATTATTAACAGTGATCATTTTACATGGACATCATTGTTTTCATTCTTATGCTTATTATGCACAGCTCTTTGATTCTGGGGATACATGGCAGTGTAACCTAAATCTATCTTTAGAGTATCAAACTCTCACCACTTAGGCTTGTAAGGTGTCTGTAAACTATATTGATTATTCCCTGACAATTTGCAGGTATGGTTTCAGAAGTGGGGGGGGGGGCACAATAAAGTCACCAGTATAATGTGAATTCCATTGTCTGAATTTTATGTATGTATAATAGCAAAATTAAATCTAATGAAGAGATTGGCTGTCATGCTTTCCATAATTATGGTAGTCTAACCAAAAAGCTATGCAAATTTCTGTCTTATTAATGCACTATCCCTAAATCTCATTTAGTTTTATTGATAGAGATCTTACACTTCATGATAATGTTCTATTTGCATATTTACTAAATAGAGCAGTGTTCTTTACTGCCTTATCTGGCTAATATTCAATGTGAGAAGAATATCGACCCCAAATAGAGCTATAGATAGATTTTTTTTAAACCAAAAGAGGAGGTCACAGTATGTTTTCTGTCCTGGGTAGTGTCTCCAACAAACTCCACCTGTCAGAGGGAAGGGTAGTCAAAAGGAAGGGTGGCAAAAACAGTCAGCAAAGCACTGGCTGCCACTTGTACGGCTTATTGCTGTGGGTGCAGTGTAATAATTGATGGCGACCAGAATGAGTTTATTAACGTTTTTCTTGAGTCAGAGCTTCTGTCATCTGGATTACAGAGCCCAGGCAGTGAGAAGGCACATGTGAAAGGGACAAAAATAGGATTCTGAAAAGTGAGGGGGGAGACATGTCATGACATCCCCGGTGGAGATCATGCCCAAGGACAAATGACATGAACTCACAGCCCCAGTTGTTCATAAGCATAACATTATCTGTTTGCTGTTGTTGAGTGTACTGAAACAAAGATCACATTATCAAAATCCCTTTGTTGGAAGTGAAAATGGTGATGGTACCTGACCTGTCTATTAAACTTACTGAAATATCTGAAGAATTACTGATATTTACAAGAACACTTTAACTGTTAATTTACCTTTGCTTCTATTTCTTTTTTAAAATGTAATCCTTTACCATTATTTTTATCCAAAAATAAGTACTTTAGATAAATTGGCTAAACTTAATCTATTTAAAACCTTTTGGACTGCTCTAGGGCAAAATACCAAACTGACTTTTAAAACTCTGCTGACTGGATTCCTTTAGACCCAGCATCTCAGGAAATAGACTGGTACAGCCGAGTTATAACCATAAGGAACCAGGGCCAAAAGGAAGCCCTCCAGAACACAGGTTGTGAAAAAATAAAAGTGCCCCATCACTCACCTCAGGGTAGGACCACTCAGGAGAATAGTCAGTGACCATGAAGAGCCGGCCTGTGGCCTGAAGCATCCCCAGAGCTCCCTGGGCTACAGCTGCAGAAACCACCTCTGCTACATTCATGTAGGACAACGAGCCTGCCTCTCCTGTGTTTCCCCCTGCTCCGGCTCCTCCACTCAAAGACTGGGGGCTGCAGCAGGGTTGAAGGCAGAGCTCTGAGCTGCTGTAGCCAGAGCCCCTGGCCCCTCCGTCTTCCTGGCCTTGCTGGGGTGCCCCACCAGCTGTGTTCTGACTATCGGAGCTGTGGGATGTGACGAGCTGGTGAGCATATAGGGCTCCTCCAGCTGACATGGCGGTTCCACTGCCATCCACTGAGATGAAGTCGTTGATGAGGTCAGAGAACTGGTTTCCAAAAGAGATGTCAAAGTGATCCAGATTGATCTCCATGCCTGCTCCCCCTGCTCCTCCATTACTGGCTCCTCCACCGAGGCCTTGGTGGGTGCCGACAGCATTATAGAGTCCCTGGACCATGCTTGTGCCTTGGAGGAGAGGCTGCAGCTGCTGTTGCTGCTGGGAGCGGTTGCTGCCATCACTGTTGTTGTTTACATTGTGTATTGCTACCCCTTCTCCTGCACCACCAGTCCTTCCTCCGCCACCATCCGAAGCCTGTTGCAGGTAGTGCTCTGTGCCCCCTCCTTCTCCATTTCCTGCCCCACAGGCCTGAATGTGGTCTCCTGGCTTAAGCAGATTCTCAGCTCCATTCTCAGTGGCTCCAGCCTGAGCTGAACTCACACTGCCTGGTTGCTCTAGACCCACCACCTCCTCATGCTCAGTGCCAAGCCCAGGAAAGGAACCCTGGTACTGGAGCAGCTGGAGAGAGCCAGCCTGGCCGGGACCCTCTGTGGGTGAGCCTCCATTACAGTTGGCCCTGTGCTGGGTCTGATGGGCCTGGTGGTGGTGGTGGAGGTGGCCGTTACTGCCAGGGGAGTCAGTCTTCACCACCTGTAGCCCCATATATGCTCCAGAGTCGTGGGAGTTGTGCTCCATCAAATGCGTTTTCTGGCCCATGCTGGGCCTCCCCTGCTGACCCTGGCCGGTCTGAGAGGCATCTTGGAGGAAGAAGCTTGGTGAACGATTCTGGTGTTGCATGTGAGGACTGGACATGGCTTGACCATAGCCCACTTGGGTTGCGTTGGAAGCATAGTCCTGCTTGGCATCAATGGCACTGAAATCCATCTGCTCCAGGGTGGTGCTGGGACTCAGACCCCCACCAGAAGGAAGCAGGGAGCCTGCCGGGGTCAGAGTGAGGCTGCCCTGGCCTGGACCAGCACCAGACACAGACACCCCACTGCCACAGTTTACTACTGCCCCCACCTGGTAGCCACTCTCCTTGGCCAGCTGCTGCTCAAATGATGTGTCCTCTGTCTTGATGTTCTTTACCAAAGCTGAGCTGAAGGTGTAGCCGTTGTCTGACATGGTGGGGGAGCGCTGCAGACTGCCGTTGGTGCTATTGCTGCCACCAGAGGAAGATGAGGTTGAGGAGGAGCTGCCCTCTGTCTTCAGTGCACTGCCTCCATAGGTCTGGCCCTGTTTGGGGTTGTTCAGGAAGCAGTCGGGGTCAAAGTTCATATTGGTCTCTGGGATCTTGATGGTTCCAGAGTCCAGACTGCTGGAGAGCACCAGTTCCTCAGACACCCCAGCTGTAGACAACATGGACAGGCTGTCCCCTGCTGCGGTAGTCCCAGGTTCCCCTACTCCTCCACTGGGGAAGGCAAATTTGTGACGATCAGAGGTCACAGACAGCACCAAGCCCTGTGAGGTGGCATCTGCACCCATCAGGTGAGTGTTAGGACCGCCAGTAGGAGACATGCTGTAGACAGGATCTCCAGTGACTTCAGACATAAAGACACTCTGGGACAGGCCAGACATGACAGAGGCCACGTGGCTCATCCCTGTCACCACAGGGCTGTCAGCCATGTCTGGATCGCTGTTGAGGCCACTGCTGATGGAGACAGGGGAGTTCTGTGTGGTGTCAGGGACCTCAACCTGGTTGGTGGATGACACCTCTGTGCTGTTCTGGTGCAGCAGGACGGGCTTGTGGACTTTGCCGTTGCGTTTCTCCCTGGCGCTGCCCCCTCCGCCTCCCCCAGAGCCTTTGCCTCCACCGTGGGCACTGTGCTCGGTCTTCCCCTCCGACACATCATTGTTTTGTACCTCAGAGTGGGCACTGCTGTAACCCCCTGAGCGGGGGTCCACTTTAGGGGAGATGATGCGGTGTTTGGCGCTGTTGCATTTGTGGTGCACACTGCTCCCTGCACCTATATGAGGAAAAACAGAGCAAAAGACGTTGGGGATTTGGATAGATGGGCAGGGTACAGAAAGGGGAAAAAGTAAGACATACGATTGATTGGCCTAAACTTAGGAATTGGGCAATACTACCGTTTAAGGAGCAGGGACAAAGATGGATGATCTGTTTGCTTCGTGTATTTCTCACTTTGTGAAAGACAACTTTCTCTTGGGGGTGACACAACTAGACTTACTTTTTAGGATACCGTGAGTGAAGCATATGGGAAGTTTGGCATGGCTTGTTACTGTTAGTCATCAGAAATAAAAATACAAATGAGGTCATCAAGAGTAATTTGTTTTATAAATCAGTAAACCACTGCTCTACATGCTTTTCCTTACAGCCTGGTGAAATTACACCGCTTAAAATATTTGATAGACTACCATTGCATTCGAGAACAGCTGGGCCATTTCAGATATGGCCCTGACACGGTTATCAGTAAACAAAAAATAACAAACAAGGCAATAACCCTGAAACTCAATTTCACTATAAATCACCTACCAGTAAAAGACCTGAACCGCTTTGTCCGATCTACCATATAACAAACAGTATCTTTATGGCCTTTTTGCTTATCTTGCTAAATTTTCAAGTTCTCCCTGGAGAACAAACTCCATCCCACCCGCTAGCCCTTACCCAGGGTGCCCGTGCAGAGGCAGTTGTGAGTCCGGGGAGGTGGCTTAGTTTGGTGGCTGTCCAGAATCTGTTGCACTAGCTGCTCCACTGAGAAGCCAGAGCTGCTGTTCCCATTGCTGCAAGTCCACTTGATGCCATGAACTGCCGGGAGAGAGGAGGAGACAGAGATGTCAGCCAGCCCAACAGACCACCAGCCACGCCAACCCCCCGCCCCACCCACTGTCCTCTCTGTCTGCCTGCCAGTATGCCTCGTGTTGCTCACTGGACACCTCTCTAAAATGCCCAAAGTTACAATGGTAGGATAGAAAAGGTCATATTTCTGGTTTGCCCTGTATGGAAACAAACAACCCACTGACTGTAGAGTAACCAGGATTTGAGTGGTGTTACCTTTGGTTTATTCATGCTCTGACTATTTTTAATTACCATGCTCTCTATCCTGTCTTTCCTTTCATACTGAAATAACTCTAAACTCTAGCATCTTTTCTACTTTTCACTATGTGTCCTGCTTCCTTAGCCCAGAATTGAACGGTTGCTTTTCTCTAGTCTCACCTCACTGTAATGCCCTCTGTTGCGCATTGCTCATTCTCTATTGTGTTTCTTTCCCTCCCATATGTCAGTGTCTACTGCTACTCTGTGGCCTCCCCTCTGTGAGTGCTCACGAAGGTGACAGCGAGCTCAGTCCTTCAACCCTCCACCTTTACCCCAACCTCTGACTCTGCTCTGACAGGGAAAGCCTCTGGGGAGGAACATCACCTAGCTGCTGCCGGATCTGCTGCTGCACCAAAGGGAAAAAGAAAGTCTTTCTCCTGTGAAGCTCCACTCTCTGCCTCAGTCACACCTCGCTAGCACCTCCTAATACTTTTCTTCGCTCCACTTGCCAACCAGCCACCACTTCTGATGAGACAGATAGTGGTTTTAGTGGCTGTAAGGTTGTAGGAGACACCACTGAGTGCTGCAGTGCTCAGGCTCTCAACCGGGAAAAAGGTAATATTTCAGAAGTGAAGCATATTTAGACTATCAAACAAAATAAAGCCAGCTTTAATTCAAATTCCCTATCCTTCAATACTTCCTATGGTTAAATATTCAAGAGAAAGATATATATATATATATATATATATATATATATATATATATATATATATATATATATATATATATATATATATATATATATATAGAGAGAGAGAGAGAGAGAGAGAGAGAGAGAGAGAGAGAGAGAGAGAGATGTTTACAGTATGTATGAAAAACACTGAAAATTTCTTTAGTGCATGTCTGTCTGCATATGAGATAAAAGGAGATGAATACAGCATAAGAGGGTGAGGGTAATGCAGATTAAAGACAGAGCTAGCTAAGGCGAAGTGAAAAAAAAATTCTGAAACATGATTGGATGACTGTGGATAAGGATCTGACTCGAAAGCTTCATGATCCTTTGGCAGATTACAGGCTGGTCACCAGCAGATGTCAGCAGAGCTGCTGTGATCAAGCTAAGATTATATGCTCCGCAGACAACTCGCTGTGGCAGGTTCTAGGCACATAAACAGAATTCATTTTGATCTATTATAAAGTCAAATTTATTCACCCATTCATGCACAGTGAATGAGATGAAAAACAGATTGGACACCAAATGTGACAGGAAAGTTTCATCTAATGTCATTATAATTACAGCACAAATAATTGTGTCTGTCTGGAGATCTCATTAGACAGTGTGGCTTGAGTCACCATTCACCTCCTGACAGTGTGTAATGCAAACAGAACAAATGAGATGATGCTAGTATTACTAACACAAAGATGATAGGGCCATTGACACACAAAAAACACTGTTCCCTGGTTGATATTGCAAAAACCTGGTTATTAAGCATTTTAAACACACTAGACTTATAATTACTGTTACATAAATCTAATTCTTACTTGTTTCATTTATGTTTGACTAGAAAATACACATCACATTAAGTTTATTAGTTTGTTTTTGTTGAAACTGTGTGATCCAAATGGAAGGAATTGCAATATGCGATTAAACTACAAAGATCTCAAACATTAGGCTAAACATTTTTTGAGTGCAAGAGTGAGAACCCAATGTGACAGCTTAGGTCCACCATGTAGTGCCATCCCTAATTGTCCAAACAATCTTGTCTCCCCTTTACCCTGATCCCTCATGCCAGAATTGCCACAGCCCTCTTCATCCAGATGGACGTCACCCCCGGAGACTCTGGGTTGTTGACGTACAGTTACCACCGTGTCTGCCTGTCTGCTTTTCTCATTGAGGGTTATGTTCCAAAGCAGACATGACAGGAGCAGTGCCACTAGGCTTAATCCCAATGGCAGCAACAGCAGAGGCACCAAACAGCAACCCAGTCATATCATCATCCCGATGACTGCGTCCTGTCATTAGCAGCATCACATAGCCCTAATGACAAATGCAGCCGATCTGTAGGATGCACGCATGTCCCATCTGTTTGCCTCTGCACCAGTGGGCACTGTATGGGCCAGTGGAGTACAATAGTTTACATGATGGCCAGCCCTGTCTGTCTTGCCTTGGTCTTTTCTTCTGTGGCCCTGTCTGTGTGGCCTGGAGACAGGCCTTCTGTCTGTCTGAGTATTTGTTAAAGCCGCTCATGCGCTATCTGTCAGCAGGCTAGGGGCATAGCTGGGAAGAGTGCTGCGTGTTTATAGCATTAGACCAAAAGAGTGAATCAAGCTGGCTGCCTTGTCTATGGAACTGTAGCGTGACTGAGTAGTGATGCCACTCTCTTACCCCCCTTCTCACCCCTTTGCTTCTTCTCTTTCTCATCAAACACTGTAGGGTGTTAAGGAGGACAAGGTCAGACAAGGCCATGTTTCTCAGGGCTTATGTTTGAACTGCTGTGTGTGAGTATCTGTACGTGAGTGTGTGTGTGTGTGTTTGTCGTGGGGAGACAGAATAAGCTCAACTGATCCATGAAATCCACATTTTTCCTTTGTTGTTTTTTTTTGTATCATTAGAGGTGTCAAATGGCTTGTGCACTGAAATCTCGTGAAGAGAATAACAAAACGGAAGAGCAAGATGGAAGAGGGCAATTATACCGCAAAATTTGACATTGTACTAGAAAAATATCTATTTGACATTAAACCAAGGCTTCGTTTGGTGACAAAAATCGGCTCGTGAAATAGGAACCATCACCAATATATAAAAACAATTTACTAACATAAACCGTACCGTACACGACCCTGTGTCAAACATACTGTACTCTACACTCTTGCGTTCTTGTGCTCTGCACTCAATAGTCAACCCACGCAGTTTGCTTCTAGATATAGGGAAAAGGAAAATCTATCCTGCTAGTAAATCTACACAGACTTTGAGGAATCGTGGAAGCTCTACCACATAAAAAAAATATATTATCCATAGTACCACTCAAATTTAACATTCCTGTCTAGTGCAAAAAAAAAACATATGTACTATAGCAGATACAAGTTGTGTTTTCTAAGATATAGGTCAGTCTAGTGAAAAAAAGTTAAGAGCTAATGTATGCTGTAATTTCAAATTAAATAATGCATGGATAATACAGCATGACTTCATTGCAAGTCTTTGGTCCCTACATTAAGATGAAGTTGATATATCACATCACCACTAGGTGGCAATGTTGCTCCATCGCTGAGCTTATGTTGACATGCTGGCGGTTCCAAGGGAAAGACACAGGGACAGAGAGGAGAAGAAAGATAGAAAGCAAAGACAGAAAGCAGGAGAGGGATTTTTTTGCTCTTTATGTAGCCCCCTCATGTAGCCTGGCAGCTAGAAGGCATCTCACACTCACCCTCTTTGTCCCAACAACTCTCAAAGTTAATGACTTTACGCATTACTGCAAATTGTGCTTGGTTTTTTCATTAAGCCACAGATGTAATGAATACAGTACAATGTTGCTCAGTTGCTGTCCTGAGGTAAGGCTTTATGTTAAAATATGTGCTAAAACCGATAGCAAGCAAAGCAGTGGGGAGGGTAGCAAAATGGCCAGCACCTCAGTGATGATGGTCTGGGCTGACTTGTCAGTATGCAGCCAGCATGTGTGTGTGTGCTTGTAAAGCTGCTGACACGTTCCTCTTTACCTGGCCACATCACCAATAATTGGCCATCGGAATATCAGTCACAGCCCTGCTGGCCCCTGCCAGACACACCCGAATCACAGTCTGGTTGTTAAAGGTATCTTAACAGCTCTTTGAAAGATTTTCAATGCCCCACAAGCCCCATTTGGCTATTATCATCATCAGACAAACCCTGAATTTTTCCAAAACATTGCCTCCATCTTTGGGCAGGTCTAGAGGCTCATAAAAAACACATAGTGCATCTCACAGAGCATTAGTAAAGCTGATAACAACACGGATCAATCCATTGAGGGGGAGAGAGAGACAAGGAGAGCCAGAGAAAGGGTGGAAGGGGGATTTCTGGTGAGTCAAACATTCTTGCTCCCACGCACTAAACATGAATCAATAAACAGCTTGCTGCCCTCCTCTGCCTCGACTTCCTTCATGGGCCAGAGAGGAGGTGCACTTTCAGCCTGGCCAGAGTGGTGCCAGAGGTCTAGGGGAAGAGCTGAACTTCGACCTGTAACGAGCAGATGGCTCCAGGAGGAGCACAGACTCATATAACAGTGTAGGAACACTGGCCGATAGGATGCTCTCTGACTGAAGTGCTGAGGGCATTTAGTGAACCAGCTACCAGCTAATAGGAGTGGGCATTAAATCCTCAGACTGAAACAACAGCCACTATGTTGAGACTTTTTATGCATACAGACTTGTAAAACTGTTAAAGCCTTTTTTATATTAAGGCTGTGAACGCACAGTTCTGAACTGGCTAATGCAAATACTCACACATGGGCTTGAGCTGGCCGATCAGCTCCTCCTTGGTCCACTTGGCCCACTCTTTCTTGTCTGTATTGATGGAGCACAGGATCGGACCACATGGTTTCCCACAATCCTCGATGGCTGGAACATTCAAATAGTGGACGAGCACAATATCAGGGTTCTGTGTGGGGAAACAGAGAGGGAGGGTGTGGGAGTTAGAAGAGATGGCACAATAGACAGTCTCAGTGAGATAGGGAGCACGGTTTCTTGGATATCCAACAGTAGAGTGGTAGTGACACTTAGATACTGTGTCTCAGCTGTGAGGACTTTTATGTGGAACATGCCAGCTGGTTGGTGTGAAGTAAAATGTTGCTGAAATATAAACACTGCACGGTAGCTGTCACACAGACAACAGAAACACAACCAGGGAGCAGGACAAATCCAGGATCAGAAATTTGCAATAATCTCACTCATTACGTGACTATCTGTATCTCTGTATCTCTAAATGTGTGTGTGCTTGGATGTGTATACGTGTGTGCTCATTTATGTGTGTATTTGTATGTGCATATGAGTGATAATTACAATGTGTGCTCATGTAACACACTTATGGCATTTTGTCAAGTCCTCCCACATGGTGAGCTGATGCCCTCAATTAACTCTGCCTGTATTTACCAAGTCAAAACTCAACAATTTGCCGCCTGAAAATTGTTACTGGGTCACCTCTGCAAATTCCCTAAATTGACAGCTTATGGGTAATAGGTAGCATTTAAAGGAATGTTGTGCTGGTGTGAATAACATCAATTCGCTTCTGTAATCACGAAAAGCTTTGATTATTGAGCACGGCAAAACCTCACACGAGGAACGTTCCTGTGTCAGTCCTTATTGCTTCTAAGTTATTAGAAACATCCAACTGCCACTAGGCCTCACACAGGTTACAAATAAAAGCTGCACTGATAATTTAACGGACCTGTGGGCAGCCAAATATAAGCAGGTATACAGTATATGGAAGAAATGTTGTAATCTGATGTATGAATAAAGTAAAAACGGGCACGCAACACCACGCTTACACGCATGCGCGGACGCACAGCTAAACAAGATGCAAGAATCGACAAACCAACAAAGACCTTGATAGAGAAAAATGCCGTGACAACACGTGTGTGTGACTGCAGTTTGAAGCTTCATCAGTACTAAGTGGCAAATAAATCAAGGCTCTGCTACTGTAGGTCTGTGCTCCCTCTCAGTGTGGACCATTAATCTGGGGAGAACACCCCCCCCCACACACACACACACCCCCTCGCTCCTTCTCCCCTTTCATCAGACAGGGGTGTGGTTGAGGGCAAACAGATCCACATAAACAATTACTTGTGTGAACAAAAACATCACAGCAACTACCACCGTCTATGATGTGGCTGAGCAGTCAAAGCTCCGGTAGCGGAACAGGAACAAGGCGTATGTAAAGCAGTCTCAGGAGGACAGATGACCTCCCTTAACCATTTGTATCAGGAGCTGGAGCTGGACATTGCAGTGTGTTATCTCACCATTTTCCCTGTCCCCTGTCATTGGTATGGACACTAGGCGACGACTGCCATGCTGTTTGGATGGAGATGGCACAGGGCAGTGTGTGATGCACCCAGATGGCACCACCAGCTGTGTCAATAGCTAAGAGATGCCCTCAATCTTTACTTGGAATGAGAGCGCCGGATGTAGACGGCTTCATTCAATTATGAGCATACATAAATGTATGTGGATGTATGGGTGCAATCAGCAGTTGAATATGCGCAGACACACAGCTCATGTATTAAGTGTGAGCAAACACACAAGCTTAGGCACTCACACACACACACACACACAAACAGACCGAGCAAGGACAAATTCATTAGCATACTGTAACACACACACAAAAGACAAAAGACACACAAGGGTTAGCTGAACACAATCATACATGTGGTTCCACACAGTCTCCTCCTTCCAACACCCACACTCCCAGCTGTTTCCTACCTTTTCACACATAGCCACACAAATATGCACACACATACCCACTAAACACGGAGAAAGAGACCATGTGGCAGCCCAGCAGCTCATCCAAACACAAGTAATCTGTGTCACTGTGCTTTACTATTAGGAATCTGCTATCTGTTGTAAAACAAGGAGGGAGCCAGAAGCGTATGACGTCTGGAACTTTTGCTCTCGTCCTCCAGTCTTGTTTTGCTTCTTTCTCTTGTCTTACTTTACAACATGTTTAACAGTTCTCTCCCAACTCAGGCCCACCTCCACTCTGGGAGGAAAACAACACAATGAAAATGTAAAGCGTCACATAAATCTATCAGGATGGTAATTTAATTTAATTTCCTGCTGGCTGCTTTCTTTCTCCACAGTGTAATATCAAGAGTTGGTTCTCCAGGAGTAGGTGAAAAAAAAAGGCTGAGGGGGAACTTTTTGCCTGGATACTATTTTCCGGAGAAAATGAGATCTCATTAACTTATTGATTAATTGTGTAATGTAGTCTTTTGGTTGTTTTTTCACTCCTTTCCCATGCGGGTCTCAGGGCAGCTTTCCAGCCTCACTTCCCGCAGCAGAAGGGAAGACTGGGATACAGTTGCAGAAGCCTGTGGTTTGCATGTGGATGAGGATGAGATGCTGTTTGTATCTCTACGTATTTGGGTTTCTATGAGCCCATAAATACATGTCAACACGCCAGCCTTATCTGCATGCACGCGTGCCAACGATTCTCATGTTAAAGCCTCCTAAAGCATGAACATATCGTGAATGCGTAAAATGTAGCGTGTCTCCAGCCAGCGTTTTGATGTTGCTGTGTTGTGTTAATGTTTACTGCGCCTCCCTAGAACAGATGGATAGATGTTGAGCTAATTACTAGCAGAGTCTTGGGGAGTCAGCCATGGGGGCGGAAGGCCTGCTGAGTGGGTGGTGGAGCGCCTTCCTGCCCCTCCTTTCACCAACTCTCTCACAAACACACACATAGGCTAATACATCAGTACACAAAGCCATGCATGCACATGAAAAAGAACACACTGTCTTGCGCACACGTGCACACGCACACTCAGAGTCTTATACACTGCGTACGAGACACACATGAAAAAGTCGGTGTGCCAAAACTCACACACACATTTGCACGCACATGCATATGCGATATCCAAGACATCGCCATCGCAACCGGAGGATAAAGGTGCTGTTGTAGCCAGGCAACAGGTTTCTCTGGCACCCACGCACTAAGAGGCAGCCAGTGCTCCTACGACTCAGTGACTGCCTACCTCGTCCTGAAGTCATACACCCTGTTCTACTCCAAAGACAAGGAGGGAAAGAGAAAGAGAGAGAGAGAGATTCGCTAATGGAGCTGAAGACACAGAAGGAGTTAGATGTCGGTGGAGACAGATACAATGACCTTCTATTCTGTGCTGAATGCGAGGCAGTGAATGTGTACGTTGAGGTGCAGCTGAGATATAACTAACTGAGACTTGAGCACAAAGTACATCTATTGGTGGAACCTGATATGAGTGGTCAAGTAATATGTCCGCTGTCTTGTTAAGTCTCTGTGACCCAGCCGCAAATCTGCCATTCTCTTGGAACACCTCCATGTAGCCGCTACTCGAACAGCCCACCGCAGCTCATTAAGAGGCAGAGAGAGCAAGGGAAAGAGTTTGAGATAGAGATAGGTGGAAAGAGAGAGAGAAAGAGACAGAGACAGAAAGAAGAATGAGAGTAACAGCTCTTATATTGTCAGGCAGGCTGCTCTGCTCCATGGTTGTACTCTACCATAGTAGGCCTCGCTTTCACAACCCGTGCACAAGAGCGATAAGAACACCATTAACATGAAAGGATCTTAATTGAGAGGGGATGCTTCATGGAACGTGGATGAGCCGGGGAGTTCAGGGGGAAACCTTGTTTCTCTCTGATAAAATAACCCCCACCGAGGAATAAGGGCTTCAAAGCCTGTCATACTGAAGGAAAGAGCAGAGCAGACAGGGGCTCAGGTATGGGAAAAGCCCTCCACCCCCTCCTTTTCCACTTTTACTCTGAGGAGGGAACAGGGAAAATAAGCAAAGGAATGAGACAGTTCTTCAAGGGAGAATTGAACTAGCTGGCTACAGGGATATCCATTTCAATACAAAATATCATGAAAGCAGGAGCAGTCAATTGTTTTGTCACAAACATTCAGCATCAAGGCATAAATACAGAGGGGGGTGCATGTGTTGGTATATTTGTGTTTGTAGATGTATCTGTGCCTTTTTGTGTCTGCCTACATTAAATTATAAATAGCGTGTGAATGAGTGTCTAGAGGCAGATCTCTGTATGTTGGCTGGCGTACGTACATCAGTATGCATGCAGAATGAGTGCAATGAGCTGTGAGTGTGAGTCTGAGTGCATCTGCTATTGTGGCTGCATATTCATGCTATTTGTGCGTGCAATGCATATTAGAATCTGTGGTGTGCATCTCTGCATATGCCCATGCACTTTCATGTGCATGTGGAACACCTGTGCACGTATGTTTTTCATGTCGCGTGCCGCGGTCCGCTGAACGGGTACGAGGCCCTGCTCCCTCGGCCGTGCGGGGGCAGTTGCCCTGGCAGTGGCATGGTGATGGATGGCATGGGGTGCCAGTCATTAGGCAGCCTCCTGGCCTCTGGCACTGAGGTTGCACTCTTAAACACCGCCCTCCCCCGTCCGTCCCCAAACACCGCTGCTCATTTCAAGGTCAGCTGCCTCTGTGGTGCTGTTAAGTTCACCTCCACAAGGTACAAGACTTCTTCCTTTTGTTTGGTACCTTTATCGCTCATTGCCAACGGGTGTGTTTTAGATTGTGGGGGTGGCTGGCTGGTGCCTTGCCTCGTGCAGACACACAGAGGCACAGACACACACATGCAGTATATGAATACATACAAACACACATACCGAGGTAAACAAAACTCCACGTCAAACCCTCCCAAAAAGGCAGCAAACAGCCCGAAGCTCCTGTCTAGGTAGTAGAGCAATCCCCTATCTGAACCTGCTCCCCCCGCCCCCTCTCTCCAGGTCCTCTATGACAAAGTCTTTGTTTAAATGTTCCCAGTTTAGAATACAGACATCCTAATTGGGGTGTCTGGAGTCAACGCTCAACTTAACTGCTACAGTTCACCCTCTACTGCACCCGGCTCTCCACCAACTACAACACTGTGCACTGTGCCAAGCTAAAACGATGCCCGGGGTGGGTAGCAATCCAGGGGTAAGAATTAGTTTACAGAGGTTTTCTTAATGTGAATTGCCTCGATTGCCTCTGTCCAAAGTCGGTTAGAGGGATGGCAAAGCAGGAGGCACAGCAGGAGATCCTGATTTAGGGAAGATTCATACTGCACCTCTTTACCTCCACTACCTAGTGTACTGGCTTGGAGATATGAAAGGCAGAACTTGGAACTTTTGAGGAACAGGAAGAGGCCAGCATGTTTGAGCGTGTTTCAGAGGAAGCCAGGGGCTGAGGCCTGTGATGTTTAATTCAGTAGCACATAATCACTCCGATGGAGTTGAGAGCGGGGCTTTAAATAACTCAGCTTAGAGGGGCAGAACTGCTTCACTCTGGGTGGGGGAATGCAAGTCTGTGTGTATGTCTGCATGTGTGTGTGTGCTCGCGTGTGCATGTGCATGTATGTGCGCGTGCTTGTGCACTTGTGTTTGTAATTGTGCAGATATGTGAGTGCATTCCACACGTTTGTGAGCGAGCATGCAAGAGAGTGCTCCTCTGTTTTTGTGTGTGGCTCCTCCCTGCTTTGAAATATTTTATTTGTGCAATGCACCACAGTAAAAAGGTGGAGTGTGTTTGTTGCTGTGCCAAGCGTCTGCATGCATTACAATAAAAGTGCAAAAGGCCAGTATTCAGAGCCTGAATATGGAGGAGCATTCGGGATGCCAAGCAGGCAGGCAGTAAGTCAGGCGGTAAGCCGGGCAGTGAGGCATTGAAGCCCCTTTAGCTGCCGCAACTCAACTCACAGTTTACAGCCCACTTATTCTTCCTAAGGCCCTTACAGAGCACACTACCCTCTCCATTAGTTGTGGTGGTCCCAAGTGAGAGGCCACGCTGCCCAGGGGCAAGCTGAGAAAGGGCCATCAGGAGCCCATCCGGCTGCCATAATGGCCTTGGCTGAGCCCATGGCACTGATCCTAATATTCAGTGGCCATCCAGGTGACACTGAGTCACACTGGAATAAAGGAAGGGAAAGCAAGTTACTGAGCCCTCTCAGACACAGGGAGGATTTAACCGTGTGCTCTCTCTTCATGGTTCTTTTCTTTTGTTTCCGCCTCACAATACCTCTCAACCTCTGGCTTTCTCTGAGTCTTTTCCACTTGCTTGCTCTCTCATTTTCATCTCTTCCTCTTAGGACATAGTGCAATTCATTTGGAGGTGGAAAACACAGCTAATGCCATCTCTCTCTACTCCCTCCCTTCTGTTCTTGCTCCCTTTCATATCAGTGTTGAGTCTGATTTGTTTGTGTGCGTCGTCTTTCTCCCCGTGCCAGTCGACAAGGCGGGCTATTTATGCGCCTCTGCCCATGTCTGTGAGCGAATCAGGATTTCATAGGAGCAGCCAGGGGAGAGGGATGTGCTGGTGCATTTCTAAACAGGGAGTCACAGGAAGGACTGATGTGTGTCCAGCAGCAAGACAGTCCAACCTGGCCACTATCTGCCTCTGCAACGGCCCACTGAACAATAATAGATAACAGCATCAACAACAACTGTTGAGGTTGTAACAGAAAAACAGACCTAGTCAAGCACAAACTCTAAGAGCACTAATGCACATGTATGTAGATATGTACTCACACCACACACCCCATCAGGAGACTTACATACAATGACAGCAGCAATGGCCACAGGACTGCTGAGCCTGTATGCTCTGTCAAACATGGTGAGGGGCTCATTATTATTACTGGGCTGGATACTGGAGCAGCCCCAGAGCTCAGCTTGGCAAGACCTCTCTCTGGAGACACACACACACTAGCCTGTACACACACTCATACATACACACACACACACACACACACACACACACACACACACACATACACACCATACAAATGGGTAATCAAACGTCTGCCCCTGGGAAAAAATGCTCAAATGGTTTCCTAGCAACCAATGATGTGTATTGGGTCCACATGAAAAATGAAAAATAAAGACAGTGTGTGAGCGTGTGGTTGTGCGTGAGACAGAATGAAAGAATGAGGTTCAGATAAACAGTGCATATTAGAGAGAGATAGAGGGGTTTATGGGGTGAAGTACGGAGTGGTCAGAGATAAGAAGTCGTCAATGGGATATGAAAAGGTAATGAAGAGAGAAAGAGAAAAGGCGCCATCAGAAGTCTGCCAATCTGATCGACAAACACAGGCATTTCCCCAGCCTCTCCACAGGGGCAGTGTTGCCTGCGAGTTGAGCAGGTCCACAGACAGTTAAGGTCATGGGAATGTGTTGTCAAAGAGCTCAGCTCTCTGACAACACATTCAGAGAGAGAGATCATCATGGGAATAAATCAGTATCTTACACACTGTTACAAGTCAGTAACAGTGCTGCTGGGGAGGGGATTATGCAAGAGCACAGGCTTTAGAAAATTGGCCTAAAACTCAGTGCTGCGCATCACAACAGGTTCAAATGCAAAACACAAGGGGTTGTGCTGTACCAAAGTCACACAATCAGGTGAGAGTAGTGGTTTGTAAAATTGCACTGTACAAAGAGGCGTAGCTGAATCTCTGGGGCTCTAAGGAGTTTTTTTTTATTTGATTATTGCTGAACATGATAACTAAAACACAGCAAGTCTCCTTTAAAATGATTCAACAAAAAGACAGAGTTACATTTTATTTGTTTATCTGTGTGCAAGTGTGTGAAATGTGAGGAGCAAAACAGCGTGTAATAGTGTGAGTGTGTGTTTCCATAAGATACCAGTGTGTGTGAGTGTGCGTGATTGTGTGTGTGCATGTTTGGTACTTCTGTCTGTAAAATTGTGTGCGCGAGGTGGTGAGAAGCATACTATCTCCATCCAGCAGCTGCCACAAAGAGGCTTCCCAAAACAAGCGCAGGGCCGTGACAGAGACAGAGCGACCGCAGCCTTCTGGTGGTGTAATAGGAAATTAATTGAGACCATCAATATGGTATTAATCATTAAAGCACAGGTGCTGAGGTGGCACTTTGCTGACTGCTCTGACTGTTGGCAGCACTCACATACACACAAAGTAAAAGTTTGACCTGCTGTTTTGCAAAAATGTAGGTGGGGACAGAAAAAGAGAAGAAGAGACAAAAGAAAATGAGAAAAAGGAAAGTCTGCATGCTCCTTCTAGACACACACAGACAATGGAGCAGTTGTTATACACAGTAATCCAAGGTCATTCTTGCTTTGCCTAGAAAATGGTTAGCGTTCACCTCTTCTGAGCTCCCTCTGATAGTGACTAAATAGTGAGGAAGAAATTAAATAGGAGTGGGTATCTTGAAAGATGCTCAAATCGGAAACTGTCAGGTGAATTTTGGGAAATATTCATCGACTCCTTTGGAAGCAATGTTTCTTATAACACCTAATCCTTTGTAAGGTAATGCACAGTGAGGACAGGAGTGCCGGTGTTAATCAGGCAGAGGAGAGCCAAATTGCTGCAACTACATTAAGCCGTTAAGCACACCACGTCTCCAAATTGTTGAAGGTGTCTCACTGAGATGAATGCTTCTACTTATGAATAATACATCACACACCATACACACAGACAAAACCAGACACATTCTTTATATATGTGCACATGTTACTGCACATGCACACAGACACGTACACAAATGCATGCACCACTGTGTGTGTGTGTCTCTTGCTGAGACAGTGCGCCAGCTGTGCACGATGCGGTTTGCAGTGTGTGGCAGTGAGTTCAGCGAGGAGATGTTTCCAACACTTTCTCTGGACTCTGTGAAGTCCAGCATCAGCTAGCCTCCACAGGCACTTTACACCAAAAACATCACCACTCCATGTCTGTCAGTGTCAAGGTTGAGCCTATGAAATGTTTATGATTCAGGAGCCGTAGATAAGATGGAGATTGATCTGGATCGAAAAGCAAATAAGATTGCTAAAGCCCAGAGTCAGCTGAAAAGGAGGCAGAGGGAGCAGAGGGGGAAGGAAAAGAGAGTAAGAGGAGAAAATGCATTAACACAGGTCTGGGCCTGAGAGAACGCCGAGTAATGAGTACTTCCTCTTCACATACTGAATACTGGGGAGAGAATATGGATGCACCCTCATGACCAGCTGACTGATGCCGTGTGTGTTTGTTTGGTCCGTTTGCCTGATTGCTCCTGTTCTCGAAACTTGCAGCGCTCGACTACTGACACTATCTGTGTTCTGCGATGTGTCTGAAAGGATGGCGCACACCGAGTGATGCCATCAAAAAACACAGCAGGTACATTCAAGCTATTTACGGGCCAAGATTTAAAATTTATAGGTCTGACTATAAGCATCAATGGGATATATCAGTGTTAGGAGACAAGGGCAGGCACTATATAGGAAGTTTTTGTGAAAAGATGTTAAAGAAAGTGACACATGGACATAAGAAGCTTCTAGCCACTAGCATCAAAATTTATGTGAGAATGAGAAGCTCTGGCTCTCTTTAACACAGTCATGATAACATATCAGCTTTGATTTACGATGTCTAACAGTGGAACAAAAGGGGAAATGATGTAATCAAATAGGGCATTTTTCAAAGGCCAGAGGAATGTGTGTGTATGCATTAATACATGTGTTTGTGTGTGTGTGTGTGTGCATATGGGATGAATGGAAGGATAAGACCCTTTGATGTATCTCCTGACAACCCTAGCCAGCTTGCAGGAGGAGAACAGAGCAGAGGCCACCGGAGAGTTGGGGTCCGAGCCCTGGGGCCTGTTCTCTCCCTCCCCCTCTCAGCCTGCCTTCCCCTCCCTCTTCTGATCAATACTGGGTGCTAATCACTGAGGACAGTATGGTAGCCCTCTCTTTCTCTCATCTCCTCTCTCATTTTTTTTTTTCATG
Source organism: Toxotes jaculatrix (assembly GCF_017976425.1). Taxonomy (NCBI): domain Eukaryota; kingdom Metazoa; phylum Chordata; class Actinopteri; family Toxotidae; genus Toxotes; species Toxotes jaculatrix. The sequence goes on along the minus strand of NC_054395.1, from coordinate 24,822,244 downwards.
GTTTTACAACCTCTGCTTCTACCACGCTATTGCCAGCTAGCATAAATTACACTCACTTGCTTGTTCTGTGTCTGCCTGTGTGTGTTTGTCCTGGTGTCCATATATGTCCACACCTTTGCGTGTGATAGCCACACACATTCTGCCTGTGTTTCTATGCGTATTTGTGAAAGGGAGTCTGTTAGAGTGTCTGTAAATTCGTGAACAAGCTTATACAAGGCTGTTAAAATGTGTGGATGTGTCTGTGTACAACAAGATAAGAGAATATCCTTGAAAAAGCAACAGCAACATAAACATAAACCCCAGTGAATTATGAGCAGCATGAATAAACTTGAATAATAACACATCCCCTCATTTCGGTGGCTTTATCCCAGTTATCTAATTGCCTATGTCTTTTTTTTTTTTCTTTAATAAACTAATGAATGTGGCTGGGTTGAGGCCTGGAATCATATGGGCAGCAATAAGTAGAACTGCTTTAAACCCCAAACTGCATCAGAACAGCTGAATAATTTGTAGGAGAAATAATTACGGGGCAGAAGAGCAGGCATCAATCCTGGAACACCGACAGTGCCCTCGCTGGAAACTACCTCACCCATAAGCCAAGGCTCCATTAGGTATTGTCTGGGGCCTACAGGCTAATTTGTTTGCATCAATAATACATTCAAAGGATTTATCTAACTTGCAAATGAGTGTTCATTTACTGGTCCAGGAGGCAGGGAGGAGAGCAGGCAGCAGGAGAGAAGGTGTGAAAGGCTGAAACAGCTGGTTGGGGCTATCTGGGACACAGTTAACCCTTTGCTGGGCAGCAGGATGATGGTCCGTATCTACCATTTAGTTAATAGTATTTAGAGATGGTTGGTTCTGACATGCTTGGATAATAGCCAGTGTTTATGTAGGGCAGAGACAGGCCAAGGTGCAGGTGACCAGACCTTGGAATGGCATCAAAAATGAAGCAGAAAGCCCCCTCACAGCCACAGCATATTACCCGCTGCACCAAATACTCTCTGATCATATGCTAGATGACAAAATGACAAAGAGGAGTGTACGTGTGCGTTTCTGTTAGGAGACAGGGATGCGACAGTGGTGAGACATGGTGGGCTGTGTTTGGGGGGGGGGGGGGGGGGGGGCACTGGGATCCCCTTTGATCTTTGCACTATGCTGTCTCCTACAGGTGATACAAGGACGCTCAAAGCCAAGAGAAGAAAAGATGAGGGTTATCAGGAGTGAGCTAGAGAGAAAGTGAGAGAGAGGAGATGAGAGAGGGAGAGAGAAAGATGGGAGAGGAGGAAGGAAGCTGGCCATGAACATATGCTGCCTCTCTGTGCCAAGACCCACTGGCTCAGGCAACCCACGCATACGCTGCACCGCTGCTGCTGTTGCCACTCCAGCCCTCTCCAACACCAACACCATGGCACTACTTAGTCAAACAAAGCTGGAGAGATGAATCTGGAAAGAGATGGGGTCTCCCCAGTCTCAGCACTGCCAGGGTAGGACTGCTTGGCTTGGATAATACACACACACACACACACACACACACACACACACACACACACACACACACACACACACACACACACACACACACACACACACACGATTCACTTTGATTAATTTTTGGTAGAAACTGCAAAATATTAATTTATTAATTCAGGTTTTAAAAGCAAGCAATACAGTGGGCTATGAAAAATACTTAAAAAAAAAAAAGCAATTTTAGTATAAAATTTAAACACTGTGAAATAATTTTCCAATCTTTCTAGGGGTCATGAGTCCTAAATTTCCACACTGGTAAACATTACACTACGCATTTAGCATTTAGCGTTGATATCAACTCACTTACAGCACTCACATGTAATTCTTCACTTAGCTCTAGTGTCAGCTGAGGGAGTGATGGGCAGGGAAGGTGAAAAAGGGACTGAGGAGAGGAATGTTGTTGATAATGATTGCATAATATATATTTTTTGAAAACTTAGCACAGAGTTTAATGTTGAGAATGTGTGTGAGCTTGTTTTACTATATTCTTGTGGTCTGAAAACCATGAGCCCACTATACTTTGTCTGGGTCTGACAGATATGTAAGGACCAACATGCTGAACCCTACAAGTTCAAATGGCTGTTTGAGGGTTAAGGCTTGGTGTTAGGGTTAGGCATTCAGTTGGGTCCCCAGGAATATAGTAAAACAAAGATGCGTGTGAGTGTGTGTGAATGTATGTGTCAGGCCAGGACAAAGTACTGTGGTACTGTGATGTTTGATGCACTGTGCACCTAAAGGTATCATTAACACTGACAGTCTGGAAGGTTCAATTTAGTTTTTATTGCTTAAACATCTTATAAGCACCAGACTTAAAATTCAGAGAAAGGTCACACTAATATTTTTATACAATCCTTAATAAGATTTTTAAGTTATATCAGTTCTGTATGAAATATTTTGCGTAATGAGGGTCTAACACCACTTGAAGTGCTGCAGTGCAGCTGGGGGGGTTCCACCAAAGTGTTTCAAATAATGACTGACCATGTATTTGATTTTTTCCGTGTTGTTAGAGGAAAGGAGAGCGTGAGGGAGGGCAGGGAGTGGAGGGAGTATGGGATCTGAACAGCTTTGGACCAGTACTGAACAGAGTTCCCTGCTGGAATTCAATGCAAGGAGAAAAAGAGAGAGAGAGAAGAAAAAAAAAAACAACTTAACAGATTCAAATTGCTTGCTAACACACACACATGTGAATACACTCAAGCGCCCTTGTAGACTCGTAAATCCACACAACCCCCCACATGTAATAGATCCATACAAGCATGCAGACACACATACACTCTTAGACGCCCAGATATATAATAACAGATGCTTGTATAACACAGAAATCAAATTTCGGGTTCATCTTGCAATCTGAGCCTCACAAACTCAATTCCCCTCTGCTGTCTGGCCACCTCACGCCTTTTCCATGTGAACGAATGGGGTCAGTATCGTCACATAAACATTATCCTCTGCTCGCCGCCCCCCCTCCCCTTTCTCAGTGAATGGATGCTGAGCACTGGTGCATATCTACGCAGGGATGGCAAGGGCACCGAGGAGAGAAAATCAATACTATATCTCACCTCTAAGCACAATCCCAACCAAAAGCAGCTGGAGTTTGCAGGTTGCTCCATAAACTGGACGGCTTCATCTGGCTGGCCGCTGTGTCGGTGGATTGCTACAGTAATGCACTATAGCACAATGGCTGAGGCCAGAGCCTGGCAGACACAAAGGTACACACACACACACACACTCACACACATACAAACTGCACACTCCCAGGGGCTGGGGAATAGCAACAGCAATGAGAAAAACTCTCATGAGGCAGGAACAGGGTTGACAAACACACTTTTCCCTCCCTCAAAAGCAAGGAAAAGCACCACTGGACCATTTAGTCCACCTTTACTGTGGACTCACACACACACACACGCACATACAATTTCACACACAAACACAAGCACATGTACATGCACACTCACACACAAACATATACATATACACACACACACACACACACACACACATAGGCATACACACAGGAGGTCCCTAAAAATACCTGCGCTAAAAATAGCAGGCGGGAAGCGGGAAACGGGACTGAGGCTATTATTATTGCACACACGTCCTGCCTGGTCCCACCAAGGAAAGGGAAGAGACTAATGATTTTCCTGGTGCAAGCAATTAAAAAACTATTTGTCACCTGCCAGGCTGCATATGACGTTAGGGGCCTTGGCAGAGGACCACAGAGTAAATCCACATATACACACTGTACACACACAAAGTGGGCTGCACCACAGAAAATGGTCCAAAGGCAGAAATGGTGCATAAGAAACAGGTGAAGCTGGAGGATCACAGGGGGAAAAAAAAAGGGAAACACAGGGAAAATGAGGTAAGAAGGGAGGAAATGGTACTTTGGATAGAGGAACAGAGTTGGGTAAACGGCTGATTTATCCGGACAGGTTAATACCAGGCCAGACAGCGCCTTAGACAGCACACTGCCATCAGGAAGTCATGTAATATTTAGAGTCCCGCCAATGAAAGTCATTCTCCTGCTGCTGGGCTCCTGGCTAAAATAGAAATGTATATTTCCCCCTTCTACCCCACCCTCCCTCACCCCCTAAGAGCACAAGAACAGTACAACTTTCTACTATCCATATTCCTGACTCTGTCTGTCTACCCGTCTCTCCTGGGCTGCCTGCCCTGGAGAACAGTCTGAAACATTGAGGTTTATACGCAGGTTCATTTCAACTGAACTGCTGCAATCCCTGCTGAATTTGTCTAAATGGTTTAAGGAATTTTAGTATACCAATAAAAAAAAAGTAAAATCACATTTCATTGAAAATCAACATTTTAATATAATTTAACGACTCCCTGTTCCTGCTTTGCTACAGTTTCTGTAATAGGAGGTAAACACTGTAAACACTGCAGGGAGATGAGGAACAGCCTGTCAAATCTAAGTTGTCTGAGAGGGTCAGTGGGAAGTCACATTTTTTGTAGTCGAGCTCTCCCTGTTGGGATGTGAGATGAGGGGAGTCTATCATGTGCAGGGTTAGGATGCCACATCGGGGGCCATGAGGTTCCAAATATTTATAAGGAAACATCCTCAGATGCTGCCACAGGAGGTCAATACTGGGCTCTGGGGCAATGGGAGACAACCTATATAAACTGGGACAGAGCAGTAAATAAGATCAGGACAAGCATTATGCCTCCCTTGCACTATGTAGCCCAAACCAGATCCAGCTTCAAGCATACACTCGGCTGCAATAATTTACGAGGCAGCTCGTTAATGTCGGGTGATTTGCACTGCTCGTTTGCTCCCGCTCATCTCCACCAAATGATATCATCTTCTACCTCTAATCTTCTAACTCTAATCCCCCATGCTCAAAGCACCTCCACCCCACCCACCTCTTGTTTCCTCGACTCCTGCCATTCCTCCGCTCCTACCCTTCCACATTTTGCTTTCTCTCTCCTCCACCCCCGCCCTCCTCCACTCAATCTCGGTGTCTTGTCAGGCTTGCGTGGGTGAGTTTTGAGATGGGGGAGCAGACAGAAATGGGAGCAGAGCCATGCCACTGAAGTGTGTGTGTGCGCGTGCATGCGTGTGTGTGTGTTCAATATGACATCTATCCAGATCAAAAAAGACTAAAAGAAGTCTGGTTTGACTCTGAAGGCTTTATGTGCCCTTGTAGTTACTTTTCCACTGCCCCCTACTGAGTGAGAATGAGAGCAAGCCAAAAAAAGAGAAAGATTTTCTCTCGAAACTTGGAGAGGGGAGAAAGCTCAGCAATCCTGGGGAGACACAATGGCAGAGAGAAACAGAGATGGGATGTGTGTGTGTGTGTGTGGGGGGGGGGGGTCAGACCAAAACAGAAGGCAGAAGAGAAAAGAAAAAGAGGAGGACATAAGGGATGACACAGATGAAAACAATGTTCATAACAGAGATTGTTATTGACAATTAGGGAAATAAAGGGCATTGTTTTTTATCCATAATAAAATACCTTTGTGGCTCCCAGAACTTCCCTATTCACTTCAACTGCTAAACTGATTCGACTGACACTTTATCTTTATCCTATATCTTTTCCACAAACAGTCCTTAGTCTCCTCATCCCTAACCCACAGAGAAATCAGCCTGTCTCAGACCAGATGCAGCAAACACCCTCAGATAGACAGATTTTCACAATGAAAATTGCCAATTATAGAAATTGCAATCAGAGCTGTTGGTTTGTATGTTGATGAGTGGTAGCTGGTTAAAGGCGGAATTGAGATCGATATCTGAATGAATGCAGAGTGAATGACTCTGGCCCTATATTAGTAGGGCTTTCATACCCACTCCCCTTTGCTCCTCTCCTCTGTCTTGAGCACACAGTTTCCCTCTCTCTCCCCTTACCTCTATCCTTTCCTTCCCTGTCTCATCTTTCCCTCTATGACACGTCCAAGTGATCGTGTCGGGATGTCAGCCCTCATCCACAGCTAATTGGGGCTCAGAGGAGTAATCAGGGCAGGACAAATCGGACAGTTCTGGTCATTAGCTGTGACCAGTGTTCTCTGGGAAGCTGGGAGATGCGTGCGCTCTTCTGCCATCACGCCTGAGCCTCCATAGCAGACCCGTGGCTTGACTTGAGTGGGGACACAGAGATTGGCACAGCACAGCATAGACATAGTCTGGAGCCATTGATATCCTCTGCTTTCTAAGACACACAGACAAGTAAACACAAATAAGCCTGGCTGGTGACACTATTCACAGAGACTCTCTTATTATCTAATACGTGAGAGGCGGCAAAAGACTGCGGAAGAAAAAGCTGTACAAAGCAGAGGGTAACATCAAATCAGGATCATGGTTTGTCGCAATACTCTTCAACAAGTTTACACTGTTAGAGCCATTTTAATCTCAACACTCGCATTATAGGCAAAGCACTCAGACATTTGTTTCCTGCTCTGGTTACTGAACCGGTCCTCCGTGCTCTTTTGAGCTGGCCAGAGGAAATATAGTGGGAATAGTAGAATAACATGTAAAATATTGGTGTCAATAACAATCTTGGAAGTCACAAAATGTAAACATGTCGATGGCTGCTCCTTCTGAAAGTGGGGCGCGTGACTCTGGAGCAAGATGAATGTCAATTTATCGTACTGGCAGAGCCTTAACCTTTCAGGATAACTGAATTATTTAAGCACCACATACCTGTTGTGGGCCTCTGTTTCTCCATCTGGGCTCAGACTGGTTAGGAGGCTGCGCGAGTCTATGGCCACGCACGGCTCTTTGGCCGCAGAGTGAAAATGGCAAGACAAATGCGGCGGGGGATTTGTGATAATTGGCCGTGCTGGTGGGCTAGGCGACGGGCCTTGAGAAAAGGTCGCAGGCACCGAGGAACAGATCAGTCTGCCAGAAGGAGAGGAGGCTCTGTGTGTCTCTAGGGTTTAGCTCAACTCTTCTCCCTTTCATTGTATGGGGAGAGAGCGCTCCAGCAGGGGCCATTAATTAAACACCAGTGTAACCTTCAATTTGTTTAGAGGTCAGAGGCCCCCGTGTCACTGTTTTGGGCGGAGACCAACTCAAAACTAACTCCATATTTTCTCTCTGAGTGGAAACAGAGGGTAGCAGAGGTCTAGAAGAAAAGTGATGGCAGGGAGAGCGACGTATTTGAACGTTTATGAGAGGATGGAGAGGGTTAACGTCAGATGAGCTGTGTCTGCGTAATGGCACACAAGGAGGAGGAGAAGTGAAGGAGATGAGGGGAGCCACAGGGACATGGCTCACACCCTAACATGCTCGTGAAGCAGCTGTTCTCCTCATGGCAGAGAGAGCGGGGGCCTGCCAGCAGCAGCATGCTGCCGAGAGCACCGTGGTCTCCCGCCATAGCACAGACACAGAACGGGCGCAGCCTGATACGCATACACACAGGTGCACGCACACTAAGGGATATACAGACTCGCAGTGCATACACTGCCACCCGTTCTCCTGCTAGTCCAGCGTTGAGGTTTTGAGTTGAACAGCAATGTCAGGTGGTGGAGTCAAATTCGTATGCTACAAATCTGATCTCATACTCTGTAGAGGTGCATTTCCATTTGATACAAACAACAGCCTGCATAGCTATAGGCAATTATATTTCTACTACCTCCGTTTGCCCTGAGGTTGTAGACAGCCAGTCAAAACCTCGCCAGGTTTTCCTGCCTCTCTACCCTCTCAGTGAAATTAACAGAACGGTGCCCAGGCTCATCCATGATTTATCTCGGTGAAATATTCATTATGTAGCCTTGCATAGTCTGGACATATCTGATGTGAATCTGGACCTGACAGCTCTGCTCCGTCATCACACATCACCTGAGCCACTCTGAATCCGGCACCTGTCTCCCAGCGCTCAACGCAGAGGCAACTAAACTGATCCGAATGAATAGAGGACTCTGGTAGATATAAAGAATCCATCTGTCTGCCTTTAGCCTGCGGGCATGTCCGCTCCGGGTCTGTAGCTACTGTACCCTGTTTGCACACCGACCTATGACGGATCACCACAGAAAAGGAGCTGCTCAACTTTTCCTATTCAATTAGCCAGAGAGAGAGGGAGAGGAGCTGGCGCTGAGGAGTGAGACATGATGAGTGCATGTGTTGGGCCCTACACATGAGCTGCTGACAGCGTTGGCCAGGTGTATTGATCTTTGGAGATTGGCGAGCTTGTTATGAGAGGTGAACAGCATGGGAGTTCAAAGGTACTGGGCGGTTTTTGATAAATCAACACAGCCCAAAAAAAAAAAAAGAAAAAGAAAAAAAAAGAAAAAGAAAAAAGGGAAAAAAAACAGCTCTGATGTGGTGAACAGTTAGAAAGGTTAGAGAAGACTAGCACCATGGAGAGCACTGCAGAGCCTACACCGCTCAGACTTCTTTTTAATCACAGAGTTATCACTCTGCCTGTCCAATTAAGCAACCTTTGAATTATTCCATAAATTAAAATTGTTGAAATACTGTCTAATAGTGCTGGAATGATCACAGGGACAACAGTTACAACTCATTTTCCTACATAGCACTAATTCAAGTGGTTCCAAAGTCATTATACTCTGAAGGACCAATGTTATAAGAAAAATGTAACTGCAGTGAATGGTGATATTAATAATGTATTCATGTGAGACAGAGACTAGAGCACAGTGGCTCAAGCTGAGGAAGGTAAGAGGGAGAAAGTGATAGCTGTGAAGAAACAAGGTCGTCAGCATTCCCTCCTGCCTTACTAGTCATTTCATTATCTCATCCCTCTCTCCTCCTCTTTAAAGTAGGGGAAGCGGAAGAAGCTATTGACCCCTCTCTGTGTTTCGTGGCAGGCAGCAGGACAAATGAAGTTTCCCCTCAGACCCCCTCCGTATTAATATCATAATTATCCCACCTCTGTGCCCCCGTCGGCCAGCGCAAACTCCACTGTCTGATTTGATGGAGAGGCGCAAGCAGGGAATTACATTCGATTAGCACTAAACAAGAGAAGGGGACATGAAGCGACAGAATCAATCAGTGCCACCAGGACAGGCGAGATCATTTGTGTCAATGAGTGTGTGTGTCTGTCTGACTGTGTGTGTGTGTGTCGTGATAGCTTGTGGCTGGAAAGACTGCGTAGTACTAAATTCATACATGCCTTTAAGTATCTGGTTATGCACACTCCAGATGTAATTGACAGCATTTAAAGAGGGGATACATAATGTTAAGATGTTTATGATGGCTTGGGGACTTTGGTTTTTGTTGGCAGCATTGAAAATATACCACAGTAGGAAACAGAGCCCCATTTTTTACCAGATCCAGTAAATTGGGAACTTTTTTTTTTTTCTGAGTGACAAACCACACAGTCTGCTCTGGGCAGCTCTCTGTCTCAGCAGCAATTTGGATTCATTGTTTGCAACCCCAGATAACTGCGGTGGTACTTTTCTTCAGTCTCAGCCATTTGCGGGGATGGGCCAGACATTTTAAAGTGGTCTAATGCCATAGAGAGGTGGAGGTAGTGCGGCGGGGATGAGCAGATTGAGAGTGAGAGGTGAAAAGAACAAAAGAAAATGAATGGAGTGAGAGAAGACCCCCCCCTCGCAGGTCTTCATTCCTGTCCCCTGTCTCATTACCCAGGCTTTGACTCAATAAAGAGTGGATAAAGAGTGGATAAAGAGGCACACACCCACAGGCTAACACCCCCTCCCTAAAACACCTTTCACCAACCCCACTCTGTCTGTCTTTCTCACTTCTTGCTTTCTGGCTTTCTTGCAGCGTCACACACACATATCCAAAAATACAAACAGATACACACTGTCCCTTTTCTCCCTGTTGTGCTGTATGGTTTTTTTTTTGGTTTTTTTTTTTGCTTCAAATCTTTAAATCTGTCTTCTCTCCAGCTCTCCCTTCAGAGTGTTTTTTTTTTAGCCTAACTTTTTAAAAGTTGTGTCCATCTCACTCTCTCTCTCATTCACAGTCTGTCTCTACCCCTCTACCCTCTCTGTCCTCTATGTTCCCTCCCTGTCGGTGCTGTGTAATAGGAGTTATTTTCATCCCTGTCTCTCCGTGACTGTGGCCGCTGGATGGCTGAATATTTACATTTTTCACTCACTGGTGACCTTTCCCTGTTGCCGCTCTGGGAGCTCCAGTCTCCTTGCTGCTCTGCTGTTGACAGACTACTGCCTGCAAATCTCATATGGACACAGCAAATGGTACACAGGGAGTCAGGGACAGAGGGTTCAGAGACTGGAGAAAGGTGGAAAAAGAGGGAGAGGGAACGCGCAAGGGACTGCTGTAACAGCAGGGCTGACTGTCAGTTGTCTGACTGAGAAAGGTTTGAAGAGACAGAGGTACTGAAGGTCTATCTGCATCTGGAGAGATATGGACTGAAGTGGTGTAATCTTTTACCTCTGGTGTCATCGTGATTGTGGTTTCCTGTCAGCACAGATGGCCTGCAATAAACTGCCTGAAAAGAGATGTAAATCTGGGGTCTCAGGAATGCTCAGTGCCAGAGAAAATACTTGGTTGTAAATAAATGTTTTTTTTTTCATTGGGCAGCAGAAGGTACTTTTTTTTTTTCTTTTTTTTGAATGAGTGGATGTGAGATGTGTTAGCTGCACACCAGGGCCTTGTGAGTCATGTAAGGAGATCTGTTGAGCCGTGTGAGAGAAGGAGAGATGAGGGCCAAGGATTCACTAACCAGTTGTTCTTAGTTGATGCTCTGCAGTAACAGAAAAGCAAAGTTGAGTCAGTGAACTCCTCAAAGTTTGATGAGTGTTTATGCGCGTGAATCCTAAAACTGACAGAGAGGGAGAGAGGGTGAAAATAAAGGCTGTACTGTAGTTTTAAAAAGCAAGTAACCCAGCGTGACCCCGGCTCTCTGCGCTATTCACTCTCTGCGCAGCGTGTACATGTTTCTGAATGTCTGCATGTGTCTTTGTGTTATTGTGTGTGTGGCCTGACTCTCCCTGGAACTGTGGCTGCGTTTCATCCAGCGGTCATGCTCCTTTTGGCCTGAATTTGACTTCAAGGATAAGCTCGCTTTTTTAAAAAAAAGTCTTAAAACAATACCCACATGCCCATAAGTACGCTGAAACAGTTGTCAGTCACTGAAAACCTTCTTTCTCTCTATACTGGCCCTAAAGAGATCCCTTCCATTTATAATCCCATGTAAGTGATGGGAGACGCAATCTACAGCCCTTGTTCTGCGCTAAATGCATTTTGAAGTTCAGCTGAAGCTAATATGAGGATTCAACACTCTGAATTAGCCAAATCAAGCGGGTATCCTCCAAAACTACAGCCCAGAGTATGAAATTCCCTCTTTGTGTTACTATCCCCACGCTGCAGCTCAGGAGGAAAACATGGTGGATACACAAAGAAGGAATTTCATATAGCAAAGTCGGCAACTTAAGTTTTTCTTTTCCTGGCTACTGAGGATTGATTACACCGACCAGTTATTATCTCAATGTACACATGTCACATTTCCTTTATATGATCTCCTAATGCCACCACACAATGAATCCAGAAAATCACCACTTACCAAGCAGAACAAGTAAATCTACAGCACTGTGGCTCTTGTTATTTCTGGAATCACACTGATTTATTCTGTATACCATTATTTCATTTTTTGTCTTGTTTCCATTACTTAGCCATTTTAATAATAGACTGTACCTCTGTTCATTTGGAAAATATATTTAAGTGAAAATAACCTGAGCGGCTTAAGCTGATTGAACTCAGAAGAGACAGGAAGAGACATGCTTTTTGTCTGCTGGTGTTGTTATTACTGCCCGTGACACACACAGAGCCAACAGAGAGTGAGAGAGAAATAAACGGTTGTTGTTTGAAAGCTTTTGTTTGCTGTGGGAACACTAATTATTTTGATTAGTATTTAAGCATTGTCGAGGCCAGTTCTTCTCTTTTGTCTTTTCCCTACCGGTCTGCTCTCCTCTTTTGCTAAGAGACACTGAAAAGTGGGGCTGGTTAGACAACAAATGGATTTGTTTTCAGTGCAGTAGAGATGTTGTGACTCAACAATTCTTGTCTTCAAAAAATACAGAAAATACAATATAAAGAAACTGAACAAGCAGCACAGTAGCTAAAGTGTATTCATTCCAAAGATGTTTTTTTTCTTCACAGATTTTATACCAGAACATACTGTAAACAAGAGACAGACAGACAGACAGGCAGACAGACAGGCAGACAGACAGGCAGACAGACACAGACAGACAGACAGACAGACAGACAGACAGACAGACAGACAGACAGACAGACAGACAGGCAGGCAGACAGACAGGCAGACAGACAGACAGAGACAGATAAATAGATAAAAATAAAAGACAAAAATAGCAGCAGCTCCAAAAACCCTGTTTATGTGTGTGTGTGTGTGTGTGTGTGTGTGTGTGTGTAATATGCTCCCTTAATATTGTGTGTGTAAATGGTTGTACGTATCAGGCACCTTCCAACAATAATGGCTGCCATGCTAAACGAGAATGATGAGATGTATTGGGGAGGTGATCAAAGGACTACTATTTACAACCACTCTCTGCCTGCAGGCTTGACGACCCACTGTAAGCACACTGTACTGTACAGGGAACCTCTTCCATCATGCTTTTACTGCCCATCACTGCAGCTGTTAGACGGGGGAGATGGCAAAGCTTTTAGCAGACTGAGATACCGTCCTCTTGCTGGACGGCGTGTATGGGCAATGCCATCAGAAAAGTGAATGACTGGGAAAGATAAAGGAAATGGAGGCTGGGGAGAGAAAAGAGAAGAAAGAGAGAGAGAGAGAGAGAGAGAGAGAGAGAGAGAGAGAGAGAGAGAGAGAGAGAGAGAGAGAGAGAGGTGGCGGGGGGATAGGTTGATGTCTGCCTGCCGGCTGTCAAAGGGAAATGCTTCGGTTAAATGGAAACTGATATCATGCAACTTATTCAAGTTCTTCTGGATAGGCTGGGAGAGTCTGAGAGTGAAACTAAAGTGTGGCGAACTGTCGAGGAGGAAAAGAGGAGTTCTTACCTGGAGCAGCCAGTAGCACCTACGGTGGAAGGTGGGGATGATGGAGGAGTGGACGTAGCAGCCATACAGACACTGGAAGGGAGTGAGATAGTAGAGGAAGAGAGAAAGAAGGACAGAAAGAGGGGACATTATACTACAGTTAAGTGTAGACAATAGGCTGACCTCTCTGCTGACCATGACAGCTGTGACCTTTGAACTCCCCCCGACCTCTTCCCTCCTTATGATAACTCCCACATGAACCTGCTGGCAGATGGTCAAGCTATTGTTCTTGAAACAAAGACAGTGACCTGGAGGGAGAAAGTGGATGAGGTTAACCAGTGAACACCTCAGCACTGTCCCAGCATCACCATATGACTCCTTCCTTCCCTCTCCTCCACTTTTATCCTGTCCTGTCTGGAGAGAGCCCCTGACAGAATGATTCAGGTGCTCCTTACTCTGACCCCCCCCCCCTCCATCACCACACAGGGCACCCTAGCACATAACTAGAGCACAGTGTTATTAATATCCTTATCGTAAACAGATAATACTGTGCCTGGGGGCTCGTTACCGTGGAGAGAGCTAGGCAGGGCTGATAACGCCTCCTGGTATCAGGCAGAGAGGCCAGGAGACATTTTTCACCAGCCGGCAGCAGACACAAAAAAAAATGAAAAAAAAAAAAACAAAAAACGCTGCAATGAGGAACATGAGCAAGGCAGCACTTATCCTCTTCCTGTCCTCACTCCTCCCTAGTCCTTCTCTGGAAGACCCACAGCCCTGGCTCCCAGGTGACCCAGAGGGATTGCTAGCCTGCTTTTGCTTGTTTACAGCAGCAACACGAGTCTACAGCACTCTGCTCCCCTCCCACTCTCACCAGCAAAGAAATATTGGGGAAAAAATTGCTCTTAAGTCAGAAAGCTTGGCTTTTACAGGGATAAATCAAACAAGCAGGTTGGGAGGGTTGAGCTTCACTCTGTTCCACTTTGGTATAACTGTTTGTTTAGAAGTCAGAAGCTGGGCTGATACTTACACTGTACAGACACGCGCACGCATACACGGACACGGCTTCATTATTCAGCAGTTGTGTGTTCAGTTAGTTAAGTTGAGTTTCTTCAGGCACTATAGATGGGAACGAGTGGGCGGTGGGGAAAGGAGCAGGAGTGGGGGGAAGGGGAGACAAAGGGAGGGAGGAAGGGAGGGTGGCTGGGCATGTTGACGTTGGTTTCCATTAGAGGACCATGTGATAAACAGGCGCCTTGAAGTGCGTTATGTGCTCGCCTAGTTTAACTAAAACCTAGTTAAAAAGAGCAGGGCCTGCAGAAGAAGTCAGTCCATTTAAACACTCATTTGCCAACATCAAACCTTCTGATTAATTATACCACAGTACCACTGCACAGCTACACGGCTGGGCACATGGTGAGACACACATGACGTAGCTTAAAAACAAAACAAAACAAACACATCACACAGATGCACAAACATGTGAATGTGGCTGTGCATGTCCCACACATTCACACACACACACACACACACATACATCCTGTGACCAATTCACAAACAACACAAGCCACACCAGCCTCGACTGTTTCTCCAGGTGTTCCATTGTTCCAATCGCGTCTATTGTGAACCGATTTCAATACTAGCGAACTCTGCGTGTGAGAGTTTGAGATAGTGATGGCACGCAGACTTCCTCCTCTTCTTATTTTTTTGCTGTACTCTCATCCATTACAGCTGTCTGAAATAGGATGTATGCCTCCTCCCACTCCCATAGCTCTGTTATCCATTACTCCACGCTGGCAACGGACAGACACTTCCTCCCACACAGTGCATTGAACATCACATTACTACAGTCAACTACAACTGCTACCAGCTCACACATTTCCACTGTGCAGTTTTGTGAGCATCTGTGTCATGAACAGTACTTTGTACTCTTTTCAGGCAGGTATGATGCAATACATTACATTTGTCTATGAGACATTAAACTGTTTATGCATTTCAGTGCAGTCATGTGTTGCAATACTGTGTGCGAAAGGTGCTTACAAACGGAAATGCTAGCATTCTGTCTATTCAATAGTTGACTTTAAATTTCAACACCAACGCTGAAACAAGCATTCAGCATTCGTTTTCACCGCACACAGAAAAATGGCAGACTTTTAAATGCTGCTCGTGTGCTAAAAAAAAAAAAAAAAAAAAAAAAATCTTGCTGTCTTGTTAATTCAAATTATGGAGAGTTTATTGATATATCATGGTTGATACTGCTCTAGCCTTAAGCATTGGCCTACTGAGAGCGGGCTGTGGTGTGGCTGTGTGCACTTGGATGCGGCTACGGCATGCTTCTCAGGATTGACAGGTGGGCTGGTGCAACAGGCCTCTGTGACTAGGGCGACTGGGGAGTGAATAAATTAGCCCCCAGGCTGCTTTCCTCTCCCTCTGTTTACTCCATTTCTCAACCACACAAAGCAGTGTGCCAGACAAACAAGCAGCTTAAAGCATAACACAACTGTTGCACCTGTCAGTGCCGATATACAGTAGGCATCAAACACATTTGCAAACAAACGTCAGCTTGTGCGCCCTCAGCCCCACGTTAATGCACCCACCAACCCACTTGCACACAGACACACACACGCAGAATTAGAAAATGAACACAAAACTACACCCACTCGTAAACACAGAAGTACTCACACAGGCACAGACACATGCTGCTGCGCTCACGCACACAACGTTATGCACACTTACACAGACAGTCACAATAGACCGTGATAGAAAGGCAGGCCAAGATACTTCTGAGAACACAAGCACGCCCACGTACACAAAGCTCATCATACTTGAGCGCTTATCAGTAATTCAAGACGCATATCAGTTACTGGTGTTTCTGCTGCTCTCTGCATGCTGAGCGTCTGGGTGACAAAGTGACGGCAGCAGAACCATTATTTGCTGTCTTTGGGCTGTGACAGATGACAGCACATCACAGGGAAAGCAATTAAACCATAATTATACACAGACACACACACACACACACACAAGTCCTCTTGTAAAAGTGTAGTTTCCCAATGTGTAATTTTGAAGAGCTTTTGCACACTGACACAAACACAGTGAAACAAATACGCAGGTGCGCATGCGCATACGCGCGCACACATTCAAAAGTTAATGTATTATTGGCGTACTTTTGTGTTCCGGATGCAATTGAGACACAATAGAAGAATGATACACAACAGTTAATAGAAGTATTCACAAGCAGCTTGTCCATAATGTATTCATGTGCTGTCACTGCGGACAGCAGGAATAAAGAGTTACAGCGACGTGTGTCCTCCAAAGTCAGACACTGATGCAGCAAATTCATTTGGTGTTGTCACTCAAGCAAGCGGCCAAGGCGATGAAATGTTGGCTTCGCCCAATGAAAGGGTATTATTACCTGGCCTGAACCCCCCCCCCCCCCCCGCCACACACACAGACATACACCCACCCACCCCTTGGGGTGTTAAAGTGGTCCTGAGTGGAGCAGGATCGCAGTTCACACGGGGCAAGAAGGCCAGACATCTCGGTGATAAACAGTTCAGCCTAAATAAAGCCTTCAGATATAAAGGCATGGCCACCAGCGGTTACCTGTCCTGCCTCTGGAGGCCACCGCTGCCCCTGGCCTGCCTGTTGCCCTGGCGACACCTCACTTCACATTCATCCATCATGGCTGACAGGTGCGAGGCACAGAAATAGATAGGTTAGTAAAATGCAAAGTCTGTGAAGGCAAAACTTGCAAGCAGACACACAGTTACAGAGACGCCGAGAGAGAGGGGAAACTCTCTCATTAGACCATAATGATGTGTGAAGACAGTCCTAATCAGAGCGTGGCACCTTATTTATGTTGGCAATTTGCTGTTTTCCTGCAGTGATGCAAACGTCTTACTGTCAGACGCTGCCACACACTTGTCTGTCAGTTGGATTGCCAGTCTGACTGCGAAGAGCACACATGTACACACACACTCAGTTGCTCGCAAGCAGAAATTTGTGCATGCGTGGACAACATGCTTGGCATGTAGTATGACTCGTGTGTCCTCTCTCATGCTTTCTTAGCCAATATTTGTTCACACATATCATCACTCTGGATGCGAATAAACCACAGTCAGATCTGGTATAAATTTTTCAGCTCTCACTGTATTGAGTGACTTGCTTCACACTATTATACAGTTGTTGACACGGACATCCACCTGGTAAAGTCACTTCTGGCTCACTGCTTCATTAGAGGGAATGTATCATTTTGTGCGCGTGTGTGTACTTCTGTTTGTGCGCATGTTTGCATATGTCTATTCACATGGATGCCTGGGGCAGGTGATTCAGCCTGGGGCACAGCAGAATAAATAGAGCTCATGCAGCAGCCAATCAGGCAGCACTATCAAACCCCATCCGTGGGGGGAATGCAAAATCCATACTCAATAGAGATTCATGGACCATGCAAGATTCAAGCTATCCTGACCATTGACAGCATCCATGATGACTATTGATCAATCAACGATTCCTGGCTCTATATAGACGTGATTAGATGACTTATGGCTGAAAAGTGCCACTTCCAGTTTGGAGGATGAGCTCATTTTCAACTGATACCGTAATGCTCCGCATTTCACCTGCTGTCTTTACAGTCAGCCGCTCCGCTCCGCTCTCTCCCAATCGTTCAGCGGGAATCAAATTATCTGTAGTGTCTGGCAGGGTGGCACCATGCCCAGAATGACCAGAATATACAGTATCTCTTTTGCATTTTGGATTCAGAGAGAAATGCACAGCTCTTGTATGTTACTGGCACAATGTCTGTGGCTTTTATCCCAGCTACTGCTTTCTCTATTAACATCCTCCTCCTTCTTTATACCCCTTTAAATAAGCCACAACTTGTAAAGTTGTAGCAGTATAATTCTTCTGTGCATCTGAAGACTTAAGCAACGGTTGATGAGACATTATACATAATAAATCAAAAGAGGCTTAGATTTATCTCCCCGGTCCTCTCCGTTGGACCAGCTGCAGCCTCTAAATCAGTCAAAACTGAGCGGGCTACAAAATGAATTGGCAGGCGGCACCTCGAGCTGAAGGAAAAAAATAAATTCCTCAACAAAGCAAAACAAATGATGCTCTGGAAAAAAAAAATGAATGTGTTATGGAAATGATCGACTCTAAAAATAGCATACTCATTGTAAAATAAACACAAACAGTTGATAAACAGGCCCTGAAGAGGAGAATTAATTAGCCACGCTGGACGCGTAAACACAGCCATACATCAAGTTCAAGAGGAAAACAATAACAGGGCTGAGGCAATCAGAGAGAACCCCCTGACCACTTGCCACACTGAAAGCCCCGATTCTCTCTGGCCTCATTCCTGAAGCTAAGGAAGACAAGAACAAATTCAAGAAAATTGTGGTGATGAAGTTAGGAGGTATACACTGGGCAGAGGGAGAAATGAAAGTGGGATGAGAGACAGAGGGCACAGAGGAAGAACGGAGAGACAGAAAGATAGACGAGGGGATGTGGGGTTTACAGCCGCACTTTTGTATCCGCCAGAGGAAGCTCATGCACATGCCCATGCACGTCTGTCTCCCTGACTGAAGACATGGTGTCTGTTGATGCTAATGCTAGCCAGCTGGGCTCACGGCCAAAGGCATTAAGTGGAATCGAATTCTACCAAACTAGCTTTAATCAGCAGGTTTTTAAGGTTAGAATTACTCTCCCTCTCCTCCAGCCCGCTGGCCAAGGTTAAAGCAGACACAGGCAGGGGCTGGGCTCAGCTAATGGGATGGAAGGGTGGCATGGGGCCTACGGCATGCCACCATACACTGACACACACACACATGCACTAACACACAAACCAAACACACCTTGGCACAAACACAGTTATGCACTTTAGCGTATGCAGAGTCACACCTGCAGATAACAATAATGCACATACACCTACAGAAATAGAACTAGGGCTTTACCTGTGTGTGAATGCACGGTATTTGTGCAAGAAAAACACAAGCGCGCACACACACATATGCATAATACACACAACCCTAAATGCTATAGTGATAAAAGCTGCATATAAAGTCTTCATCGTCATCATCATGAGCACCAGCCAAGTAACATCATTATGATATGGCTTAGAACAACAACAACAAAAAAAAGATTCATTCTTAGATATCAAAAATAGTCAGGGTAGAAACATATAGGTGTTATAAAAAAACTCTCTGTATCTGCATACAGCAGACAAATCAGACATTCAAGCATCCGATGATATTTCAGTTACTGTGGCAAATGAAGGAATGTACATACACTTAAGCACATTAGACAAACAAACCTTGACCGGTTTCATAACTCTAGCTACATCTGTGCTGAATGTAGTGCTGCATAAAGGCCTATTCACTTTAAGTAAGCCTAACAAGAATGCTGAAAACCTTAACACAGAAAGAGAGGTGAAACGCCTGGACCGGTGAATATATCAGGCTGTTTTTTTTTTTATACTTCACAAAGAGCCAGTAGAGGCCTTTCCTTGACCTCAGCCTACAACAGCAGTCAACACATTGATGCCTGTCAACAAAGGAAAGCTCAGTAAACCTTGCAGCACTTCTGTCAGCCTCTCAAGTATCCACACTGTGAGTGGAGGCCTAAAAAGTAATGGTAGCAAACATTTTCTTTCCGCTTTCCCTCACTCGGGCTTCCATTTTTCTTATCTTTCGCTTCTTCTCAACTCACTTTGCTCCACAGGTAAGAAATTGGCCTTACTTTGGAGATGTACCACAGATTAAATTAAAGTCAAGTCTTTGTTTTTGAAATGCTAATAGGCTGACTTGCAAATCTGTGTTTGAACTCACCGCATCTTGATAAAGCAAAACAGCTCCAGTTGAACGTGGACTATGCGAGGAGATCAGCGAATTGTACTAATGTGAGGGTTGACAGGTTATAAATGGATGTTAAGTGTATGTGTAAAAGGTAAGATGGCAAATGGAAAGCGGTCATTATCTCAAGACGCCACTTCCTTATCACCTAACCTTTGAGCTGACCTCTAGATTGCCTGCCTAGAACAGACATGTAAAAAATGTCTTGCAGCAAAAAGAGTAATGAGCATCTGTTTGCATTACGAGCCCGGAGCTATCAACTACGACAGCCACTTCATTCCATTAAAAAAAGGAGTAATGGATACAGCAATGGGATTGGGCCACAGTTAACAGACACAAAGTCAGAGGTCAGGTTTCAGCTGTCACTTGGAGTTGCTGGGAAACAGCTGAGTCTAAGAAGACTTTCCTGTACCTTCTGTCTCCATCATGCTTAGTCAAACCCAAATGTATGTGCTGGAGAATGGCCAAAGGGACATCAACACAGAACATGGATGTTCACTTCACTTGTCCCTCCATTGGAGACAGGGACAGAAGGCCAAATCAAAAATTGATCTGCCTTTGTATTTTTTTTTTTTCTTTCCCTGACATTGTCCTCCAAAGCCAGGTGCCTGTCTGGCCCTCAAGGCATGTCCTGTATTTGAATTTAAATAATTAATTAATAAAGGTATCACATGGTGGGGCTGCTGCTGCTTATTAAACATAGGTGGCATTGTTTGAGTCTGTATGACCGCCCATTAACCTTCCCTAGTGTTAGCTGAGGTAAGGATAAAAGTGCCACTGTGTGGAGAAGGGGAGCATGTCCTCTGCATTAATGAGAGCAAACCATACCTGTTTTCCCCTAAAACACACACTAACACACACACATACACACACACACACACACAGACGGCAGGAGACCTGCTGAAGATGACATCACAGGCTTTGCCTCCCTGCCGTGGGTTATGCCAGGCAGACATGCTGCCTAATTGTAAGAGAGAGCTCAGATTTGTAATGCTGCACAGTTCTGTTAAGGCTGATTAGCGGAGGCTCACGCCTTCTCCCCCTGCCGTGATCTATAGGCACTCCAAATTTCCAATATCTCCGGTGTGAGCAAGGAAGAGCTGAGAGAGACTGTAAATCATGACAACTTCCTACTGAGCGGAGGAGAGAAAAAAGGATAGATGGATGGAGAGAGAGGCAGTGAGCGACAGAGATATTCAGCTTGTATGGAAACATGAAGGAGGAGAGGAATGGAGAAAATTATTGAGGGAATGAGGTGATGGGAGAGGGAGTAGTGCACATATAGAGCGGAGAGGAGCACACATCAGGGAGACGTGTGTGAGTTAGGGAGGAAAGAAGAGAGGAGAGGAGATATGATTACCAAGGAAACAGCAAGAAAAAAAAATCCTGCTGGGGAGGAAGAGACAGAGAGTGTGGAGCAGACAAAGAGGAGAAAGAGCATGGGGGGAAGAAAGGGAGTGGGAGGACAGAGAGACACAGAGAGAGAGAGACAGAGAGAGGAGAGGATAGAATGAATGCTAACAGGGAGCCCAAACCCAGTACTGAGGCTTTATCCTTCACAGGCGGAGGAGCAACAATCGCAAACACATTTTCTCTCGCCCTGGCCCTAAGAGAGATAAAAAAGCAATTTGTATTCTATTCCTATTCAGCGTCGCTTGGCCTGTTTCTCTGCCTGCATATTTGTAAACACAGCTTTGTCAGAGCAGCTTAATCTTCCCAACACAAACACAGACTACAGGAAGGAGGGGCGAGAAAGGGTGTGGAGGGGTGAGGAGGGGAGAACAGTGATGAGGGAGAGAGGAGGGTAAAGGATGAGTAAGAGAGAAAGAAAGAAGGGTGAAGAAGGGTAAGAGGGTGAGGATGAGAGAGGGGGTTTTGAGGACCAACGGAGGGTCATATGAGAAGCCGAGCAGGGCATCGAGGATCAGAACTCCTTTCCATCTCTGCTGTCACGGGATGCCCCAGTGTCAAACTCTGAAAATCCCACTGTGTCACGTACAAACACACACACACACACGCCCGCATGTACCCCACTGGTCGACCCATTCCCCCCTGGCCAAGAATCCAACAGGCCGAGTTACTGTCGGAAGCAAAAGAACAAACATCCAATCATTCCTCATCATATGGCCTGGATGAGACAGATGGAAGAGGTGGGCCCTTGTGTTTCCCTAACTGTCACTATGCCTCTATTTAGTGCTTATCTTGCACATTTTGCCTGTCATGGAGCTTACATTCATGCCCTTCCAGGTTTCAGGGGAACCAAAGTCCACATTCTGTACACGCCAAATCACACAGCCATGCGAAAAGGACCAACACATCACTGCGACTGACTATACATTAAAGCAGAGAGGCTGAAATAGAGGGAGGGAGGGAAAGAGGAGACTTGGAAGTGGCGATCGTCTGGGTGCACATTCGCTCACAGAGGCGTGAAATTAGGCAGAGCGACACCTGCCAATACGCATTGCATTAAAGTGCACTAGGTTCACCCCGCTCTTTGGCCTTCCGTGTCGCTCTGTATCTCACTCTCTCTCATTCTCCCTCATTCTGTTTCTCCATACTCCGAGATCTCTTCATTATGGCCCACAGAGCCCAATTAAAGACTGATAGCTGCCCCATCCACTCCCAACACTGTGGCAAAGATGGCCCTCCACTTCAGAATGTGGCAACAACCTTCGTCAGCTCCTGCGTACTTCGCCTCGACCCCCACTCTCCTCAACCCTCCTTAGCCCCTGCTGCACCCTGTACACCCAATTTGGACAGGCAGGCTCAGCGGCGGGATTAGCAGGACTGAGAACAATGACAGTGATGACATCGATCATGGAGGTACTATGGAAACAGCAGCAATATAACCCAGACTGTGTACGCTGCCTCCTGTGTCATATCCCCTGTGCGTAGCTTTGACTTTGACAACAAGTCAACCAACTCAATTTAAAATAATAATAATCATAATAATAATCCCAGCCATGGAGCTGTTTCTCGGTTAGCACATACCCTTGAGTCTGGGCCTATCAGGGCGTATAGGTCAACAGCATTACACTGAAAGCAGAAGTGTGTTCTGGAGCTGTCAGTCTGATAGATAACCAGACTGACTTGGTGAAGTGCATACAGTATTGACAAAATGTTGCCAGAGCCAAGCTAACTTTACTCCTCATTTTCTGCTGACAGGGTTCCAACAAGTGTTGACCCAAGACAGCGTTGCCTTTGTGGAATATTAATCTGCCTGCATTCCACTGTAAACGAGCGTATAGCCAAAAAACTTTAACTTTGCTAATGTTCATACTTCTGACTGTACGTGTGTGGGGAGACATAGAGCCCTGCAGACAGACACACAGCCAAACACACAAAAGACAGATCTGGAGAGACGGGGATTGCCACAAACAGACAGAGAGACAAGCAAAGAAAGGCAGGGAGAGCCGCAGACACACAGCAGGCAGATGGAGGAGCCTGAGAGCCCCCGGGCAGCCCTGTGATGAAGACAGTGGGGAAGGCAACTGAAGGAGTCCATATTATGTTCGGATTGTGATGAGGGGAAGGAAAGGGAGGAAGGAGGGGTGGTTGGTTATGGGGGTGGGGTAAGCAGACAAGAGAGAGGGAGTAAGAAAGAAAGAGGGAGAGGGGAAAAATCAGCCAGTGAGCCAAAAAGAGGGAAAGGAAAGCAAATGAAAAGTGACACTTTAATTCAGAGGGCTTCTTCTGCCTGAGTTATTATGAGATGTTTGTAAGCTGGCTTGTTCATGCATCTCCCCTGGCCTCGTGCCTGGCTCCCTCTCACTGAGGAGACCTGTGGCGCTAACCTGTCTTTATCTGAGCTGCACAGCAGGGGACAGCACTCTGCCACCGTCCTCTGCTTTGATCCCTCTACTTCCACCATAGCGGCCTCACTGCCTTCCCCCTCCTTCCTTCCTCACTTATTCCCTCCTCCACGATTGCTCATATGCAAAATGTCTCTCTGTGTCCTGTTGCTCCTTTGATATGGCCAAAATCCTCCACACTCACTCCACTCTTAATTAATTGCAACTACCCTAATCTGGTGGGCGAAGCTTCACAGAAACACTTCTGGACACAGCGGTGCACTACTACTATATATGAAGATAAGCACTGAGAGGAAAGAGATGGAGAAAACGCATTAAATCGAATGAACAAGTGTGAACGCGACAGAGATGCACACAGAAATAAGAAATAGGGAAGAGAAAGACAGGGCGAGAATGAGAGGCCCACAGAAACAAACACAAGGAGGAAGAAAAATGGGACTGAGACTCAAGGTTTGTCACATGCACACAAACAGAGAGTAAAACATTCAGTGAAATGAAAGGGGATGCTCAGTTATTGTGCCAGTATTTCAGAGGGATCCGATAAAACGGAGTAAAATAAAATAAACATAAAAAAATATATATGTTTAAGTACAAATCTGTAGACATACAGACAAATGTATACACCAAATATACCAGTCTTTACAGCTAAAGTGACCTGGTGGGCAGAAACAGACAGACAGCATGTGTAATATTGCAAAAGTGTTCACGTATGTGTAGAATTTGTTAAAGTGAAGAGTGTGCGCTGAGGATCCAAATGGCCTGAGGATAGAAACTCCTCTTCAATCATTCGGTTTTATCCATGTGACTGCGGAGACCTCTGCCTGACCTCAGAAGTCTAATCGGTTCATTGTTGGGGTGTGAAGTGTCTCTCATGATGTTTTGGGACTTTCATCCTCATCCTCTTTCGTGGTCAGGGTGAGGGGGACTATAGTGCTGAAGGCTGAACTGTAGGCAGTGAACAGCATTCTCACATACCCCCCCCCCCCCCCCCCCCCCCCCCACCCCCTCCAAATCCAATCCAGGTGGGTTAAGGTGGTGTCCAGGAAGGTTGGAGAGTTTAGGCATGATGGCTAGTTGTTTCTTGGCAGCAGACTGATGTAGCTCACTGCCACGTCTGTAAACTTGCTTTCTTTCGACACAGGGGATTCCCATTGGATTCCGGTGTCATGATTTGATTTTCTGTACACTGGAAGGGAGATGCCGTTGTGGTTCTCCTTGAACTACGTGTAGCAGTGATCCAGTGCGTTTCCTCCACTCATGGGGAAATTAATATGTCATTTGAATTCAGGCATAACCTTGATGAGGTTTGCCCTGTTGAAGTCACCAGCCACTGTGAAGGCAGCCCCCCCCCCCCCAGGCGCTGGTGTTGCTGCCTGTTGATCACCTCCTCCAGCTTGGTTGGACTGTAGAGGGATATAGACCGCTGTGATGATTACAGATGTGAACTCATGGGGCAGGGAGAAGGGACGACACATGATGGTCAGATGCTCCAGGTGACGAGTGCAGGAACAGTCATGCTCCATGACCAACTTTAATGAGCAGACTCCTCTGCCTTTGGACTCGCCAGACTCCTACATTCTGTCTGTGTGGACATTACAGAAGATCTCCACTGGTGTGGTCCAGTACGAGGGGAGTCAGCCATGTCTCAGTGAAAACAAAGGATGTTACAGTCCCCAAAGTCCTGCTGGAGTTTTATCCTTGTCCTGATATTGTCCAGCTTGTTCTCCAGTGGCTAGACATTCGTTTCCCTCTGTGTTCCTGTTGTTGTCTCAATTCTGCCGACTGGCGTTCTGAAGGATCTCCACTAGGCTACGTTGGTAATAAAACTAGTGAAAGTAGTATTTGGCGTCTGGACTCACTAGCGCCATCTTGAAATGATTTGACATTCTGGCTGGGCAGAGCATGGTGTTTGAAGATGGGAGCCTGATCAGGGTATGAGATTTCAACAGTAGGAGAAGTGGGCTGTTTTCGGCAGGGGCAGCAGCGAGGGAGCAGACAGATAAAGGAGACGGACAGATAAAGAAGGCAGACAAATGGAGGAAGGGAATTATAGGCGCACACAGATACATGGGCTAA
The DNA here is from genome assembly GCF_017976425.1 of Toxotes jaculatrix. Lineage (NCBI taxonomy): Eukaryota > Metazoa > Chordata > Actinopteri > Toxotidae > Toxotes > Toxotes jaculatrix. The sequence goes on along the minus strand of NC_054395.1, from coordinate 24,796,571 downwards.
AACGTACCTGAGGTAAGAGACAGGTACAACCTGGCAGCCAAAACAGACACGTATGGAGGAGGGGGGGGGATGCAGCAAATTCAATCAGGCAGAGAGATGCACACACACATATACAAATACAAGTACAGCCAGACAGACAAGAACATGGATAGATACACTGTATGAATACACAAAGGGGGTGTGATGTGAAATGTAACAGAAAAGCAGAAAGGGTAAAAGGACCCAGAGCAAAGTCAAAGTGAAATAAGAGCGAGAGAGAGTACGAGAGAGAGAGAGAGAGAGAGAGAGAGAGAGAGAGAGAGAGAGAGAGAGAGAGAGAGAGAGAGAGACAGAGACAGAGACAGACACAGACGTGGCGGTGGGGGGCTAGTACGTTGGAGTGCCGACAGGTCTCCAGAGGTTGTAATATATAGCATCGTTTCAATCTCTCAACAGCAACTACAGCCCTCCTTTTTCATATCCCTCCACAGTCTGAGGACAGAGAGATACTTCTGTCCTTCGGAGCCAAATCGGCATTCAAGATGATATAACATGCTCATTTTTTGACATTATATCCCCAAATCTGGATGGTTATTTGTGGCTGGATGTGCTCTCCGTTCCCATTCTCTCCTGAAATCTCAAGGTTACTAATGGTAAAGGATGGATATAAAATGCCAGCGTCCGCCACGTTTCTATGTTTGTCTTGTAACGTTTCCCCTCTCCAACAGAGGTTCGAGACCAACGGTTGATTTATCTGCTGCATGCACCATTAATCCTGTGACCATGCATGCCTCCGCTGAATAATTGATCTCTGTGCTACTGTAACTAAATCCGTCAAAAACAGTGACACCCCATCTCCTTTTCGATGCTTTTGCTTCCTCTTTACCTCTCTCCTCACCACCGCCTTCCCATAGCTTCTTAACACTCAAGTTGTTCTTCGAAAAATAAATCTAGCACAGTCTTTTCACAGTTTTCTGCCCAGGGGAACAGGGGAAGGGAAAGGTTAGGGTTAGTTGGAGTGGTGTTTTATCACCACAGTTAGGCGTGTGACACTGCTATTCAACCACCAGAGGGAGTTTCCCTCTGACTGTGTTTATAAAGACCCAGAGAGGGAGCCCGACCGCTTGCCCAAATACACAAAACAAAATATAAAGATGTAGTTGACAGGGCACTCTGACAATGCCAACACCTCCACTCCAGAGTCCTGGCAGCCAAGTGAGACGGGGCTGAGAGCATCGGTGACCTCCTGAGGTGATCAGCTCTCAACTCCATGTCTACAGCTCAACAAACAGCTGCTCGGTCTGGAGCAGAAGGGGAACAATGACCCTTAATTTATGTCCACACCCCTCCCTCCTCCCTCCTTCTGCCTGTCTCTTTGACTTGTTTTTGCATACTGCATTTAAAGTAATAAGTACAGTATCTCCTTGAATGCCACAGTGCTATAAATCAGAGGAAAATAGACCTGTCATCCTAGTAAACAATGCATGGAACCAGTTATCATTAAAAACAAAAGAGTTCTGGAGGAGGCTTAGCCATGCATACGGATGAGGATGGGACCAATCTACCAATCTCCTTGGCTCGCCCTAAGCTTCCGGCCTGCACCGGAGGCACACATACACACGCGCATGCACAAACACACACCTCAGAAAACAGGAGGAGGGCGTACAAAAACTGCTTCATTTTCTTATTTCAAGATATCTAATGTTATCTCTGTTGCTTATATATAGCTATTACAGAGGCTGTTTTTGCACAAGACTGGACGTAGAAGTGTGCTTACCGATGTCCACGCGTCCAAAAAGTCCTTAAAATAAACTGCAAAAAGGTTGTAACATACAATCTACACTGCAGAACACATTTACTTTTGAAAGGCAAAAAAGAGAATTGTTTCTTTGACTTTTCAAAGTGCAATACAAGGTGCAGTTATGCAGAGGAACTGGATCCTGAAGACACTGAAGGATGATTTCCTCAGACCTCAATGCACAGATAACGGCTTCACAAATAACAGTTTGATTATGATATTTACGCTGCATAATGACTTCTTATGACAAATAGCGCACAATCACGGAGTCATTCAATCATAACATGTTGGTCGAAGTGACATTACTAAGATTTAGGTCAGCGCTTGGAAAATGAGCTTCGGATTCGATTGCAGAGGCGACATTGTTCAATGTCACGACAGTGCCATGAAAATTTAGCATCATTTGTTATGTAGTGCCATCAATGTTTATGACAGCCAATCCATCGTCAAGTAAGCTGTATGTCAACCTTTATGTCAGCTTTATGACACATGGATTGCACGAAATGTCATGGAATGTCATCTCCATGTTCCCAGGCGCCAGAGAACATGTGATGGATACAGCACTCAGGGAGAAAATCACAGTCTTTAACACATGTTTGCAGAGCGGGTTTGATACCCCTCATGTTAATCAGGCGGCAATGTTTCTGTGCCCCTGTGTAAGGTGGCAGGCGGATGGCTCCCGGCAGCGATTTGCATGCAAAGCTGCATATCCTCCTTCCATAGCAGGGGCCCCTCAGGTGTAACCGAGTGGAGGTTCCTGGTGGCACTCTGCCCTCTCTCTGCCTAAATGAGATTGGGCTGGAGTCCCCCTCATCTCTGTGTGCACACCTCCCCCTGCTTTTCCAAAATGAGCACAGACACAGACACTGGAGCGAGATATAGAGGTCAGCAACACAGAGACCGAAAAAAGATGAAAAAATGAAAGCGAGGGAGAGAGACAGAGAGTCTGGTCTTTAGTCAAGAGACTTGGACTAACATTTACCCAGCTGCTGATTTCATGACCCAAGATGAACACTGCAGCCAGAGTTTTAGATGAGTCCTCTTCTAGCTGATGATTACAGTAATGGAGACAGTCTCCTCCTAAAGCAAGAAGTTACTCTAAAGATGTCACAGCTTGAGAGCAATTGCCACAGCCCATTAGCTCCTTGAAAACAAGGTGTATCCCTAAGTGATACTTGATGAGAATGAAGATGGCCATACATCTGTCTATACTGTACCTACAAACAGGCCTCTAGCACTAGTTGTGCTGTACAGTAATAGGCTTCGGTGAGGCCTGTAAAGTGCTGCGACTGCATTTTTAGAGTGGAATTGCAGTGCTACAGAGTTTGTAAAGGGGACTCTTTGAGAAGATGGAGGGGGTGGAGGGGGGGATCTGTGCAAAGTAGTCTCTGTCTCAAGTCTTCTTTAAGTCTAACACAGGTTGTTATCTGTCAGGGAGAGCTGAGAGATGCTCTATTATCAACACACACACACACACACTATAGTCCCACACAGACTTAATTAAAGTTCCGTTTCCATCTGATGAACATGGCTGGGCTGTGTTGTCTGCCTCTGCCTTCTGATAAATTCATTCTGCCTGCCAGATATGAGCCAGTTGATCTGTGCGTGTCAGCCTCTGTCTGCAGCTGCCATCCTTCACACACACTTGGTGACAGAGGGGTCCAGCACGTCCTCTGTGGGCTACATGAGGACTGACATGTTCCAAAGGCTCCTCCCACCGCCAACCCCCCCTCCCACCCCCTCTTCCTCAAGAGGCCCCGACGCTCCTGCCCTGTCTCATTATGTGGGCGAGATGTTTGGGGGTCTCTCTGTGCCATCCTGAGTGTCATCCTCAGTGGGTGCCTAGCTACTGCAGCACACAGTTTGTTTCTGTTTGTGTGTCTGTCTGTGTGTGTGGACGGTCTCCTCATCCACAGAATTATTTCCCTCTCTAATGCCGGATTCTTTTCACACAGCTCAAAAAGGAGGGAGGGGAGGGGGCGGCCATCACAGTCCAGAGGGTGTCCACACTAATGGAAGACTCAAAATGTCACTCAATTTTCAACTGACCGGTGTAAATACAATACCTGGATTTTTGTCTATGTGTCTTTTCAATTTGTGCCCATTCCTGAGAGTAAAAATTTAATTTAGTGGGGATATTTACACAACCAGATGACAGTGGGGCATTGGGGAGCATTAGTTGAGAGTTGCCATCCTGCACGCAGATTAATAAAAGCCTGTGCAAAGATCTGCAGGATGACAAACAGCGAGAACCAGACGGCACAAAACAAAAGCAAAATAATCAACTTCTTGAAAAGGCTTAAATGACATTTAATATATTTACTGGCAAACATAAACATAAATTGACACCGGGAGGCTGAGGGGAGTGAATACAATATCTCTGATTGCTATTACTGGCATAAGCAATGACAGCGTGCACTAGATTGGAGTTGTATATTGAATTTCATGTACTTTGAAATGGAGTCTGAAATGTGAGATTTGTCTTTTGCCTCTGAATAGCTCTCACCATACCCCCCCGCCCCCCTCCCCTCATTCTCTCTCATTTGGAGACTGGCACATTCAGTTAACTAATGTGCAGTATATGGCAATGCTACACTATTACGCTGTTCTCTCAACTGCCTGTCGAAAGGATGGAACATCAGATGTGATTTGGAGATGCTTTCTTCTTGCTTCCGTTTCACATCAGAAACATACCTGCTGGGAAGATTTTCTCTCTATAAATTTCCCCTATCTGCTGCTGAAATGCTATTCATCTCATTATGGCTGATTGGGATCCTCATTACATTAGAGAGTGCGCACAAGCATGTGCGTGCATGTGTGTTTTCATGCATGTAAATAAAGACAAGAGATAATGAGCATAGAGAAAGGGAGCAGGAGAAAGACAGAGAAAGGGAGACGGGGAAAGAGAATGAGGGAGGGAGGAGTGTGTTAATGAGTGTGAGATGTGCTGAGGTCGCTGTGTTTGTTCTGTAATAGTGTGTTGCCGCAGAGCACTGCCACCTCAGGTGGGTGATTAGCAGTAATTATATAATTACACAAAATGTGATAATAAACAGCACAGAGGGAATCAGCTCCATCATCTACTTTGCTACACCTCATATATACACATATACTTATTTTCTCATGTACAAACAAGTAAATATATAAAAACAGATCTCGCTTTTTAACAAATACACGCACCTCTGTTCACACACAATCCTGCACCAACAGGGAGAGAGAGAGAGAGACAGACAAACCCATTCGTACCCAGATAATTCTAACCTGATACAAAAAGTAATGGAACACTCACACTTGTCCTCCACTCACACCTGTGAGTAAAAACCGATTTGCTCCCTGACACACAGTAACAGCCAATAAAACAAGCGCTGACTCGCTCCCAAAGGCAGCCGAGGGGAGCGGAGGGACAAATGAACACAAACTGGGAGTAAAAAGCTGCTCCCAGGAGGATTTTTTCCTTTTCTGTAGTCCTCATGCTCCTTCCTGCTTGAGTGGGAAACACTATCTGAAAGAGTCCACAATTGTCCATCTCATCTCTGGGCCCGCTGCAAAAAGAAACAAGTGTGTAAAAACAGATGGGGGATTGCCTGATGCATCCCTCAGCTCTACTGGAGAGCAACTGAAGTGGACCTTTTATCCTTACGTCCACTAAGAGTAAATATAAAATGTGTACATGTGTGCGCACGAATGCAAGCAGGAATGTTTGTGTCTGCCGGCAGGAGTGACCTTTAGCAGGAATACGTGGGTCTACATGTGGGAAACAGCCAAAAAGAGACAGAAACACAAGACTCACAAGCTATGAATGAGCCATCCAGACAATATGGGGGTCAGATGACACTAATAGTGATGATGTGAGTGGAGGAGAGCAGGCAAAAATGGGGGAAGAGTGAAGTGGATGGAGGAAGGAGAGGGCAATGTCAGGATCCGCAGGAAAAATAAAGGATAGGGAGTGAGAGAACAGCATGGGGTGGAAGCAGGGGATAATTACTGCTAATAAAGCCTAATGGAATTCAGGCCTCACGTCAGGTGCAAGATGATCTGATTACTGCTGGGCGGCTGGGGGAAATTGGGAACTGATCCGTTAATCCCGCCGTCCCCTTTCGTCTCTCATTCAATGTGGGAATGTGTGTATCTGTATGTGTGTGTTCACAATATTGAAGAAGTATGCAAAGTTAGTTTAACTCAGTCTTGTAAAACCGATGCACACAGCAAGCATAGTAATTCACATATTTCACATTCATAGTTTCAGTGTATGTATTTCAATATAGAACGAGAACTCTGCAGTGTAACTGCAAATCATATTAGATTTTGTCTTATTATTAATGTGTGCGTTGTTCGCTTACTGAGAGCGAGTCACACGGCGTGCTCTTTGACAGTCACTCCCTGTGACCTGTGGTGTCCCTGATTCAGAGCACAGACCATTATGCTCTCTGCCGAAGTGCATGAGCATGTACTGTACATCTGTGTGTGTATGTGTGTGTGTGTGTTTGTGTGCATGCTGTTTGAACTTTTCAACTGCCTCTTCCTCCCCAGGCTTCCTGTTGATGACTGCTGACCTTGGCTGAATATCACAGCCTGGCGACGCAGAGGTCAATGGAAAATGCTGCCTTACCACATTACAGTGTATGTTGTGTGTCCATTAGTGTCTGAGTGAGGGAGAGAATGAGAGCGATAAGAACAGATAGGAAAAAGCATTTCTTTCTTCTTTCTTGTGAGTGGTACAGAATGTGGTATGATATAATTGTATCTTACATATATATATATATATATATATATATATATGTATATGTATATGTATATGTATATGTATATATATATATATATATATATATATATATATATATATATATATATATATATATATATATATATATCGCACCCCTGCAGGGGTAAGGTGTGTGTGACAAGACTGCCGCCTGTGTTGGCATCTCTGAAAGTTGATGAGTTGGGAGATGTGAGTGTTTTTAGAAAGAGCGTACACATACACACCTCTGGATCAGTGTGTGTATACGTGGCTGTGAGGACCAGCATCTCATTATTTGAGTGCATACACTCAAAACAATCTCCTCCTCATCTGCAGGAGACCATCTCCAGTCTGCCTTGACTTCTGTGATGTTTCTTGCTCTCATCTGGCTTCAGCCTGGCTGCTGCAGAGAAACTGTTTCAGCATAGTGAGCTGAGAAAGGAGCAGGCGTCATTAGCCTGGGTGGAGATGCCTTTTTCAGCCTTCCTCTATCTCTCCATAGCACCTGCTCCGTCTCCAGATGAGATCAGGAAGGTGGGGCAGTGGAGGGCAAAGGAAGGGTGCAGCACAGGCATGCTCGAAGCGGGAAGAGAGGCAGATGAGGGTGCAGAAGAGAGATGGGAAGGAGGAGAGCTGTGCATGGAAGATATCAGCCCGTGCCTTAAACCAGGCTCGAGGCACTTGTAATCATGGTTTGATTTCTTGCTATGCTGCTCCACATACTCAGCTCATTGTAATGGCTGTTGGGTGTGAACATGGACGTGGCAGCTGCAAGTCAAAGAGATTAGCCATTTAAAGACGGGAAGATGTTTATTTTCAAGTGCTGGGCTTTTAGCATATTTATCAAAAATAACATCCATGGCAACAGGGAAATAATATCAATCTAATCCCTGAGGAAAAATCCACTTACCATGTTTAAAAAAAAGTACCCACGGTGTAGTCAAGTCGAAAAGAGCATGTAAAGTTGTGGCCTTCCCAAAGTGAAATGCAACAATCAGTAAATCACATTTGGAACAGCCCTGATAATCATAGGTAACACGGTAATGCTTACTTAAAACCGTTTGGAGCTGTAACACAGTCACTAATCTTTCTGATAGGTGTTTGTTTTTTTCGCACATCTTACCAGTAACACCTGAAGTCCCTACACAGCTGCCGAGGCTCTGTTTGCCTGTGCCATGTAAGGCCTTTACAGATTCACATAGTGTGTAAAAGCGTTTTTATTGCAGGCCAGTCTGAGGGCTTGTTGTGTTTTTACAGAGTATCATCTCTGCTTGTTGTGTGAGGGTGGGATAACATATTGGATGTTTATTAGACCTGGAGTCAATGCCTAGGCCAGAGCACTGCTATAAAACTACCCTCTATAGCTGGCCAGTAGAGGCAGTCAACTGGGCTGCTGGCCTGCTCAGGCCAGATGCCACTGGGCTGCTAGGAGCACTTCTGTCCCCTATTCCCCATTACCAACCAGGTCGTCCTGGAAAGGTCTAAGAGTCATGCACACAGAGGGGATGCCTGCTTTGTTTACTGTAATATGTGACCTCTACCAGTGCATACTGGTAGCTCACTGAAAGCTTGTACTGTAGCAGATACTATTGAAACATCTATGCATGCATTAGCTAGCTGAGAAAAGAATACTGGCTATTTGCCAGATCCAAATACAGCAGCACCCTCCTGCAACAGGCCCCATGCCTTCCAGAGTAGGAAGTGCACGGCTGAATTCTGGGATCCTCTCCTCTCTTTATTTTGGGCTTCTTCAATTTTTAAAGTGGAACCAAAGCATTGGCCAGAAGCACTTTAGAGACCCCTGCAGCAACATGAGAGACAAGTCTGGCTTAAAGACTCACAAACACAATCGTGCACACACGTCACGTCAAGACCTGGGCAATGAGGTGAAATGCAGGGTGCTTAGAATCTGATGGACGCAGCCAGTCCCTTTGTCATCGATCTCTTCCTCAGACCATTTAGCACCTCTGCTTCTCTGGGGGCTGTGGCCACAGCTGTGTCTGTGTGGTCCTACAGCGCCAGCTCTACCCTGGCATGCCTGGCAGGAGGATCATGAAAGACAAAATATCATTCTGCATTTGGGCAGTGTCTGAGGTACTTTCAGGGAATTGTGGCAGTGTTATGGAGCCAAGGGGAACCAGCCCCATCTTTATTGCTCTTTAATCAGAGCAGTGCAGGCTGGGTAAAGATCAATGATCTCTGAGTGTTAGCATTGACTAGGGCCTACAGCTCCCAATCAAGGGCCCCTCTCCCACCTAATGTTACATTTAATGAGCCAATTAGTCCACAATGGCGTGGCCGGCATCTTAAACTGTTGTTTACTCTGCATTCATTATTAATATCTCATAGTTAGGTATGAATAAAATTAAAAGGAGCGGCGAGACCATTAGCTCCCCATGGTGGATGCTTATTAAGATAGGATGCTTTGTTATCTGAGCAAAGGGTGGGGTGGTAATTGTTCGTGGTGGGCCGGATTTGCTGGTTCAGTAGCAATAGTGGTGTGATTTATACAACCTTGGAGATGTTGCATGCGCGTATGAGAGATGGAGTGGTGTGGTTTGCTCTAATGCCTGTGAGAGAAGAACAACAGCCTGCATCCAGTGGCGTCAGATGCTAGTTTAGCTCCCTCATAAACACTCTTTCTGTTATTGCCCTCCACTCCTTCCCCTCTCTTCCCCCCTCCTCCTTCCCTCCCGCTTTAACAGACACCTCTGGGTGGGAGTATGCAAAATAGTTTCATCTCCCCTTTCTGTCATTTTGCATCTCCTATTTCTTGTTTTGTTTCTTTGTGTTTTTTTTTGTCTTACTCATTCTACTGCTTTTCGATTTCATGCAGAATGAGAGATGAATAGTTATTAAGTGGTCAGGATTGGCGTGCTTTCGAAACCCGCTGTAATGCAAGGGAAAACCATTGATCTTTCGGTAAAACTGGAGGTAAGTCAAAATCAAACACCTCCAAATATCATCGTTAGTACTCTTGTCCTGCACCATTGTTTTGGCAAAGCTGGATGTGGATACACAGGGACCAGGACAAAAGCTTGCTGGGTTTTTTTTTGTTTTTTTTGTCTGTTTGGCTGTTCCTCATGACGAAGATAGAGTGAGAGTGTGTATATGGAGGCTGGAGAAGAAAAAAATAAATCAAAAAATCAATAAAACATTAAAATCGCTTCAGTCAACAGAGCAAGACCCGGCTGCATCCAGCAGCTCTTTCGCCCAGAAAGATTCTCTGCTGCTTCTGTTGATGGGAGTGACTCCAAATATTCAGCAGACAGAGCTTGGTACACACCTCGGAGGATTTCATTAGGTGGAGGAGAGACAATATTCAATATGGACAGTAAGAAACATATTACAGACACTTTTTGCATATGATGTAGAAGTTACTGGCCTGAGGCACGCTACTTATGACCAATCAGTACAATTCTTTGTAAGAATTCACGAAATTAAATGATCAGTGAACCAATTTCGTGTGCCTCTTACCGTCCCCAAGGCAAGTGGGTTGACAGATACTGGCTGAAAGCAATAGTCATTAAATTATAACAGGAATCTGCTGAAAGGCTACATTACAAAGACTAACAAATGACAACATTTGTGTCTTCTTTACCCATAGTCCATTCCCTCATTCCTCTATTCATCTATGGGCTCCAGTCAGAAAGCAACAGGGTAAGCCTTTTTGGTTCCACCGCTCCTCGCCACTGAAGCAGTGCATAATAACTCATAGCCAACATCGTGCTGGAACGCGGCAGCAATTGCTTTCAAGCTCCCACTTAAAATAGTCCTGGTGACAAGCCTGCTGCTTTAAATAAGCGCCTCAGCCTGTCTGGAGAGGCTCCTTAATCCCAGTGGTGAGAGACACTCCAACAGGAAGACACTGGGGTGAAAAATAAGTCCTGCACCAGAGAGACTGGAACAATTTACAGCAGGTGACTATGGGAAGCAGGATTCACCGGCGGGGCAAGATAGAGGGAGCGGCAGAGAGCGCGTGGGGGGTGAGGAGAGGTGGAAAAGGAATATACATGGAATGGAAATAAGACAGCTTACCGACAAATACCTCAGTGCCCGCACCCCCTAAAATACATCCTTTAGGGGCACTCCAGTGCAAATTTACATTTTAAAAATGGAGCTGACTCAAAACAAAGCCTGAAAATACCAGAGATACAGACAAATAAAAATATACAAGTCCAGGAGGCAGCATCAAGGCCTAAATATCTACAGTCAGTGGCTTCTACCACTGTTCAGTTTCTGTTTTTGGACTCGTACTTGTGTTGTCTGGCAGGCTGTGGTGTGAGCCACGCTCAGTCCCAGCTAGGTGATGTAATCGTGGGCCAGAGAGGGAGACGAGGGGGCTGTGACGTCACCAAGCACCTCACAGCACCTTGCTAACATCCCTCCACCACACACACACAAGCACACACAAGCCCAACTCTGAGAACAGTGTGTCCAGCACACAGAGGGAACGTTATGGCTTGTCCTCACTCACTCACTATTTTTTTTTTCCTTTCCCCTCTCTCATTGCCTCCGTGTCCCAGCCTCTCATTCCTTTCCCACTCCCAGCCTCTGTACCCTTTCTCCCCCACTTTTCTCCCTCTCTCTTTCTCTGCCACCCTATCACTTCCACCCTCCTTCCCTCCCCTCCTCACGCTGCTACCCTCACTCCCTCTATACCTGAGGCTCTTGTTCTTTTATAGCAAATTGAACCTTTCACTCTGAAAGAAATAATTACTCTCTGGAGAGAAAGGGGACTGCCGTGGAATGCTGATATGACACACAATGTCACCTTGCCACTCAGGAGCTGCCTGCACACCCAGCTCAGAGGGAGAGAGGGTGGGGAGGATGGGAGGGAGGGAAAGAGCGGGTCAGGGGGTAGGAAGGGTGAGGAGGATTACAGAATAAAAGTAACAGAAAAGTAACAGAAAGAGAAAAAGAAAAAGCATGGGTGAGGGAAGGGGAGAGTGAGAGGAAACCGTGCCTGCTTTGGTAAAAGAAAACCGGAGACGGAGGGAGTGGAACCACAAAGAGGACAGGGAAGCAGGTATAGCAGGTAATAAGTCACAGCGAATGAGGGAAGGAGTGACCAAAAAATATAATAGGGATGAAAATGAGAGGGAGGAGACTGACTGAGAGGACTGACAGTGGTATGTGGAACCGTAAAGGAAAAGTGAAGGAAGAGGTAAAGAGAGGATACGTGATAAGAATGAGATAACAGTAAGGTAACAGGGCAAAAGTGGGAGAGAGAGCAAGGTGGTGGTGTTTTTGGGTAAGAATAAGAGAGCAGGAGTGAGAGATAAAGAGAGGGATGGACAGGGTGTGACAGTAAGAGCCCTTACTGGGGTCAAACCAGGGATGGATCCATCTTCATCCGCTGGCATTTGTGAGCTGGGGGAGCAGGAGCAGTGAGAGCCGTGAGCCGGATCACTGCCATTTCCACTTATTACCCATCATGCCTTTCAGCAGAGTGGTCATGCGGTCATGCTCTGGCCCCTGGGAAGCTAAACGGCCCTCTGTGGGCTGAAAGGCACAGGGGACAGAGTGGAAGGATGAGGAAAGTGGGGAAGCATGAGGGTTGTGGACCCCGTAATACTGTCAGGGGCTCTCAGACTAAGCCCAGGGCTGGATGCAGACTTAGCGTGGGTAAATCCAAGCTGGATCAACTGCCAGAAGTTTCTGCCAGTATTAATTTTGTCAGCGAGAACTATCACAGAAAATGTAGCTGTTAACAACATTTCTGCAATTAAAATATATACAAACATTACAATAACTAACTGGTAACTGGATACATGGAAATACCAATATGCATGTAAATACTGAGCTGCGTATAAAAAAAAAAAAAAAACTAAACTAAAGTATTTTATACTGCTATTATAGTCATTGTATAATACGTGCAGTGAACCAATTCATTGAACCAAGAGTACAACTAATCCCTTGTGTCTTTATCTGGACTCACAGCCACTGAAAATTCACAACATACTGAATATTTCTAAGAAACAAGAAAAGAACAAAACATACATATATTTATATGCACACTGTATACACCTACCTACACGCACCTTTGATAACAGCCAACCTCCAGCACCTCTTCCACCGCGGCTTGTGAAATGAGGGCTATTTTTAATATCTGCTCGGGTGCCTTCTGAATAATGGGCAAATATTACTCAAGGTCACAACTCATTTGTCAGGCTGTGAGTTGAAGGTATGGCCCAGTGCACTAAGGCTAACATTCAGCTTTTATTCTGCTGATAAAACCCACAGCAGCTTTACGAGTACAAGCAGTTAAAAATGGAAGAATAACAGGCATTGGTAAGACAGAGGTATGTGGAGGAGAGTGGTGGACAGCACAGCATGGAAGAGAATAATTTGCACGAAAGGAAGGAAGAGGAACGGGGCTCAGGCTTGGACCAAATTGGAGAAAATCCATCAGCTTATTGCCTAGTGATGTTATAACAGAATGCCAAAGGTGGCAGGAAGGAGTGGCTCTGAGGATAAATCATGTTGCCTCTACCGCCATGACAGCTTTAGTCACAGTGACGTCCACAAAGGGGGCCGCGGTGATCAAACAGGAGCTGTGATGACTTCATCCAAATGTCACACACACACACAGTACTACAAACACCCTGTGTCTCCCTGGGCAAGCATTATTTGATCCTTTGAGAGAGACTCATGACAGGCCATAACATGACAACCAGTCTTATATCGAAGACGGTTAATGACAAGACACAGTTTGCCATGTCCATCTATAATACATAGAATAGTAAAACAGGTACAGAGGACATCGCTACCATGTCACGCCTTACTGTTATATTATTAATCATAGGGGTTTGCAGTTTACTGTCATACAACTGTAAACTATTACTGTGTTCTGCCACTGTGTGCTTGCAACCCCTGGTCTTAGGTTATTAAATCCTACAGCCCCCAGCATGCATCTCCAGCTAAGATGCTTCCAACCCTGGCCAAAGACTTTTATCTTCCTCCCCAGCAGAGGCATGGCACCTCCGTGATGCTTTCAATTTTCTGCTCTGTGCTTCTGTGTTTTATGGGCCTGTGCAAAGGTTCCAGACTGACTGGCTGGGCTGACCTGGACTCCCTGCCTGCTGGTGCGTGTGCCGTGGCTGGGGTGACATCAAGGCCACTGGCCAACCAGGGACAGGGCCGCGTGGCATCATCAGCCAACCACAGAACGCCCCGGACGCCCCGTCCACAGGAAGACATCATGTTCCACACATGCTAGCAACACATGCTGCACTCTCACATACAAAGAGCAATCATAACACACATACAACACAACACCAGGCCGGGGTGACAGTTGCTTTAGTTCAGAATGTTATGGCTCTTTATAAGGTCCATCCTTTGTTCTGAGCAAAAAGCAGATTTTCACTGGCACAGCCAACGAGTCTGAGCCAATCTTTGTTTTTGTTCCAGTTCCTATGAAAATGGGTTATGCAAATCTGAAGTGGAAATTAAATTCCATCCTAAACCAAGCTCAAAAACTGTAATTACCTGTAGAGACAGATGGATGGAATAAGCAAACCACGGCTACTGTACAGTGAGGGCATCTAGGCTCAGGAAGAAGCCTGGGTCTGCTTTTATATTAAACAGCTCATGATGAACACCAGGTAAAAGCCACATCTTTATTTCTGAATGTCCTGTTTGCCTTCTTTCATGCATTAATTAAGCTTCATCTTAGCATTAGACCTAAACAGGCTTCTTGCATCTGGGACTTATCATTGGTGTGTGGCCACTGAGGAGACCTAATCCAATAACAAACCTGTCTGACATACAGTATGCCATAGTAAAATTATGGACAGTAGCTGTAGCCTGTATAGCATCACCCAGATAAGATTTATTACATCCTCCAAGCACATAAAGCCTCTTTGCAAAGAAACTATATTAGTAAATGATGTTGGTTGGATTGGAGATATGTAATAGGGAGGCGAGGACCAAATAATAAACAGGTGTTCCCTCCTGTGAGCATCCATCATCCATTGAACACACATTTCCCATGACCCTCCATCTCCCCTGGCTGCAATCTAAGTTGTTTTTTGCTGCCTCTTGGCACTCAACAGATCCAAATCTAATCATTACTTGGACTGAAACTCACCAAACTTGGCTTTTTTCAGGTGTAAATACAAGGTTGATGGGGAGGTAACTCAATAAGGAGGATTTAAAACAACTGTTAGATGATGGCCCGATGGCCTAGTCCCTTGCTGGAGGAGCAGATGTCTTACAGGACCCATAGATGTCTCCCTCCCTGGTGTATGATTTGGTTCAGCTCATCATGCATTTGTATCTGGTCACAGCAGGCTGAGGGGGCAGGGTTCAGGACCCTGTCAAATCCCCCCTCAAACCCTGGGCTTCTCACACTATTAAATCTAAATCCCATGTGGGGTATGAGGCAAGGATGGAAGAACCTAGCTCTCCTGAAAAAGCTAGAGAGCACAGGTTTTTCCTGTGCAGGGGAATATGGTGTGATGCATTACATCTCTCTACCCGGCACCCATAGCCCACCGCTTAGCTGATCTTTGAAAGATATTGCTTATAAAAGAGATGACTCCAGGCGACGGCCAAGTTCTGTAGTTTTATTACACCTTGGGGCTACAGCGGCCTGTCTTTGGAGAGATAAGGTTGTACCCTTTTCATTTTGTATCCCGCGGCCGATATTTTAAGCTGGCTTGTTAAGGGCAGGCGAGCTGAGCGCTGGAACAGAGTTTGATGCATGGCTTTACAACAGGAGCTGGGCCCATAACGCTCAAAGGCCGATCATTACTGACCTTAATAGCCCAGTCTGCATCTGGGCTTGATTGATCGTGCCTAGCAGGTTGTGAAATGCGCCATCTGGAAGGAAAGAAGGTGAGATGGGCAAGCAGAGACGAGGGAGCAGGCAGGCAACACCAGCCGAGCACGGAAGAAGGGAGGAGAAGAAGACAGCGGGAGGAGAGGGGGGGGAAGAAAAAAAAACACAAACCTAGACGATCTTGTACTGAAATTGATGGCCATAGTGGGATGCTGTAGAAACTTAACTGCACTAAGAGGCCCACCAAGCACCATAAACACTGTCCCTGACATAAACAACAACACTTAGCCAGACTAGGTGTATACAATATTCATCTGAGGAGCTGCTGCTTGGTAACTCTTGTTTACTTGCTCTGTGCTCCTGGATAAAATCAGCACTGCCTCGGTGAGAAAGCAGGATGGTAGAGTAAGTGTGATATGAGTTATGTGAATAAGTGTGATTTTGAATGCATGTGCATCTTCTTGCATGTGTGTGTCTGTGTGTGTCCATGAGGGATGTGAGGAACAGAAGGTGGTCAGGTCCTCAGAGTGTCCTACTACAGTGCTTTATATCATGAAGTCTGCATAATGGATGATCCTCAACCACTACTATTGGTGTCATGGATTATCATAAGGCAATTAATATTCTGCTGCACAACTGAAGCCAAAACATCGTTAGGTCACCACTTTGCATAAACCCACCCGACGAAGCCACAAAATACCTGCTTTTGAATAAAACAAGATTAACAGTAATATCACATTTCTCAGAAGTACCCTTTAATCCATTTTTAGATCTACGAAAGCCTGTCATCTAGGAAGAGGCACATGATGTCTGCACTCCATACAAAGTTCATGCATAGCAACCGTATCACTCAAACCATTCAAGCGCAATGAAATTTCACTGCTATAAATATTTAAGTTGGCAGAACACTGTTGAGCATCCCTTTCGTGTCAGCTGAAGCTCCCGAGAGCCCATCAAGCTCGTGTTCTCCATTACCATGCTCTCTTCTCAGTCAGTCAGCACTGGTAGCTACAGTAGGGTGAACTAATATGTATCCGGTACAGAAAAAGGACTCTGACAGACTCCTTTTTGCACTTCATTAGACCAATTATTTGGCTTCCTGAGTCATTTGACCCAGCCAAATCAAGTGAGTTATGATAAATGCAGAGAGCATTATACTGCACTGAGACTTTCAATATCAATGTGTTCGTGTATTTGCATTCGGCAGAAGCACCGGTACATCGCGCAGCGTGCAACACGCCACATGTAACTTGGGTGTAGAAAAGTGTTTAACAGCAAATTTATGAATGCTGTAATCAGCACCACCAAATGTCTCTGGGGCCAACTTTCGCGAGGGAAGATGAAACATCTGGTATCTGGTAGGTTAGGAAAAAGAAAGAGAGGCTAAGATGGCGGGCACATATACTGATAGAACACAGCATATGTGCGAGTTGTGTTTATAATACCTGTGCACCTCTGCACACTGTACATTGCCCGTATGTCTGTGTTTAATAGTGTATGCGTGAGAAAGACATATACACAGACTGTTGGCTTGAGATTTGAGAGAGAGTTTGTGTGAGTTCACTTGTGCATACGCAAGTGTGTGTGTGTGTGTGTGTGTGTGTGTGTGTGTGTGTGTGTGTGTGTGCGTGTGTGTGTGTGAGAAAGGGGGTGACAGAGGGCCAGGTGGAACGGAGACTTCTGTCGCTGACTCAACACCTTTCTCATTTTATTACCAAATCATCCATGACAAACAGCTCTGGCGTTTGGCAAAGGTGAGGCAGGCAGGATAAGAGCTGGGATGAGAGCAGAGGAGGTCACCTCAGTGCTGCAAACATTGCATTGGTAATGTAACATGCCTGTGTCACTTCAAATGTCACCTTTACATGATGCAGTCATCCATGTGTCATTTTTAGATACGCTGGGCTGACAGTGATGGCCCTTACTTCCTATAGACTTGCAACCATCACGACACGAAAGGATGGCGATGGAGAAATCTTACCACCTGAGTGACTACCAAAAGAAAATGCTTGGTGACAACACAATCAATAGAGCCTGTAAAATATGAAGCACTCATTCTTTGTGAACATTCAAAACCAAGCCAACCATAATAATGAAAAAAAACATTCTGAACTACACTGAAATGGAGGTGCTGTGTATAAGATCTATCTTATTGAACAATGATACTGATGTATCGGTTACTGTTTATAAAATACCAACATGGACAAAACACTAAATCTCAATAATCATATTTTTTTTTTACCTCATACAGATCAGCTACACCTATTTTTGAATTCCTGCTCTTGAAACAAAAGAAAGATTATTTCTGACCCTTATCTGGGGCTGGTTTTTGGATTGAGCAGATGTTATTTGGTGCTGAGGAGTACGGTTAGAAGGCAGGCCTGCCATTCTTTGATGTCAATGGGAAAAGCCAAAGCCTTTTGCAGCTACGTGAGAGGGAGCAGATTAGCCTGATTGACGGATATAAGATGCTAAGGACGGAGCTTGAAGCGCAGCAAGCCAGGGCGTTGGAGTGGAATGGAGTTCATTCATGAGTTACGAGTCTGTTTCAGTGATGTAGTAAAAGACGAATAAATCCTCCCAACAGCCTGTGAAAAAAAATACAACCTCAGGCTTGTGATGGAGACTCATACAAGACAACAGGCAGAAGACACTGGCGGCTGACACACATACAGTATGCCAGAAAATCTAACCACAAATCAACACCAGATATAGTAAACAGTCAAAAATACACATCAAACTGCCATGCCACTTCAAACAACGTTTTTTTTTTTTTCCAAAGACTTGTATATTTTGCCCACAGTCAACACAGCACTGAAAACAGACAAAGTGTAGCCCTGTCGACTGTCACACTCTCCTTTGTCAAGCTTATTTTTCAAGGAGATATTCCCTGCTTAAGAGGCCGAGGGAGCCAGTGCGAAGTCCTGGACAGACAAGGAGCACGCTGATATAAATACCAACACAGCTAAGAGCTCTTCTCTGCCTCACAAGGACCCAGACCTGCAAGGACAAATGACCGTCCCTGATGCTGTCCCTGAGTCCCTGTGCTAAAAGAGGCCGGGTTAAGGTTAAGAGGACCTCAGCCCACCAACCACCACCAAGCTGCATTTACAAAGTCAAACTTCTCCTCTCAGGAGAAACCTAAGCAGGGATGCATTTTTACCTTGAGATAACCTACTTTACAAACACTGTTATCATGCAGGTATTATAACACTGAGGGTTTTGACAGAGGCAAACATATGACAAGAAGTGAAATGGGTCAGAGAAGGGGTTTTAGGTGCACATTATGATGGAGTGGCTAAAAATCTAATTAGTTTTCAGGTGTCAGTAAAGGATGCTCCTTGACTTCGTGTTTATTATCAGACTGACTGGTGCAGAAGCTCCCAGCGGAGACCAAGTGTTAGGGATTAACATGTCATCACAGAAGGGGGAACACAGACATTTTGACAGTTACACTCGTGAGACGAGGCTTCATCTAACACCTGCCTCACACCTCCTGTCCAGAAAGCGCACCTGTTCTGACACAGTGTGAGGCTCAGAGCCATTCCTGGAGCAGTGTTTACACCTGTCCTAGCCTCACGGCAACACACCGCGACAGGGAGGAATGAGAGGGGCTGAGGTTCAGGAAAATCAGGGAAAGAGGAAGATGCAAAAACAAGAAATTGATGGAAATTTCCTGTGGAGAAGCCTGGGTGGAGTAATGGCAACGCCTGAGCACGCTCAGCAGCGCTGTGGTGTCGAGGTAACATTGATGCATGGTGTGACCTTACTTGTAATGCCAGCCTTAATCTACGCAAGTGGAATAAATGAAGTGGGGCCGCTGCGGACGTGTCACCCAGACTTATAAAGACAAATCCACCGCCGCTCTGAGCTGTGTACATGTATTCATAAAAGTCAGAGAGACGTCTTGACAGAGTGGAGTGCCCAGCATCGCCGGCTGGCTGGCGACGAACACATCCTACCTCATGGTTGTCATGGCGGCATGGAGCTGTCCATCATTAGGTGTAACATGCAGAGAGGAGAGGGGAGATGTGAAGGTGAAGAATAGACAGCAAGAAAAAAAAGGCAGCTGGGAAAAAAAAGGAGGGAAGGAAGCAAAAAGCAAAAGAGGATGAAGGGGCAACATGTAAGTAAACTGTTTTTCTTTATATAGTGACTTTTATAGACTATAGGTCTGTACATATAAGAACAGTATTAAAGATAGTTAAGTGTTTTTTTTTTTTTTAACTTAAATGTGGTCTTTTCGCACAGTGGGACGCTGTTTCAAACTTTAGGTGTTACCTTCACTGCAAAAACAGAATCTTTATCTCACTAAAACTGAGATGGGCACAAGCCCTTACTCTGAAAATCTATGTGATCTAATATTTTTTTGAGGACCTCAAGGTTTTCCCATAATATATAAATCTGTTTATGGCCTTTGCTTAAAAATGACAAATAAAGAGGTAAGCGTCCTTTCCCTAAGCTTTTGTGAGTATTCAAAAATGATTTGTGAGGACAGTACTTGAACCTCACACTCAGATGAACTGAGTTTATTGCAGTCCCAGTGTGCTGACACGAACACAACTTGTCATAACCGCTCATTACAGTTTAAAAACGGATGTCCTGACAAACAATGTTTTTCGGCCTGATAGCCGCCTGGCTGTCAAGTTAGCTGCAGTCAATTCATACTTGGCTGGCTTTATTGGCATGTAGTTGAAGCAAAGAGCCATCAATGATCACAGGACGTTTAGTCAGTTTGTTTCGGAGCAGTGGGAGCCGGCCGGATTGACAACAGGCCTACGCTTGATAGATGCTGGGCTGACAGTGGACATATGGATCCTGAGCACTGCCGCACGCAAGGGGTACTGGGATAGGAGTGAGTCTAACATGCCAACAATCCAGCGTCCACTATGAGGCCTGCTCACCCCCCCCCCCCCCTCCCCCTGCCCCCTGTCCGGTCCTCGCACTGACATGGCCGTGATTAATGCCCCTGGCCAAGATGATGATAATAATGATCATAATTAATCAAGGGTTCTTCCTGCACCTCTAGGAGCCGACAGTGACCTGGAAAAGACACCCAGACCTCTTTTCCCCTGTTTTCCCCCTTCCTCTCTCTCTCTTTCTCCCTCTCCTCCTCCCTTCTTCCTCGTCTCACTGACAGGCCTGAACCTCGGCCCGGCAGAAAGAGCCATGCATTATCCTGACATCACCACTTCTATTTATATCACACCGTCCATCACTATCACTTACTCTCCTCCACCCGCCTTTCCTCCGCCCGCCTCTCCAAAGTGGAGTTTTCTTAAAGCTGCCCCATATTTCCTGGAGGAATAACGCTGCCTATGCAAATGGCTCGGAGTCAAAGAAGCAGCTTAGGTGACAGTGAGAAACTAACATCATCATTTTTTTTCAACATCCAGAAACAATGTCCAAAACAAAAGCCACCACCTCGTGCTGCCTGAGGCCTGGTAGGAGTCTCCCTCTCTCCCCCCTCTGTAGTGTATTCCTGAAGACTTGAAATAGTGTGTCTCTGTGTGTGTGTGTGTGAGAGAGAGAGAGAGAGAGCATTTCTGTGAGGAGAGTGTGTGTCTCTCACAGAGATCTAGAATATATGCAGCGGCAGAATAATATTTTAAATTCCTTGGCGGCTGCCAGGTAACAGTAGCCTGGAGCAATGGAAAAGTTTTTTTGTCTCACCTTCTCTTTATTTCCCCTGGTGAGGAGGATACAAAACTCTTTTGCTCGGCTGAGTAGTACGTGCCAGGCATGTGTTCAAAACACCTCCCTCCTCCCTCCCCAAGCTACTCAAATGCACACTGCATACAGCCTGTCTTATTTTTTTATTTTACTGTCTCTTAATACACTTTGTGCAACGGTACTAAGGACCTTAGCACAGGTGCTGAAAGCGCTCACACCTCACATTGACCCCATAATTCAAAAGTATGAGGCGGTGTCACCCCGTGCAGCTCTGATTTAAAAATGGTAAACACCTCCATTCTACTCAGTAATGCGAGGAGGTGCTTTTTGTTGGTGTGGCCACATCTTTCTTTCTCTTCTGCCCCTTTCTGTCTCCAGATTATTATCACTTTGCATTCTGACACATTGCTTATCTCAGCTCGTATTCAGGGCTGTGCTGGATCTCAGTGAAGTCATGGCACTTACCAAATCCCCCTTTTACCTCTGTGCCAGGCCCAGACACCCACAGTGGATCCTGCTATAGAAACAACCACACATGACATCATCAGAGCTCGACCCACACACAGCAGGAACAAAGGAAGACCTACATTTATCCCTATACCAACCAGGTGGCCTACATTTCCAAATTGCATAAGCTACAGGATCTTTTCTTGTTCTACACTCATGCAGTGTTTCTCATGCATTTCAAAACGTCTCACCAGGTGCTTCAGCCAAATTGAGTTCTTAAAACAAACAGATGAATACATGGTACATTGCCTGTTATTATCATTATCGTCATCACTGATGCTCAACCCAACCACTAAACACAAATTCACAATAGATCTGACTCCATCTGAGCCAGACGCGCACTCTGCCGA
Organism: Toxotes jaculatrix; assembly: GCF_017976425.1. Lineage (NCBI taxonomy): Eukaryota > Metazoa > Chordata > Actinopteri > Toxotidae > Toxotes > Toxotes jaculatrix. The sequence continues at coordinate 24,774,738 of NC_054395.1, read as the reverse complement.
TTTACAGCACGGTTCCTCTCTGTATAAGTGCAATAATGCTTTATGATCTGATTCCAATTCTATGTTGACACCATGAAATTAAACTGTTACATCTCACCACTGGTAAAACACAAACCATATTTGCTCCATAGCCCAAGAGTCAAAGCATCTGCAGATAGGTTGGTACCAGTGTCAAACCCCATGATGGCAATAAGCCGTGGCCACAGTCAGAAAAAAAAAATCAGAAAGAAATCACATTGACTAAAGCCGCAACACACATCTATGCTGATCAAAAATATGACAATGGCAGACAAATAAGGTAAGATCGTATTCATATTCAAGGTAATACTAAGTTCTCTCAGCTGACAGTCATTAGCTTGTCAAGGCTGCTCAAAAAAAAAAAGTCAGCACAGAGTTTTTTTCTGTCCTTTGATAACGTGCTCGGTCTGGCCAGCAATGCTTTGAATCTGTTGTGGTCAGAGTTCGGGGGGTTGGTCATCCTCCTACCCAGCAGAGACCTTGAGCATACAGCAAAGCAACAAATGATGAAAGGACTGATGTATGGACAGAAGAAAGGAGGGTATTAAAGGATGGTTGGAGGGAGAAAAGGGAGGAGAAAATGGAGAATGTCTGTGGAGTCAAGGGAACAGGTAAGGCAGCTGTTGCTGGCAGCAGAGCAGTCATCTTCAGTCATTGGGGCCAAAGTGAAGCGCCTAGAGGCACTGACTGCACAACTGTTCTGCCAAGTCTGTGTCTGAGAAAGTCTAAAATATGGGCTTCTTATCACAAAAAAATAAAGTGTGTCTCCTATGAACAGAAAGATGCTGTTGATAACCTTGCACTTGTGCTGAACATCATCTCTCCCCAGGAAGCTGAAGGCAGGGAGGAAATATTGACAGAAATGTTTTCCGATTATATTCTCATGACTAAATCAATACACAGATGGGCCATCTCTTCTGAGCGGAGTTAGGATGGAGTCATCGTGAAGGTCAAGCAGTTAGCCCATTAAAGAGGTAGCTAGGCATGCGATTTGGCAGCACATCTCTACCTCCTCCTGCATGGCACAGAGGTAGCAACCTTGAGGAGTTGATTAGTGGTAGAGACGGCTCCCACGACACAGGAGACCCCCGCCTCATAAAATCCCAGGCTCGGTAACAGAACAAGGGAGCCTGGGAGAGGGGAACTGGAGGGAATTCAAGGCAGAAGAACTGCCTGCCTGCCTCATCTTTTACAGGACAAATTAAAACCACAGCGGAACAAGTCATAAAACAGGAAATAATGAATTCAATTATACTTTTTAGTGTTTAGGGGCTGCTGGTGAGATGTGCTGAGTGGGCAATGCGAGGCGCGCACACAGCAGCGGGCACAGGCTGATGACTATGTTGGTGGCGCTGAGCTTTGCTGAGGGCTGCGTGTGTGCTGACTGCATGTCTGCATGCCCCTAGGAGCAGTTTAGACCTCGACAGGGCCTTCATTAGCAAATGAATGACTCTTAATTGGCCTGGCAAATACACAGGATGCTTGTTGATTATAGGGAGTTTTTTTTTTTTTTTTTTTTTTTTTCCAGCGAGTGCTTGTACTTCACACAGATGCACAAATACACAAAGTCTATACACAGCAAGATACAGCTAAACCAGCACAGAGGCATGCTTTAGCGCAGGCAATACTGACAATAACTGTCATGTCATCAAAATGACAGACAATTCAAGGCTTTGCTGTGCCAGGTTCAAAAGCAGGGCTTCGGCTGTCAACAAAGGATCCTGACAAAGAATTCTGGGACATATTCTCTTTCTTCAGCCTATCTATACTTCTCTCTATCTCCCTCTACCTCCCACCACCTATTTTTCACTCTTTTTCAATCCGCTCTAGCTTGTCCCCTGGCATTACTAACACCTCAGCGGGAGGGAGAATCACAGACAAGAGTCCTGGTGTCCTAGATTCAGCAACACTGGCAGAAGCACGGCATATACTGGCCTGTCCTACAAGCTGCCATATAGGACTCAAAAATCATCCACACATAGCAGCAGCCCAGTTCAAACATAACACAAACGAGCCCACAGGAACCCCAGTCAGTGTTCACACCCACTTGTAGCTGAGGATAAAGAGAGTGAAATGTGTTATGGTTAGGATTATTCTATGTTTGTTATTTCAGTAATGCCATCAGCACACTCCTTTTATCTACGTGTCACAGTGTGTTTGAATGCCTCTGTGAGTTAGCAGATAATACAAACATATAAGATGAAAACACAGAGTAGAAGGATAAATATATTGATGTGCGATTTAATATTTGTGGACCTATGAGTAAACAGGACCTAGAATGAGGGGGAGTGAGAGAGAGAGAGGAAAAAGAAGGAAACTAGGAAGGACAGAACTGAAGGAAGAGAGAGAGAGAGAGAGAGAGAGAAAGAAAGAGAGGGTGAGAAAAAAGACATAAAGAAGAAGCACTAATGGTATCTCGGGAAAGTCAGTGTCCCCTCTATGCCCCAGCCCCTGGTGCCACTCACCCACTGCCAGCCTGCCAATTAAAGCCCTGATTAAAACCGACAAAGTGTCTCCAAATGAAGAAAGAGCTGTTGGAGGTCTTAACTGCTGAAGCCTGTCAATTACACTGCCAGAGGAAAGTGGTGAGGGAAGAGCAAGAGGGTACAGCAATGACACGCAAAGCAGGGAGCACAGATGAATATAAGATCTCTCGTTCAGCGCTCTATGATTCCACATGGACGATGCGTGAGAAGGAATTTTAGAGACTTTTCAGTTGTTTTCACTTTTTTTCTTCACTCCTAGCCTATAAAAAAAAAAAAAAAAAAAAACAACAACAGTAAATTAGCATACAAATGCTCGCATTTGTGGAGAATGTGGTAGATAACACGGCCCAATAACTGTGTCCTTTATGCTTCCTCTTGTTGCATGTTGCCACTGTAAGTCATAGAAGCCCCACAGTGATGGGCTCAACAGCAAAGCCCCCAATCCCAGATAAACCACCCACAGTGTACATCAGCTGCTAAAATATGATGGTATTCGTGAGGTCATAAATCTTGTTTTAGAGAGACGGGAAGGGAGAAGAAGCCCTAGTCTCCCCTGCATCGTTACAGCTGCATCCCTGCGGCCCATTCCACCTCCATTTAAGCTAAATGTCAACTTTTCAGGTCTTTTTTTTTCTATTTGCTTCCTGTAGTTGCCATTTGTTTTAACACAGGGGGAGGAAAGTAAGAAAATAAGTCAACGGGAAGAAAACTAGAAAGAGTTTGTTGTCAGCGGCTTTCAGGGCTGAGTGGACGAATGTTCTATAGTTTACAAAGAAGAAAGAATCGAGTGGAGAGTAAACTTGGAGATAAAATGGATTCCCGATCTGTCTGAATCTCTAACCCAGGAGCCAATGATATGAGTAATGAGGGTTGCTATTTGTTATAACAATGTCCTGTACCTAAACTGAAAGAATAATTTCACATCCAACTAGAACTGTAATACCCTAATACTTCATAAATGTTATTATTATTTAGACATTCATCATCATTAAGAACTCTAATGATATTCTTTCAGTTTAATTAAATTGGAATGGGTTTTTTTTTTTTTTTTTGTACTCTGTAGTGCCAAGAGAACGTACAGCAAGACGCTCTGAAAAGGCGCTCAATCATCTACAGCCAGGTGGCTGTGGATTAAGAAATAACTGGTGTGCAAATTCATGGGTGGATGAAAAAGGGGAACCACCTAGGATATATTACTGTCACTGTAAGAAACGTGGTGTAACACATAGAAAGGACTGACACGCCACATTTTTGAGTCATTTTGACTAATCTGGTGCCTTCGAAGGGTGTGTGTGACGTGAAACTAAAGACATCACAAGCTATACCACTGCCTAAAATCCACCATTAAAAAAAAAAGAGATACCAAAGCATCTGTTTAATTTATTCATGCTTTCTGCTGTTTTTTTTGTTACAGTCACCTTTTAAAGGTTGGTCTGCTGTTCTGCTGTGGGAGGGAAAGACTGGGATCGTGTCGGGTGAAAAACAACGAACAGATGAGAAAGCGCCTGCATGCCTCATAAAACAGAGATCGCCATAGAACAACCATTTCCTCTCAGCACATGGTGAAAAACACAGCTAGAGGACAGACAACAGGCTGAGGCGGAGGAGCAAACGCACTGGCCATCTGATAACATTAAGCCCACTGAATCCCACCACTCACCAGCTCTCCCTTTTCTTTCTTGCTCTTTCCTACACTCTCTCTTGCTTTCTGTCTTTCTCTCTCCTTGTAGCAGATAAGGAAATAAAAAAAAAAAAAAAAAGAAAGACATTAGGGCAGAAGAATGAAAAAGCCAGACAGAAAGGCGGAAAGGAAGAAAGGAAAAAGAAAGTCAAAATAAAAGAAAGAAGGGAGACGGGACTGAAGGTAAGAGCTAGAGAAAAGACCCTATTTTTCAGACCAAGCTGAGGCCCTAAGGGGCATACATTAAACACTGTGTCAGGCAGACCTCACCCTTTACTACTCTATTGGCTTATTCAGTAGGGAGGCAGCCACTGTTAATATTTCATGGGCCAACCAACAGTATAAGGAGTTGTAAGCTCACGGGAGACTCCTATGCCCCCCCCTTTTTCTGGCAGTCAGGTTTCAAAAGTGTCCTGCCGCATAAATATTTGTGTGTTTGTCACTGCAACATGCACTGTACATGTACCAGCATGTGTGTTTGTGACTCTGCCGTGCATGCGGATGTCTTGTTTCTCCCTTTACCTGACATTGTGGGGTAAATGCACTGAAGAGCAAGGCTGAGTGGTCAACGCACCCACTCAGCGAATTAGTGATTGTAGCCTCCATCCCCTCTGAACAGAGGAGGTGTAGTGCTGCAGAGAGGGCTTATTTATCCCAGCACTGTCATCTATCTGTCCACCACTAAACTACACACATACAGCGGCTTTAACATCCATTCTGTTAGGGTACCATATTATCCTCCACAGAAAACACTTTTCCATTATCAAGTTAGACAACAAATAGGCAGATATTGCTATAAACTGGAGATCATTACATCTTAAAAGCCTTGATATCACAGGCCCGACTTGGTCATTTCGCTTTAAGAGTCCTTTGTCCGCTGCACCAAAACGAGACAACAGATTTTTTTTCTTTTAAGCCAATCACGAGCCTTTACTGGGCAATTGTAAGATGCTGTGTCAGACATCCGCAAATGGGCGCCATCCTTCAGTGGTACCTCTCAAGTGTCTGCATCAGTTGAACAAAATTTTAAAAAAGCAAAAGCAGGGCAGAGCCTCTAAGAGCACAAAAGACACACAATGAATCCAATGCTCTGGTCTTGGCTGTAAGAGGCACTTTGCTGACTGTGTCCCCTGTGTGCCAGAGCAGGAGGACAGTCCTTTGTGTTGCAGAAGTCTTGGGCCACTGAATTCCCTGTTTCAGCGATTCTTTACCGGGGACAGATCCCGAGAGGTGCTGTTTCTCCCTGTGCTCCCCTACTGTGACTGACGTCCACCTTCTGTTCTCATGTAGAGGGGCAAAAATGGGACATTATCTGACCCATTTCAATGACTCACTCCACTACCTGAACCCGACTGTCCTTAAAAGCCTGAAGTGATGATAGGAGAGGTCACCTATAACCACTCAGAACACGGGCACACCAGTATGAACACCATCCGAGAAAGAGTGGGAGAACAGAAGTGGTTTGTGGAAGCAAAATAACATCACTAAACCTTTTTTTTTTTCCTAAAAAAGCGTAATTTTCATAAACTCTGAATGGCATTGTTTTGTTTTCTCAGCCTCTCTTGTGTGAAAGGGCCTGATCCTCTGACCAATCACTACTCTGCTTCGCAGCTGTTCATCATACTGTTCCTCGACTGGGGGAACACAAAAATTCAAAGAACAAAAATGGAATGAAGTGTTACAACTGGTTTACGGGCTGGCCTCAGGCAGACCGCGGTGATGGAGATAGTTACTGTACAAGTCTGTCCCTGTGATACCGTTACACCCCGTCTGGATGGAAATGTTTTCATAAGCCTATCAAATTCATCAAGGGAGTGTTTTATGGGGTAATAAAACAAAGTGTGATAAATACAATGCCTCTGGTCAAAGAGTTGTTAAGTTCTGATACCCATGGTGTGGCCAGGGACTGGGCTACACCAGATTATGGCAGCGCAATTATTCCTCTCGAGAGTGTTGTCGGGCCCTGCATGGCAAGGGTTAGTGCATGACACCCTAATATTGGAGGATGCCAAAAAGACAACACCAACAGACTATTTAGAATGACAGGAACAATTGGAGGGAGAAACAACTGACACTTGCGTATGTCCATGGTGTAAAAAAAAATACTTGTTTTGAATAAAAATGAAGGAGAAACACTGCTCACCCACCCTGTGGTTCAGACAGGGGCTCTGAAGTCACTTTTGAGTTTGAAGTTAAATGGCCAAACCTTGACTAAAGTGTCACTCACAATGCCCTTCTAAGATGTCCATCTGATGGATGAGCCAGACAGGAAAAGGCTTAGATGACGGTGCAGTTGCAGGGGTCAGATGATGAAACAGAAAAACGGGGGAAAGGGAGTGAGAGAGACACCAAGCAGCAAATGAATGCAGAAGCCATAGAACACCTTGACAGGCAGATATCTTGCTATGCACGAGATCCACCTCAGGGGACGTCTGGCTAATTTCCTGTGAAAACAGCAGACTACCGGGGCAGGAGGCAGCGGGTGGAGGTATAACAGAGAACAGGGAGGAGGCAAACTATTTTCAGTTCCTAGAACCGTCTCGTAAGAGTTTGTTCTGCCGGCACTACTGACATGGGACAGGTGGACAGGGAGGGAGATGGGGAATGGAGGGATAGGAAGGGCGGTGGTGGGGTTGTGTCTGGGCTGAAACAGCTGTGATGGAGACCCCTCCCTGTCTGTGGAATAGCGTTGACGGTACATGATTATTCAGCATGGCTCCTCATCTGCATCTCGTTTGGGACGCCATGGCCCCATCATGCCGTGTCTGTCTGCAGCCCCAGATCCTAGCGACAAACACTCTCAAACACATTCAACATAAATACATTAACACTTACTTCCACTCTTTCTCTCTCACTCACTTTTTTACACACACACCCACAGGTTTTTACAGCTATCCTTGTTAGGACACTGCACTGACTTTCCATTCATTGTGGACAGCCCAAGCCTAACCAGGACCTCAGAAATGACCAAACAAGGGCCGGTGTTAATACTGGAACAGGTCCCAAAGAGGTAACAAAAATGAGTATATATACACATAAACACACACACTGCTTGAGCTTCCATACCAAATGGCACCAGGGAGAGGTGCACATTGAATGGCAAATGAAAAATTCTGTTCCATATTCCCTGTAAGGGAAATATGGCTTCCCATTCTCAAGACACATTTGATATACAGCCATTGCAAATTAGCCATGAGGCTGCAAGTGTGGATTGAATTGATATTCCAATCATCTGCATGATATAACTGCACACAGAACAACGGCAAAGTCATCTGCGTCGCCTTGATTAGTGAAGTACACAAGCAAGAGAATACAATTGTCTGTCTACACTAGGAGCATACTTGTTCCCTAGCAAAGGTCTGTGTCTAATAGAGGCAGCCTCCAATAAATTTGTACAAATATTCCAACAGAAACAGGAAGGCCGCTTCGTCAGTGGGATGTGTTGATAAACAATGGCGGTCTCCATTAGCAGACGCTGCTGTCAAGGACGTGCCTGTCAGTCCCACCAAGCGGAGAGAGGAGAGAAAGCAGAGAATGAAGGAGGAATGGGAAGAAAGAAAGAAGGAAACAAATAAAGAAAAAAAAAGGAAAAGAAAAAAGAGAGAACCAAAAAAAGAGGTGAAAGAGTGAAAACTGGGGTTGTTCTCAGAAAGGTCAGGCTGATTGTCTCTGCCCAAATATGCTGGCCTTTTCAAAATTAACTTGGCAAAGGCGATATTTTCCACAAAGCCAGCATCATGAATCAAAGAAGCGTCTATAGTTCATCCCTGAAAGCAAAGCAACTTCCCTCCCTGTGTGCTCCACTCTCTCCGCTGACACTCCACCCTCCTGCATAGAGCTGACATCTTCAGTAATTATGTAATTAACACCATGGCAGGCCTAATTTCAGAGATAGTTCGTTATAATTGCATTCAGTTGTTCATTAGTTAGGCCAAACATTCGATACTCTGCGCAGGTGCGGCGGGGGGCCAAAGGCTACTTGTTTTTTGGAACGCAATTGCAGTGTCAATGACTTGATTGGTTTCTGCTTGATATCGCTGACAGGACAGGTTTTTGTGATTTACCAATAATTACCCTCACTCTCTGATACAATAAAAAAGTCACTGGTCTCGGCTAAGATAAACCAATCAGGGTGTGTTCCTTCTGCTCCCTGCCTTATGGTCTGCCTGTCTGGTGTGAATAATGTCCAGTGGGCTGTGCAAGACTGAATTAAATATTAGAAAGGAAGAAAAAAAAAAAAAACACATTAAACAAATGTCACAAAAGAACAGGACATTTTGTCTTCCTGACGCAGGTGTAATACTGCATTAAATGATACTAAAACAGTAATTACCTGAGTGATAAAGGCATGTTAGGAAAACCAGCAATACCCATGCTGTTCAACATGATGCATTACATTAGTCAAAGCAGCAGTGTGTCTCTGTGAGCTGTTTTTAATGGATTTTTTAAACAACAGTGGCAGCCAGTAATCTACAGACAAATTAAAGGAAAAACCAACATAAAATGTTTTAGGAAGGCTTTGGGCCACCACATGCCATCAGGACAGCTTCTCAGCTTTGATTCTACAAGTCTCTGGACTCCACTGGACTGATGGAACACCATTCTTTTAAAAGATATTCCCTCATTTGGTGTTCAATTGGGTTGAGATTTTGTGACTGCGAAGGCCACAGCATACGACTGACATCATTTTCACGCTCGTCAAATCATTCGGTGACCCCTCGTGCCCTGTGGATGGGGGGCACTGTCATCCTGGAAGAGGCCACTCCCATCAGGACAGAACTGTTCCATCATAGGATAAAGGTGATCACGCAGAACAACGCTGTATGGATTTGCAGTGACCCTTACCTCTAATGGGACAAGTGAACCCAAACCATAACAGTAAAATGGCCCCCACAGCATAGCAGAGCCACCGTACACTCTTGGTGTACGCCACACATGCATTCGCCCATTGTCAAGAATATGGTGATGGATGACTTATCTGAACATATCACTGTTTTCCGTATCTCTGTGGACCAGTGCCTTTGGTTTTTGCACCACTGAACTCTCAAATGTGCATTCATCTCCGTAATGAGGGGGTGTTTATGCACTGCAACGCTACTATAAGTATGGCACTGATGCACGAGCATCACAATCATCAAGTGTGAGCTGTTGACCACAATATCGGACCCTGATGTCTTCCCCATATTTCCCAGAAACAGTAGCCAGTTTAGCAGTCTATACGACTGGAGCTCCTGCCATCCAGACCCCCCCCCCCCCCCCCCCCCCCCCCCCCGCCAAAAAAATCAGAATCAACAGGGCCTGCTATTTTTATACATGCTACAGTGCATGATTCGATTTTAACTGTTTAATTGTGCCAGTGCACCTATATGCATAATGTTTCTCCACTCATTTATTCCGTTTTTTCCTTTAATCTGTCACCCATCATCACCTGTAGTAGCTCCTGACTGGAGCAAATACATTGTTAGGTTCAGACTTTTAATGGGTACGACTGGTAACGGGGGAAAAAACTCTACCAGCATTAACTTATGACAGAATTGAAGCAATTCACACTGGGTGCAAAATAATTAAAAGGAATTTGGTCTCGGTATGTTATCCTGAAATGAAACACTTTTCTTGTGATTAGTGGATGGATAGTATCACACTATTATGATGTTACAGTCTGGTTAGGCAGACAGACAATTTGGTCCCAGTAACACCAGATCTGTCCTGGTCCCTGTGATGATTTCTTCAATTAAGCCTTCCTGGCAGAGGAGGCCAAATGCTTAACTAGGCAGAATTGGAGCTGCCACTAGCTAGAGGTAGCAATGGGCTCCACTTCAACAGCTCATTCATCAGCCCCAGCGTTACCACTGGGCCACCTGTTCTGACACCACGCAGGGATGGAGTCATTTGCATTCTGCTCCAACCGTCCTCTTTCCCTCTCCTAACTCCTCACTCCCCCCCGACACACACCTCCATGCCCCCCTCCTTCTCTTTCTCTCTTTCTCTGACTATACAACTTTAAAGTTCCTCAGTGGCAGCTCTGGCAGATAATTGAATACCAGGGTTTGATTTAGTTTGAAATCAATTTGGGAAGGGGCTTTTCATTCATTATGCTCCTTGGCTTTGGTGCTACGTCTAAAATCCCTCAAACTTTGGCAGGGGCTCGAACATCGTCAATTCAAAGTGAAATTAAGCAGCCCTGAGTTGGATTGACAGGCAAAGAGAACATGATGGGACAGGGAGGGTCTGTTGTCTAGAGAGTGGGTGGAGTCCTCTCCTCTCCTCTCCTCTCCCCTCCTGGGGAGTCTCTCTCCTCTGTGCTCTTTGTCACCACCAGGTGCTGCTGTGAAATAAGGAGAGAGGCATCGACAGGAGGCAGCCATGCACATAGCTTGACATTTTAGCCAGCTCCCTGCAGACACATATGGCAAGCGTGTGGGTGGATGTGTGTATGCCCTCATGTGTTACAGTTTGCTTCCGTGAGCATGCAAGCATGAGCGCGTGTGAATGTCTGTATTTTTGGTTTAGATATATACGAGTCCATGTTTGCGCATATGTTTGTTGTGTTAATCTAAATATTCTTGCCTACAACCGCTGCAACTTGGCGCCTACAGCGCGTCCTCTATCTGTTCTGACTGTGTTATCTACATGTTTGTGACAGCCTCCACCTGACAACAAGGCTGACTCACTGACCGCAGTCAGTTATAAATCAATGTAATGCATTATACAATATGTTTCACTGCATAATGGAACATTATACCACGCTGTATTTGAAAACAACTCGGTGCTATTGAGAAGAAATATGGAAGTGCTTCAGCAGAGCACATTCACCAAGCACTTTTCTGGGTGTAAAAAAGACTCTTTAGCACAGACTGGAGGGTTGAATACCAGCTTTCAATAAAGAAAAGGGATAACATTGTCGAGTGAACAACTGCAAGAGCGCCTTAACTGAGAGGGATGCACAAATGGACACTTGGCATCCCAGCCACTGTTGGGGACACCAGCGGCAGAGATCACTGCAGGTTTTCTCCACTTTAAAAGCAATTTCTTCCTTTGGAGCCAAACCCCCCAACCCAACCCTCCAACTCCCTTATCTTCTTGTGTGCTCGACTCAATTGTCATCCGACTGACTTGAGGCTGTGTTAGATTGTTAAAGCCCCCGGATATGGTAATCTGTAGGCTGCTCTGACCTTGGGAGAGTGTGTTTTCAGGGTGTCAGACCCCCTAATTCATCAGAGACAGGCCATTAGCTAGCTATCCAGCCACACAAACACACAACGGGACAGGAAGGAAAGTTCTCAGGGAAACAGCAGCAGCCCTCGTTCCTGAGATATCATTAGTTACTGCCTTTCAAAACTGCTGAATTGGGACACTTACCTGACTTGCCCCATTTTTTGCACCACAAGAGCCAAGATGTTGATGAATGGTTGTATGAAACTGTCACTACCAGAAAATGGAGAGAATAGGGTTAAGGACATATCCTAGTCAAACTCTTCAACACTAGGGACCAATGTGGGAACACACATGATGGCAAAACTAAACATTTTCATTAGCACTTTTCATGTTTACTCTGGTAAATTAATGCCACACTGAATTAAAACCACACACCTGCAGAATCTAAGCACAGGTACAAGTCCCTGTGCAGAGGATTAGCGAGTGAAGGACAGGATATGTAAATGGAGCATTTTCAAACAATTTCAAAGATGGCGAAGGGTTGCCACATGAGGTCAGTGGTTGTGAACAGCCTCATATATCTAGATGCCAAGTGAGATGGAATAGTAATTACTCCTGTGCATCTCTGTGCAGAGACACAGCCTCTGTCTTGTAAGCGGCAATGATTGACAGCCTCAATAAGAGACTCGCGCCGCGCCCCCTGCCTTCCGCCTACACGCCCCTGCGACGACTGGTCAAAGCCATCGTCTGGTGCCCCTCGGGCGGGGCATGGGTGACACCCCCCTCTGATAATCCTGCCCATCACATCCATCATGCCACCCGGCTCACCCCACGAGAGGGCACAACCGAGGGAATCTAATCAGGCACTCTAATTGAGGAGCAGGGCTAGCCAATACCCGAGCTGGGAGGCTGGCTTTGCCTGGGCAGGCTCAGGGGACGTCAATAACACTCAGCGGGTGTCGATTCATCAGACCTCCTTAATGTCATTAGCCCTGAGAGGCTCGCTTCACCCCTCTCTCCTTTCTCGCTCCCCCGCCATCTATCCATCTCATTCGCTCATGCCTCAAACTTTCTCTCACTCACTTTCTGTTGCTTCTTCTCTTCCCTGTGTCTCTAAATCTATCCATCTCCCACTCTCATTACCCTCTCTCTCACTAATCTTTCCATAGGCAATAATATGTTCACCTTGCATAACAAGTTCAGGACTTGCCTAGAGGATGTTATATCTGTGTGTCTGTGTTGGGAAATTAGTATGTGTACATTCTCACCGCCTCCTTTTCAGGCTGCACCACCCAACTCTTTTTTTTTTTTTTTTTTTTAGTCCACCTCCTACCTTCTTTCTCAGTCTCCAGCCCTCCCCCTCTGCCCCAATATGTTCTTCTTCTTGCTCTCCAACAACATGTGGCGCATATTCCAGCTGTTTATTAAACAATGCCAGAGCTTCCTAGGAGCAGGTGATGCAGTCAATTACTCCACAATTACCTGGGTAATTATGCAAAGGAGGAGAGAGAAGAACAGTAGCAGAGGGATGAAGAGGACCTTGGCAGGGGTGGACCGGCTGCATTGGCAGTGGTTGGGGCCCAGAATGGCAAGCGATTGAGACCTTGAAGTGACAGTGCCAGAGAGAGTGCAGCTATAAAGGACGATGTGCCCCCTCACCTGCCAAAAACATACACTTACACACACATAAACAACCACAAACACAGCTTCGAACACTCAGCTTCTGCCCCAGTACACTGACACCCTGATGCCTGTGTGTATGTGGCTTTTTTTCTGAGTGCTCAAGCCTGTTGTTTTTGTTTTGGACACTAACTATACCGTGTTTCTGTGTTTTTCACTCTGCGGTTTGCCTCTACTCCCACGACAATTAGGTGTCTTACACCTGAGAGGCAACAAAGAAAGGAAGGGAGGAGACAGGAAAAGGCAAGAGAACATTGTAGTGGGTGGTGAGGATAGAGGGGAAGAAAAGAATAGGAAAGAGGTGAAACAGAGTGGACATGGAAATCTGTGGGGAGTTGCAGGTGGCCCTCAGAGTCTTCATACTAACACTGATAACACTGACTTAAATAAGTGGAGCTGCTTGTTTCCTTGTTTTTGCTTTTAAGATCCCTTTTTGTGTATATAAAAACAGGTTTGTGTGTTCACATTCACATTTCCTTTCTCTCAAACCCCACTCACTACCACTAAAACCCAGCGCTGCTCTGCAATCATCCATGTGGACTGTTTTACACATTGACAAGGAAGCTCATGTCAAGTGGGCCTGACAAGCATGTCTTGGGGTAAATTGAACCACACAGCAGCCATTCTGAAACAAAAAGTGTCAGATAGAAGAAGAGGGCTTGGCATATTGCCTGCCATTGGAGCTTTATGCACTTGGATTGAAAATATTTTCACTGGAAGGGTGAATAGTAAATTGCTTAGTGTCAGCTCATCACTTAAGGAGGATTGTTGGTGGGTATAATACTTCCCAGCACATGGCTTCTGCAAATAGTCTCAAGCCAGCCAACCCCTCTTAACTCTCTCCAAGCATCCTGACGTGATGCTGTGGCTGGAGTCCTGTCTGTGGACACTAAGCTTTCAGTTACGACTCCCCAAACTCATCACTTTGGCTCATATTCGTCTCTGTGTCGCAGATTAATTTATAAATCCACCATCAACAGGGAGGTGGACTGACCAGCCAAAGTAAACACGACCACATTTTACTGAGGTACAGTTGAAGGGAAACTATGGCAGAAAATTACTGGTTTTACAGTAGATGAGATGGTGAGTGTTCTGTGATCCTGAGAAAAAGAACAACCCTTCTCCTGATAAATTGTTTAAAACAGGGAAACACATTTGTCCTTGGCAGAGTTATGTTCTTTTGTTGTCCGTCTGTCCACCTGTCTGTCTGTGTCTACAAAAGGGGCAGAATTAGGCGGTCACATGACTGTTCTGTGTTAGTGAAGATGGGCACCAGGGAATTACCTCACAGCTCCCTATCTCAAATCTGTGGGATTAAGCTCCATTAAACATGGAGCGCCGCCGAGCTTTATCTCGGGATTTCACTCTGAGACAGTGCAGAGCACACGGGGAGGAGGGAGTCGGGAGGGAGAAATAGCGATGAAACGTCCTTCACCTTTATCGACCAAATTATATAAAAAAAAAAAAAAAAAAAGAGGGATGAGAAAAATTGCTTGCCTGTTCCATAGTACAATGGTGAAGGGGAGAGCTTGGCCATCTTACAGTAGTGTGCATAGCATTCTTAAACATCCAGACACCCACTCCAACGCTGGCCACTACCTCTGTAGCTGCCTCCTGGCACGCACGCACGCACGCACACACACACACACACACACACACACACACACACACACACACACACACACACACACACACACACACACACACACACACACACACACACACACGCATGCACACACACTCTGTAAAAACAGGCCTTTCCCCAAGGCACAGTGGTCACTTAATGAGAAATGACCACTACTGAGCCTTTGCACTCCCCATGCACTCAAACAACAACAAACACTTATTATACACACACACACACACACACACACACACAAATAGATTTGCACATGCACAATCAAACTAGCTCTGTGGCTTCAAGAGTAAAGCAAGATGAATTAATCGTTTAGTTCTCTCCTTTCAACTGATAAAACGGCACACACACATAATTCAACCGTAATATTTTGAAATGTATTTTAAGAGTGTCTCATTAGATTAAGTGCAGGTTAACACTTTGACGGAGTGAAATGAGCACAAGAATATCCTCTCACAATGAATAGCCTGTGCAGGGTTTTATCTGAACAATCAATAAATCACACGTCCACATTAGCACCTTGTCTGTGTCCACCTGTGTTTTCACCAAGAAAATTAACCAGCTCTTTGCTCAATATATTAACTGTAAAGGCTGAGAAAGAAAAAAAAAGTGAGCCTGCTGGGAGTCAGGGTGGTCCAGTGATGAACACCTCCTGTGTCCTCCCTTCATCCTCTTTCTCTCTCGCTCGCTCGTCTCCCTCCTCTGGGCTGTTATTGATCTGATCTCCTCCTCTCTCAACTGGAGCCATGATTCATGTTGTTCCGACTGGCCCTCACTCACCACACACAGACACAGCTCAGTCATGCCCTCCCCTATCTATCTGTCCATCTGTCTCTGCCTGCTCTCCCTCTCTCTGCCCTCAGGCAAGTCAACCTGCTGTCCACACAGGGCCACCATGGCCCGGTTTGCTCCTGTGTGCGCGATTATCATTATTACTATCATCGTTTGTATTAATATCATGGTTTATCATCTTGGTATAAAAATCTTGTTGTTCCGTTAGACTTCTCTCTGCAAATCTTCTTAAGGGATTTTATCATTTGAATCAGCATTCAAAGTTGGCTTTCTACTAGCTGTACATGTAATGCAAAATCATTAAAGAGCTATATGCAGAGATACATTCAGCTGGATGCACAATAGGAGTTTTAAATCATATTTAAAAGTTTCTGTGTGGGTGTACATGATTGCGATTGATAATACTGACTGGGTTAAAAGGCATTTCTTTTCCTACAAGAGAATCTAATGATGGTTTTCATCAATTGTTTGTGCGTCTGTGCTATTTTTACAATATGTAATATTCCCCTGTTTATTCAGGTTTCATCTGTTAAAGTGTTTCAGTCCATTCCAATGCAGAATGTTCATTTTCTGCAGGAAGAAAAAAAGGAGAAAGAAAGCTAGAGACAGAGAAAGAGGAGAGAGGGAGAGAGAGACAGAGATGTGTATAGGCCTTGCAGCAGCAGGAGCACATAAAAGCCCAGCTTCAGCCAAGGCCCCTGCTCCAATGTGTAGAAATTAATTGAGTGAAAAAAATCTGCTGTTTAAGGTTGAAGTGGGTTATGGGAGGCAGTGTAACAATTGTTTTCTGTTTGCCAGCGGCTATATATCGTTCATTCCAGCTTTCTCTCTCCTCTCCGCTCAACACTCGCCTCACCCTCCCTCCCCACCCTCAATCCACCCTTACCATCCATCCACCTTCTAAGCCTCTCTTGCTCCCTCCTCTCCTTTTCATCTGTCTTTTATTTTCCATAGTCTACAGTCTTTTTGATTAATTTTTATCTCTGCTGTTTTCATCTATCACATAGGAAACTTTTTTTTTTTTTATTTCTTGTATCTTTAAAGGTAATTCAACAATAAAAGGCATTTAAGAAATGAGGCTTAACTGTATCTGCTTATGTGTACATTTAGTGTATAAATTCACTCACATGTGGCACACACGCTTCCTCTTTCTCCCCTGAGATTCTTTCGGTGAATTAAACAAATGCACGTAGATACGATTTGTGTGTGAGAGTATGCGTGTGTGTCAGTGCATCTGTCTGCATGCATGCATCATTATTGGGTGACAGTGACATTAACAGGGGACCAGTGTCGACACACAACGCAGAACAAGCTAGGCACCCCCTTGGGCTTAAACAAATGACTCATTCTCTCCACACATTTAAATGTGTAATAGAAATCTACAGAAGTCTGTTGCTGCCTTTTATTCTAGCACTTGCAACAGAAAAAAAAAAAACACATCAAAACAACAAAAAAAAAACAACACAGAAAAAAGACTCAAACAGAAACAACAGTGAAAATCAACAGAAACTGAAGAAAAAAAGGAAGGACAGATGCATGCAGTGCACAGGACACAGAACATCTATTCAGATTACTGTGAAAAGAACAAGGTTAACACTGATGCATCGGCCAGGAATGGAATAAGAGGAATGTAGAAAGCAGTACAAACATAAAAAGACATGATAGGTAGAAGAGAAATAGAAGGCAGGAAGACACAAAGTTATGACTAACAAAACAAGACAAGACCAATGAAAAGACTCTTATCTGCATTAGTATTTCCTCTGTTGCCCAGAGCAGAAGGGTTAAACCTGTTTCCTGTGTTAAACTCCTCTTTAGCACCCTTTCATGTAAAATATCAAACCTTTCAATATCACTCTGAGGAAAACACAGTTGCTCACGCTGTATAATTCTATACAAACACTTAACCATTCTCTTTGAACTTTGCTGCTCCACTCATTATACCTCCTTTGAAGAGTGAATGTTGGAGCATTGGTACATTTTGATTTTGCAGTTATTAAATGTAACACAGCAGCAAATTACATCTAAACCTCTGTGTTGCTGGTTAATAATACATAGACCATGTGCAGTAGCCGGCAGAGTGAATAGCCAAGCAAAAAGAAAGATAAAGGTAGCCGATGAGTGAGACGCCTGAGTATAACAAATTCATCTCACTGCAAAACGTCAATACACAAATATTTTTGCAGATGAGGCAGAAAAGCTCCTGTGAAATTGTGGGGCCAGCTGTACCGGCTTTTTGAATAAAGACGAGATAATGTCGCTGGATGATTCCTACTCAAAGCCTTTGCCCCTCTGTGTATAGCGGTATCCTAAAAACCAGCGCTGCGCTCTCTATCTGAGGGATATTAAAAGAACCAAGCGTTCCAGCAGGGGAAAGAAGAGATGGTTGTGCCAAGGCCTTACAGCATCCGAAGAAAACTGATGCTCTTGACACAGGGGTTTGCCTGCGCTACAGGAATGGCCTCATATTAACAGAGACCATTGGAGTAAGCGGCTTTTTCAAAGGGAAGAAGCAGATGGAGGTAAGAAAGAGAGAGAGAGAAAGAGAGAGGAGAGTGAACAAAAAAAAAAAAAAAAAAAAACGATGGGGAGAGAGGGAAAATCGCAGATTCAGAAAAAGGCATATCCTGAAGAGATATCCAAGGCATTTCAAGCAATCTATATAATGCATTTTACAGGTTTTCAGGAATAGAAACCCACTCTTTGATTCTACTCAATACTCAGACCTCAGCCGACCCTCTGGTCCTGACCTGTAGACAGAAATGCAGCAGAAATGTGTGAATCAGCCAAAACTAGTTGTACATCATTAAACAGAGATTTTGCAAAGGACTTGCACCCTGACATAAGGGAGGTGAAAGTAAGAGTGATGCTGAAACTTCTTGCTTTCCTTTGAACTCCTACCTTAAAATTCAAGTGAATCAACTGAATCCAGCAATGGTTTGAGGTCAGGACCAGAGTGGGCCTTTCAGCAGAAAACACTGCACTGTATCACTTGGTGGTGGTGTTTTCTGAGCAGTATGAATCTCTGACGAGTATTCTGGCCTGGATATGAGAAGGCAGAAGCCTTGGTGAAAGTTGTTCATTAACATAAAACCCAGGCCCTGTGTTGCCGAGGGATCTGTGTTTTGCTCACGAGACCAAACAAAAGGAGGATTCAGACACTAAGAGCAAACCATCGAGTCATGCAAAGCCTGCTCGCTGCCTGCAGCGCTCTGTTTTCCTCACCCTTTCTGCAAACCTTTTGCCCCCACTTTGCATATCTGCCTATCTGCTACTCCCAGGGGGGTTACATATATCAAAAACTGGCAAACTCACTTGATTTGGTGCACCAGCAGTATTAATAAGGATAATGAGCGACATGCGAAGAACTAAGAAGCATCCCTGCTTCTGTCTCAAAATATTTTTGTGCCAAGGGTCCCCAAAGCAACAGTCATACGGATTCAAGTCATTTCCACTCCCTCATTTTACTGTGTTCCATTATTCTTGTGAATTGGTTTTTACCACGAGAGAAATGAAGAAGGTGTGTGTGCAGCTGCTGGACAATTCTCCCTTTTTCACTGGGCCTGGGAGGGAAGTTGGGAGCTACAGTGGGAAGCCACGATAAAGCCCAGTCTATAAATGGAAGTCAAAATCCTCAAGTTTTGCAACAAATTAAAATGTTTCTCAGTGTGTTTTCCTGGGGACATTTCCGCCTTCCCCTTCACAATAAAGAAGCGGACCCCTGTGGAGATACCTCAGCATGACAACGCTGCAACATGTGGCAACAAGTGGTAAATTAAATTACGGAAGCTGTCGATAATGCACTGCTTTTTGACAGGCCCCTTATACGTTCACTCCCTACAGAAACCTTTCCAAAATTAGCCCCTGAAATCTGGCTGCTGGATTGAAATGGTGATAGCGGGGTCAGCATGAAAGGCAGACTGAGTGCTTAACTGCTGCTGAGTGATTTGGCAATTGTAAGACGTAAAAGAGGAAAACTAATTACTGTGGGCTTAAAGGAAAACCATGGGTAAAGTGGATGCTCCCAATGCTGGGGGTAAGGCGTTCATGTGGGAAGGCTTTGGTTCGGTCGCTAATAACAAGATAACAACCCCCATTAAGCCATTATGCTGGGGAGAGGATCACTGCTTTAATCTACTGTGCTGGATTTAAGAAAAAGGAAAAAAAAAAAAATCACACAATAACTAAAATGGATATCCAGTTGCAGCACCTACCTACTGTGCATGGCAAGATCTAAAACCAAATGCTACACTTTCTATTAAAGGTAGTAATTTCATATATATCCAGTGTGACCTGTTGATTATTATAGCTTTTTATATTCTGTCCTTCAAAGCTAAAGTTGGCTTTATATAATTATTTTACTAGCGTGAACAAATAAGAAGACGTGTAGTGACTAAACCATGTACTTCCTGTACCTATGCAGCCACTCATTGACTGTTAAGTGAGAGCGGAAGGTTAGGAGTTATAACCATGGAAACCATTCTTTAAAATATCACACACAGATTGGTCTTAACTCCTCCACAATCAGGTAATTCAAAAGGAAAGAGCTAGCTGTGTGAGCTTCAAGGCAAAGAAAAAAATATTGAATAACAAAGCAGGCTCCAGGAGAAGGGAGAAGACAATGGAAACAGTAATCGATTTACTGTCTTTACAGAGCAAGCAACTGACTGTTGTCTAACAGACAGCCTAGAAGTTTGAATAAAAATAAAAAATACAAACTTTTTTGCTTTGGGCATCGCCTGTATCAGTAATCTGATCTTAATTTCACAGTTGACTTGGAGCAGGGGCAGGAGGGAAAGCATGCATGGTGTCACCTCCTCTCAGAAACAGGGGTTTGTTTAGTGCCCTCTCACATCTGGCCTCGCAATCTGGTGATATCAGCTACAGCATCTATAAATCAGTTATACCACTGCTACTGAAAACACACACACACAGAGCCTCACAAAGAAACTCTATTTCACAGATATGCTAGTTGATTATAACTTACCAATGCTACCCACCCAGATGGCCATGAAATTGTGAAATGTTTTTCTTTTTTTTTTTTTCCCCCATCGATTTTAACTAGCAGACAAAAAGGTACAAGTATAAAGCTGTGCCTCAAGACAGTCATGGGAAATCTGATATAAATTTGCTTGGATGGACTAAAAAGTTAAACGTTTGATTTGCTGAGAAAGTAAGGGCTAGACTACTCGTAAAAAGAGGAGTTAAATATTGAAGGTCATGTGATATTGGAAGCCAATGCAGTGTAGCATCCAGTGCGCATCCACTAGCATCCACTCCATTACAACATTAGCAACTAATGTTTTGACATTTGTCTTCATTATTATCAATGAACAGAGGCGATTGAGCCACCAGCATGCTCCATTACCTTCCTTCATTGCACAGTTGCACAGTTGAAATCACACATTAGGGTGGATCCAACATGAAATGACAAGTTACGGGGGCTAAGGACGCACCAGCTGATTATTTAGGTGGTGGAGGGTGAGAGGGTTGGGTGAAGGGATGGTGGGGTGAAGCTGAGGCAGGAATGGGAGTTAGGGAATTGGTAGAGAACTGTATTGGCATTAAAGTCTGGGGAGCGTGGGGCCACAGAGCAGCACAGCACACCTTAAGAAGAGAAGCTCATTTCAATCGGTATAATTAGCCTGTGGTAATGAAATAAGTCAGAGGCACTGCCACCTTCACTTAAGAGAAAATCGATCTACGTTTGAGGGAGTTTATTAAAGCTTAGGAATAATGGGGAGATAGGATAGACGCGTTGGAGGAGTGGTGGAGATGGGGGGGGGGTTGAACCCACATCAACAGCTAATCAGGTAAGAAGAGGTGGTAGCATCAGGGTAGAAGCTCAACAAGAAGGAGAACGGAGATCAGTTGGAGTTCGTCAAAGCCGATGTGTCTGAGCTCTCTGCTATTTCACAGCGAGAAGCCAGGGGATGCTAGAGCTATGCACACTTTGAGACCTACAGCTTGAATTCAGATGACATCACTCTGAAGGAGAATAAAGTCAATCAAAACCCGGTGTAAACAAGGATCCTGATTAACGGACAAGCCACTGGACGTCCTCATTAGAGTGGTTGCAGGGATCCCTATGCAAGTCTGGCCATGACTAGGACCTGGTGAACAACCTGAGCTTGGTAAGAGCAGGGTGGTGGTGAGATAATCGTTGATGGACATCTCTCCTCAAGTGCCCCAAATGCATGCTGGTTGCTGGGGGTGCTGCTTGCTCATTTATCCAGCCGTCTGGCCAACTCACCTGGAGTGATGGGGGAGACGTCAGGAAGGCAGGCTGCTATTTCACGGCCTGTTAAGCGCTAATGCCGCAACATGCCCCGCGCTCCAATTTTAGGGAACAGGGAGCATTACCGCCCAACTCAAGGTTCTGTCCGTCTGGACTATGGACTTGGAGGGTAGTGGAAGGAGGAGGAGCGGGGGGGGAGAGAAAGGGCAGAAAGGAGAAGGAGAGGTAGGAGTAGACTCGGACAATGAAAAATCTAGAGAAAGAATTAAAGGACTGAGAAATGAAAGACACAGAGAGGGAGGAAGAGAGAAAGACACACAAAGAGAGTAAAAGGTAGCGATAGAGAGAGGGAGGGAGAAAGAGAGTAGAGCTTTGGTTTACACGGGCTGCTGAGCCAGCACTGTGGAGCAGACAGGACAGCAGCAGCACACACTGACATCTACTCCTGCCACGCAAGGCTGCCTCTCGCGGGCCCCAGAAGGCCTCTCGCTCCCAGACTCGCAGCCTCTCTCTCGCCGGAGCCACTGAACATCACTAGCCTGAATCACCCACAACACTTGTCCTCTCTGTGCACTAAACCTGGCCCATGTAATAACCACAGAACCTCTATTAAGCACTGGGTGGCTGGGGAATCAGAGCAGCTACAGTACAGCATGAGTGATGTGAAGAATTGCCTGTAAAACACACGAGGTTATGCTCAAGTTATGTCAACTCTTTGTGTTCCGCCTTGTGAATGTACAATATGAATTATGTATTTAAATGGATCTTTCTGTTCTCTTTCTTAATGGAGTAGTAAGATGAAATGATTGCGCTCTTCCCCTCCTGTGGCCTCATACTTTCACTGAACAGAGGGCAAAGGGCAAGTCATTTGTATGTGCTTATCGTAAGCATGACCGTGCAGGATGGATCAGGAATCCCATCACAGGGCGGTTACAGCAGTGATGGATCGCCTCTCTCTGTCAGTCTTGAGGATCGAGGCTTTTAAAGGACATGACTCAGGTCTTCCAAGGCTGCAAGGTGCGAATGCGTGCACGAGCACACAGAAACGCACAACACGGTCTCAGCAGCGTAACTCAGCACAGTAATTTTATACTCAGTACGTGAAATAGCAGTTATGGTCCGAGTCCTGTGAGCTCCCATGTGGCACTGCAGTCCGACATCAGTTTCTGCCTGTGCTCTCTCCCTCTCCCTCTTTCCACTAAGCTCACCTTCACACCTCGCACCGGCTCCGCTACTCACACAGCAATTAGCTCTGGTAAATTAGACTGGTTACAACATATAGGAGCTCACAGACAAAATCACAGGACGGAGAGTTGCACTTTGTTCCAAGTTACTGGTGGCAGCTCAGCGAACAGCCCAGTCTTTATGCGTGCGTGACGATTTTTCTTTAGTACACCCTTTATCTTGTGTTGTTGCAAACTGTTCACTGCACACCACAGGTTTAATTATTCGACAGCTGTACCGCCTCTGACCCCCCGACTGTGCACTGCTAGTGACGGACACAAAATAGTGTAATAGTCGCCAGCGCATTACTCAGTGTTCGTGTCAAGTGTCGACTGGAACGTAAAGAAAATCTCACTCTTCAAAGTCTCAGCGGCTGTATGTTAAATAAATCTGCCCCCTTTCTGTTTCCAGCAGGTGTTGCTTCTGTTTTGGTCTGGCTAAAATTCAAACCATGCTGCCACCACGGTGCAGCAGTGCATCATATGGTGCACGTCATTTGACGCCCCTAGCGCACATCAGACATGCTGTGGTATGTCAAGTCTATAGGATTATGCAGTATATACAGCACAATATGTAGCATGCAAAGTGAAAATGGAGTTCTTCCCTGCATTCAACAGCCTTTGTGCGTTGTATTTCACTTGATTCGTTACCTGAAAAGCCAGGAAATATCTTCCTTTAATATTATTTTTATAAAGCTGGGACTTTTGGTCTCAGAGGTCTGGGTATTTTTATACTGTAACAGTATGTTTCTCGTTGTCCACTATTACAGCTACGTGACCAGAAGAAGAACATGTGCTGGACACTGGAGAAGAGAATTGCGCAGGATCCAGTAGCTGTGATGTGCTAATTGAGGGAGTGACTCTAAAGAAAAATGACTACTTTTCTGGAGCATTGACCAGCACTGTTGCTGGAAAATAGGACAGTGGCACGCAGCGAGGAATTCTGTTGGGGGGGCCATGCTTCTGTGTGCGCCAATTTGTGCCTCGATGATATAGCAAACAGCAGAAATAAAGTTGAATTTTCAACTAACATCTGCTGCCACTCTCGAGTAAAAGTTCTGCTTTAGATATATTTTTATTTTTATTTTTTATACATGCTTTAGGACTGGATTGGAGAACAGCTGGCTCTTGTAATAACTCTGCAAGCCATGTTTACCGTAGAAGAGCCAGCTAATACTCCTGCCATATCACACCCCGATGTCCCAGGCTGTTTCTTGGAGGGACACCTGCCGTAGGAGGGGAACCTGGGTAGGGCTGAAGCTGGTCAAACACATGGAAAACAACACAGCTTAGTGTGACAGCCAAAAGGACCTGTCAGTAAAAGGTAAACCTGTCCCAAAACACAGGGGAAATTGGCAGCTACGAGTCTATCCTGTTGTTGAAGCAGAAAAACATATACATGGACGGCCGCCACTTGGCTCCAATGGGCTCAGTGTGTACGCCAGCAACAGAAGATGTGAGTAAGAAACGCTAGCCCTGCCTTTTATGTAAGAAACAGCATCCACAAGGGCAGAATCACCTCCCGATCCCTGTCTGTACAGGTTTACGTGTATTCTGTGCGTACGGACAAAAGACCCTACATACTAATATGACTGTATTAATGCAAGTTGCCTGATTAAACCTTGGGTAAAGACAGGGCTGTAAGAAACTGGGAAATAAGTAACAGTCCAAAAGGGTGGAAGTGCACAGTCCCAACAGGTTATCAGACCGCTGCAGGACCAGAGATGACACCGAGCCGGCTAGGTGAAGGAAGAGGCCATTTTCTTGGAGTGACAAATATCTGGAGGAGTACAAACAGAGAGCAGAGCTCCTGTTGGGAGAATGCCTGAGCTTTGTCTTTGTCATGCTGTGTGACACAGACTCACAGCACCACTCCCTGAGGTGTGTGGTTATGTGTACACGTGCGTGAATTGAGCACATGTCTGTGTTTATGTGTGTGTATGTGCACACACACACACACACACACACACACACACACACAAAGGGGAGACCACACTCACATTTCTACCTTGACTCGACTATATAGCTCAGCTCCTGTGCTTCTGGCATCAGTGCTTGTGGCTAAACATGTGAAAGAGACCAGAACCCAAACTTCAGCACAACTAAAAGCATAGGAAGTGAAGGAGTTTGGGGCTGAGACTTGCCTAGTCTCATATATGGGACTGCTGATAAATCAGCCAGGGTGCCAACATTGCACTGCCACCACCTCAGGTAGAGCAAGATTGAGCCTGGGTGAGCCAAGGATGGATACAACTGGCCCTTTTATGGCAGCGGCTGGTATGGGGAGTGACTTGGAGTGAGGTGAGGGAATGCTAGCTCCACAGTACTGCTTTGAGCCAGCAAGATTAATGTAGGCTCTCTGGAGCAAAGGCAACATCCAGAGCCTTAATAAGGTACAAACAATCGGTTCCACTCCACTGGCTTCCCAGGGAAAACTATTGTTGTGCCGCATTGTTTCTTGGTGAGGCTCCTTGGAGACAAGGGCCAACTGCAGCATGTGGCTGTCTCCATTACAGCCTGGGGAGAGCTCACTGTAGACCCGTGTTTGTCTGTGTCAGGGTGAAGGTTGGCTCTCGCCCACCCCACCCCACAACCACCCGCTCCCCGCCTCTTTCCCCCGTTCACACCCTCGAAATAAAACCAAACTCTTGTCAGCCCACTCACCTCAACTCCCTGCACTTTCAACTTCATGTGATCCTCCCGTGTGGTCTTCCCGTCTTTCCTCTTCTTCCAGCAGTAGCCATCCTTCCTGTACTTCACCTTCTTCCTATTGTACAATATCATCGACCCATTCTGCGGCCTGGATCCGTGGAGACAGAACAGAGAGAGGGAGAGCAAAAGAGAGAAGGAAGATGAGATGAGATGAGAAGAATTTTTAGGCAAAGCTACAGCACAGCTCGGGGACTCATTTTAGAGATGTACAAAGAGGCCCGACACAAGTCTGCGCCTGGCAGAAAATGCACCAGTGACTTAGATGACAAGACTTCTTTATGGTGTTTTTCAGCATTGGTATGCACAGTTTGACAATGAACAAAGCACCCTTCAGCATACATTTCTCCCAATGAGAAGTGTGTGTGCTGCAAGCAGCTAAAGTGACACTCCTTCACACGGAGTAAATTACATAAAGGCCAGTGTGTAAGGCAAGCAGTGTGTGCGTGCGTGCGTGTGGTTGGTGGGGGGGTGGGGTGGGGGTTTCTTAATTCCTTGTCTCTCATTCATCCAACTTAAATGAGTAGTGGTGTTGGAAGTCCCTAGGGGGGGAAGAGACGATCCTCCCTCACACTCCATTCATAATTCATTCTCCCTCCACCAGACCACAGCCTGTAGGCTCATAATGATATAATGTAAGTATTTGATGATAATCTGCCTTTCCACTTCGATTTGTAACAGAGGCATTTGGCGCTCAGTGTTAAACATTAACAGAAAGTGTAGCATTAAACATTTATGACTTACTCAACAATTAGCGAGCAATTGAAAATAGTTTTGTGCGCGCGTATTTGTATTTGTGTGTATTGCGGAGTGGCTATCCATCACCAGTATGAATCCATACATAAGCCACACTGCACATCCGCTTCCCATGCACATAACCAACACACACACACACACATAACACACAGCTGCTATGATTTGGAGCTCTCCCAAATGAGAACAGGTTTGCCTCAGTGTTTGGTGCCTTGCAGAAAATGAGTGGGAAAGCCACCTGCCCAAGCTGTTGAGGAGGCAGTGTAACTGTTGAGGGCGGCTTAACCATCCAGTCAGCTGGTGAACCTTGTTAGCCTTGTGCCCGCTGCTCATATGCATCGGCACAACAAACACAATGACACAAACATATAAAACTAGAAGGAGAAAAGGCTTGAAAAACTCTCATCAAAGCAAAGAACAAAAGCTGGGTTGATTTGCGTCTTCAACAACAATATCCAAAATAAGAAAACCCAACAGTTGTTTTGCATTGTTTTGTTGTTTATTGTTATTTTTTTTTTTTTCACAAGGTTTATTTATAACGCTGCATGCATCATTTTGCAGGGCTGCCTTTGGGGGCCAGGGCGCGTGTTTATCTTGGTATCACTCATCAATCATTTTCCCAGCCGGATCTCAGGGGCCAGTGGAGAGGGAGGAGAAGGGGGAGGTGGGGTCCCTGCAGTCCCCCCTCTGTGGCCCCTGACAGCACCTTCTAATGAGAGACGCCACTCACACACTGACGTGCTCACTCCTTGCTGATCTCCCTTCTTCCCTTTCCTCCTCCCTTCCTCTCTCCACAGCCCTCTCTTCTTGCCGTCAGTCAACACAAGCTGTGCACCAGGGAACGTCTTTGTCTCCTCCCTCGCTCCGGCTCCTCTTCTGCTTTCTCTCTCCCTCTCGTTTCATCTGTCTCTGGATCCCTCACCTCCACTCTCCCACACCTCCCTCTCTCCTGCTGTCTTCCCCTCGCTCACTGTCCTCTCTTGTTTCGCACTCAGCATACTTTGCAGAAAACAACTATTAAACAGACATTTTTATTGGTCAATCTGAGAAGTGGAACTGCTCAATGTCTGTATGGGATATACACAAAGTATAAATTGTGTTCTAGTTTACAACATCCGTAATGTCACCCATCGTGGAGGCGTGATCATAAATAGCACTCATGAACTAAGAACTTTGCAGATTGCTGCAATCTCAGCGTGTACTTCTGCAGATTTGCATCCCAAATGTCATTTGAAGGACACTCATTGGACATGCCTACATTAGCACTCAAACACCGGAATGGCCCTCTCCAGCAGCGTGATCCTATTATTTGTTTCGATATCATTCTGGGTTTTGTCCTTCAAAAGATACAAGGAGTGTGTGTGCCTCTTAAAATGTAGCCCTGCGTGAGACAAAAAGATGGGCGCGGATGAGATAAGGCAGAAAATCAAATGACACAGGGCTATCTGATCTTCTCCAGAGCACTGGAAATTGGGGTGAGGCTTCGGTGTCAGAGGCTCCACGCCGTATTTATCGGCTTGGCGCAAAAACTTATTCGCTCAGCTATTTTTGAGGGACCGTTAGGTAGATGCTATTTTCAATTCAAGCCACTTTGGACCCAGAGGAGCGAGCCTAGGCACCCACTCTGAAGTAGGTCTGAGGCACAGACCAGTCTAAAATGCATGCTTAGGTAGTATAATGTGTCTCCTCTGCCCTCCTACTGTCTCTCTCGCTCTTCCTCCCACTCATGTCCTACCACTGTATACTTAGGCGTTTCAATTAATCTTATCAGAATTATACATATTTATACATGAGGGGAAAAAGCTAACTGCTCTGTTATCAAAGAAGCATGACAGGAGGCCCTCTGTCTCAGATGCCTAAATGTGGCAGATTAATATGGAAATACAGGCTTCTGACAAAGTGCACACATGCTCCACAGCCGCCTCTCTCCCCTCTTTGGAGTTTGCAGCGATAATAAGCTTTACCCTCAGGGTGGTGTTAGGCCTTGTCCAGTCCTTTAGGAATCATTCATTTACCCAGGTAATGGCATTCGCTCAATCAGATTTGTTCATTTGAAAAAGTCAGGGGAGGGTGGTGGGGTTTATGAGGCTGGTGACGTGTTCAGCATGGGTAACAAAGCCAAAGCAAGGGAGCCCTGGCCCACAGACAGGCAAACCACCGCTCACAGGCTCAGCCTCACTGTCTAAAGGCCTATAGGCACTAACACAGACAGGAGGAGAAAAAAGCTGAAACAGACAGACAGCGAGAGACAAATCTGAGTGAGTGTTAGAGATTCTCCTGTTCCAACAGGGATCAGTGGGGAGAATCCACAGCTCTGGTGAATCATCCTAAAATCCTAAAAATGTTCTGCGAAAACACAGCGGTGGAACTTTGAAATGCTCTGACTTGAACAAACATTATATTTATGAGGAACACAAACAGGCTTATTGCGTAAGTACATACAAGTTTTTGGCAGCCGCTAGTAAAACAAAACAAAAAAAAAGAAGAAGATGAAATCAAACACAGCATATTCTCAATATATTACTTATAATACAGGAAATAAGCTATTACTGTATTACCACACTCAAAACTATTCAACTGTATCAAGTGTACTCAAGTGTAAGACAAGCATACAGCATTTTAATTGACATTCCAGCTTATAATGGTAAGAATTCTGTGTTGCTGGTTGTATTCTTATCAAAAGGGCTACAGAGAATGAATTATTTCAGTCTTGGTGAACCAGTGTAGCAGTAATCGTTGGGCTCTAGTCCCCCCCCCCCACCCTCCTCGCTCTGCCCTATTCCCCATGATGCCCTGGGTTTGATTAATACCGTACATGCTGTTTTTCTCCCCAGCAAGCTCAACTGGCAACTGGCGGTGCAGCCAGGAGGAGAGGAGAGGAGAGGAGAGGAGAGGGGAGGAGAGGAGAGGGGAGGAGAGGAGAGGAGAGGGGAGGAGTGGGGAGCAGGCAAGAGGACAGGAGTGGAGAGGAAAGGAGAGGAGAGGAAAGGGGAGGAGAGGGAAGGAGAGGTGAGCAGACGAGAGGAGAGGAGACGAAAGGAGAGGAGACGAAAGGAGAGGAGAGGAGAGGAGAGGAGACGAGAGGAGAGGAGAGGAGAGGAGAGGAGAGGAGAGGAGAGGAGAGGAGGGCCAGCTTTGAAGATCGGAGGCTGAGCTGGTTGGGGCCTGAAGTGGCTCAGGAGGGAGGCAACACCTGCTGTTCTCAATTACCCATCAGAGCCTTCAGCCATCATAGCCTTTACCCCACTGTGTCAACAACCACACTCACACCTACTACTCATCCAAACACATGCACACACACACACACACACACACATTCACACACCTCAAGTTTGTGTCACACACACTGACCCTATTAAGTATAAATATGAGGCACAAATATGCCCCTGGGCACTCACACACAAGCATCACACACATGTACACATACACACCAAGTTTCTAGTAACCCTGTTGCTCCATCTAGGGATAACATTAATAGCAAGAAGAGTGACAGAACATCAATAACACACTGATGCTGGTCATTACTGGTTCTGTCAATCACAGGTAAAACATAGGTCACATGTGTTAAAACACATATGCACGCGAACACACACACACACACATCTGGAGCTGTTGACACTGTGCAGAGGTGTTTCTATGTGTAATGTAATTATACTTCAAGCGACGGCACTCTATTAGATGGCACACCATCTTTGAGCTGGATGTGTGAGCAGAAAGGTGCTGGCTCCGCATTGGGAGCTCCATATCTGAACGCATCACGTGCAATTGATGACTCGCAGATAAGCCGCTCCCTTCAACCCTGCCAAAGCATGCATCAGGAAGTGGGGCGTTCGCTAAAACTACTTTAAATGTAAATCTGCCAGGGCCTCAGGATTGAGATTCATCGTCTGCACTGCTCTGAACCCCTCCAACTCCCCCGCGAGTGTTCGTATGTCGAGACGCCACAGGTCGCGCTCCTCTGTGACTGCCAATGAGGCCTCGGTGCTTGGTCACTGTGATGCCCACAGTTCTTTCTACTCTAGTCCTGAGTAGCCACAGCCCTCAACCAAGAATACTTAATTAGATATGGTAATTAAGGGAGTAAGGGACATTGTGTGGCGGGTCAGTCAGCTGGATCAAGTTACGCAACATCTTTTAAATCATATTGCATCATCTCTTTCTCCCTAACATGCTAGCATTTTTTTCTCTTCTCTAAACTGTGTATTAAACCTGAAATGCCACGGTCATCTTTAAAAAAAAAAAAAACTAACAAAAATTAAGAAAGAAAACGGTCCCAGTAACAGACACGAATTAGACTGAAGTGAATCATAAAGTTAAGTTTGCCAAACATGGATTCATGTGTCTCCAAGGCTGTGCAGATGGAGCACAATGTTTGTTTATCCAATGTGTTCAACTAAATACAACAGTAATGATTAGAGGGTAGCTGGGCCCCTGGAGTTGTAATTCAGGATAGGGAGACAGATCGTGTGCCTCCCCTCTTTTTCTCTATCTATACTGCTGGTGATTGCCACAGAACTCAGGGCCCGGCCCACTGCCTTCCAGCACAAAACAGATGTTCCCCCCGCACTTATCTCAATGAAAAAATCACAGACAATTTACAAAGAATATAAATTACGGTTGTAGCTACACATCAGTGTCTCTGTCCCTATAAGACCTTGTAAAGAGGATAAGGGTGAAATGGTGTGGGAGGGTGGGTGGATTGTTGGGGGGACAACATAAGGCGGATGGAAGCAGTAGGGGAGGAGGGTGGTGTTGCTCTTATCTGGTCCACAGCAGCCCGGCAGAATGAGAGGGAGGCTGGTGACTGGCGGTGATGCTGCGCTGATAGCGCTAAGCCGGTTTCATGCACATTTCAGGGAGGCTGCCATCACTACTCAGACTTAAAACTCTCAGCCCCCGCCAGTGGATGAGGTTGGGACATTATTTACAAATAGCCATGTCGTACACTGGTTATACTGCTCCATTCCCTGTGTCAACACATACACACACAGCAGTAAGGGCTAATGTGCAGCTTTGATGTACAGCTTAGGTGACACGGAATTTGAATTTCAGTGCTTGTAAGGTTTTGGCTGTCAAGACATTTCTTATTCATTTGAAATACACTCTGTCGCTGCATGTGTGTATTAGAGCCCATATAATATGTTTAACTGGGTTGAAATGTTGATGACTTTCAACTGCCTGCTCAAAAGACTTCCACATCATATTTGTGGTGAATGCTATTTTCAGCCTTTAGTCAGTATGCATATGTTTGCTTGGAAATAGCGACTACAGAGACGATGATTCATACCTCACATCCTCCCCGCTAATCTTCACAAATCATTCGCAGTGTGTCTCAGTACGTTGTAAATAAAGGTGCTATCAGAATGAAGCTCCTCCATAGCCCAGGTCCTGCTGACAACTACATGCTGTGTGCATCGTGCATGTGTAGACTTAAGTCCTGTAGCACTGCTTTATTATGACACATTGTAAAGAGGATGCGTTTGTACTTTCAATAATGCATGGGCAGCAGGGTATTACATACAGTCTTATTTTATGTCATGGGGTAGAACTGCTGTTTTAGCAGCTTACATTCTCCCATGGTAAGAAAATACTAATGCAATTAAATCTTAGTCGAACTAGAGTGCAGCAAGAAAAGGTCAGGTTTTCATTATTAGTAACTACAAGCTTGCTTTCTATTAAAACGTGTTTTCAGAGCAGAGGATGAGAGATTTTTTTTATTTCTCTTTACTTGTTTCCTGTCAGTGTTACATTCAACAAGTGACATGGACTTGTGTCACTGACAGTCTTCAAGATTAAAGTGTAAAAGGGAGAATGGAAATAAAAGGCAGGGCCAAGACAGAAGAAGAGAAGTAAAAGACAGGATCAAAACGTGAATTATAAAAACTGCAGCAAAAACTGTAAAACCTTGAAACCTTAAACCTGTCGGCACGAACAAAGGTTTATATGAATGTGCACTTTATTATTATTATTATTCAGAATAAAACCGCATATACTGTAAGGGAAAAATATTACACCCAAATTTTATAAAAGTGGGGCAGAAGATATGAAGATGACAGGAGGACACTGAGGTCCATCCAAAGTGAGGGCAGATGTCTGCCTCTCCAGAGACCAGGACAGAGACAGGATGGGGCAAGGACAGGCTCTTCTCCCCATCAAGCCTCATGCCAGACCGAGCTTATGGATCACCTGGACACGGTCCGCCTTGTCTCTCCTCTAGAGCAGTCAGTGCCACCACAGTGCCACTGACCTTCCCCTATTGATCCCCCAGTGACGGAGCACAGCTAGGGCCAGGTATTGAACCACTTATGATTAATTCACAAATCCTGCCTTGTCCACAAAAAAGGCAAAAGAACAAAGAACAAGCACAAGGAACAACTGAAAAGAGAGAAGGATAAAGAACCAGGGAGGTCAAAAAAAAAAAAAAAACAACTCCATTTTTAAAGTGAGACAGAACTACAGAGTTAGAAGTGCTGCTTTACAAGCTGACCAAGCTATAAAGCACATCTCAGAGTCCCTTCTGTCACAAAAAATGTCAGCACAGTGATAGAGGGCGGTGGGGTGGGGCTGAAAAGAGGGAGTGATGGAAAAAGGAGTGAGAAAAAGGGAGAGAGACAGACAGGAAAATGGAGAGAAATAAAAGAAGAAGCCATTCTTCCTCTCCCTTCTCCTATTCCTTGGTCCTATTTTAGTCATGAGGATAGACCAGCGAGGGCGAGAGGTTGAAATTGAGCTGTAACTCTATCTGTGTGCTGGAGCGAATCAGAAAGTCTATCCCACCTTTCACCTGGGAATCACAGCTCTCTCTGTGCCCTGTCTGGTCACCATACCAACCACAGCCAGGCATCATGGGATTAATTGGAGCCCAGGGCTCAGCGGCAGATCAGGGACAGATAGAGAGTGAGAAGGACGGACATCAGCCATGGTCAAGTGATGGTGGCCATGCAGATGAAATCGAATTTCAGGCATTGCTTTCAGGCATTGTAATGCTTGGATTGGATTCTAAGAATGAAGTTCACGGTACAACGCTGGCTTTCTTCTCTGATCCCTGTGTGTGTTGTGAGGATTTTAGACAAACACTGACACACTGTGATTCGCCCTTGTAAACACAACCCGCGCCAGAATGTTGAGTATACGGAGCATCAACAGAGGGGAGCCTACAGTGTCATGCATGGCCCTGAAAAATAAAAATGACAGGTGTAGATGAGTGAATTCTGTAAAGTTTCACAGCAGATTCAGTGGTTGAATTGTCTGATTTCTGTTTATAGTTTCCTTTTCAACATCTGACCAAGGACTACTGCAGCTTAATGAGCATCCTCCACAAGAAAGAAACAACATAAATATAATAACAACCTATTTATTTGAAAAAAGTAAAATTGTCTTTAGTTAAAATCTCAGATCCTCCGCATAAAAGGCTGAGCAGCAGTGTACTTTAAGTCAATAAGAATTTTAAGCCTGTATGAGTTACTTTTTTTTTTCCGCGACAGCTAAATCAAATAATAATACATGCTGTTTACTCCTGTTTCGTAGTTGGCAATTAAAAGTAACATTCACTGGAAGTATTTTCATAAATGCCTGCAATTCTCTGTAATCGGTTAATTTATAGATCATCAAACCCAGCTTTGACTAGCCTTTGCACTGCCGCAGCAGAGCAGTGTGTGGGACAATCAGTGTGATCCAACTTTCTACAAAACAGATTAAAGCTGCTCAGCTGGCCAAAAGATCAGACTGTGGTGGTATTGGGAATCTTCCAGCTGCGAGTGTGTGCAGCTGTGTCAGTGCGGAGCACGGCATTCACAGAAAAGAGCATTCAGGCTCAGTGAGTCTACTGTACCCTGGTTAAACAAAGCGAAGAAAAAAATAAACAGACAAAAGAAAAACGTAATGCCTTACTCGGTTTTCTTACTGACAATTAAAAGTAGACCGGTTGTTTCTGTAGAAGCTGTCGATACTGTGAAGTTAAAATGCTGACCGCTGACCATAAAACACTGTTGTAAGCAGATCTGTTGCAGTTATCACGGCAGTGGATGCAGGAATGCCCATCCAGGCACGGCCTAATACACAGATAATCCTCATGGAACTGCACTGGACTGTGGTAGATTCAACTGAACACTGCTGAGCATGAAGCTCAGCGGTCGGGTTTCTGAGCGTGACAATATTTGTCACAGACAATATGGATATGCAAACAGAGGGTCTGGCTTAAGCAGGTTTCTCATGTTTTTTCAGTCAAAACAATCAATCACTCTTTGGCTAATTGCAGCTTTGTTTGTTTGTTTGTTTTTTGAGTATGTTTTAGGGGCTCATCGTACATTCCACGATGGCTACTACATTTAAAAATCATATTATTTCTGAGGCAGTTTGTTGATGTTAGTCTGAATAATCTGCAACCAACAGAAAAATGGAGGCAAAGAGGAGAAAAAAAAAGGATACAGGGAGATTGACTGATAGGAGAGATGAGAATGAGAGGGTGTAGGTAGGATATGATGTTATGGGTGAGGGTGTTAGTCAAGTGGTCCCACAGGCCCAGACGCTCTCTTACACTCTATTTCTCTGGGTAAGTTTGTATATGATGACCCCTGACCTTGGCCCCTGGCACATGTCTGGGATCACTCCGCTCTGTCTCTGATGCATCAGCTGGGGCCAGGACCTCATACACATACAAACACACACACACACACACACACACACACAGCGTGACTGAGCAAAGCAGAGGATAAGTCAGCTCGGCTTCTCCTGGTTTATACACACAGACACCGATAGGCTTCACCCAGACAATGACGATGATGGACTGTGTGTGTGCCGCTGTGTTTATCTACCGCCGTCCGTCTACAGACTGCAAGAGCCATCTACATGCGCACATGTACACACACATCTGAATATACTCATAAAGTAGTCAGCAAGGCACACCTCTAATCACGGCCACCTCTGCCTTCTCATTTTCCAAGTTCAGTGGCCCATGGAACTCCCACACACTAAATCACATCAGCACTCTCCTCCATAAATGATCCACACACAAGCATTCTCTCTTTCCTTTCTTCCATCCCTCCTTTTATTTTCTCAAAGAACATGAACTCAGACACACACACACACACACACATAGTTATACAGGCACACACAAGCGCTGCTGCTGGTATGATAGTAGGCACAGCGTAATAAATCCCACACAGCTTGGGGTGAACTAAACACAGATGCACCGAGCATCTAGGCATGCCTTCCAGAAACGTAAGAGGTGTAACCCTCCTATTCCAAAACCATAAAATGTTTATCCTCAGTCTGGCACTGAGCATTACTTTTACACACTTCTTGCAGACCTCCAAACTACAGCAGCACGCAGGCCTGTCGCACCGGCCTAGCTGATTGACTATTTCCCCCATATTTGACACATCAGTAAGTCTGCTCATCAGTCACCTCAGCAAGTAGGCAGTGAGAAATTAGAGGGGGGGGTGGAGGGTGGAGGAGGAGGGTCAAGGCAACAGTCACAGCATGGCAAAGAGTTTGCTTCTGGCTCTGTGCCGCATACAGGGCCTGGCAAAGAGAGACACGCTCTAGAATGAAATCTATGTTTTATTCATCAATGTGGTACGTACAGTTAGTAGTATAAACAACTTTACAAGCCATCAGTGGCTCATACTTCTTTCAAATGTCATATTCAGCAGGGTTTTCTTCGAACAAATGATGTGTGGTGGGGGGAAGGGGCTGAGGGAGATCCACTACTGTTGCCCTGAGACCACGCTGAATGTGTAAAGAATGTTATACAAAACTAAAACATGGCACTCATCCCTGTTCCTGCTCCGAGTCTGAGTGGTTCACATACACCCTCATTTTTGCATGTGACAGACTTGGATATAAGCAGAGCTTCTCTTAGTAAGAACCTATGATGTACATTAAAGACACTGTAGGGAAATTTCGGGGTGCATTACCGAATGTTTTTCAGTGTGTGAGTTTTTACTATGTATTTCTCAGAAAACTGGGTCAGCCCTAATAAAACACAGGATTGAGAGAGACAGTGGGTTTTATATACTTAGAGGGCCCTCCTCGATACAAACACGGTCTGCTCTGCATGGTTTTCTGAGGTCCCGCTGTACTGCTCTGTGAAAATTTTGGCGGACAATGAGTCACTGATCTGGACAGCGTTGGCACTGTGATGAACTACTTCTGGAAGCAATCATGTGAATTTACATCATTCCTTGACATTTAGCCTTACACTCCACACACTATCAGTGTGGGCTGTCTTGTCTGTGTTGGGTTTTTGACTGTGGCTGTATGAGTGTGTGTGTGTGTGTGTGTGTGTGCACATGGAATTAAATATCTTTCCCTGACATTTAGCCTTGCTGTCCACATGGCGCTCTGCAGGAAGAGGCATCGTGGGAATGCCAATCTTGAATGCCGCAACATATTATTATTTTTTTGTGTGTGTGTGTGTGTGTGTGTGTGTGTGTGTGTGTGTGTGTGTGTGAGTATATATCCATGTGTATCTGTTTTTGTGCAACCGTGTCAGAATTGGAATACACAGTTATTAAGGGGGGAGGCCTGCCACTCATGTGTCTCCAGAGGGTGAGGAGACCAGACACCATATAGCAGGGAAGGAAAAGGGAGAAGGCAGACTGAGGGGAGAAACAGAGAGAAGCACAACTAATGAAGGAGAGGAAGGGAGTGGTGAAAGTGTCAAGGCACCCATTGTATTGCTGGGCAGGAGCAGTAAAGACAAGCTAGTGGCCTCTGCAACTTTAAGATTGCTATTAAACTCTCGCCTTACTCGTGTTTATGGTTGGCTTTGTGTGTCAGAGGAGAAGGGGATCGTAAAGCTGGGCTTTGTCTGTCTGCCATCGATTTATTTCCTTCGTTAGGGTGATGACACTGCCTGCTTATGATGTCCTAGCACAGACTGTAATTACAGAGCACTTCTGTCTTTATTGATGTCACTTTGTTAGTTTAATTACGCTATATTGGGTTTTAGAGTCGCAGCAAGAGCAAAGCTATGATGTAGGGCAAAAATCATCAATGGAACATCCTCTTTTGAAGATGTCGGGGGCAGAGAGTTGGGAGATAATTATTTCATCGAGAGACATCTAAAATAGACCCTGTGCATCTCAACATCTACAAAGGCAAAGAAAAGGTAATCTGAAATTTAATGACTATTCCGTCTGTGTTATGAGCAAAGTCAGAGGGAGGAGGCTGCGAATGTGATGAGGGCCTTAATGGAAATGAAACACCTGGGTTCAACCTTGAGATCGCCTGTTTACGCGCCCAGTCCCCAGGTGCTGGGGTTGACTGTGAGTCGCACAGTATGAGAACCCATGGTGTGTTGGTTTTGTGTGTGTGAGAGCGCCAGTGTGTATATACAGTGTATATATGATGGGACTGGACCCATGGGGAAGCAGTGCCATGTGAAGGTGACCCTCGAGTGGAAGAGGAGGAGGGAGAGGCCACCTGCTTTCTGGCGGTGGCGTAATGAAGGTGACAGCCATCCACCTGTCTGAGAACACTCTCATTCCAGACCCCATCTGCCCACCCCTTTGGGATATCTCCTCCCCAGGGGACCTTGTGACCCTCCCTGTCGTCCACTTGGCCAGGCATCCTGTCCATCGTCCCTACGGCCAGCTGAAACTGCCACCACTCACCTCCGACCGAAGGCCATTCTGGGGCACTGAAATACAGTACAATACATAGGGGGCTCTGCAGTTTTACTGTGTTTCTCCTTTTCTTGTTTCAAAGTGATACAGGCCCCCAGGCCTTATGTGTCAGACTGCGATATAAGTCTCCTGGCTGGGCTAAGTCATCACAGGTAGCCAGCAGGGAAGGCCCTTATTTGCTCCCTTTTTTCCTGCTCGCCGATGTTCTCCAAACTGAAAACTCATCATGGTATTCTGTAGCACAGATAATCGCTGGCCAACAACAGAGCAATTTGGCAACTCAAACAATGGTCACATATAGTACACTGTCTATTTGTCACTTCTCTCTTTCTCTCTTTCTCTCTCTCTCTCTCTCCCTCTCCCTCCCTCTGTGCATGCAGCTGCCTGTGTTTCTTGCCATTGCACAGTGGAACACACACAGAATTACATTCTCTCGCCAACCAATCCACTCTGTGGACAGATCTCTTTATTTGAGCCAGTCTGTTTGACAGCAGTGAGGGCCCTTCCCTGTCTCCCATGGATGCAGACCTGTGGCCTGGACCTAGGGCTGTGTTTGCTCTTCCTCTGTGGGCTTCAACCACATAAGTGAACGGGGTCTGTGTGGAAAAGACCCACCAGACTTCTGACACGTCTTGTGATCTCCCACAGTCCTCCAGGGCTGGCAGGCCCACTGTACTCTACCTCTCTGTAGAGGATATTTTGCTGTGCTACCGAAGAGTGGCAAAATAAACTGACACTGACAGGCAGACAGAGAGTATGGAGGAGAGGTGGATGGCAAGAGTATAAAAGAAAGGGATTTGGGGTTTGGGGGGTGGTGGATGGGGTCGAGAGACAGGTGACACTTAAGATAAAGAAGAACATCAGATCTCTACTCTTGCAAAAAGTGTCTTACAAGAAAGATACTGACTTGGTAGAAAATTTGTTCCCACAGCAAGGCAAATCTAATTTAGGAAAGATTGCAAAGGTTTGTAATTAAGGCAAGTTGGGGCTTGAAGTAGCATCTACGAGCTGTATTTCTCTCCTCTCAGGCTATCAGAGCTCTCTGCGTGTTCTGCATGATTGCCTGTTGATTCACAGCACATTGGCGTTGCCCCGGCTGCCTCCCTGGAAAAAGACACAATGATATTTCTCATGGCGGACGTCATGAGGCGAAGGTGATTAACTGCTCCGCTGCTCCTCTAGGTGAGTGGGGGGTCCTTTCTTGCAAAGCTTTTCTGAACTTTAAAAAGTTGAGAACGACAGGAGAGGACCTCCCAAAATATACAGTGGGTTCAGAAAGTATTCGAACCCCATCACTTTTTGCACACTTGTGTTGTATTGTGTGGTAGATTTAATTTTAAATGGATGGAAGGATTACCATTTTTTGCCCATCAATCTACACTCACTAAACCATAACCAAAAAGTAAAGACGTTTTTAGAAATCTTTCAAATGCATTAAATATCAAAAAACTGAAATCTCCCGTGCAGCAGAGTTTTCAGACCTTTAATTCAGTACAGTACAGCTTCAGTTCTTCTTGGGTAAGTCTGTACACAGTTTGCAAACCTGTGTTTGGGCAGGTGATCCCATTCTTCCTGGCAGATCCTCTCAAACTCGTTCAGACTGGATGGGTACCATCTGTGAACTGCCATCTTCAGGTCTCTCCACAGATGTTCTACAGGGTTTCAGTCTGGGCTTTAGCTGGGCCACTCAAGGACAGTCAGAGACTTGTCCTGAGGCCACTCAAGCATTGTCTTGGCTGTATGCTTGGGGTCGTGTGTGCTCTGAAACAGGTTTTCTGCCACCACTATGCTTCACTGTGGGGCTTGTTTTTGCCAGTTTTGGGGTGTGTGCCAGACATAGCGCATGAAATATTTCCCAAAGAGTTCCATTTTTATCTCATCAGACCAGAGAATCTTTTTCCCCATGCTCTCAGAGTCCTTTAAATGCTGTTTGGCAAAGTGCAAGGAGGCTGTCACATGCCTTTTACACAAAGTGGCTTCAATCTAGCCACTCCACCATCAAGGCCTGATTGATGGATTGGTGCTGAGATGGTCATCCTTCCAGCAGGTTCTCCCATCTCTGCAGAGGACTTCTGAAGCTGGGTGAGAGTAACCATTGTTTAGATGACCACCCTGACCAAGGGTCTAGGATGAGTCCTAGTGCTTCCAAACTTCTTCCATTTCACAATTCCATTTAATTTCCTTTTCAGCATTACAAATGGACTCCAATCAAGTTCTAGACACATCTCAAGGATAATCAAAGCAAACACAATGTGCCTGACTGCAATTTGGAGTGGCCAAAGGGTCTTAATACTTTTTAAATAAGCAATTTCAGTTTTTAATTCAAAATTTTCTAAAATCATGTTTTCACTTTGTCCTTATGGGCTATTGTTGACTGATGTGCAAAACTACAATACAAATAAATGATTTTAAAAAACAGAAGACAACATGTGGTACACCAAAAAAGGACCGACGCGACAAAAATTTAAATTTCATCAAATATATAAAGTTTGGTTTTAAAATGTTGTTTGGTGGGTTCATCAAATGACCCATCGTTGGACCTGGTGGGCGAAAGTGGAGAGGCTGGTATTGAATAAGATGCTTGAAAAGGTGTAGCAAGCATCAGAGAGCAGGAAAAACCACACACAACCCACCACCCATCTAGGCTGTGCTTTGATGCCTAAAGTGTTATGCATCAGTGGTGATACTTCAGGCCATTAGCATGCTTCTGGCCATTAAACATGCCAAGGGGCAGACCTTATTATTGAACACACACTTATGTTCTCACATATGTATAAGCATGTACTCACATACATCAACAAAATTACATACGCACACAGTATAGAGGATGCCTAGACCAGATTTGTGTATAAAAGAAACCCTATTCAAGTCAGGCAACTCATAACCCAATACATATTTCTGGGGACTCCTATAACTACCATTGTTATCTGGCCTCCTCTACTCTGTGAGACGCCAGTGGGAAATGGAATATTCTTTGCCATCCACAGGTGTTATTACATGGCTAAAATATTCCTTTCTATCACAGACAGTTGCTGCTTTGTACAAGAATGAGAGCTCTCACCAAACTCTAGCTTCATTAGAAAAACCAAAGTAGCAGCACATGGGGAACCTGCAACAGATGCCAGTATTGTATTGAGTTTTTGTTGCAGCTCAATCCGTCCATTACCATACATCTGTAGATCTACACTTGTGATTAAAAAAAAAAAGATAAACAAGCTACTCATAAATCTTTGCTTATCATAAAAAGCTAAACTGTCTCCCACAACAATAGCATTACTCTGCGCTACAGCCAAATGCAAGAGACGGTAATAGATAATAGCAGGGTTTACTATGGCAGGGCATGAGGCGCAGACAGGGAAAGGCACACTGATGGACAGAAAAAGGGAGAATGTGTAAATAAAGAGCAGTGGGAGTTGGGGAAAAAACGGTTAGAGGAGAAAAACAGAGTCTGAACAACAGAAAAGGAAGGTGTAAAGGGTGGTGAGAGGGTGAGAGGAGGAGGGTGACGACGAGGAGAGGGAAGGTTGGTCTCATTACTATTAGACCTTCTCTCTCCCTCCAGGCTTAGGTGACCCCAGCTCTCTAGCCCTCTGCCTTGCACACCACTAATCATTTGGTTTTAATCACCGGGATATTCTCCCCCTCTTTGCCCCTCCCCCACCTCTCTTCCCCTCTCTTCATGCCCTACTGTGCGCCCTAGCCTTTGCCAAGGTCCAGCTAATTTTATTCTAATTGGCCGTAGCCTGGGCTGGGACCGCTCTGCCTCATTGTCCTCATCCGTCCGTCCGTCCGTCCATCCTGTCTCTGTTCCACTCCCCGTCCTTTCTGTTCTTCCTCCGTCTCTCCCCCTCACTCTGTTGCTGTGCTTGTGTCTTCATCTCCTCCTCTCTCTGCCTCACGTTTCTTTCACCTCTAATTTTTCTCTTTACCCATATGCTGCCGCGGCCCCTCCCTCCCTCTGTCTGTCTTTCAAGCCACTCATTGACATCACAGTTGTGCGAGCACTTTCCAATTTCTGTTCTCCCTCTCCTTTTGACCTTACATTCCACTAGACAAAACAAACAGCCTTGACATCTGCCAGCAGAAAGTTTTGTGTGACTGCCTTGATCCACGCACAGTGGCATGAAAGAGAAATGTGAGGCTGTTCAATTAGGTAAACCTGATGGCTGAAGTCTGATGTTCTCCCTCTTTTTGATTTAGAACTGAGCGCACACAGACTGCGCGGCAAATGACAGTGGAAAAAATTAGCGCTCTGCACGAAGAACAAAGGCTGATAAGATGCACGCTGAATGTCTGGGGACTGATTTTGGTGACGTTCATTTAGCTGTTCTCACCAAAAGGCATGTCATTAATGCTAAAGTAAAATCATCTGAAGTCGTGAATTCAAAATATTCTAAAAAGGAAGGCTTCTTGTTAAGTATACACACTTGAAATATTTATAGCTGCTAGCTAATTGGCCTGTTGACAAAGCTTGGAACAGCGAAGCCAAATCTCACTGGTCATCATGGCTAACTTTACCTGTCGCTGCAAGCTAAAAAAAAAAAAAAAGGAGAGAGGCAGATGGAAATCCTGCATTACAATCACACACTACAAATCCTCTACTTTTCTTTTCTCCTCCGGATCAACAGCTCCAATAAATTTTCATTACACCTGTGTGAAGCGCTTCAAATAGAGCCACAGAAGCAGAAACTAATTACTTTCTAATTTATTGACTAATGGCCACAGCCCTGGGAGACAGCTGCAATTGTTCTAACAGTCCTGCTGCTCCGACTGCACTCAGGTCCACTTCAGATTCAT
The DNA here is from genome assembly GCF_017976425.1 of Toxotes jaculatrix. Lineage (NCBI taxonomy): Eukaryota > Metazoa > Chordata > Actinopteri > Toxotidae > Toxotes > Toxotes jaculatrix. The sequence continues at coordinate 24,731,943 of NC_054395.1, read as the reverse complement.
AACCAAAATAATTTATCATTACAAGCACATTAAATTGAACCGTATAGACCATAACAGTGGTAATTTATATCATTTTGTTGTTAGGGATGCTTTTCCCTCCCCTGTCTTGAAAGCATGCAATCTCTGCGATGGGATTCGTCTCCAGCCAGTCGTTGTATGTGGCAGGTTCACTTTGTTCTTCAAAGGACTCTTTGTTTTGTGCCTCATTCACCATTTGTTGGAGCTTAAAGGAGAAAGAAGACAGAAAAGAACGTGTGGCCTATTTTGAATTTAGAAAAGCCTGAGCAGCGGTTTCTGTGTCACACATAACAAACATGATGGCTGAGGCAGACTCCTGTCACTGCCAGTATGTTATGTGTAAAGGGCATGATCAAAACATCAATATGAATTGCTGATAAGCTGGCTCTGTGCTGACTTGGGGTACACTTTCTGTCATGACTTAGGTTCCAGGATCCCTTCATCATCCAGGCAAACTGTAAAGCTGATAATATATTAATTTTCAGCAATTGCCTTTATCCCATAATGCATCTCTTTCTTGATGGGAACAGAACCTTCCAGGATGTCAATGTCACCATCAACAAGACGCAAATGGTCGCCCAGTGGTTTGAACAGCGTGCTAACAACATTAGCCATGTGTCAAGGCTTTCTTAATCACTACAGAGGATGCCAGTTGTGCATTGATGGGATATTCTAAAGCAAAGTATGAGATGGCACTTTCCACAGCCGTCATTAAGATGGAAGGCCCATATGATCATGCAAATTCATTATGTAAGCAGTGATTAGCGTTGACCTTGCCCTCTATGAGGTGAGTGGTCTGAAACAATGCCAGCAAAACCACTTAATGTCGACAGAGTAAGTGTGTAGCCAGGATATAGAATAGAAAAGAATACGTGCATTAAAATACTGACAAAAATAAACAGAATTTCCCTTTGAGCCTTATCCAGTCATCACAATGCACCCAGACAACGCAATGGAATTTCCAGCCTCTTTGTGGTGGTGTTTTTATTTTGCATTTTTGTTAACATGCAAGAAAAAGTATCCTTAAGGTTTAGCAGTTTAGCCAGATTTCATCAGAAAGACCCGCGGATCTACGGGAGGAATTCCAACCTCCCACGGCAACAACAACTGATCCAACCATGTTGATAGTACCAACATTGTATTGTTTTGTGTTACTAGAAGCTTAGTTGACGACGGTGCGGCCCTGAGGGAGGGTCTGAACAGTAGCAGTCTGTCTCTGTGGGAGGCAACCTCCATTCACACCTCCCTGAGCATTGACATGCCAACTGCTCGAAATTTCCATTTCTACCAGCTTTTTTTCAACCTTTTAAAAGCCACACAGACACACAGATGAATTGCACAAATTGCACAAATTCAACTGCAGTTTGCCACTGGTAACAACAATGATGTAGGTGACCTTTCGCCTGCAATTTCACCTGCAGTTTCTTGTGCTCATGCACCGTGTGCCTTTGTTACAGCCTGATAGTTGACATGAAAGTTTACGAAATAGGTCTCTGCGTGATATGGCCTGGCTGTAAATCTTCATTCACGGCTTCTATAAAAAGAACAACACAAGCTCGCGCAAGCTCAAGTGTCCATAGCAACAATATTTGTGAATCCCCGATGAGACTGATAAATGCAAGATCTAAAGTTCGCACCTCAAAGGGACGTGGTGCCAGATACTTATTTATGCTTTTATTTGATCACCAATCACACCCACAAACACAGACGCACACAAATTGAAAAAAAAAAAAAAAACACATATGAGCACACAAATACCACTCTACACACCCCATTCTCTCTTTTTCTCTCTCTCTCTCTCTGTCCTCCTCTTCAGACATTCAAGCTTTCACAGGCTGATCAATAGTATCCAGCAGGCCACAAATACAGAGAAGAGGGTGTGTGGATATGGGGGGGGGGGTCCCCTGGGAGAGACAATAAGGACATTGAGAATATAACAGAGACCAGAGAAACACAAACAGAGACACACACAAACACATAACACAACCCGTGCTATATTCCCTAGCCAAGTGGTGACGTCAGCCTGCTGTTTAAGACACAGCCCACCTAATGGACCATAGCCAAAGCACGATATGTGTGTTTGTGTGTGTGTGCAAGTACGAGTATGTGTGAAATAATGTTGGACTGAGAGAGTTTACCCGCTACAGCAGAGGCAGGGGAAGGACACACCACTACAGTGGAACACACACAAAGTCAAGCACAATAGCCATTAAATCAAAAGCAATCTCTCTGCTCCTGGCAATTCATACACAAAGAGCTCTCACACATGCGCATACTTGTACATACACGTACACAAAACTGACAAATACCACTATCCGCTATGCTGCAATACTATTAGGTTACTTTAAAAGTGTGGGAAAAAAAATAAGGGAGGAAATGAATGACATTCCAACAGTACATCCTCTCCAAACCTGAACAAAATGTGTCAGCAGTGGGAGTATAAAATCTCTGAATGAGAGTTTTTTGGCATAGGAGATATGGAGAGAAATCAATTTCAGGGCCAAGTATGGTGCCAAGGACGTCCAGAAGGGCATAGCTCTGTTGATCTGTTCATATCAATTTGCTCCCTCCTGCAGACGGAGAATGCCACAGTGTGCAGCGCTGCATCTTTAAGAAATATCGCCCTGATAACGGTGCCATAAAACACATCATTTTACAGTCAAACCATCTCTGTCTCAAATGCACTTGGAGCGGAAGCCATTTTCAAGCAACATAAAGTTTAACATGGCGCTACATCTGCCGAACCGCTAGCTTCCACGCTACATGGGACCGGGCGATTTAATTAGGGGACATGGGATGGCCGCAACGAGCCCCACCCTCTCGATCCCAACCTGATCCACCCTGAACCTAGGATCGTCTCTGGAAGAGCAGAGTGCACAGTGAATTACAGTATCCAGTGTGCACTCTGACAATAGCTGAAAGGTTTGTAACAACGGTATTATTAAACGCTAAGGTAAGTCACGCAGCTGTGACACAAAGCCCTTGCATGGATGTGATTATACAGATGAGCAGCTAGTTTGTATCAGCCCTCCTATTCTTATTTCTAAATGGTACAAAATATTAAGACTTATACCGCTTTACCCTCCATGATTATGTGACAATGTTAAACATCATGAATATTTTAAATATAGATATGCTCATTGCCCATAATGATTCTGTTATTATAACAGAATATTGCTACTGGATGCAAAACATATTAATATTGGAGTATTTGTGACGATTCAACTATCTTGTCTAAGTGGAATACATCATTTTATCCATCTTAAATAGACATTTTCTACATGAATACGTATTGAAAATGAACCCATGCAAAGGCTGGAGCAATTTTACAGCAAGGCACAGCCAAACAGCTTGAAAATAAAGTAGAGATTTAGAAGAGCTGCTTTGATTGTCATTAGTCGACTGAGAAGACTTTCCCCAGCAGAGATAACTTTTTGAACAATGTCTCCCTTGAAAAGTCATAAAGAAAATCTCTTTTAAAGTTTCCCCCGATTTCTAATGGAGCCTCCCTCCAGTGAGTATTTGAACCACCTGAGTGAGAAGCGACCAGATCACTAATGCACCCTAATTCAGAAAGTATAGATTACAGATTGTCAAGGGCAAAAGTTTGATTTTTGCCTTGACCACCTGAAAGTGGATCCCAATATAAATTTAAGGGATCAATGCTGATGGAAGGCTGAGAGTTGTGAGGGAACTTAGCACTTTCTATTGTGATTTACCATGCACAATTCGGATCACTTTGCTCGGTAGAACCTTGCTAAGAGCCAAATGATTAATGCACAGCCTACACAAAAAATGTTTCAGGTCTTTGCCGCCTGGTGAAAACACTGCTTTCATAACGCTCTGCCATTCAAGCATTTGAAAACCACTGGTTTGGTTAGATGCTCCATAAGGAGACTTTGGGCTCCCTAATGGCAATCCAGATATAAAGAGACGGCTTGATGGGTTGTGGGTGAGAGGGGATTGGCCAGACGGAGACACAAAGGCAAAAGTCCAATTAAAAATGTTGAGGCATTCAATTTGTTTGCCTTAATTACTTTGTGAATTTGTTAAAGCGTTTACTTCGAAAAATCCTGTCACTTTTTTTTCTGCTGCGATAATGGAGCTACAAAGAGGGAGGGGCGGCTGGTTGGGTTGAGTGCCTCTTAAATGGCTCACCCTCTGGTTCTAAACACAACGCTCAGTATGCCTGCTTGCCCGTCCCCGAGTCTCTTTTGCGGGGTGTGTTGGTAATGAGGCCCTCCTGTAGTGCGGCGCTCCACTCCTCTGTTGGTGCAGAAAAGCGCACCCCCGCCACGTCCTGACATTCTGACAGATAGGAGCCGCGGAAAGCATATGGGCAACGTGGCAATGCCTCCGACGCCCTCCAAACTGTCGGAGGGCTCAGGCATAATGAGCGGTAGAGAGATGAGCCCAAGTCCTACACATAGGAGACATTAGTCATCACATTTTTCCTCATCTGCCACAGATCAGCTAGAAAAGAAAAAAAAAAAAAAAACTTTTACCTCGTATAAAAGTCTAGAGATCCCATGAATTTGTGACTTTACAGAAGAAAGCAATGTAGTTTAGCATGGCAGAACCAGACAGGAAGTCTCTAAGAGAGTGCATATTTAGGATGACTGCCAGACATTGGTTTTATGAAACAATGCGAGTTCTTTCAGATACACAGAACAATTAAAATTTGCTGGTTGACTGGTTTAGTGGCTGGGCTTCATTTTACATGTGTCACAACATGGCGTGAAGAGGCAGAGACAATCAGGGTAGAGCCAGAGAGGGACGTATAACTGACTGAGTCAGGAGTGAGTGATGTTGGGTTGGGCCAGGAAGTGGCTGCACTCGCTGTCAACTGTCAATGGCGTTAGTGTCCAGAAGCTGAAGTCCACAGCGAGTAGACGTGATTTTAGATAAGGCGCCCATCCAAGCATGCCCTCGACATGGCCTCCCTCTGGCCCAGACTCCCTCCGCCAGTCTCCTTCCCTCCCTCTGTCTGGCCTGTTATCCCTGACCGTCTAGACACCTCCCAGCACGCGATCCTTCACCCCAGCCAACCCGGGCTGTTCTCTGCTCTTCTGCTTTCTCTCCACTCAACACTGCGTCACAACACTGGCTGGCTAGAGGGTTGTGAAGGGCTAATGAAAAGGACAGAACAATGCCAGGCAGTTCTCTCTCTTACTCTCATTCAAGTCATTCACTGGAAGGCTCAGAAAATGCTGCCCAAAATTGCATTTCAATCCTCCTGCAAGAGCAACTGAAATGATCACAAACCAAGGCTCAGCTCGTGTCTCAGGCAGTCTCGAGGGTTGACTGTAAGCGTGAACAATTGTAATGAGGCAGCCTGCACCAATCATTCTATGTTGTAGACACACCTCCGAAAAAAAACCCCAAAAATAACAAGCGAAAGTACTTCAGCCACGTTTTGTATGCAGAGGGGCAAATGAACGAGAACAATGAGCGAGCCAAAAGGCAATTACAGAGCGGATGGTTTCGGGTACCGACTGATCAGCTGGTGGCAGTGAAACCACCTGAGTGTCTGTATTCTGTACCATTGCTCCAGCTTTCAGTTAAAATACACTTGTGCGTGTGAGAGAAGCCACAGCGTGCAAGTCTAAATTTCCTGAAAGCTTTTGCTGTGCCTCTGTACCCCTATTGCCCAACAGATGGAGTATGGACACCATACATTCATACTGGCCTCAATGTAATGGACTTTGACCTGCTGCACTAGAAGGCAGGGGTTGCAATGCGTCAACGCCACTTCCCTATGCACAAAGCCAGAGCCTCACACCCATGACTGATCTCTATTAAATTACATGGATTAAATCAGAGATCCTTAATTAGGCCCCAATAAAAGCGTCATGTGGCTTTTGAAACCTCTGAGCATGCCATGATTGGATGAAAATGTGAAAACATACTAAATGAAATTGGTTTACCGCTGAGTGTGCGCCCCATGACTCTTGAGTGGAGCAGCAAAGCAGGGGGAAATAAAGTGAGGAGAAATAAGTAAGAGAGAGAGAGAGAGAGAGGAGAGTGGAAGAGTGAGAGGGGAGTCTCAGGGCGAGTCACACCTCTTTGCCTCAGAAAAGCTCTTAAATTCCATGTGTGACCTAAGGGAGAGAGCTCTAAAGAGTCAGCCTAAGATGCCATGATACAGAATTTGACTGTTGCAGAGCAGTGAGCTAATACAGTCTGCCACAAGCCACACTGAGGAGTGCTACAGGCATGACGCAAGGCTCCTGGAGACAGGCCAATCCTTGCATACATACGTATATATATATAAATATATATGTATATATATAGTGTGTGTGTGTGTGTGTGCGTGCGTGCATGCAGAACGCAAACCCTCACATAAACACTCAAGCACACACATCTGGGACTTGCCTCTCACTAAAAACTGGAGCGTGATGCCTCACTCCTCCTTTGGACCCTTGTATCTCCTAGTGTCAGGACGGCCAAAAGCTTTTAAGTGCTTTAAACTCATAATAACCCTAATGCTTAGTCTCCCCCTGTGAGCTCTGTGTTTGCCAGTAAGAAAATTAAATGCAATTGAAATAGATGCAAAGATGAAGGATGTTCAGACATTTTGGGAGTTGCTGGGGATTTGGCGTCTGTAAAGGCATTAAGAAGGGAACAGAGAGTAAACAGGCTCCCAGGACGTGCTACGTGGTGACAGGAAGAGCTGGAGAGTGGCGATGCACAAAAACTGCAAACACACACAGGAGCACAGCCCACACTGGACTCCTTATTTTGCCCTCTTCTCTTCTTGCACATTAGCTTGTTATGTTGTTTGTGATGTTTCTATTTTTGAGAACATGGGGATTGAAAAAAAAAAAAAAAAAAATCCTAGATCCACTGCCACAATACATAGCAGGAAATAGTAAGCACACAAACAAAAAACAGCCCCCAACCACCTTCCCACTCGCCACTAATCCTCTCATGCCCTAATTGTGGGTGCAGTCACCCCAGATTCACTTCTTCGGAGAGAAAGAGAGAGAGAGAGGAAGAGAGCTAAGGCTCTGGCTGAGAACAGACCACCCTGTCTTCCCCTCAAAATGATTCTCTCTGCCAGAAGACACCAGAACGGTAGGTGGTACTCTCTCTCCATTACATTTCACTTTTATCTCACTTCCCCTTTGCCTCTCCATCTTTCTGTCATTTCTAGCTCTCTTTTCTCTCCCTCTCCTCCTTCTACTGTAAACCGCCTTAGGTGATTATGGATTGTGATGGTGGTGGGCGGGGAAGGCGAATCCTGTCTTTGTTTCCTTAAAATAGGTTTAATATACTATTACCCAACACAGCTGAGAACCTCTGTGAAATCGTTAACATGGGCTGGGGTACAAAAAAAAAAAAAAAAAAAAAAACAACAGACAAAACTGAGGTCAATGTGGAGGTCTCCACTGAGAGACAGAGACAGTGAGCAGGTGGCAGGGTATCTACCGGTGGGCTTCTCTCCGTGGTGGTTAGAGCTTGCAGGCTGCATCAGTCATGCCATGTCTGCATGCCAGCAGGATATGCAGGAATCAAACACGCTCACTGGAGACACATTAAAACAGGCTATTAAACTGTTTGGCATTTGATTTCTTTTAATCAAAGAGGGCATCAGTCAACTGAGCAGAATCCCACACCACAGGCCTCAGAAGAAGATGCTAGAGAGGAGCCAGCGACTGGTGGCTGGCTGTGTTTTGTCTGAACAGTGTTGCTACTGTTGGGAAGGCTGCATTGGAGCGGAGCCATGCCAACCTTTACAGCAGCCCTCTTTCCTGTCTGGTTTTCTGTCTCTCTCTCTCTCTCGCTCTCTCACTCTCAGTGTGTCTGTATGTCTGTATGTCTGTCTCACACTCTCTCTCTTTCAGGCACAAAACCAAGGCGCACATTAGGTGCTGGTGCTGCACATTTTGATGCTTGGCTGTCACTGTATCATTGTCTGGTGACATAAAGCGCTGTAAAGCACTGAGCAGTGATGAAGTGGAGAGGTTTTAAACCTGCGCTCACTGGCACATTTCTTGCCTTTCAACCAATGTCATTTGGAGAGTGTCATCATCCCACTGTGAAAGTAGCCAACCCCCATTCTCCACCCAAAACACTGAAGAGAGAAAGAAAGAAAGAGAGAGAGAGAGATAGCCTCCTCCTTGGCAGTACTTGCTCCATTATTCCGCTGGAGGCTTGATTAGACAGAGGGGGTAATTTACGAGCCACTTCATTGCCAATTCAACGGCCACATCACCTGTAAATAATTGAAACCCTTCATGTCCATTCCGACATAATCATATCGCTATCATGTTAATGTTCCCAGCAGTGCTGTCCTTTGGGTCAGGCGCGGGACTACTTTAAATCTTGGCTGACCTGTCTCCATAACTCTCCTGAGCACCACCCTCGAGCAAACAGAAAAAAAATAAAGATGAAGGACTGCGCTGACAAATGATGAAAAATTGAAAATACAGTAAACAAATGCAAGACTTCTCAGCAAGGCTGCAGCGGGTTGCAGGTGGAGGGCACACACTTTGCACTGGCTTGTTAATTATCTTTGCTTATGAAGTGGATAAGGAAGATTCATCATCTTCTCATTTATTTATCTCTCCCAGAGTTCTATCAGTCAAGCAGTGATATAAAAAAAAAGGCTGCAAGATTTGGTTTGTAATTGCCACTACTATGAGTTGAAGGAGGTGTGGAGGACAAGAGAAATCAAACTCTTTGCTTTTAACTGTAGGGAATCGTATCATCGTGGGAATTGCCCGTCTCAAACACTCTTAATTATACCAGTGTTTAAAAAAAACTTGATGTTGAATTGATAGCTATTTTTCTTACTTCATTTAAAAAAAAAAAAAAAAAAGTAATGAATATTAATTATCCAATCTGAAATGGTTCTCACCTTTTCTTCTGCGCAGCCCGTCTCAAATGCGTACGACAAAAAAGATTTGAATAATTTATCAATTGACTTATATTTGAATTGATTAATTCACTGATGCAAAATTAATACATGGCTATACTCCACATTCCACCCACTCCATCCTCTCCCATCTTTAATGAAGCAGTTAAAGTAGTAAGGGTCTTGCCTGTGGGCAGGGGTGTGGAGGGCTGGGGTATCTATCTAATACAAATCTACTGTAATGGAGATGTCTCATCAGGATCAACAGGCTTAACTATTTTCCAGGTAAGAAATACCCAAAGTGTCTCCTGCAGAGTGAGCCAGTGCTCTGTGGGGAGCAGCTTTCTGAGTGGCCTGGTAACAAAAACGAATCAAATAGATGAGACAGACATAAAGTGAGGGATTGGCAACGAGCTGTGCGGGTCAGTCACATGGGTGAGGGGCGAAGGTCAAGTAAACAGTGGTGGCTACGGTTCCTGAATGCTCTCTGTAATTAGCTTGTGAACCACAAAGCGGGCCTTGGCGTATAGGAGCAAGCCAGGCTGGTATTCTTTCTTGATCGCTAAACGATGCGGAGGTCAGCCCTGCCATTTGCCGTTTTTACAACGTTGAATGGTGCCACGTGGCAACTCATCACCCACTGTACTTCCTGTACTGTGAAGCTCAGCTGGGGCGAAGAAATGGGACAGAATGTGTGCCAGTGTGTGTGTGTGCGTGTGTGCGTGTGCACGCCCATGTCGTGCCTGTTCTTCGCTGGTGATTCACCCAGCTCTCTGGCAGCCATCCAGGACCTATTTTCTCCTTCTCTTTACATAACAGCAAACGGTATCACTGCAGCCGTGTGTCCTGTCCTCTCTCTTCCTCCTCCTCCTCCTCCTCTTGTTCCTCTGCCACTTCCTTTCCCCATCCTCCACCTTCCTGTATGTGTGGGAGCTTTTAAGACTTGTTTCGCTCCCTGATGCGAACGCACCACCCCATGGGATCGCGACGTGACCAGTCAGGAAAATGCGTTCTCGGACCACGCCCAAAGCACGGAGTGGTAGATCAGATTCTGGGGGATGGCATGGGGAGGTGCGTGGGACGGGAGGCTGTTTTTTAACTGAAATACCCCCTAGAGCTTTCAAAAGGCCCAGGATCCGGGATCCGCTCCACCATATGCCTACAGGACAGCACCCAACTGGGCACCAGGGCGTGACGGGCTGAAAATAGGGACTCACAGTCACAATCCTAACCGCACTGGCCAACATACGGCCACTCAGCACCAACAGAGCAGAGTGACGAGGTGGAAGAGGAAGGTACAAGAGGGGGTGGAGAGCAGAGGGGGGTTGAAAATAGAAAACGAAGGAGGTGAAGGGAGAGGAGCTGAAGAGAGTTTGTGGGGAGGGATGAGGGTGAGGAATGAGGCAGTGTGTCAGTGTGTGTGTGCAGGAGAGATGTGTAGGCAGGTTTTAGTGTCTGGACTGCTCAGTGACTCAGGTGTGAATAATACGTTAGGTCTATTTTGTATGTGTGTGTGTGTGTGTGAGAGAGAGTGTGAGAGCACGGTGGAGTGGTGGGTCGGTAAGGCCGGTCGTCTATGTGTCTAGGTGGCTGAGGGTGTGCTGTGCTGTGTCTATGGCCCGCTCCATGACAGCCAGCCTGCACGCTGCTCACTGGTGCAGAAGCGCTAATTGAATTAAGTCTTTATTATCAGGCTGCAGAGGCAGCACTTCTCCCCATCTCGGCCCGCTTGGCTGACACTTTCTCCTTGAACACCTGCTTGACATCAACTTCCTCCTCTATTTATTTATCCCCTCTCTCCAGTGGCCAGCCACTGGCTGCACTCCTGTCTCCCCTCCACCTCCTCCTCCATATTGGCATACCGAGAGAGGCCAGGCCTGCTTGTTTATCATGCTGCTTCGTCTGTCTTTGCTGTGCAATGCTCCTCAGCTTGGATAACCTTAATATCGCAGAGTACAGTATCTTTTACTTCAGTGATCTTTTTAAAAGGTACACAGACACACAGGTAAAAACATGCCCTACACGTCAAAGACTACTGCCATGCAAAAAGCGACACATAATAAAAAGGATTAATTCCTAGAACTGATCCTGCCCCTTCCTGGCCTTCGGCAGCAGGCCTGGCAAGTATAGAGGGAATAAGGGCGATAAAGCTAGATGATGTTCTATGTTCTATTGAATAGTCTCTGGTGGGCAAGCTGGCCAGGGTAATATACAGCAGCTGGGATGAGAACTAACATACATCTAGTCCCCTGTCCATTTCCACTAGCCTCAGGCTGAGGCAGCTTCCCTGGGCTCGGCTTGGGCATTACTTTAGAGGACAGACAAACAAGAGACACTATTAAGTTGGCTTGGAGTCTGAGGCCCAGGCACTCGGCCCAGCACTAGCTGTAATCTATTGACCGTTTGCATTCTCCCTCCCATGCCCCAAAACCACAGGACTTTTCTCTATCTGTCAGTTGAATCCATTGCTCACCTCCCTCCATCTCTATCTGCTGTTTACCCACTCTATTTTTCTCTTTTTTCTCTCGCTCGCCCTATGTCAGCTCAATCCCCCTCTATTCCATCTTTCTCCAGCTCTTTCGTCTGTTTGTGTAAATCCTCCCCCCCCTCGCTTCTTCTCCTCCTCACCCCATCCATCACTATTCCTCCCATCTCCATCTCGTCCGTTCGCTTCTCTTATCGACATGTTTCCATTTTCTAAACTGCTCTCGCTCCATCATATTCACTCCTCCTTCAATGGCCATTTTTCATTTTCTCTCTTTCATTCACTATTACCTCATGCTTTCTGAGTTCACCTCGCTACCTGTGCTCTTTGCTTTCCCTGGTGGGCTTTATTTCACCCAGCCCAGAAGGCCCCAGGTGGGCATAGCTGTCCTTGTCAGGGCTTTTGACTGGGCGGAGGCAATGTCCTCCAGTGTCCAACAGCCGGGGGAGAACTGTCACTATGGCACAAACTAACTTTTACTCACAGTGAGTTAGGATAAAAACAACAGAAGCAAAGACAGACAAGCGAAGGAAAAAGATGACGGCAATCACACTAGTTCACCTCACCAAAAGTCTCTTCACATTTACCTGACATGTTGATTTTTTTTCCCCATAACTCTGCCTTGATTCAGTGCCTTATGTCCTGCTGTCTTTGTCTGAATGTGATCTTATCTAATACCTCTTTATATTTTATGCCATTGTTGCTGCATGTGTCCCTCCTTCTTTGTGCTTTTTACACTTTCCCTCTTTCTCCTCTTTCTCTGTGTCTCTCTCTCCTGCTGCTCCTGTCCTTTTCCACTCTCCTCTGAAACTCTGCCAGCCAACGAGTGCCACAAAGCATTAGGACGAAACACTATCAGACGCCCTTCTCAGGCACATCCTACACATCAGCCCCCACCCGTACTTATACACACACACACACACACACTCAGAAAGCCCAGCACTTCCTCACACTATGTGCCAGACTAGGTGACAGAAACAGAGTTTACACATAGGCCTAGGGAGGTCTTATTCACAGTGGCAGACTCACCCAGATACTACCTCTCTTATAAAAACGAACACACACACACACACACACACACACAACACAAGCACTCTATTTTTAATTCAAAACACATTCACACGATTTCACTGGTAATTACGCACACACATGCCATCTGAATACGTTCATAAATGCCTGCATATGTTCATCCACAATGCTTGTTTTAAATGCGTAATCATGCTCTCGAGCTCACAGACGCCGATACCGCGTGCATACGCAGGAGAACATTTACGTATGCGCGTGCGTAAACGCAATGCCTTGCATCCGTTCTTCTGTCGCTCTCGCTCTTACACCGTCACACAACCGCACACAGATCCGCACAAATTCACAGGCTCCACACACAATAGCAAACATCATACACAATAGCAAACAAACAGTCATTAGTAGATTTCAGGCTGCCTCTCAGTTCTGCTCTGCTCTGTTGTTGGTGTGCCCGCGCCTCTGGGGTGGCGCCGCTGCTGTAGGTTTTAATAAAAGCATTGTCTTTGGAAGCTGTCTAAAGGGACTCGGTTTCATTTTGGAGGGCTGCTGCTGGAGTGCTGTTTCTGTGGATGTGGATGTGGGAGGAGAGAGGGCTATTGCGCTGGGACGTGGGAGCGGCTAGGTTCAGTGTCATTGTGGGGCCCTCCAAGGACTGGTGCTTATTGTTTGATAGTTTCAATATACAATGTTTGTGTCTGTCTGCGTGCGTGTGTGTGTGTGTGTGCGTGTGTTCTGTGGTCATGTAAGCACATGTGTAAATCTGTGTGTTCCAAAATTGTGCAGAAGTCAAAGCAAATGGCTGACACAGCCCACCGCTTTTTTTCCCTCCCAACAGCTGTAACAAGTATACTGTATGTTTGTATTTCATGCAAGACAGGAGATCACACAAACACAAACACACACACACATACAGAGCGATCTGGATGACAGGCGAAGAAGCACTCTCTGTGTTGTGTTTTGAGATGGGTTGCTGTTAACCAGTCCTATAAAACAAACAGTGGAGAAAAGAAACACTAATGTGCAACTTCTCCACTCATGAAACCGTGCGCCATTTAGGGGATGCTCAGGATAATGAGCTATCTCTATACGACACACAGGTGTCCATTAGCTCTTTGGGCTGACCAATCTGTGACACCCTCCGGTCAATAGTTTCTCCATCTGTCAGCATACAAACACCTCTGAAAAAGCCCCTCAAGGAGACATTAGTGTCATTTATGATGGACAGCGAATGTCTGCTCTCAACAGGAGCACAATGTAACGCCCATGATGAGGTCAAATCAAAAGTTATTGTCTAGATTTGGAACCGGAATGTTTCTGTGCCATCCTTCTGTTTTCGCTCTCCTCCCACGGGCACATTCAGATCCCATCAGCTGAAGCAACACGGACACATCTTTAAAAAAAAAAAAACAAAAAAAAAACAAAAGGAAAGGAAAGAACGAGTATGGCTATCTCAAAGGATGCAGGGGAGGAAAATCCTAATTGTCCCTTTAAGTGTGTTCCCTCCTGTGGAGTGAAGGTGCGGGGTAACGGCCATCTTAAATCACAGCCTGGCCGCGGCCTTCATTAAAGCCATAATGCCAGGCTCTCCCTTTAATGGAAATGGAAGCCAGCAAGGCTGTGGGTGTAAATTAAAGTGTAAAGCCCGAGTAGGGAAAGATTTCCCCAGCTCTGACAGGTGCGGCCTGAATTAGCTGTAGTGCTGTTCAAGCAGTCAGAGGGAGAACACTGGTATTGATTTTAAGCACTGTTGCACTTCCTATCTGAAAGGGAATGTGTATTACTAGAGCTAGGCACATCAATCACTCAGCATTCCACCACTCTCCCCTGGCACACTTCAGACTTTGAAATGATAAACAAACAGAAACAGACCCAAACAGAAGACAGGACTGGCTGTACTGTTACTGTATGAGCCTTGCTGATGTGCGCGGGCATTAGCCTGGTAAAACACATCAGTGCGTGCATGTAATTGGTCCACTTTATCTCATCTTCTTTGTGTTGACAGGATGCCATCTCTATTCAGGGCATGTCCTGCATTGCATGTCACCTTGGTCAAACAGCTGGCGTCAGCTCCTTGAGCTCTGGCTGTGGCCCACTCCCATGTTTACGACCTGCATGTGTCAGAGTTGTTACACGCATGCGGTGCAGCCATGCAGTGCGGTGCCTCTCCGCGTGTATGACCCTGCTGCTTATCTCTGCCTCCCATCATGCCCTGCTGACCCTGTCTACAGGCGCTGGCAGGGGGAGAATTAGCCTACTTAGCCTATTCCCCACAGGGGTCAACCCACACGCAGACACGGAGACAGCGCACCCACAATCAGATGCGCACACACCCACTCGCACTCACCCGGAGACGTGTGTTGACAAATGATAACGCAGCATTTAACCACAGGTGTCCCGAGTTTGACCTTTCACCCGTGACCTTGAGCAGAAAGCTTTTCATATAGAGGCTAGCCATCAATCAGCTCCCATCAATCACACATATATGCCGCACCCTTTTACTCCCCCCTACCTTTTCCTTGCCCAAACATCCATCACTACACTCTACCCTTTCACTGACATCTAGTAAAACACAAGCACTTCACAACCTCGCTCCCTGCCTCTCTTGTCCGGAAATACGCGGCGAACACACACTTCTTGTCCTGAAATGATGGCTCCTCTAAAACATGGAATGTGTTGTTGTGCTGTCAGGTCATCTGCAGGTGTACACCAGGGGCTGCTCCCTGGTGACACGTTTGCTGAGATATCAGCACCTGCACTGAGACATGACATGGGGTTTAAATCCCCGAGAACACTGGCAGCTGAGACCACTGCATAACAGAGAGCCAGCGGTGACAGACTGTGGCCATGAGCATCCTGTGCAACCATTTGTTCAGAAAGTGACTGGATCACAAGTCTCTCACACAAGTGTCATTTTTAGGCTGTCTTGTGCCAGAGGATGCCAGAGCTCTGACATCTGTAATGCTTTAGCATCCGTCATAGTCTCTTTTTTTCTTTCATATTTGTACCTTAATGTCATTTACCGTACTACAGCAAGATAACCGTGGCTGTATGTTCTGGAGAGACTAATAAAAGCGAGTCCAATGCCAGCTATGCAGGCCAGAACTCATGATTAAAATTAGCCTGACATTGGTTTCATTTTTGGCGAGCTGGAGAATAGCGGCTCGGGGAGGAGGGGGCATTCTTGATAAAAAACAGGTGAGCTCAGTGCTCTTTTGGCCCATGCTCCATAATTACACCAGAGAACGTATTCTAATTGGCAGTGTCTTTATGCAGAACTATTATCAATGTCCCTCTGAGGCAGTGGAAGAGAGGAGGGGTGGGGAGAGGGACGTGAGGAATGGGTTCTATGTCAGTGAGCCCAGGGTCCATTTACACATGCATGAGGACTGCTACTAATGCCAGCATAGCAAGTCCAGCTCACAGAGAAAGAGAAAGAAAGGTTTAACATACTGAGCTGATTTTAAATGGGGGAACATGTAAATTTTTTCGTAAAGGAGATACTGTGTGAACAGGCTGCACTTGCTGTGGCAGAGAAAAGACAGTGTGGTCTGAGGGTGCAACAGTGAAATCCGAGACAATACAACAAAGGCCAAGGGTGTCAGTTGTCCAATATGAAGAGTCAAGCAAAGACCTGTCAACTGCTGTCAAATGTAGAGGAATGCTACAACACATGGCCACATGGATTATTAATTATCATCCCACATTGATTATGTAATTACATCACAGCCAATGCAGAGACAAAACCCATTTGTTTGCTGACATTAAACTCCGCGTGTTAAAGTTTGCTGGGAAGCCAAGGACGACGTGCTCTTCGTTTGCAAATTGGCCCTATATGTATCTGCATACATTAACAAAATAAATTAACTGCAATGCCGGCACCCCTATTCTGCTTCAAATATCACAGTAGCTCTTGGCATTTTGTTCCATGTGGGTGTAACGTCTGACCCGGACAAACACTCCCAGCTTCAACTGTGTTATTAGCCGAGTGGTGAATGTGCAGACAGATAGGAACATATTAAAATACCATTCGAAAGCAGATGCTGCACCAGTGCATGTTATGTTAATTGACTTGCTAAAAGGCAATTATTAGTCAGTATTAATATTCTATCATTTATCTGCAAACGGTAAACTTTTCTGAACAGCCATAAGCAGCGTGTAATATTAAACATCCTACACTGAACTTGAAGCAGGTTGCAGGTTGTGAATAAGGGAAATAGTCTTTTTTAGAAATAGAAATATGTAAAAACACAAAGAAAATGGAAATTCTGGCTCCCTGAATGTAATACTTTTAGAGCTATGAATTTTAACTTATGTTTTAAAAGAGGGCAGGAGTGCAATTGTCTTACCTTGTTTTAGGGGATGTCGTTAGCCATTCTTCATGCTTTTCAAATGTTATCAAGTAAGCTGCGATCTCCTGTGAAAAAGAGAAGAGAGGAGAGAGGAGGGGAGTGAGGCTTAGATATGTCATCTTTAATCACTGTTCTCTTGTGTTTGTAATACATCGGTGAGACTGCTTCATTGATATTCAGACAGTCTAACCAGCAGCACAAACACAGGAAAGACGGAAACAGGGGCAGTGCCGGGGAGTTCAGGCAGGTAAATGAAGACTGGTAAAAGTAAAGTGAAAGACATAAGTGGAATGCAGCTGAGGTCAGATCATCTTCCGAGACCATCTTTGTTACGAAAGCTTTGATCAAGTTCTCCTCTGAGGACATCAAGGTGCTCTCAGAGAGAGATTGACGTCTCTGTGTTTGAGAGTGAGCAGCTTTTAACATTTTTGGTCCGATACTCCCCCAAATCCCCTTTGATCTGCCCTTGACACTCCTCTATGGATCAATCCACTCTTTAACCTTTGAATAATAATTACACGCCAGTCTCACAATATTGACATGCATGTGTACTGCTACTTCAGAAAAAAGCTGTAGATCCTTTTGAGTCAGTTGTGTACAAAGAGATGCTACAGACACTGAAGTTAAAAAAAAAAAAAAAAAGCCAAAACTGCCACTGGCATAAATAGTGATACTTCAAACACTTTCATGTTTCCCATGCTTGCCCTGCCTACTGCATCAGTCTGAGTGTAAGGGGGAACACGCTAGCCCATACCCGGCCATTTTCTCACCAAACTAATGGGCAGAAATAAAAGCACTTTGAATGCTGGTAGACAACCTAATGATTACCAGCGACAGCCAGCAATTCTCTCTTCAGCAAGAACATTTGTCAGCTTCTCAGACTGTTAGAGAGAGGTAGACGCAAGGACAGACCTGCTGCCATCTTCCACAAAAATATCATCTTTTCAGTTACTAAGGATGTACATCTCTCCTCGTGTTCGAGAGTCAACAAACCTTTAAGTATGAATATGTTGCTCAAATATTGTCTTGTTTGGTCTGTGCGGCTTGAGTTTGAAAAGTCTCCTCCGGGGCTTTATGCTGTTACTTCGCAAGTCCACTTGGAGCAACAATGTCTCCAAAAAACACCAGCTTTCTCGACAGCAGAAATTGGAAAAATATGAGACGTATGCGGCAGCACAAAGAGATCACAAAAACCAAGGCTTTTGTTGTCCTCTTTCTGTTCACACACACACACACACTGTAAAGTATGCAACCCTGCAAGAAGGCTTCCATTGGCTCATCGAGGCTGTGTCACAAGTGTGTGACCTGGCACAGAGACACAGCACGCTGGCGATAGCCCATAGGGATCCTGCAGGGTGCTGCGGTGTGAGGGGTTCCCAGGCTGGCAGGGGTCCCACCAGAGAGGGGGGCGGTAGCATGACTGGCACTCTTGCCTCCAGGTGCAGGCTGGGAGATAATGCTGCGTTGATTAACTTCCTGTTCTCCTGCCATAACGACCGGAGGCAGTGAAGCCACGACAAGATGGAGTCTTGAATTAAGAAAAAGATAGGAAGGGGATGAGGCTGTCAAGAGGAGCTCAGGGCTTCTCCTCTCCTTTATAACTTCTTCTATAAGACAAAAAAAAAAAAAAACAATAAAAGCGGCGAAAGTACTAAAGTTATTTGTCGCAACAACCACTACAATGTTCACAAGCAAAGAAAAAATAATGCCACTACTCGGGTCACGATAAAGTTACTTTTCTGCATACATCTGTAAGTAAATTAGACTTAACACAGCAGTGATTAGATTAATCGCTGCTATTCTGTTTTCATTTTGGGAGGGATAAAACGGCAGAGTGAAGCTCCTTCAGTGACCTCTGTGCCTGTTAACGCACAGCCCCTTCCATCACTCTTGTCTTTAAAATTGAGCCACAGTCCCAGCCTCAGCGGCAGAGGATAAAATAGGGGGCCGCATGGTCTCGTATTTAAAAAAAAAAAACTGAAGCAAGCCTCTACCTCTGGCTCTTTGCGCACCCCTCCCACTCTGAACAGATGCCAGGGATTATTCCAACCCCCCGACCAACCATAAAGGTGCAATAATCTTATGGTGAGGAAACAAACAAAAACAGACGTGCAGCCATTAAACAGCTGCAAAGAGACAAAGTCTGCATGGGCGGCATAATGAGAGGCTAGCGTGCGTTCAGGCTGAGCAAACACGCTTGCGGGTTAGTGCAAGAGAGGTGGGGGGGGTGGGGGGGGGGGGGGGGTGGAGCGGGGAAGCAGTGTGCTGAACACTGATGGTGTATCAAAGTCAAACCAGAAGCTGTCAATGGGCTTTGGACTCTATCTGCTGACCTCACTGCCTCTGGCCTGCTCTCCGTCACTGGGGAAATATTCACAGGAAGCTCTCTGTACACACAGCTCCTACCTCGCTCTCCCTTTTAGGTCAGCATCCTGCTCGTGCAAGGCTGTTTGTATTTCTCTCTCCTTTATGCCTTCGCCTCCCCACTGACATGATCCTTTCTGGGGTTTTTATCTCCAGGTGCCGTTAAGGCATATTGTATCAGTACGTGCTATATTGTGCACACCTTATTTTGAGGCAAACTCCCTTCCGAGCCTGATCTAAATAAATAACAATCAGCGCAAGCTCGCAATGAACCAGAGAGTGAGTATGAGTGCTACCTCCTCTAATTGACACGGTGGTTGCAAAAAAAAAGTTGGGGGGGGGGGGGGCGCTTTCATTTTCCAGGGGAAAGAACAACCCGGAGCTGTTTGTTGTAACCCAGCCATCTCATTTGTTTCTTTTGTCTCTGTAAAAGCTGCGACACACTGTTAGGAGAGGGGGCCGCCCCAGAACATGACAGAGCAGTCTAGCAGTCTCAGGGCAGATGGAGATGGAGAGCCGAGAGTGTTTGCGTGTGTTCCTGTCTACCGTGTTACAATCAGAGGGTCTGATTACTGGTTACCTGTCCGGGCCTGGCACGTTATTAACATGCTCTTCAGGACGTGTCATTCCTTGTGCTCATCAGTGTGTCTCCCCTCTAGTTCTCTCTTCTCATAGCCTCCACACACCCTCTCCTATTTGACTCTCACTCACTCTCATTTTTTTTTTCTCCCCCCTTTCCCATAACCGCTGAGGTGAAAAGGAAAGCCACCATAAGAAAATTTTCATTTTGAGATGACTGGCTTTTACTGTCTCGCCTTTCAAATGATATTTTCACTCTGGAGGTACAACATTTTCTCCAGAGAGAATCAGCTTTTGAAATGTCTACCTATTTGAAACTGGAGATGACACTAACATATTCATCCCATTTCACTTCTTTGCACCAAGGAAGGAAGATGTGGGAGCAGGGGCAGTAAACTCTAAGAAAATAAACACCGTTTGACTTGTCCCACACTTTGATTGTCTCAAATTTAGCTGTAATGACAGTCTCAGGAGCTACTGTTCGCAGGCCAGATCAGTTGGATTTCATTAGGCCCTCACCCTTTCTTAGTGCACAAAAGTCAGTCAAACATGACACCAGTGTTTGACGGAGATACTCCACGGTAGATTCACTGTCCCCGGATGACCTGAGGCTAGATTGTTTTTGCTGTTCCCTCTGCTTCTCTCCCTCTCTTGCTACCAACCTTGATTTATGGGGCAGAAGAGAGGTGCTGAGAGGACCAACGATGCAACATTTGGATGACAGGCTTGATCACTTGAAACAACTGTTGCTGTTCCATTAGAAGGAGAGATAGGCGTCTTTTGGCATTATCTTAGGACGCATCAGACACCTGTCTCTAAACACCATCCATAATGTCTCTCCTCTCCTCTGCAACCACAGTGCATTTGAACCGACAGAAAATGAGAAGGGGGGACGACACAGAACCTTGAGGCACGTTTCTGTCTTTGCCACCCCGATATTAAAATACCAAAAGTTACATCATTGTCTGAGAATTTAATTCAGTTTTTAAAACCCACGATTTACTAGACACATTATGTAAAAACAGAGTAATGACTCATTCTCTGTGAGCTCAGCCATTTAAAACCAGTCTTCATCACCCAAAAAAGGGGATTCAACAATTACAGCATATGTTTGTCCATTACAGTATTATTCCAGTTATACTGGTATCCTAGTGACACTAATGAAAAGGCACTTAATGAATAGCTGTATTAGAAAAACTAACTTTAGCAACAGTATTGATTGCAGTAAAAGCCTGAGCTAATGAAATGAATATGAGAGAGCAGGAAGATGTGAAAGAATAGATGGAGAAAAGTCTAGTTAGAAAGCAGTGCACAGCGCCTCTAGCCTGCCTCGTGGTGAAGTCTGGGGAATGCATCCTCAAAGCTTTGACCTTGCCCTGCACTTGAAAGCAGGAAGTGGATGAGAGGGGGCCAAGGGAGGGATACGGTGAGAGGAGCCCTCCCTGATGACCTGGGTTTTGCCGTGAAGTGCCAGGTCATCTGATATTTCCTCCAGGGCAGCCCAGGAAACCAACCTACTCAGGGCCAGGCATAAATGGACTAGTGCGGGTTTGGAGGGGGGGTGGGGGGCGGGTGTTTGCTGAAGCTCCAGGTTATCACGAGATAACACCGGAAAAAATTCAAATGCAATTAGACACAGAAGAGACAGAGATGGAGAAAGGGATGGGGAAGGAAGGTGGGAGAGTTATTGAAAAGGGAGAAGATAATCAAAAAGGAGAGAGGAGGAACAAAGTTTAGTTTTTTTTTTCCATGACAGTGATAAATGCATTTAAAACAGGAGAAGCGTGAAGGTATGGTGATTAAAAAAGTGCGCTTCGGTTCGATTCTGCAAGCAAAAGCGCCTTCGCTGAATCATTTTGGGTTTTTTGTTTATACTTCATGAATTCTTAATGCACTAGCAATAATGTATCACACACTGTATCTATGTAATCTCATATGGCCATATTACTCTTTTAAGCTGGGGAAAGTAGTGAGGTAGAGTGAATCTATTTAAGCAAGCTGCAACCTCCAGCTAGCCTTTAAGATTGTTTGAGCACAGCTCATAATAGGATGCAGTGGATATGCTATCTAGATGAATGGTCAGAAGAGAGAGAGAGAGAGAAAGTGAGAGGGGTGAGGCACAAACAGAGACACAGGAGGAGAGTGAGAGAGTTTAGAAAGTTGAAGTAAGCAACAAAAGAGTATGAAGCTGTTGACTGCTTCACTTGGCATCTGTTGAAGAGGAGTAAGGCTGCTCTATGAGTCCCTGTTGTGGGTTAAAAAGATGCCCTCTCCAGCATACTGCTCATTAGGACCTGTATGTGGCTTTCCAGGGATGCTCACGCTAAAAAAAAAAGGAGGGGTGGAAGCCACACTGTGTCCACTCTGTTGCTCTGTTGAGAAGGGGCAACAGAGTTCTCCTCTAGCTTTCTCCCCCACCTCTCGTGTTTTGGCAACTGATGTACAGATCGATTTAACAAAAAAAAAAAAAAAAAAAAAAAAAAAAAAAAAGTGCATCATCATGGCTGGATATAACTCTGTGAGCTAAAACGGTGAGCTAGCTCGCAAAATGCATGCTCACACGTCATACCCAGCGAAGCTGCCCCGCACGCATGTACACCTTCACCACAAAGGCCTCACCATATGTTTAAAACACACCTCGGGCAATTTCGTTCTGTTTCTCCATCTACCTCGTTATGTACCTCCTCAGCTCCCGCGGTCCGGCTCGCTCTTGCCATACAGGAAGTGGGAAGAGCGAGACAAGCCGTCCACTGCCCTACATTATACATAGTTCTGGGATCAATTTGGCATTGATCCTGGATAGCTTAGATGTTTTCCAGTAGTTGGTCAATGCTTCTCTTCACATTTCTGCTTGGCATGCTGGTCATAAGACTGTTCTGAAAAAGGAGGCATTCTCCTGGGGAGCCTCCTCTCGCTCCTCAACGCTGCACGCCTCCCTGCTCCCGCAATCAATGTTACCACAGCAGCTGCTCAGCCAGCACTCTCCTCTTTGTTTCCTATATCACTTCTATACACTACATACTTTCATACAAGCAGAGGACTTAGGTGAGGACAGTGGCAGAGGAGGCGTCTTGCTCCAGTGGGGTTACATTTTTACAGCGGCCCATACCTGCTAGTGCATTAGCCTAACTTGAGTCTATTGTAGCAACAACAACATGAAAAAATGTCGATGCACATACAACACAGCTCTTGTGCACAATCACGCTTACACAGATACACACACACACACACACAAATACTTGACACTTGGGCTTCTACAAAGCGGTGACAAATCAAAGGTAAAACCAGAATAAATGAGAAATGAGGAAACATTACCAATGCAGATTTTTCCAAACAAGGCTAAAGGTGTGTCTGAATGGTTTGATGAGTATAAAAAGTATGTGAAACACACGACCTTCACAGTCAACAGATATCAACCCACCCCAGCACCAGTGGGGAATTTTAGACAGTACTCTCCACCACGGTAACTGAAACACCAAATTAGTGAATATATTTTCAGAAGAATGGCATTTGAACCCCCACGTAGATTAACACAGACTTTTAGAGTCTATTCCAAGGCCCACTGAAAACAGAACAAGTGTTTAGTTTGTCAGCTTTAAGAAATTGTCAATTGTGAAAACACAAAGACTGCAGCAGAAGAAAAAAAGCAATTACAATTAGCTATAGTAAGTTTATCATTTAACTGAGTTAACCACTAGTTAAAAGGGAAGTTACTTTTTTTTTTTGGAGGGACAATGGGACTTTGACAAGTGACAGAGAAGAAATATGCTTTGATTAATATTCCTAAATTCACAAAAGACATTATTTACAAAACAAACATAATTAAGATGTAACTAACATCACAATCACTCAGTAGATATTAGATTCCCTCTTCCTTTCCAGTTTTGATTCCCACTGTGTTGCTAGGACAGCTAGGGCCCCACTAATGGGCCTAATGAGGACTCCAAAGCGACAGACTGAAGTGAAAAATTAATTATGGTTATAAACTGTACATCATTTGGGATATTATGTTTTTTATCTGTGGGGGAAAAAGGCATTCATGACATTTCACTATCTTACACCAAACATGTGCACATACAGAACCCTATAGAAATTCTCATTATTATTGTTTTTTTTTTCTATTGTATTGTGTGTCCCCTGACACAGTGTGTGTGAGGGTGTTGAATGCTCTGTCTCCCTTCCCACCCCCTCTGCCTCAGAATAAGATGCTGCAGCCATATGCTGATGGGAAAACTGGACAGATAGAAAAAGAGAGAGAGAGAGAGAGAGAGAGAGAGAGACCAGGACCAAGAGGGAGCTGGCATGAGGCGGGATTGTTTTGGCTTTGGTGCCATGGCTGCTGTCTCGGGCGTTCGTTGAGAGGATGTAATTATTTGGCCTTGAAGGATTACAATGGTCAGCTACCGCCTCCTACACTGCTACAACTCAGGAGGCGCACATGCTTGTAAAGGCGTTTGCATGAACACACCTGTACTACACACACGTCTTGTATTTTTATGCATTTGTACAGCAGTATACCTGTGTCTGTGTTAGAGCAGGACAGGAGAGACGAGGGGGAGGGGGGACTTGGGGGGGGGGGGGGGGGGGGGGGGAGCAGCAGCAAAACCAGTTAAAGATGGGAGAAGGAGAAAAGCAGAGAGATTAGTGTATAAATGAGCACAGGATAAACCCGGAGGACTTACGAGAAGAGTTTATGTGGGAATGGATCTAAGGCATGTGGTGTGTTAGGGACACGGAATGAGAATTGGACATAAAGTTGACTGAGATGAAAAACATTCATCTTTGTCAGCCATAATTAGGCAGCACTGTGACCCTGTGGTTGTTGCTATGGACGTTTGTGTGCCTGCTGATGTAAAGCCCATATGGGACCTCCTACTGCTGTACCCTTGAGAGATGTGTCTTGTGTAATGATTCTATTACACCTCTCTTTTCTTCTGTCTCTCCCTCCCTCCCACCCTCCTTTCCCTCGGGCTCTAACTTCTGGCAAGACTTTAAGACGCGTTGGAGGCTTGGCAGAAATATATAGCGCTACATTAGTAAACGGCAAAAAATGTGTATGTTGTGCACGCGAATTGCATTGTGGTGCTCTACGGGGCGCGGCGGGAAGTGGCCAGGTTCACTTCCTGGCGCCCCGTGGCTGTCTGACCTCTGGCGTCCTCTCTGCACGTCCTCTTCATCATCTATGCAGCAGGATGTCTGTTCCCCCCCACCCCCCCCCCACCCCCCCCGCTGACAGCCCAACCAAGGAGAACGGAGAATGGCAGAGCCTCCATGATGCTGACCTTACCCCAGCCCCGCTGCACAACTCCAGGCTGTTACCCCACTCTGCTGCTGAACTTTTCTCCCCCTCAAACTCAACTTGTGTCCACCAAAAGATGGGGTAAAAAAAAAAAAAACCTGCAGGAGCAATCAAACCTACTACAGGAGGTGGTTCTCTCTGTGTCTCCTCTCGCTCTCTAATTCTTTACTCTACGTCTTCTATTTGACAGATGCTCTTGTTTTGGTAGACAGCAGATATTGAAAGCACCGTGTCAGATTGTACTGCCAACAGCCGCCAGGTCTGTTTGAGTCCTAATGTAATTTCACAATTTGATATAGAGTGCAGACATAAATGTTACATTTGTTGCTTTCCTATGCTTTGTGTGAGAAAGATATTGCAGCGAAAATCCGGCAAGAGGGCATTAAATGTCATCTAAATATAATTGAGGTGTGATTTCTCTCTGTGGAGACACTGTAAGAATCTAAGCACTATATCCTCAAATATCACCCAATATCACCCATTTTCCCAAAAGTCAAGGAGCGATGATATCATGCATAAATGAAGTGACAGTGGAATCTAGAAGGTCACCATTCACTTCATATCAATCAACTGATGTCAGCTTTCATTTTAAGGCTCCTGCAGGACCTATCCAGAGTGGGGAGGGGAGGGGAGGGGAGAGGACGAGAGACTCCCCCGTCTTCCTTGAAAGGCACAAATGAGCGGAGTTCTGTCTCATGTGAGCCTGAAAGCCTATTTATTTCAGGCTCCAGAATCAATTAATGCCTGCATTATCCTCTGGATTCCACTATTCACTGCAGCCAAATGACAGGGGCACCCTTGCATGAAACCAATTTCTAACTTTCAATTCCGAGACACACCCCAGAACCACCTACAGGTCCTCCTCCAAAATCGCAGCTACCTTTTGACCATGGAGTCATGCACATGTGCATACGAGCATGCGGAGAGCATATGTGCATTTGCGCTTTGCATAAGTGGCCTGCTGTGCTGAGAATATGTGGGGTTATGTAAAGTTTATAGTGTTTGGTTCAGCCTGTTCCCAAAGCGCGACTAAAGCGAAAGAGCTCTTACATACAAAAATGCAGAATGTTCTGACAGGAGAACAAATTGTGACACACAAACTAAAGCCTCCTCACCATATTAGAGACAGAAAGAGAAGTGGCGAAGGAGAAGAAGGAGGAGGAGGAGGAGGAGTGGGTGGAGGAGGAGAGAAAGAGGCAAAGAAACAGACTTGAAGAAGAGGCAGATTATGTGTTAAAGGGCAAAATGTTATGTCTTTAATCGACTATAGTATATGTCATGAAGAGAAACAGGATGAAATATTGAGCCCACACTGTCTTGTTCATCCACAGAGAGCGACACACTCCGCTCTGGAGAAAGGGAGAAAAGACACGAAGACAAGACTGAAATTTCACCAAAGGGATGGCCAGATCTCCCGCTCAGGCCAATTAGCCAGCAGAAACTCTTTTTTCCCCCAACTACTCGTCAGCATGAAAGGATCACCCTTTGTCTGTCAGAATCATGCCTTTATCCTCTATTGCTACTTCCTGTACACACACACACACACACACCCTTTTAATTCTTAAATGAACAAGTTACATTCCCGCAACTCCCTTTCTGTTCCTGTCATCTTTCTGTACGCCTGTCAGCACAGACATGTCCAGGCCGGACACACATACACACGCATACATACAAACACACACACTCTCACACACACACACACAAACACTGAAACACTGGCTGTACATGCAGGCACGGCACGCGTACAGTATCAGTCAAATCCTCACATGAACTGCTCTCATTTTATCTCCTCTCAGCTCCTGCCATCTCGCTGACTGATGTGATTGTTAGTTCTGGAGGAGGGCTCTCTTTAATTGAAGTGGGTGTGAGTGCATGTGTGTGTGTCTGTGTGTGTGTGTGTGTAGCTATCTGTCCAGAGCATCGCCTGGCCATGGCTGGTATTGTTTGGCCTATCAGACAAGCTGTCAAGTGTTCTCCTTCTCCCTCCCTTCTCTCTCTCTCTCTCTCTCTCTCTCCCTCTCTCTTTCTTTCACTCTCTCCCTCTCTCCCTCCCTCTCTCCCTCCCTCTCTCTTGGCTCTCTGCCGCTTTGTGTTCATGTTACAATAACGGGAATGTGGGACTGTGAAGGTCACAGACGCCTGAAGTCAAACCAGCTCGCCGGCATGCATGTTTTGTCTCCCAACAGCAGACCCCAACTCCAGACATCTATGTAACACTAACCATCCACATGAGCTACAGTCAATGAGCACTTAATACCAGTAATCACCATGTCCAAGGTCATTTTCACCAAACTGAAGCTACCAAACACTAAAGTGCATCTGTGCAGCTGTATAGGTTTCACCTGCACTTTTTTTTTCCACTGAGCTAAGTTTTCCTCAACTTTTCTGCCTCTATCTGCATACTCCCATCTGCCTCGTGTGCATTATCAGTCTCACATCTCTCCCCTCTAAAAGTTTGGCCCGTTGAGAGGGGAGGCGCAGGCTGCTCTTTGTGAAGGCTGCTCTCTGCAGACGGTAGGGAATCGATCAACCAGACGCTCCAATGGCCTGCTCCTTTGTGAGCCCAGTCTGGCTCTGTGCAGCTTTCCTCTGTTTATCTCCCACACGTCGCTCGCTGGCTACATGCTCTTAATTAAACATGCCGCGCGGCTATTAATTGTCAACCAGATTCAATTTGTTCCCCAGGCACGCTGTGAATGGGCCTTTCCTCCCGGAACAAAGGTGTCCGAACAGCCATGTCAGAGTTGGACAAAAGGCCCAACGCATCACTTCTATCTCCCACAGCCTGAGCTGCTACAGCTCACAGGCAGCCATTGAATGAGGTGTTATCCCGGCAGATTTCCAGGCAGGTGTTCAAGAGATGTTCAGAGAAAACCGTCTTGTACATTGCCGCACAATCTTTTTTTTTTCACCCGGTGACATTTGGGCAGAAACAAAGCACTCCATCAGAATTTAGCTGCTACACCTTTGCAAGCTGTCATAATGGTTTTACCTGCACAAATACCCATTCGGTAAAATACTCTAAATCGACCTCATTTTTTAATCTTGTTAGGCTGTTTTTTTTCTTTTACATGGGAAATCTTTTGACAAATTGTGGAAACAAATAAATAAATAACCCCAATGACTGCTGAGATGAATCTAGGAGTAAGCAGCTGCCAAGGCATAATATAATTCATGGCCATGCATCAGTGTTACTGGAGACTGCTACAGCACCCAGCCAGAACCCACAGAGCCAGGTGCCAACACATCCATCCCCTTACAATTCTCTCATTCGTCCCACCTCTCAGTCACTCCAGCCATCACCCCAATCAATGCTCCTGTACCAAAATCCTAAAGCTCTGGGCCCCAGCTGGTGCCAAGGAGGCCTGGCTGATGCTATTGTGTCACTGCCTAAACCCCTCTACAATACAACGATAAACCTGCCCCCTCTGTGCCTCCTAAGTCACACACAGAACCAATGCCAAAGCAAGAGCTGTCCATTTACACTCACAGAGGTCTCTTATCCACAGGGCCTCCGAAGAACTGACTGAGGCAAACAATACCGCATGCAACATGAATCCAGGTTTAAAGTCTAGAACGTATCTACATATATACTGAGGTAAAAAAAAAAAAAAACAAGTTTATCAAGTCTACAAATAAAGCAGTACTGTAGAATATATTATTGTGTGGGGAGCCTTGTTCAAACACTGTGTTGTGGAATTTTTAATGAGCGTTAGGCGAAGGTGCTGTAGCATATAGAGAGAGGAGATCTTTTCCCCAGTGTGCCTCTGTGCCTGCCTTTTCAGCAATCCCAATATTTTGCTGCTGGTGAACTCACTGAGCAGTTGAGGAATTACTTATTTAAAAGATAAGGTTTCCTCTGTTGTCAGCAAAAACCGCCTCTTGTCCATAATGGGAGAAAACCAATGCAGTGTGAAATCAAAGGTCACCCAGAGACAAATAGCACTAACAGGCGAGAGCAAGGGTGACAAACGCTCCCTCTCTGTGCTCGCCAAATTAATTAAGAGTGGAGATTCAACATGGCATCTCCAACTCAAAGGAGGACAAGCGGCCTTGTTGTTGTTTCAGCAAGACTTTTAAGAGAACAAACACACTTCGCTTTTCTCTATTGTAATCAAAGCATGTTTACCAGCATCTCTCAAATGGCTCTTTCATTGAATGTTTCATATGGCAGCTTTGAGAAGTCATTGATCTCAATCTAGGCCCTGAGATGCCCCTGTTGAGCTTGCTTCAGCCTCTGAAGAACTGACTCAGTCAAGCAATGCTGCATGCACTGTGAATCCAGATTTAAAAGCCCAGAACATATCTACCTATATACTGAGGAAAAAAAGAAACAAACAAACAAAAAAAAAAACTGTACAAGTATATCATGTCCACAAATAAAGCAGTATTGTAGCCTGCCTTCAGCCCAGGATCCTTGGGGCACTGCATTAAATGCCTTACCCCAGGCAGCCTGCTAATCCACAGCATTCGCAGGTGTCTCTGTCTGGCCGTGACCACCAGATAAGCCCAAGCCTGGAGGAGACAGCAGCAAGCAATAGACACAAGGTGCACGTTTGAGTGTGTCTTTGCATCCGGTCCCACAGTCAGTCACCCAGTTGAGGAGATGGGCTGAAAACAGCAGGTCTGAGACCGAGCCCGGATAATGACACCTCATCTGGGAACAGCTAGAGAGAAACATCTGCATCCCCTTATCTTTGAAATGGCTGCACTGTCGAAACGACACGCCGATCATTTACTGGATTACCCTACAGTAAGCTGCTGCCTGATGTTCTTTCACAGATCAGTGTAGTGGAAATGTTTATACAGAGCGAGCTGGGACGAGAAAGTTGTCTCCATGTCTTAGATAAACATGAGAAGCCAGAACGCTGGTCTCAGGCACAGACCGCAGCGCACTCACCTAGCATTGATCCCCGTTACAATGTTCAGTCAACCAACTGTGGACCAGATATTTTAATAAACTGGGCTTTAATTAATCCAAAGAGTACTGACGAATGAATTGAATAACTGTGCTTGATCCATTCAACCAGTATTAGTAGCAAAACCAGTGTTATTAGTAGTAAGTAATAGTGCGACACTCTAGAAACTCTCTCAGTACAGTCAATGGTTTGAGCCAAGAGGGTCAATCTAATTCATATGAATTTCATTAATTTAAATCATAACAAAGTCTTTAATTCATTCCGTGTGAAAACAGGTGATTTCACGCAGGAAGTGTCTGAGAAATAAATGTTTGGTTAATTAGATTTACCAGGGAAGTTATAAATCACGACATAATATCCTACAAATATATTTCATTTAAAAATGTTGAAGTTATATTTCATTAGCAGTGAGGGGTCTATGCCCTTGATGATGGTGAAATATGGGATGGGGCGCTTATAGCACTAAGTCAGGGTGTAGCAGTCACATGTAAGGTCATGTACAACGGTAGCGTTTGGCTTTTTAATGGTCATTTATTGTTCATCAAGTGTGTGTGTGTGTGTGTGTGTTCTTTTCTATCTGTGTGTTTTATGTGTTCTCTCCCCCCAGTGGGGGGCAGCACCACACTGGCCTCACTGCCTCCACCCACTCATCCATCCCACGTCTTGTCTAATTAAACATCGTTAACATTCATCCCAAGGTCTTATGCAGATGAGTACAGAGGGAATGTGGTGCACTGCGCATTAAGAAAACAACTTGGGGGGGTGGCAGAGAGGTGAGCACAGGGATGAGATGGGGTTGTATCCGAATTGAGACGTGCCTGGATATCTCCGATTTGACCTCATTCATCAATTAATTACCACCATTAGCAGGAGGTGATGTGGAACCAAAGCTGAAATCACTGCACCGTGGCACACCACCAGTTTGTTGACTGTGTGTGTGTGTCTGTGTGTGTCTGTGTATGACAGACAGGCAACCATTAAGCACTGAGCCAGGTACATTTGAGTGTGACTGTGTGTATGTGTACCTACAGTATGACCAGAAAGGCAGACAGATAGACAAACTGACAAGCATCCAGCCAAGCACTGCCATCGGTGTCTCCTCAACAGAGCTGTGATCACAGCTCAGTCCTGTCATGTGGCTGTCACTCTATCACTCACAGTCACACACACACCACACCACACACCACACCATCACACCATACCACGCTGCAGCCGTGCTAACGCCTCAGACTGTATGGTCCCATCTTAAAAGACACTCTTTGTTCCTTTGTAGCTTGTAGGACACTTGAGGTGTAATTTGAAAAGCGAACCGTTACCCTTTCTTCACATACCCAAAGGCCCAAACAATAGTCAGGTATCCTGATGTGCACGGAAAACAATAGAGAAAACATTTTCAACAGAGTCTATGTGAGACATCATCAGACTACCCACGAGCAACAGAGGTTATGAGTGTGTCAAAAACCCTGAGTAAGGACCCCATGTCAGTTCATTTTCTAGCTAGCTATTTTTCAAAAATTGTGACGGTACCCATTTCAGCTATTCAAATGCAACATAAAAGCCATAAAGCTGGCATTAGCTCTGCATGTATTGTACAAAAATCTCAACAGGGGCATGCTATGTGAGAGCAGGTGCATTTATCAGACACAGACAGGGTTTGTGCACTAGCCCGAGCATGAATGACATCTCACAGTATTTAATCCAGGAGACTAAAATGGGTTTAAGAGGCTGTGGTAGCTGTTATGGTCTGAGGGAGTGCCTGCCAGGGCAGTGGGGCTTGTGCGGCAGCAAGGCCATGAGTTATGCACGTCGCACATGGACTCATATTTTTGAGGCCAAGCTGACGGTTGGCCATGCACAGCAGCACAGCACAGCACTTCCTAAGATCCTGGTTGTAACTGTCTGTGGAACAAAAGCCCGAGGGAGGAGCCCGCTTAAACTCACTCACCTTCACCGCCAGCCTGCATGCTCATATGCACACATGCACCAAGAGAAAATATACAAGCGCACGCACACGTCACAAAAGCTGCGCGCCAACATAGCACATGGTCAGCACACAACATGTGGGCCTTTGCAAAAATAAATAGCCCTCCTCAAAGGACCAGTGTCAAATAGGCACGCATGAAAAAGCACAAAAGCACTTTGCCCCACATACATATCTGATGCACTACAGCCAAGGTCAGTCCAAGTCCCCTCCCTATCTGCGGCCATTTGAATCACCTTCAAGGATCATCAACTTTCATATGGTGCTTTGCGTGCGTCTTCCATAAACATGCTATCCTACTTGAGTTCCTGTCTCTCTGAATGAGTGAGAAGCTGATTGTGGGTAGTCTTCAACAGTGCTGTAGCGAAAACTAGGAGCAGGGGGCGCTGTGTAGACAGTCAAGCACTGGCAGTGAGGGTGAGCAGGCAGGCTCAGGAAACGATGATGAAGTGCAGCATTAGTGTGGTGATTAACTCCTTCTCCCGCTCTTCCTCCGCTCGTTCAGTCCCATTTCCTCCCACTACGGGACGGGAGGGGAGCCTCTGATCAGTGTGTGTGAGATTCCTTTGACACACCGTCCATCTGTGTGTGCGTGTGAGCTGGCAAGCCAGCAGGTCTTCTTCACCAACATGCTGTCGAGATCCCTCCTCAACGTCTCTCTGTTACAAACCTTTTCCTCTCAACAACAAACTTTGAAGAGTCAGTGTCCCATTTGGCATGACATGATGTTAATATGCTAAGTGTATAAAAACAACTACTTATATCTGTGCACAATACAAATGAAATAAATGTTACATGGGGCTGAGAGCCATCTTGTCATCTCTGAATTATAATGTACACACTATCTCTTAAATTCCTCTGTGGTCTACAATGTACAAGATGTGAAATGTTGTGATGCAAAGTGGTGAGTTATGCGATATCTGTACAGGCTGGTGTACGCTTAAAAGAGGAACACTATATCAAACCTCCCTGAAGAAAAGTCACGAATCTTCACAGCGTCACAAGCTAAATTGAAAAGCAATTTGGCACCTGATTAACTCACCTACACTTCAAAAATATATCGAAGGGTTATTGTGATAAAAGTACAGAAAATACTAAAAGTAATAATAAAAAGAAAAAGAAATTCTCAAAAATGTTCTTTGTCAAGACTTGAACCTGTTTAAAGGTCAATCTGCATTATATGTATGTATGTAAATGAAAATGTATATATACACACACACACACACACACACACACATATCAAAATCTGAATATGAAGTCAAGCTGCCTGTTAAGATGGACTTCTTTGCAGAGATACACAGCATAACAGAGGTGGAGAGACCATTCCAGCCACAACAGCCCTTTCCAAGCTGCGATCAGAGGGCCAGGTGGCTGTGGCAAATGACCTGCACTCAATGGTGCAGTAATAGTTTCACCTCTTCACCAGAGAGGCTATTCTGTGATCACATAGCCCCCACTCATATCAGATTGCATCACCAGCCACCAAGCAGGGAAGTCCTGTTTTTCTCACAGGTGCAGAGAGGAGAGAGAGAAAAAAAAAGAAAGAAAGAAAAAAAAAAAACAAGCCCAGTGGAAACCCAGCGAGCTAAAAACACAGAATGAGTCAGACTCCTGTTATTAGCAAGTCTGCCGAAGCTGACTCTTTCAGATGACAATAACTGGGGCTTATAATATTCTGTGGTGTGAACCAATTTCCCCTTCATTACCCATAATGCTATAGTTCATTGTCAGTAAACTAGTTATTTCTTTGTGCCGACCCAGATGAATCAATTTTTGTATTCATTAGAAAACGCTGTTTGCATTACTAACAGTTAATATATTTTGTGGCTGATCCAGCCCACTTGCGTAGCTCAAACAACCTCATAAGTTTCAGCCCTCTCCACAGGTAATGGGAGCATCTTTGAACACATGACAGAGGTCGCAGCTTCACGCTGCCATGGACTTCTGGGAAGGGGGTGGTGATATCCAACATGTCTCATAGACAGAGGCTCCTCAGACATCACTCTCATATGCAGATTAAGAATAAAGCCCCACAGACTCCGCACAACGTGCACCTCTTGTTAAACATTCAGTAACATTCTAATGCAACTCAGTGCCAAAATAAACTCCCTCTCTGTCATTCCAACATAATTCAAAACGTCTTATCATTCCACGGCTGCTGCTGCTGCTGTTTTCTGCAAAGAGGATAACACACATGGAAGAGAGGCACTCTTTCACACAGAATGGCAGTCAACCTTAATAACAACAGCGTTTACAATGTTTTGAAGATTTTGTAGAGTTTTACCTGTTATAACCATCAGTATTAAGTGTCTTTCAGTAAAGGTGATTCTCACAGTACGATGTTTATCTCCTCTTGTCTCTATTTCTCTCCTGAGCCCTTATAAATTCTCAACAATTACATGCCAAGCCTTCTTTCTTTTTTTTTTTTCTTTCCAAGAGTAGAAATTACAGCTGTCTCTTCTCCTCTCTCTCATCCTGGCATCGCTCATCTATTATTCAGTTTTTAATTTGGCTATTTGAGGTTTGTTCCCTCGTTTGGCGACCAGTAAGCCTCTTCTAAACAGGTACCTTTCCATTACACTAAATCTAGCACACAGCAGACAGCATTCTGGAATTGACCATTAGAGGGGTTATTGATATAACCACCATTCCCTCTCGTCATTATCCCTCTAATTTATCCGTAATTGTATAGCAGCTTTTTGGAGTTATTCTCACCTTGGATGCAAAGAGAAAGTGTCTCACTCTTTGAAACATATCCATGTTTGGGTAGTTTACACAAAAAACCATCCATCAAATTATGGAGGGGACGGTATTCAGTCAAGGCAAAGCCAAGACTCCATTGTGGCCATTTTGTTCAAGAGCTTTTGTGTTTATGACAAAAGTTTCCAAATTGCATTCGGCTTTCACCCTGGGTACCATCGCAGTTCTGGTCATCGTTACAGAGATAGGCCTCTCTCACTGATCTTCAGACTCCTATAATCATATGCAATTGTGGTAAAGTGAAAAGAAAGACATGGCTCTTTACTGGGATCTATGGCTCATTGTATCTTATGTGTCACACGAGCCAAGGATCAATAGCACTCAATAGTCTATTAATAGGCAAGTCTTGGCTGTGTTCAGACTATAGCACCAGCCTGTCCACTAGACCAGGCCATGAAAAGAAGAGGGTGCAATAGAAACCAATCCTCGCTTTTCTGTTAACAGTGAAAGCCTCTTAATCATCTCAGTTTCCCATTGACTTACCCCTCCGTGCTTCTCTCCCTCTCTCACCGAAGGCCCATCTTACAGGGGATAGTTAACCGACCCCCACCACCCCTCCTTGCCACAGAGAAGATGGCTCTGTCTACAGACGAATGTGGAAGTGAGGTCAAGGAGGTTTTCTCCAGTTGCACGGCAATATAATTCCAGTCTGGACTGATATGTCGGGTAATGGCACAAACTGTCTTTTGTACAGTTATATCAGTGTACAACGTCACATTAGCACTGCATCTTAATCGTTAAAATTAAAATGTAGTGAATTTTTTTTTCTCCCCCATTCAAATCTGATGATAATAAGCTGCCCTGTAATAGGAGTTATTACTGATAGGCACTTGGACAAGTCCAAGAGCATCTTCATCTTAAGTGTAAGTGATCCGCCTAATAGACCATAGTATGTAGCTATCTGATAGAGACAGTCACAAAAATCAGACTCCAGTCGCTCACTCATGCAGACAATCAAAGGACACCTGAGTAATCTAAAACAAATATTGCTATTGATCTGCAGTCTTTAATTTCCTCCCACCTCCAGTAATGTTGAAAACCAAATCGAGCTTCAGGTCTGCCACTATTTACAATCTTGCCCAGATTAGCACATCAATTCTGGTTAAAGAAGATCCACAGATAAATTCCTGTGTTTGTTTAAGCCTGTTATTTTGTCAAGTGCCTTTATTAAATACTGAACTCAGTTTAAAGGAGTGTTTGTTATTTCCCATCATTTACTTCACAGAAAATAAATCCACTGTATAGCTTTGCCCCCCTCTGTTCATTTCATGCCTGTAGAAATGTTGTACGTGCTGTTTGATGGGAAAGAGTGTGAGGGCAGAAGGAAGGAGGCAGTCACTCCACAAGATGATCTGCTATTCTTCCTTCTCCTCCTTTTCCTTTTCTTTTTCTCAGACAGTAGGGGATATAACTAGGAAGGGGGAGGTGGTCAGCATCACATGATCTCCCCTCAGTAGTTGAGCACCGCCCTCCTTTTGCGGGACGGGGGCTGTCACATTCGTCTTTGTCATGGCGCGGCGTGCCACCCATTCATCAGGCCTGCCAGCAATGGCATCCCTTTCCTCCGTGTGCCCGGAGACTGGGCACGTCTGGGCCTGACTGCATCCCAGATACACACAGAGAGCAACACACAGACACTCTGATGGATTCATTTATTAGGCCTTTCATTACCCAGGGGGCCAATGGTGAATCGCAATGCACTGAATGCCACAGCAATGCACAGCTATGCTGTTGCCCTCTAAGCCTACTGCTGTCGTGGACAGGCTTTCAGAGGACTGAGTAATCTTCTGGACACCGTCTCATTAGGCACTGGAAACCATTTGGATTAAGAAATGAAATGAGTAATCCGACATGTAAAACACAGACACAAAAGATCATTTGTTCATGTGTGTCTATATCTGCACTGCAACAGACCTGAAAGAGCATGACCCTGCCTATCCTCTGTGTCTCACCCCGAGCATGATTCTACTCACATGATATCTGACTACATGTTAGGCAGGCGAACACGCCTCATGTTTTACTACGTGGCCCAGTCTGCACAATTCCCATGGCTTTATGAACCTTGTTTTAAAAAGCCAACTCAGAATCAGTTCCGTTGTGCGTGACAGCCTGCAGATTCCAAAGCAATTGGGGAGAAACCAACCACCGGGTAGATGTGTGAGGATAGAGTTCAATACTGCCTGCAAAACTTAGTATTATTGATTGCCCGGGATGGTAAATTCAATATAGTCTAAAGAAGTTAGAATTGTGGATTTACAAGCCAAGCAATTCAATAGTGTTCATCCCATGCAGTGGTGAGGATCTGGGCCCTGTCTGATTCAATCCTAGAAGCCGTGCAGAAGGCTAGCAGGGATGGAAGAGCCAACAAATGCAATACGCTGCAGCTTCAGAGAGGATCTTTGGAGTCAACAAATTTAATAGAGCCACATTATCCCCTCATATGTTCCTGCAACTAGATTTAGAGTGTGGAGGTTCCCCTTGTGAAGCTTCTAGGAGCTGGGGAGTTTATCCTAAATAAACTGTTGTCTTTATTGCATCTTTCTCCAAGTCCAAGCCAAGCCCTGGTTTAATTATGACAAATCCGCCGCATGTGTTCGGCATGTTTGCCAGTAATGAAGGATGCTTAAAAGCAAATTGCTCAAAGCAACTTCTGTCAACAACAATGGCAGAGGGGGGAGACATTTCTGCCTTCCTGTAAAATATTTAAGTTTTACTCTGGGTGTAAACACTAAACTCTAAAACTTGTTTCTGATTCTACTCAGAGGGAGAACAGGCAGATGGGTACAAGGGTACAGAGAGATGCTCATTTGAGAACCACAGTTAAAATTCAAAATCATCTAATCCTGCGAGACCATGTACGACTCAGGCACAGGCACAATAGCGACAAGACTCTCATCTCACCCTGGACATTTGCAATCAAGGCCAAATTAAGTGTGGCATAAATTAGCCACAGATAACATAAACTGGCGCACAGGGGATGGAGGAGGGATATGATGTACACCACTCAAGAGGATACGATACATTTCTTTTCAATTAAGAGTTTGAACAACGTCAAAGCCTGGCATTAATATTGCCCATAATAAAAGAACTCATTTGAATATCTGCTCCATTTTCTCAAGATATTAGGATGAGGAATCACTTGTTAAAAGTGAGGAGAAGAAAGGGAACAAGATAAGCATTTCTAATTGCTGCCATGTTTGTTTCCTAATATGTGACCCGCGACACTACAATTATGTAGTTTGAAAACAAAGAAGGAAACTGGAAAGGCATTAAAGTGTGTGCTAGGAGGAGGCAGAGGCGTGCTAGGAATGCTCAAATACAAATTTAGCTGTGAGGAACTCTGAATAACACAGGCACTGGTTGTAATCCCAACACTATGCTGCACTGTCAAGCAGCTAATAAAAATAGGCTGGTGGCAGATCAAGTCTGTGATTCAAATACATTCAAAGCCTTTCTTAACTGAACTGCAAAAATCCCATTCTGGCTCATTTTCAGACTATTTTTTTCTCTCTTCCTTTTCAGTCTCCCTTCCTGCCTTCTCATTGTTCTCTAGGTCTCTCTCCCCCTCTCTCACTCCTGTTCCCTATCTCCCCTCTCACAGTATCATTGCTAAATCTATTTGGAGCCGCCGCTGGGAGCAATTGAGCAGAAATGGGTTTGTGCACATCTTGAAAACTGTGTCTATCATAAAAACACAAAGGTTCAGCACAAAGAACTGGTTAAATATCCATGTGTTTGGCCACTAGTAGCCTGCAGGTGTCCTCAGCTAGGGCAACTGTTGACTTGGAACAAGATCAGAGCAGCACACCCACTGTACTGTAGCTTTGCTTTAGCAATGTGTGTACCGCAAAAATCAATTCTCTGTCTGTTTCGGGACTGCTATGTGTGCTACACAGCCTACTGCACAACCTGACCATACTGAGAGCGAGCTAGGATGACCAGCATGTACAAATGTACTGTTATCATAATAACAATACCTCAGAGCCAACAGCAGTGCAGCTGTGCCTAGAGAGACATCACACTCTCTCCCTTTGACGAATCAAGTCGTGGGGACGGCACCATGTGACAGAGCTGCTTCCATTTGTCGGAGTGAGATAATATGACTTCAGCTAAAGCCCTCTGAACCTCAAAGAGCACGTTCATCTCCATGACTTTGAATTCATTACCCATCAAAGATAAGTCTCCTTTTCACACGCGGAGCTCTATTTGTCAGTGTCACCACACAAAGGAGAGGGGCAACTTATTCATGCCAAACATGCCTCCAGTTTCAACTTTTGGTCGCCCCTTTGAGCACTGTTTTTTAATTAAAAGAGATTCCCTTTCTTCTCTTTTTTTTTTTTTTTTAAGCAGGAATGTCTCTTTGATACAACTTTCTTCAACTTGAAATAGTCACGATAACATATCTTTCAATTACAGTTTTATTGTGACTACCATCCGGTTGCCATTCAACCCTTCCCTCCTCCTCAAGCCAACGCGTACCTACAGAGACGAAAAGTGGCACATGGGTCTGCATAGAAACGGCTCTGATTTTCACCCATCACGCGCTGGCAGGAGCGGCGGGCCAATGACTTTTATCTGCGAGCTGAGGGAACACGCACCGCCTGGAGAGGAGCTGTGAGGTGGTGGCGGATGGGCGGGGGTGGGGTATGGGGGTGAAATGTGAGGGGATGGAGCTGACCCAACTCCCTTCATCCCATACCTCGGCTGCTGCCCCCCTTCACATTGACAGGCGGGTAGATTGAGGGCTAAGATTAGCAGCCACTTTCTCACAGAAGGCCAGGGAGATACA
Source organism: Toxotes jaculatrix (assembly GCF_017976425.1). Lineage (NCBI taxonomy): Eukaryota > Metazoa > Chordata > Actinopteri > Toxotidae > Toxotes > Toxotes jaculatrix. The sequence goes on along the minus strand of NC_054395.1, from coordinate 24,692,517 downwards.
GTATTGAGAATGAATGGCCACGTCCTGTTGTCAATGTTGTAACCTTGGCAACAGACAGAGTACTATTTTAGTCCCCCCACCGGCCACCAGGATGGTTGGCAAGACGAACTGAATCTTCTCCGCTTATGGCCCGTATTGTTCACACACACACACACACACACACACACATATACTGCATACACAAAAACAATATACGCTCAAACAATAGCTCCTTACATGCACATCTCAGGCACGTCAGCAGATATGGCCAGACAGAGGTAAAATGGCAGACAATGGCAATCCAGTTCTAAAGTGGGAGCAAAGTGAAATCCATTGATGAGCGTCTCATTCATATAATTAGAGGCCAGCTTCCACAGCACTCACAGCAGCCTGTGTTAGTTGCTTTAAGCCGTGGTGGCTGGTCGTTTAATGGCTCATGCCTGCTTGTCAGGCCTCTAGACAAAGACAAGCCAGAAAACACAAACTTGGAATATCAAAAAAAAAAGCACATCTCAGATGATGGCTGTCAATCTGTTCTCCACATCACTGTCAAATTATTCAAATGTTTTCATCGCTTTGAACATGGCTGGCATGTAGTAATGCATCACAATGGCTGTGTGTTCCTGTTTACTCGCAAATCCAGAAACAGTGCTCAATAAATCAGGACAACATGCTGGTACAGACAAGCCTTTGATGTCACACATGCTGGCAATTTGGCAACCAGCTAAAGGCCACATTTGCCGTGCGAAAATATTCAGAAGTACTGTCATGAGTCCAGTATCGGACTAACTTGCTTTTAAATTATTTTGAATTATTGACTCACCTCCCACTATTACATAGGCCTGAACAACCTAAACATGGCAGGTTGTGCATGCTCTCCTCGTCAAGGGCAAACTGGCATAATCAGTTTGTGTTGTATGAAATAATTCCTAATTTGCTTTTTTTTTTTTCCCTGTGATTATTTCACTAGCAGAGTGAAGTCAAAGCGCTGTATTAAAATCTAATCTTCAAACACCAACCTGGCTTCTACTGATCAGCCACGGGCTATTCATCACTGCCATTACCTCACCACACATTTTTATCCTCCTCCTCCTCCTCCTCCTCCACTGCTGCTGGCCAGCTCTCCTCCCTCTCTTTCTCCATCTGACTGACCTCACCTCTCTCCCTCCATTCTGACTCCCTCCTTTGATTTACAGCCTCCCGTTCAGCCCATTCGTCGCTCTTTTCCTCGCACCTTTCCTCAATTCATTCATTATTTCCTTCCACACAGTCCCTATTTTTTTTTTCCATCTCCATCTGAGAATGCATTCATCCTGCTCTCGTCTTGTTTTCCATTAACTCTTTGCCATTGTTATTCTGCTTCATGCATATGGGCCTAACAGTTGTCTCCTGCGTTGTTACAGCGGCCTTCAGGCTTCACATTCAGTCTTCAGGCGGCTACTGAGATACAGACGTGTTTCTAAGCAGAACAGCATGTTTGGGGTTAAAGGGGTCATATAAAATTGATTCCCGCTGGATTTATGATTTACATAGAGTCATAACTAAAGCCAACTACACTCAAATGCCCGTTTGTTAGGTGCATGTAGCTAAAACTAGAGAGAAGTGCTCATTGAACCTTGCAGTTATTTTGGAGGCTACGGTTTGTGGTGCTGTTGAACTGTATTGTGTTAAACTAACAGCTATTACTGTTATTTTGTCCAGCCCATTTTCATCAATAAGGGTAGGCACCACAAACTACAGCCTCCAAAACGATCATGAGGTTGAATCAATTCCTCTCTACAACAGTCTCAACAAAAACTAAAAAAAACTGTAACCTTCATGAAGACAGGATGTATTGCAGTGCTGCTGTATAAGGCTGTATTAGTTTTTACTAAGTGTACTCAATAAACTGGCAGCCGAGTGTATATTTACCACTTACAGTATATTCAGAATAGGCCAGCAATTCCACTAAGAGCAGCCAGAGTTTGCAGTGCTATAACAAAAACTGGAAAAAAAAAACTGTGATACATAAATTTTAAACTTTTATTCATTTTATTTAACATTTATGGTACAATAGTAAAATAATTATTCAATGGGAGCTCCATGATGGATAACAAAATATTTTTCATTTTGTATTTGGATTTGTTCTAAATTATTCAGTTCAGTTCATTTTATTTTTTAAATTTGAAACTTAAAAACTAGATATGATTTTTGTCAATAAGGACCTGGTAGATAACGCAGCCACTGAGGCTCATGGTAAGTGCCCACAGTGTATTTCGCTTGTCCAACAACTGACATCTACATTTTGGCAGAACTTAATAATACAGTACGTATAACTGAGTACTGTTGGCAGGGCAGTGAAACTAAACAGTTTGTTTACAGAACTGTTCTATTTAAGAACATTGTGATAAATAGTCGCAAGTAAGTCAGTAGAAGTAGCATGGTTTGGGTTATTAATTGTAAAAAGGGGCATATGATTTTCTTATTGTGGAAACTGTAGTCTTTCAGAAATATCATCCTCTACTTGGCTACTCAGGAAACTGTCACGTATTGTTGGTAAACACTGTCTTACTGGCTGCTAGATCAAAGGTATGACTGTACACAGAGACAGTTTCGTCTTTCCTGTATGGATGGCTCTTTAAGAACACTTCTCTCCTCTTACTCTCCTGTGCTTTGTTCCTCTAATTTTGCCCGGTCCTTGTGCACACCCCCAGCAGGGGGTCCCACTTTTTGCCTTTCTGAAAAAGTAAAAATAGCACCACTTCAGGGCAGTTTAGCCCCAAGTGTTTTTCTTTTCCTTTTTGTCGGCAACTGGAAATGCTCAGAGACAGGCTGACTGCTGAATCTGGAGGATTAGGGAGACGGCTCTTTGATCAGCATTGGGTGAGCTCTGAGATCTCTTTCACTCTTTCCCCCATATTCCTCTCTGTTTTCCCCCTGTTCTACTCTCACCTCCCCTCTTTACCTCCCTCTCTCTCTCTTTAGCTATCAATCCTACTCCTCCCTCTTTCATTTTTCTTCCTCCCACGTTCCTTGTAAGCTGCCCACACTTTGGTCATTCCTGCTGGCACCCCAGGGCTCCCAGACAGGAGGTGGCAGTGTTACACAGACGAGACAAATGGGTGCGCCGAGGATGGCATCACAGGAGAGTAAGCACTGGTGAGAGGGAAGTGTGGGGATAAGGACGGCACATGAACTACACGCTTCTGTACAGATGACATGGGGAATAAGTAATCCCTGGCCCCTTCTGGTCTGACTCAGCAGTCGCTTCTCTGTCTCCCCCACTGGAGATAAGTCTAATGGAAATGCAGCATTAGAAGTGCTGCATCGCCACGGTTGGGTAAAACTCACAATACGCCTCTCTCTGTTATGACACAGATTTGTTTGCTGTTTCTGCCTACCGAGGGGCATGTGTTGTAGGCAGCTGCTTTTCTTTACATACACTTCAGCAAGGCGTGGGAGTGGTTCTGAGCACAGCAGAGGTGGCTGCCGGGACGAGGTTCAGCAAATTCCTTTATCGAACCTGTTTTTGATTTGTCTAATGCATGAGGTGTGGGGATTACTATCCACTGCCACGTAATGGCAGAGAGCTGAGGAGCCATGAGCAGTTACACAGACAGCAGCACATCTGTGTGCCGATGAAATATTCAGCAGCAAGACAGCTCTCCGGAGGAGAGCAAGCTACAACTCCTCCACACCTCTTCCACCAACGTTAATGATTTATCAATAACTCTACCCTCCTGCAGACTGCCTGGGATGCTGGGCGCACCTCATTAAAAACACCTGTCCAACATGGGGAGGAACCCGCCACCAAAAATAGATCCATCCAAAAATATGGGAGTGGACGGGGGGTGGGCTGGTCTTGCCCAAGAAAGATAGATAGAAAAGATAGAAAGGTTTAGCAGCCCCCCCAGCACCTAACCGCCCACTATCCCATTCCAACCACAAACACAGCCTAAAGTGATGTAGGAGTATCAGCCACGGTACACAGTATAATACTCTGTACAATACGCTCCTTACAGTTCTTTGAGGCTGCTTTGAGCTTTTGATGCTGACTCAGAAATGGCCAGAGAGATGGTGAGCCTCGGTAAGGTACAGAAGAGCTCTCTCACTCTCCTGACAAATAACTCCACCGCACCTAGAGCAAAGTCATGTTTTACCATGCAGGGGTGTTGTTTAAATAAACTGTGTTGGCAGCTGACTATAGAAACATTTAGTTTGGAGGTTTCATTCCCAGAAAATGTGTAATTACTTGCTCAACTGGACCATGGCACAGTGATTACACCAGTATCTCAGGTAATGGTCCAAAAATCCTCCCAATTTCCAATGCAAAGCTAAGCTGCAAACGTATGGTAAAAGTAACTCCCTCACAATTGGCAAGAACATCCCCTGTGCATAGGGGGTGGGTTTAGGGTGGGAAGGTGTTTGAGGGAGGTGATGGAAATAAGGAGGTAGGTGGTTTACTGTGAGTGTGAATGTTGAAACTATAAAAGCAGTGGGTCGATTCGTATGGAGAACAAAGGGAGGGGCAAGCACAAAAAGTTCATAACCATAGAGGAAGCCTATTAACCTTGGTCGGTACTTTAAATGTCATTATTTTTAGCTGACACAACAAAAAGGCCTGCGAGAGCTGTTCTCTTAGCGATGCGCCATGTAAATCACTTTCGCAAAAAGGAAATTACTTCCCGGGGCCCAATGTTATTAATCTAAATTCTCTGGTTAGTCGAATTGTTGCACATAATAAATATGGAGCAGCTCGTGATGCTTATCTGCTGTGACATCCCATTCTCGCCAAAACATTTTTTTCCTCATTTTCTCTTTATTCATGTCTCGATGGCGTTCTTGAAAGAGACAGCTCTACTAAACAGCACTAACACTGGAGGAGTAAGACGGGTGTGGGGGGGGGGGGGGGGGGGGGGGGGGTGGCTTGTCGAAGAGAAGGGGACAGGGCTGGGAAGACACACTCTCTCTCTCTCACTCATAGCCATCTTCTTCTTACGTCTATGATGCCTGTCTTGGCTGGCTTCTCTCTCTTGCATGTCTTCATCTATTCTCTGTCTCGGACTGTCTAGCTTGATGACACACACACACACACACACACACACACACAAACATTTGAGCTCCTCTACCCTCTAGCTGGCAGCTGCAGATCTGGTTGCCAATATAGAGCGGACCAGATAACTCACTACGCTGTCATATTAGAATAAGCAGCCTTGACAGAGAGATCATTTGCATGCACCACATCACCAAATACCAAGTCGTCTCCTGTTTTGCACCGGGGCCATACCGTCAGACTGGAGACAGCGAGACACAGAGACACAGAGGGAGGCAGAGAAAAGGGGGGGAAAGGTGAGAGAGAGGGAGAGAGAAGAAAAGCAAGACAGAGAGAAAATCACATACACAAACAGAACAGAAAAATCCCATACATAAACACAGAATCACTGCTGTGATTATCATGCTGGAAAATAAAAATTGCCTCTACAAAACAGCGTAGCCACCCCTTGCGATAATGTCTCAGTGCATGGTAAGACTGTTGCTGCTGCTCCATGGTGATTCACTGGCTCGGGGACTGGTAGGAAAGTGGCTGGGACTCTGGTTGGGGGTCCTTTGGGCTGTCTCGATGATGTGTACGTGTGTGTGTACACACATGAGTGCGCGGGGGTGTGTGTGCATGTGTGTCCTGATTATGCAGGTATAATTGTGGGGAGGTGGGGAAAGCAAAGCCTCAAGGTCAGGGTGATATGGCTCATCAGCTCTAGCCTCTATCACTTTAATTAACTCCTCCGAGGGGCTTAGGAAAAGGCCCTTGTTAAAAATTCACCACAATGGAGCCGACAACCATTGTACGAGAGGGAAGGGCAACATGCAGGTTGCTAAAAATAACTAAGCACAGCACATGACTACTAAGACGGGCCATTATGTAATTTCATTGGCTGGGAAACTAGACCAAGTTTAGTTCACGATAACTTTTGTATTACTTCTGCCCACATCTACTGGTTAAAAAAAAAAAACAACAACAACAGTAAAATGCTGCTCTCCAGCTCTAAATTGCTGCTTGATTCCTGTAGGCCTACATAAAACAAGCCAAGGGCAGAGCTGCACTACATTCATGAGATTCCTTTGACATGCAGGAGTAGACACAGGCTACAGCATTGTAAGCCAACCAACCAACGTGTGGAGGACTTTCAGAACCTAGTCGTGTGACATGAAGCGTAATGCTACATCAGCACAGCTGCCTCGGCGGGGCCTTACCCGGTGGAGAGACGGACAAGGTGCAGCGGCTGTTTGGCGAGAACACGGACAGGTATGGAGGGAGAGGAGGACCGTGTGACACGCAAAGTTCCTGGGACTGCAAATATGTTTCGGACGCCTGTGACATGGGTTGTGGGGTTAGGGAGTCTGTGAGTCTCGATATCTGTAATACGTGATCATACCATGCCGTCCCTTTGTACGTGTCCCATAAAGGCCCTGAAAACCGATGAATCATCTTAATACTATACGCAATAGGGTCCTGGATTAACAATCACCTGCAGTATTATATAACACTTGTTACTACACATCAGATTTCTATATTTGTATTTTATGTGTGCAGCATTGTTGACAAATTACTGGACACTATGTTGTACTTTTCCATATGTTTCTGATTATGATTAGAAGTAAGTGGGACAGACATAAACTGGGACAGGCAAAGCGCTTCAGGTCCTCAGTAGCACAGTACATAAAGAGCTGTCTCTGTCAGTCGCTTTCAGTTAGTCCAAAAGAATAAAAATTAAAAAAAAAAACAAAAAAAAAAAACAGCCAAAATAATGTACAAATATTGCACAACACAGGCGCCACTATTGGCTGCGTCACGCAATTAACCACTGTGACCAACACCATAATCAAAAATAAGGCAATCTAATGGATGGCAGCATAGATGTCAGGAAACAACCACATCTGCTGTTTTATGAGGCCATTATGGGGTAGTTTCCACAATGAGACGTGTTTCTGGGGGTGGTAAAGGACAGATCTGTATCACGTTGTTTGTGGATCAATTTGAGAACTTTAATTAGCCAGGGGGTCAGGCCAGCCAGTGCAGCAGGCCCAGGTAAAGCTCATCAGTGAGGGGGCTTACAGGTGCCTTCGGCCCTAATCTCTCCGCCCATCTCGCTGAAATTAAAGCGGCAAATGGGAAATTGATTTCTAGCCCCCCTGTCCATGGCAATATCTCCTTTTGTCTTAAGGACATTAGGTAGGCTTGCACTTGCCTAAGCTGTTCTTTAAAATGTTCATTATTGATACGGAGGGCTGGACTGGCAGACAGCCAGGGCGACCATGAAGAGGATGAAGAGGAGAAGAGCTCTCTGAGCTGCCGGCTTTTTACACGGCAACAGGTCATTCACGCAACGATCCTCAAAACAAGCTGAGTGGAGAGAACAACTTTGACCTCTCTACCACCAACCTGAGCTGCTGCTGACATGGCATCTACTGTAAGACTGAGGAGATTAGAGCACTCTGTGAGAGCTGGGCTCAACTCTTCAAATAGAACCTCTCAATATCATCCAGCCGATCAGTTAAATCAAATATGTTAGTTCAGAGCTAAAGGAAAAGCCCCATGGGCTTGCCAACTTGAAGGAACACAAAGCTCTCCAACTCCAACCAATGGAGAGAGCAGAAAAAGAAAAAAGAAAGAGGAGTGAGTCAGCAGAATCTTCGAACCGACAGGATGGTGAAGCCGTGGCTACTGATATCACATAGAATCAAACGCAGTCTAATTCATTTCCCTCCCTGCATGTCACTTGCCTCAGATCGCAGTTTCTGTTGTGCCGTGTTGATGTTTTCCACTTTATGGCAGGATGCTATTTGTCATTCTAATGAACTTCTCTGTGGGAAAAAAAGATCCCAGGGAACATTTCTCAAGATGTCAGGGAGCAGAGAATGTAAAGTGTGCAACACAGTTAATTCAAGTGGGCCTGCCCTGCAGGCAAGAGGCCTGCCTGTGTATCAGTCCTTAACAGGGACAATTCATGCCAAATTAAGGCAGGGAATAGAGAACAGGTCCAGAATACTATGTTGGAGAGCATGTTCTCTTCATTTGGGAAAATCTGACAGACAGCACTGACACCACGGGCCCTTGTCATCTACCACACTCGGCTTATCTAGGGAACATACCAAAGAAGTGATGGCCAGGTATACAATGTGTACCTTCATATATTATGTAGCATTGAAGAGTATCACAGTCCTGCTGCCCCATTATTCAATAGCCAAAGACACCCAAAGTGCCCATGGCTAATGCTGCTGTGCGAGCGGCACAGAGTGTGTTCTGCAACGAAAGAAGGGAAGAAGGAGCTAGCTGGTCTGTTGTGTGCACGTGATAAATCTGCTGGTATGCCAGGGCTCTTTTCTCATTTGTTAGGCAGCCATGTGTGAAAATGTTAATGAAGGCCCATATAATCTAGGAAATTCTCACCATTAGAATTTCCTTCACGTAGCCAGGCTTTCTGCTTACACACCGACTATTGTGTGCATCAATCCTTCCACTGTCGTACTAATAATAGACCTAATTGCCTCAGTCAGCCCACTAGCTTTCTCTGCCCCTCTATGCATCTCAAAAAGGAGTAGAGGACTGTCTTATGACAAGACCATGGCAGAGAACAAGGAGTAAATCAGGCTATATATAACAAGAAGACACAAATACCAGTGGCACTCTGTATGGTGTCCATCATCTACCTAGCCTCCATCATCTTATCTCATGAAATATTAATCATCCAGATGCCAAAATATTTGCCAGGGCTCAGCCAGGCTGTGCAACGCTTTTTTCTTCCCCTCTTTCTCATCTATTATAAATAGGATGGAATAAAACTAGGCTTCGTGACACAATGTCTCCCCCTGACCTCAAAGACCTACTCTGTTTGCAGTGGTTGTTTTGTTGAGGAAAAGTCTTTGTTAGAGCTAAACAGTATCTTGCTTAACGATATCTGGCTATTATTTTTTACTTCACCCTGTCCTTGTACACATAATGTGAAAATATGTAGATCCCCTTTGAATTTCCTGCTTGAATTAGCATTCAATGAATCTGAGTGCCTTTTCCCCCTCTTCGCTCAGAGGCAGAATTGCGTAATTACTCTAAAAGGAGAGGGAGAGGTGAAGGTTTGGCAGTCTTAATCTCTCAGAGTAGAGCCTCTTTAAGGGAGTGGTGACTGCAGGGCCAAAACATCCATAAACCTGCAGGGAACAGCTAACGCATCAGAGCACACTGGTCCTGCACTACAGCACGGCAGCCAACATAGGCAAAAACAATAAATGCATCCAGTATTTCCAAAGCCAGGGTCAGGGTAGAAAAGCACGACTTGGCAATTACATATGAACCCATCTGCATAAGATTAACATTTAAAAGATGTCCTGCACTCAAAAAGTCTTGAGGGACAGGTGCATGTAAAAAGCCACTCTCAGGACAAAAGATACGAAAGTGTCCTGAATATTGTACAAAGCTGAGAGGAAACATTTTTTACTCCTTATACATGGGAGCTCACTTAATTTGTAATCGGCAATAGTTGATACAGCAATTAAAGTATTCAAAACAAATTCCCATTCTAGTGTATAATAAAAGATAGATCTGCTCAAATAGTCTCCAGTGGTTTTTTTTTCTGCTATTACTGTGAGAGGAGAATCTATGAATAAAAACGCCAACTAAGGATCAGATGATAAGATATGCCAGTGTTTATTAAAAATTGATTTAATCACGTTAGAGTTTCATCAAAAAGAAGAAAAGTCACAGAAAATTTCTTATCTTTTTTTTTTGTATTTTTCATTAGCAGACCTGACTCTTTTATTCAGGGCTGCCTCAAAAGAATCCTCAATCGATTGCTTAGGATAACCTTGTTAAAATCTGGTTTTTATAACATCTGCCCTCGCTTTTAAATTTTTTTTTTTTTTTGGTATAGTGGGAGTTTCTTTTCAGTCTGTGCAACTGGCTCTGAGGTAAACCCTTTTAAGAGGTAAAGGAAAGCTCAAAGATGATGACTAACAAAAGCTATTTCACAGTATCTGTTTATTTTTGAAAGACATCACACTGTCATTGAGCCCACCCACATATAAAGGAACGTAACCTTCCCTTTGCTATATTTTCAGTGTGAACTTAAAGTTGCTGTCAAAATGAGAGTAATGAAACTGCTTCAGTATATTCTGAGGCCATATATACAAGCCATGTATATATGGCTTCACATATATATGAACTAGGATGGCCCCTCGGGTCCTCTGGCATGAGTCTTTTATAGTTGATCCAAAGAGGAGGACAGAAAGTTTTCATGAAGAAGCTTTTAGTTTTCATGCTCTGTGCCATTGGAACAGTGTGTCCGAGGATCTGAAAGCAGTGGAAAGTGTTGATATCTTTAGACAGGCTTTTTCTTAGAATGCTTTATGCCCATTATTGATTTTATTTAATCATTTATTTTACTGTACTCGTGTTTTGAAATGCTTTATTTGTGGCTGCCTTCTATCAACTGAATGTTTTTTTATTTTTTATCTATTTTATAGTTTTTGTTCTGACAAGTAGTAATGTAATGGTTCTAAAACAGCATCATTTCGTTGGATTTCTGCATATGCTGGAAATATCCACAGTTATTTATTATGTAATTATTTACCACAAAGTTTTTCTTAATAGTTTGGACATATAGTCTTATTACAACCCACAAATTCAGATGAAGGAGACAGAACTTACTATGAACAAGTATTTTTTCTCTTTTTTTTTTTGCATATTTCTTTTGTCTATTTAAGACTGATCTACTAAAGTCCAATTATCACTGAAGCAACACATATTTTAATTTTATTTTTTATTTTGCACAATTTACATTATCCTCCAAATATATGTATATAATATAATTTTCAGTAATTTTAATGAGGTTGCTGCTTACTAATCGAGTGACCTCTGGTATTTAAGGAGAAGCTAATCCTTTGGTCTGCAGACGTGAGGAAAATGTTTTCTTTTCTTGCTCATAAAATGTTGTAGTTGTGAGCTTCAGACAGTGTGGGGGACCTTTTCCTATCTTTTGATCTGCAGCCAAACACAACCATCACACCAAAATTGCTTGTACTGCGTTGTTTAGAATGCGAGTGTTCATACACATACAAACCAGACTTCAATTTCAATTCCAATTCCCCCCCTTCTCTCTCCCTCTCTCTCTCTCTCACACACACACACACACGCGCGCACACACTTTCATACCCTCTAGGCTCATTTTGGATTTTTGGAAAGGAGACTCCCACTGCAGCCACAGATAGAGGAGCAGGTGTGCTAACCCCGGGGTCCGGAAGCCTTCCAATTAAGACACATAGAACCAAAAACATTCCTCCACACTGACCTCGCCGGCAAACATGAATTACGTTCACTTGGATGGAAAAACGCCGACTGCCTGTTTCTCTGAGCCGTCCCTCCTGCTGCTCTACCCAGCCTAGTTTTAAAATCTATTTACATGAGCTGTAATAGCCCCGCTTCATCTGGGTCCAGCTGTTTAGTGACAAAGATGTAGAGTTTTGTTGGCAAATTATGCACTGAGTATGTATACTGTATGTGTGTGTTTCTGCTCTCTGGATGTCCCTGTGTGTCCTGGTTTGTGTTTCTACATGTGTACGTGTACTTCAAATGTTATTCTCACGATTACCCTCAAAGACAGAGTTTATTGTTTCGGTGTCAGGCTTTCAGGATCATGCTGCCTTCTTAAAAATGGAGGTGAGAATTGAGTACCTGCTGAGCTAAGATACCATTTGCTGCTTTGCTGGTGCTGAGCCAAGTTCATGCTTCAATGAGCACATCCCATCCCACCATAATTATTAGCTATCATCTACATCATTCTGCTCTTTTGCAGTGCAAACATACAGTCATAACTATTCAACAAAATAAGATTTCCCCAATCATGCAAACAAATGGAGAACATCAGGACAGGAGCAGCCGCTGTGAGACGCGTCGATTATATTTGAAGAAAGGGAACTGAACTTTATACCCATTGTTGCAGGTTGACCATTAATACCAACCTTATCAAAGTCATTTGTCTCAGGACTTGTTGAACATCTCCAAAATGCTCTTTCGTCTGTGCTTGAGTGACACTGTTTTCTGAAAGGTTAATTGCTTCTCGTACTAATAAAAGGCCAGATTCGAGGCTGTGATTGACATAAATAGAGGTGCTCTCCCTCCACACCGAGGTTTTCCACTACGTCCATCCTTGCTGCCAGGTCAGCTTCAGACAATTGCGATTTATTATTAATGACATTCAGTGCACTTCCTGTGACATTCCTTTTATTGGGTCTTGTGCCTTTATGTGGCTCATCTAAGAGAGACGCTTGTCCGCCCATGACCAGCTTTACGGCCTAAGAGGGAATAAATTTTCCGACGTCAAAGCCACAGCCAACAAAGCCTTATTTGACGCTAAAGATCAAATGATTCATTCTATGATTGTGCATGAGAATTTACTTTTAAGCAACAACAATACAAACTGCAGCGCAGTAAATCTTTTGCCTCACCATGGGGTGATTACGCTCTGTCTGCATAGCACTGGGCTTTACACACAGTCAGGGTAAGAAAGTTGACATAGCCATTTGCTAACATAGCCTGTTGTGGGGAGAAAGCAGAAGAGAACAGATTGGACACATGAAAGTTTAAAAAACAGGAGCAAAAAAGCAGAACGAGAATGGCTCTGCAAAACTTCACCAGCGGTTGAGGCCAAATGGTGATGCCTGATTTGTATTCACTCCTCAGTCCACAAATTCTCCCCAAGCAGCTTTGGGGTTGGGAGATTTTTGAAAGTTTAGGAGAAGCATGCCTATTAGATAGTGCTACAGAGGTGTGTGAGGGGAGTGTACACGAGAAGCTGAACCTCCAATGGCTCAGCAGGTTTTTTTGTAGACACCCTTGGAAGCGTGTGCCAGGCCTGAAGGTCAGCCTGCCTCCTCATCAGCCCTTTTGTGCGGGCCTCACAGCGCACAAAGCAGCTGGAGGCTGGAGGCCTGGGGTGCGGGGCGGCCCGTCATTGACCGCCACTCCCTGCCTAATTACCTCCCTGCCCTGGCCCTGTGTTCATCCGGCCCTCTCCGGTAAGTAAGGCTGGGCTGCTGAGATGGCTGGGAGCCTAGCCTCATTAGATCCTACAGAGTCCCTCTGACTGAAGCAACATGCACACACTACTAGACAACATCATACACTAATGGGCTAGGACGAAGGCAGAGACAGACAATGAAACGCGTAAGGAAATACATCATAGAAGAATACATCTGAGCATTCACCCCAGACATATTAGTCTTTGAAACTGTACTTTTGATGGGTGCACAATATGGAAATTAGGACTTTTTTTTTTTTTTTTTTTTACCCAGGTGTCATGGTCGTGACTCATCCACACTGCATCTAGGTGGTTAGTCCTCTAATGGGTTCACTAAGCACACACACTCATACACACAAGCACTACTCCCCCCTCCCGTAACTACCTTTGATTCCCACCCATGTCAGCAGAGTTTCCCTGTCAGCGTCTTCCCTGCCGCAACTGAGATGGAAAAAGCTACTTTACTTAGGGGTCTTATTTGTTTGCCTGTTTGTTTCTTTCTGTTCGCTTTCATCTTTATCTTTTATGACTGCCCCCTTCTCCCTTCCAAACTCCCCAGAGAGACGGGCATGGGGTGGGAGGTGGGTGTGTGGGGGGGTGTAGTAGGAAAAAAAAAAAAAAAGACGACAGAGGGGGGGCTCTTTTGAAGGAGAACGGGGAGAATTGAAAATGGCCGGTGTTGTGAAGGAGGCGAGATGAAGAAAGCCAATCTGCCTGTGAGGGCAGAGGAGTGGGAGAACAAAGAGTAGGAAGTGGAATAGAAAGAGAAAGAGAGCAAGAGAGGAAAATTCTGTTGGAGCCCCTTCCTCTATGAAGGAGGGAAATTAAGAGTAACGGGGTAAAGTACTACGTGAAGTATGGATTTGATAGAATAATCCTTACCCAGGGAACCATCTCCACCATGTCCAGACTGTGGCTGTTGGTGCAGGCAGAGGCCACAGGGAGGTGCTGTGACAGAGGGGGCTTTGACAATAAAGCGCCTCTCACCAGCAGCACTGCTCATCAAGCAGTGTGCCGCCCCAGAGCACAAGGTGTTTTCTCACAGAGATAGAACTGTAACGATACAAGTAGGTCCTATAAAAAGTTTTTGCTCGTGTAACAAGAATGGATGGCAGTAGAAGTTTCAAACAGGCCTTGTTTTATCACCTTTTTTGATATTCCTACCGAAGGCTCTTGCAATCTACCTATCTTCATGCAGATTTGTAATTAAGATTCCCTTTCTCTCATCAAGCTTCTTTGTTTTTCCATTCACAGTTTTTCGATGGTCTCTTGTTTGCCAATCCTCCAGACTGCGATTGTCATAATTGCATTGCCCGAATGGAATCAAAAGGAGTGAGGGGGAAAAAAAAAAGAAGAAGAAGAAGAAGAGGGGGACTACACTGCACAAATCTCTTCATGTAAACTAAATGAGTAACTATCTTCTCTTCACATTTTCACCTTCATCTTTTTCCCTCGTCAGACACTGATGAGTGTCATTTATTTATTTGCTGGTTAATTTATTTAGCTGCTATACTCTGGGGCATCCACATGTAATAATAAAGACTGAGGTGATTTGTTTTCTCTCTCTCTCTCTTTCATCAGTGCATTGCATATGCTGTCCCCAATGGTTTGGTCCATACAGCGACTGCGGGACGAGAGTCAGTATATTAATCAACATGTTGACAAAGTAATGCATCCCTGCCAGGTACTGCCAGGTCCCACTGGTCTGTGTCATGACCCATCCCAAAAATCCACACTGTTACTGGGGCCATCCTTTACCTTAGGAAATTCAGAGTGCTTTTTACCTATATGATGCATGACAGCTCAGACTGCTAACAGGGGACAGTCACTGTCACATGAACTAAGTTTCCAGATCATGTCCTTGACTTTGACCTTCACCCAGCTACTGCACACTTTAGCGTAGCTGCCATGGGATTTACTTGTCAGGCCTGGCCTGCAAAATCAGTTGGTAAAGCTGCGCCTCAACACGCCCTATGGGCTGTTCTGGTCACCTGCTGAACTGAGATCAGCCCCTGAACGGCCACTGTGTGTATCTCTGGAGAAAAATGAAATGGCTCAGAACTCTGCCGGATAGTAAAAAGCTCCTTTTCACAAAACCAACAAAAGCAAAATGAACTATTCTTACTTGCCCATTCTCCAAAATCTTTGCTCTTCTCTTTCTCTCTGTAGTTCACAGGATCCCTTTGTTCTGTTATTATACCTTCCTCATATCTTTTTTGACTGTGACCCTGTTCACTGTTTGCTGCATGGTATTTTCTTTTCCTCACTCTCTCTCTCTCAACCACTTTTTCATTCAAGGCCTTTTGAGAGGGCCATTCCCCCCTGACGTTTACAAATGAAATGAATGAAAACCACTGGTACGTGACTCCTCTACAGGGAGACGCTCCATTATATCTTGGTTTACTCAAACAGAAGCCTCCCTGTGATTGGCTATAAGCAGGGATACCAGACTGAGGAGGGTTACCCTAGATAGCGAGGGACGCAAGCAAGTGGAATAATGGCAGGCTTAGAGAGAGAGAGCCTTGCCCAATGTTTTTTAGCTGTTTGACAATTGATTTATTCTTACCGATCCAACAAACCCCATGTATTCTCAACCAATGGATGAAGGATGAAAGGTATCATTTGTCAGAAACCCACTGGTCCACTCATGAGAACAGAAATTGTTTGTGAACACGGATAAAAATCCTGTATGTACACGCCACTGTTATGTGTCTTCCAAGTTGCCTTTTTAGCTTCAAAACTCCAGCCACTACACTGAAAAATGGGGTAAACTTCTAGGGGCATGGAACATGGTCTCACTTTTCTGTCCCCCTTGATATTCTTTAAATTGGATTTCAGCCTTTCCCCCAAATAAACTACTATATTAATCTATGAAATGCTGTGACAGCATGGCATAATAGAGTGCCTTGACAAAGAATGTGTTCAACCTTTTCACTGTTGTGAAAAAGGATGAACATCTCTATTTTCTTTCATCCTGTATCCCAGAATGGCTGTTATGTTTTCCTCTCCCCTGAGGAGGAGTTAACAACCTTGAAGCTTTGTAAACATCAACGGTACGTGGAATAAAAAGTAGATTATCAAAGGGATATTTCCTATGAAAGCAAACATCTGCTATGATAACTTATCGTCATCTTTTATCTCTTGATCAATTCATACAGCAGTTTTCTTCTTTGTGACTACACTTCTTCCTTTTTTATTGCGCTGTTATCTTGATAAACAGTGATGTTTATCACATTCTGGCAATTGTTTTGATGTTATTCATGATTTTCAACTCTTTAAATGACATGACAAGGGGAGGAAGCGTTAACAATCTTGTATTGTTAATATTAGTGGAGAGACCAGGGAAGCCAAATTAGTGGGAAATAAAACAAGATGCCTTTGTGTTAGAGAAGCCTCAGCAGATGCCAATCAAGCAATCTGAGAGACAGCTCTGAGTCCTGGGAGGGATGTAATGGAGTTCAATGTGAAGGCAAGGACGCTCTCCTCAGTAGATGACAAAACAGTAATACACAGAGCAGTGTGCTAAAATAAAACACAGTCGATTCAAAACAACACTACCACTGTGCTGGGACCCCACCATCCAGAGGCTTCCAGCCTCTCAGAATCCTGCACTGAAAGCTGGTCCTCCTGCCTCCCATCGCCCTCCCTTCCTCCCCGACTCTCTCCCCATTCACATCCAGCCTAACTTCCTCCCATCATAAATCTGGATAAATCCACAAATCACTATCTGGCATGCTCCATCTGTCTCCCTCACTCATGTACTGCTAGAGAAAACCTCTCTGCATCCCTGCCTGCCAGCAGGCTGTCCTCCAGGCTCACTTAAAAAAGAATGAAACAGAGGGGGAAAAAAAAAATACCCTGACTATTCACTAGGAAGACCCACCTCTACATTATATCACTACTCTTACTCAGCTCAGTAAAACTTTAAAATACGATTACCAAAACCCTAATTTAGATTTACTCACCCATGATACAATGTGATAGAGACGGGTAGGCATTCAGAATGAATGAATTAAAAAATCATATTTCTAGTGTCAAGATTTTATAGTTCAAATAAACTCACGGGTCATTTATTTAAGATCAGTTTGCTTTTACAACAGTTGTGTCCTGCTTCTGTGTTCACGGGAAACAAAAACAAACTGAGAAAAAAAAAATGCTGCAAGCAACTGTGATAAAGGCAGAATTTAAAACACTGACACCTCAGTTTTTTTTCTGCACTGATTTGTGATATTGTTTACATGAATATGACATTACATGTGTTTAAAAATAGGACAGGCAACACTGTTTGACTATAGGCAAAATGTTACTGCCAGTATTTCTGAGTGAGACTGTAGCAGTGAAATCAAGCCTTAAAATTTATGGATAGTGTCGGAGGCAAGCAGCAGGCAGCTCCAGACGGGTGGAGTCACACTACAACAGGCCTTTGATATCCACCAACGGGGATCATAGAGGGATGGCTCTCTGCATCCATGATGGCATACTAAAACACACATGCAAGCACACATACAGACACACACATACACATACACACAAAACCTGCTCCAACAGATCATGGCCCAGCAGTCCAGACTGGGCTCATTACATCCCACCCACCCCTTCCCACCACTACCACCAGGGTCCTGACCACACAGTGGGTCGACGCCCAGCCACGGGGGGCCATGTGTTAGCATTAAACAGAGTGAGAAACAACAACACCAGTGGGCTCATATCATCATCCACCTCACAGCTCCCAGGGCCTGACACCTCCTCACGGTGCTATTGTTTCGCCTGAGCGCTGCTCTCTTGCCCTTTTCTCTCCACTACAGCGCTCAGGAAAGGGCTGCACAGCCGGGGAGGGGGGGGGGGGTGGGTGGGGGCTTGTTTAGACAGCAGGGGACCCCACTCGCACTCAGGCACTCAGTGGCAAACATCAAATATGATTGGTCAAGGGAGGCACAGGGGAGTTTGACAGGAAAATAATCTGACCGTTCCGGCTGCCCTGTGTATTTTATCATCTGTGTATAACAAAACATACATCAGAGTAGAAAAAAAAAAGATTGTGTTTACCTGTTGACGACAGTGACAGCACAGCGGGATCCATAGACACAGGGGGGAAAAAAAGAGAAGGAAAACCATTAGTTTGTTAGCTTTATGTCTTTTTGATGAGGTAAAAATCCGCCATGTATGCAAATGATCACACACAATAAAGAATACACTTAAACTGACTATTTTCAAAGGGATTACAAAAGAAGCATTTTGACTAAAGCAGGCCTATGAAGCTTCATTCTCTGAAGCACATCTGTTAGTCTTTGGTTTTAGTTTTTCGCATGTGGGGATGAGTGAGAGACAGTTTCCTCGTAAACAGACTGTTGCAACATGTCACTTTTGGCGAAAACTGGACCTGGAGAGGAAAACAGATCGCGGGTGTCTGAACTTCTTCTAAGGCCATAATTCCACATTCACTGATTGGATGCCTTCATGTTGTTTATGTAAAAAAATTCTCATAATAAAATAACTTCTGTGATGACCTTGGTTTTACCTGCTCAAGGACACTGTCGAGACCACACCGAGGCAGGCTGTATCGAGCCACCCAATTTGCTGTATGAGACTGCTGACAGCGTATTGATATATGCATGCACTTTCCACGACTACACTCTTAGTCACATTCAGAGTATAAATCAGAGGAGCAGCACAGCACTTTTCTCAAGCTAGGAAGTGAAAACTCACTGCAAAATAAAATTAAACTTAATAGAATGAAATAAAAATAACTTTGTCTACATTCAGATAACTCTCACTCAAAGATTATTTTCGGGTCTGCTAATTGTGCAGCTATGATAGAACATGCTTCACGATATGCCCACATAGGAACAGGAAGATCCGAGTCTAATGGCCTTTGGGTGATGGTCGGCGGAAGGTTGTGGTCTCTGGCTAATACCACTCATTCAGGTCTAGTCTTATTATAATAATCACCAGGAAAGCCACTGATGAGCTAGCTGTCCCAATTGACTTTCCTCATCGACACTGAAAAAAAAAAAAGAAACTGCTCCTATATATGTTTGGGCACCTTTTGATTTATTCATATCATGCTCCCACCAGTATACCGCTTAGCCCTACATGAGACTCTCTATGGCTGCTTGCAATCTACCGCTACATTCACATTACAGCAGCCGAGATTTTTACATTCTGTGTGAAATGGGCCTGCAGACGGAACACCACCTGTCATCAACACAAACAGCCTGCTATCAACAAAAACAAACTAAAAACTGTGTCACACCATTAATGTGGGCTACTGATGCAAAACCACTTGTCTCCCCATGATCATGTTTGCTCTCCTCTGTAATATTGCTTTCTTTGGTTCCTCCTTTTCTTATTTGTATGAGATGGAAACAATTTATTTCTTCTTTACAAATAATACAAAGAGTGATGATGAAACTAGCAAGGGCATTTGGTGTGCTGTCTCTTAGAAGACAGGAGACCCATTGAATTTCATGAATAAATGAATGAATTAAAATTCATCTAATCATACTTCAGGAATCCCCCCCCCCCCCCTTGCACACACACACACACACCCTCAATGCTAGACTGCTGAGGAACCACCGTCAGTAGTTCCACCTGCAAACAAACATATAATCTCGGAGCACACACAGAGATGGGGGTTCACTACGGCAACGGCACGTATCACCTTTAGCAATATGTCTCTTTGTGCATGCTTCTTCATTAGGATTCATGGATCATCAATGAAAACAATTCTTTGTATCTCATTTGGCATCGTGTGAATGATTGTTTGCACACCAATACGACGGGGATGAAAATATAGACCTTCCATTTTTAGACTAAATAGATTTTTGTTCTGCTTCTGGTTCTAAGGCTGTAATATCTGTGACCACGGAATGACTGCAAAACACAGTGCAAAGATAGGTTCATGTTCACTGAATTAAACATGTAGTCCTTGGCACTAAGAATATAAGACTTAATTGTGTTTTAGTCCTATGAAAACTCTGCCTCACACATTAGCGCACACACTCAGTCTCTCACACACACACAAAATATACAACACATTACTTGCTAGCAAAGAGGTCATAAATATAGTTATAAATTGATTTTTTTATGCTAATAATTGATTATTTCTATCATATACATCTTTACTCTTGTTTTGATTAATTGATTAAACAATGGATTATACAAACACTGTGCAGTACGGATACTTTATGATGACTGAGGCCCAAGCCAAGCAACTCATTACTACTATAACTCTAAATGTTGGAATAGAGATTTATTCAAAATACATTTAAAAAATAACATTTAAGGGAGGAAGGCCAAGCTTTACATTTGTATACTTATTCCTTCTTGACAGCGCTACAGAAGCAAGCTGTTTCAAAATGAGTCTGGAGACCACAACATGCTCTAATTGATATGACCTTTAATTGCTCATTCAGTGCAAAGGAAAGAAGAGGAAGACATCAAGCCAGTCCACTGTGGCTCGGGCTAAAGAGGCGCTGTGTAGATTGGCCTACACTCCCAGGCCCCGTGGACATAATTAAACCTGAATAACAAACACTTACACAAGTGCTCTACTCTCCTGAACAGGATTCTGAAAACATCCAGGACACCAGCGCACTGCTCTTCTAGTTGGTCCCTCAGTCAGAATGGATTTGATCCTGTGTTGAGAATATTATTGGAGCCTGGACAATTATGGCGAACATAAATGAGGTCCTGTTATCCACGGACAGAATTTGGTTAGTTGTAACTAAGCGCTGGGTCTACACTTCATCTGAACTACTTAAGACTGGTTTGCCTATTTTGAACACCACCGCTGTAAAAGCCCTGAAAATCAAAAAGTTCAAAAAGCTAAGGAAAAGGAAGAAAACCTATTTTCACATTAAACAAATGTAAAAGTAATAAATCCTGATTATAATTTCCCATATTTTCTCAACGTCTGGCAACAGTTATCATAAATACACAAGAAAAACTGAATCTCTTACTAAATATTCCCTCTTCCAGATGGAAGGGAAGAAAAAGTCAAGGTAGCACATGAACCAACTCTAGATGTAGACACGTCCTCGAATCCTCTGCAGGCAAAACAGATGTACAGACTCCAAACAGAACATCTGCATTGTGTTCTTTAACATTTGCAAAAAGCCTATCTGCATTTTGCACAACAGTAGTCCACGGGGAGCAGGGAGCTGTCCACGTACGCTTTGTATTGAGGGTGTAAGCTGAACAACTAGACCTTTGCATGGAATTAGACATCATTAATTAATTTACACTGTAGTTCACAAGCCTCTCCTTTGAATGGTTTGCTTAGCTTCAGGTTAGCCGTGGGTTCAAGTTGTCCGCTGAGGCCATGGCAGCAGCGTGCTTGACTACTATGTATTCAGACCAGCACGCTGCTGGTCACCAGATGATCCCCCTTGTGGGGCTCACTGCTGGCCTTTTGCAGACCTCCATCATCTCCACCTGCAGTCTGCGTACACCCCAGAGAGCTCCAACTAGAACAGCTATGAATGCAGGTGCTGGACGTCTAGACGAGGGCCTCATTAGCTTTCCTGCGGCTCACCAGCTAGTGACTGCAGAAGCCTAAGCTGCCTTGCCTGGAGGGAGGGGACAGGTCCTGATTGAGAGCGTGCTTTATTACAGGGGCTTAGGTGGGGGCTTCAGGATTAACACATAAGTCTTCCACCTTCATGGGTGTGAAGAGGACTTGTAGTGCTCCGTGCAGCTGGAGGGGGAGTGCAGCTCAGGGAGTGAAACAGCTTTTCTCACTTTGCATTGATAGACTGACCAGAGGCTTAACACACACGTCCTGGAGGTCTGGATGGATTTGCGTTACTTACAGCAGTCAACCTAAATCTCTAAAGGGCACAGAGAAGTTTTTTAAATGTTAATTCAAGTTAATTAGTTTTAATAACTTTGACTTCATGGTGTGAGCCTGTGTGTTTATGTGTAGCTAACATTTTCAGACATCACTGTGTGAAAGACCTCACAGTGGCCTGTAATTGTTTCAGCTCTGTTCACCGCAGGGGAGAGTTGGTCAAAGGAGCGGCAGCCTGTGCCCTTTCCTCTCACGGGTCTCGTTCAAGTGGGCAGACCTTAAGTCAAGCTGCCCTTCAAACTGATGCCTGAGCATGAGCGTGAGCTACAGGTGAGTGACAGTGCTCCAGCTGTACGTTATGCCTTGTAAAACTTTTTTTTTTTTTAGTCTGAATGTGTTTCTGAATTCAGCAATTATCCTTTATCTTGAAGCATCTTTGGCATATTTTTCTAAGTTTACATGTGCAGAACACAATTCCAGTAATTCGTACATCACAAGTTATGGGGTGTTTCGAAATTCTGGGTTCACACATTTCAAAATAGAGGCTTTATTTAGTTAAAAAAAAAAAAGATTTGAATTGCAAAATCTGAGTCATTTGCATGCCTCCAAATTCAGTACATATAGATGTATTTCTAATCTAAGTTTCAGATTGCTTTCAAGCCTAATGTTTATAGTCTACAGACGCTCGCACCTCTCTATATATTACCACATCCACTTTCCTCAGATGATTAAGCGATAAGAAAGAAAGTCAAAACAATAGTGGAACAAACAACTTTTCTCTGCTGAGCCTTTTGCATAATTATGATGCCTGAGGGCCAACTGATTCACTGAAATCTGTTCTCTCTCCTAAAATAGAAGCCTCTGATTGTCACACAATTGGCTTAGACTGCAATGTGCAGCTGTGCTCTGAGCCTGTCTGTCTGTCATTTAACTGATTGCTGCACGGCTGCCAACCTATCAGGTGCATCATCACTGGTATGTGGGGCCACTAAGCACACCGCAAAAATTGATCCTCAACTCCTTCCAGAAATGTAGGGTCAAAATCGGTGTATATGCGGAGCACATTGTGCTGCTGCATTAAACAGTTCTTCAGAATGTATTCCATTTTTGATTACCATAATGCCACAGTGGCAGAGTTCAAAGCTTAGATTGCACAGCTGCAGATATGAACAGAGACAAGCCCCATCCCACCCTTCCGTATCAGAAGAGAGGAATAAAGGTAGAAGGAGAGAGACAGCAGAGCAGACAGTGCATTCCAGGGCAGTCCTAGTTAATTACTGGGGTACGCGTGTGATAAAACACCCGTCTACCTCTGAGGGCTATTATTTCCTGCCAATACCTTCATGACTGTTGTCAGAGCTCATAAGAATATGCAAAAGCTCCTGGATGCAACGACCTGATTTAAAGTGCTTACAATATACTGTATAAGGTGACTGAAGGTTAACGGCCAATGTGGTGCCAGGTTAGTCCGTGGAAGTTAGTCAGGGCTGCGCATCTACCTCTATCATTTTTGATTTGTCATCAGTATGAAAATAAAGCATACATAATGAATCAAACAAAAATTAATTAGCGCAAACAATATTTTCCATTATTTTATCACCTTTCGAATTGTGGCAATTTTTCAGCGCTGAAAAGCTGTATTGATTAGCACCTTGAAAATAATTACCCCTTCGCAAATTCAGGTAGCAGGAAATGGCTAATGCAAAATACAGTATGTAGAACAAAAGGAGTAAGAAAAAAAAAAACAGTGGCTCAGATAGAGATCTTCAGTAAGGTCTGAAACATGTGCACGCTGTGTCAACTCCATGTCATTTGTTTTAACAATGCCAGTGTGTGACTACATGGCAGAATCTCCAAATATTAATTAGCCTTGTCTGTGTATCTGATTCCTGACATGCCTGAAGTGAGGGTGATAAAAATGGCGTGTGGTTTATCTGCTCCCCTCTCCATTGAAAAAGAAGGTACAGATAAAACTGGTATCATGAGGTTCATGCATGGTGAATCATGTCCACAGTGTTTTCTCTCTCTTCCGAAGTCAATAGGCCTGTAACATGAGCACAGCACCCGGCTGTCCCTAGGCAGGCTGACTGAGCCCACTAATGAAAACAGAGGGAAGGGAGAGAGAAAAAGAAACAGAGAGTTCTGTGTGTCTGAACAAACACAGGGGGGAAAACCTTCAAGGTCACCGGCAGAGAAAAAAAACAGAGGAAGGGAGAGTGATTGAGAGACAGAGAGGGAGACGCTGAAGAGACGGATGAAGTGATGACAAGACCAGGAATTCGAGCTCAAAGAGAAAATAAAAAAACGGAAAACTTCTCTTCTGTACTCTTTGTTTTGGGGCCAGTGCTGCACACTAAAACACTGTGGCCAACAGCATGGAATTACAATATAATAGTTCCTAAATAATTCTTTATTTTCATAGTTCACTTATCTTTTTAAGTGCAGGGGATTACATGGGCTTTACATCAATAAAGCAATTCAGCAGGAGAATTAAAAAAAAAAAAAAAAAAAAGGCATGGACTGTATCCTACTGGGCAAACACACAAATGGGCTTTGTTTCATTTTTATGACCATTTTAACATTACTTTATCAATAACAAATCAGACATTTTTTTGATAGCTCAGCACTCAAAGTAATAGGCAACAGAGCAATCCATGGAGCATGCTAAAAGAGTTGCAATAAACTGGGCTGTGGCCGCACACATGTGCAACGGGAAAAGGAATGGGACGGGGACTGTCATAAGGACATCAGAAGTGGACTGCTCCAGAGATGCCCAAGTGTGGACATAACGCTCAGGCGTGACGTTACAGCAAACCTATTATCTACTATTCTGTCACTTTGGCTTTTCCACTACAAAGTTGGGACCAGATTCAATTTCAGCACCGGAGATGTCCTCTTCTCTGACCATCACACCAGCACTCACTCTCTCACCCTTGCTGAGTGGGTGTGTCCCCTCAGGGAAAAGATGGTGCTTTTTACAGCGCTTCACCCAACCCTAAAAAAAAAAAAAAAACACTTAGCACCAGATCCTGAGTTGATTTTTTTTTTGTTTTCCCATTATTAAATTCGTCAGTGCTGCTGCTAATCAAAAACTGGCCTCCAAACTGAAATACAACGTTCACACAGGAGGCTTCTGTCAAAAGAGATAGCTGTCCAAATGGAAACTTTTCAGGAAGGATGCAGCCATTCCGCTCTCAGAGATGCACAGTGAGGAGCGTGTGATATGAGTATGAGATGTTTGAGGTACGGTGATAGTGCATTCGAGATAACAATTCAGTCTTAGTGAGCTTAACATTAAAGTTCCATCAGAGATATGGCACGGGGGAAGGAGGCAGAAGAAATACCCAAGATCTAAGGACAGAAGGCCTCACATCACAGACGAGACCGATGCTAGCTCAAGCCCCTGCTTTTGATCTCTTCGTTTACCTGGATGAGACCTGCTTGAAAAACATACCAAAATCGGACCTGTCAGCTATAGAAAGCAAACTTTCATGTGACGGCTGGCTGTCTGTGTCTACCCAAGCCTCAGTGTCCGCCGGCCATCTCCAAACAGGCCGCTATATGTCATTCAATGAATCAAAGCAAGGCTGTTTAGAAGATAAGAATCTTTCAGTTTCGCAAACAGTGATACGCCAATAAACACGCACCTCACGCAACCACAAGCAGCTACAGTATAAACATTACCCCTTCTAACTCTTCCTCATCAAATACTTGATACAAGGGTCAGTCGGAGTTCGTATGGCAATCTCGAGTCAATCCCTGACAGTTGAGAGACACGAGGCTTTCATTCTCTGTCTCAGTGGTCCTTTTTCTCCAGGTGTTGTTGTTGTTGTTGTTGTTTCTCACCTCTTTTGTTTCAATAGTTCAACATTTCACTCGATCAGGCTTTTGTCAAGAGGGACCTGTGTGTTCAGTATTAAACTCACAGAGGATAATTAAAGAAAAGATGTTACACAGATCAAACCAGAGGACTCCTGGGCCTCTTCCTCTCTTCAATCAATAGGATAGGATAAAACCAGCCAGCATCAGGAGGCAAATGAGGACATACAAACAAACATAGGCATTACAACTGTGGCACAGCCTACACACGTTACACACATACTGCCAAACAGCTGAGGCTGAATGAGAAACTATGTGGTTGGTTAGCTGGGAATATATCACATAATTATGCTAGGCTCTGTGCTGTATGTATGCATGAACAGATCAATGCTTACTATGCTTGCATGCCTAATACACAGCGAAGCCTTATTTAAAATGGAAGATACACTTTGCGCTCAACTTGCATCTGTATTGATACATGGGTGCCTTTAAGTTTCAAAGGTAGGCACTTTAGGTAACGCAAGTGTCCCTCCAGACTATGCAGAGACATACCCCGACTCAATGAAAGTCTGTTTCTGGGTTTCTCAGCTGGTGTGGCCAATTAGTGTGAAATTTGGTGACAGAACTGTGGAGGAGCTAGGACAGTCCTCGTGTAATTATTGATCTAAGTTTACTTGCCTGCTTGGCTACATGTGGGGAGGAGAGGACACAGCACAGGGTTGTTCTCATACAGCGCCTAATTAATAGTGACATAATCTGATACTATAGCTTAAAGTTGCTGAGGATTTCTGATCCCCCCCACTGGTGTGTGGACTTAGAGTGCTGCTCGTTGCACCGTAATTGCAAAGCTTTGGCTTGGTGTCACAATTAGAGTGGAAACCAGCCTTATTATATCCACTGTTATAATCTCTGCCAGACCCTATTTACCCCTGCTCTAGTTTGGTCTCTTTTCTTTTGACATTGTGCCAATCTGTATAGAATACAGACACTAATCCCTGTGACTACAGGTTTTTAATAGGGGCTCATGCAGGGCCATGCATTGGCATACGGGCTCGATTTTTGCAGGACAGGTGCAATAATTAAAGTGACAAGACAATAAATATGGAGGGGGATATCTAGTAAAAGAAGATTTGCGGCTAAACATCAATGTCAGGCATCATATTGCAGGGAGCGTGCAGCAGTTTAACTGGACTAATAAACAGGGTTCTTGTTTATTGAAATACTCCGTATTTGCAAATTGTCGTCTGTGATTTTTACAGTAGGCTCTAGAGAAAGACGTTTTCCTTTTCCACAGACAGAGGACTCTCTCTAGTTCACACGTTCGTTTGGTCTGAATGACAACCCACTTCTTGATTTGATTATTTTGCGGGCCAGAGGAGGACACAGGTGGAACTGCACAGCAAAGTCATTTGTAGAGCAGCTTGAAAGAACCTCCTCTAGTGTCTTATTAGACCCCGTGGGTCAGACAAAGAAACACTGTGGGAAAAGCACACAATGCATGCTGAAATAGCATCTGACTTTGGTTCACGATTCTGCGCCGCATCTCTGAAGAAATGCTAACCAGCATCTTTCCTTTTTCGACCTCACTCTGGGATTACTTCTATCCAGTCACTCTCTGAAGGCTTCTCTACAGCGCTTCAGCCAGAAAGACACATAATATTTATCAGAAGAACAGAGGGGCTGCACCAGAAAAAAAAATGGAGAGACAATTTAAGTGGTGTCTTTGATAAAGCAGTGTTTTTGAAGCACAGCCCGTTTAGCTTCAACAGGACAAGAGGAAATAAGGATGGGAAAGTGTGTCTCGCGACGGTGCTCCACATCAATACACACCGCAGATACCTGGATGCCTCCCAAACAGAGGAGAGAAGCCGCCCCTCCTCCCTTTAAACTTACACTCTTTGATCTTCTCCCTCTTGAATGTAAAGACTGTTACTGCCTGCACCACAGAGAGTTCAAGCACCCCACAACCTCCACCGCACTCACCCACCTCAAAATCCACACTATGTGCTTCCTCACTCTGAGAAAACTTTAGAAAGAGGGCAGAGGAACTTTTTTTTTTCCCTCAGCACCAGATAGTCATCTCTACTTATGCTGCAAGATGCAAGGTGGCTGGGCTGTCGCGAGCTGGTAAATTAGTAGGTCAGTGGTTTGATAGCACCATTTAACCGACCAAATGATCACTTTTCTGCCCGTTTATCTGCTTCCATTTCTCTGTATTGATCAAAGTTTTTTTGTCTCGGTCTATCAAAGGCAAAGCCAACACAGTTTGTTTTCAACGTGATTTCTTGGCCTCGGCCAATTAAAAGGGCTGCAGCAGCATCAGGCGAGGGCTAAATGGGACCCAGGGTACCAGCGAGATCCAGCAAGAGCCTTGGCTGACAGTTTCAATCTCCCCTTCTCTCCACTGTTGTTATATCTATTTTAAATTTCTCCCCCTGACTTTTCTGTTCTTTCATTTTGCAGCACTTATCACACACGAACTTGGAACTGCAGAATGGTTTATGTCTCCTATCATTCAGATTTAGCTGAAGTTAGGTGCTTGAAAAAAAAATTTTTTTTTGTAATATCTACATTTGGAGCATTTGTCATGACTGTGACTTGAAGCGTGTTTGATGTCTACTGAACTCCTTTTTTATGCATACTGATATTCTATTTCAACTAAATCTCCATGGTGTTACTTTGTTGGTGTAAACAAAACAGCAGCACAAATGCTGATGTGATGCATAACTATCTGATAAGCTGGCTAATGTATAACGGCTCCGCAATTTATTTTGAGCTGTTTAAACATTATAGCTTACTGGGTATTTTCTGGTATGACTTGAATCATTAAGACAGTAAAAGTCTTGAGGTTTTCACTCGCAGTAATGTGGATGGTATTGTGCTTTGACAAATTTCCAATTCCTTGGAATGGTGAGAATATAGGATATCTATATGTAATATATTTCATCCCCTCTGTTTATTCACATTTAATTTTCTCTTCATTCTGCACTTCAAACTTTCTCGCTGGGTCTGTGAGGTTGAAAAGTTTTCAAGACGTGTGGGAGTCATTTGAATAAAAAGGGAGACAACAAAAACAAGCTAACAAAAAAAAGCATTTGCCTGCATTTCTGATGGAAATGCACGGCAAAGCTATGTTTGTAAGGATAAACAGGGATGTTCTCTGTCTATGCAGCACATTTTACATTTGCTCTGAAATGGTCACTCTCATCGTGCCCTCTGACACCATCCTATGGAATCACTTAAACATCCAGTGATTTGGTTCACAGCAAAACGGTTACTGTTATGTTGACTCTATATGTTGGTTGTTATAGTACCTTCCAGCTGTTACTCCCATACGACAAATTACTAACCTTGGACATTGTGATGGATTTTCCTTCTCTTAGATCTATAAGCACTCTGATGAAGGCTTTTGGCTTGTCTTTCATGGATAGTTTGGTTCTATTAAATGTTCAGCAGCAGAAAAGACAATCCTTGGCAGCACTGTGTCGTCTAACCACCGATATAAAGTAGACACAGTGGAGTGGTTTCACCGGTCTCAGCCAACTGGAGGTGGGCGACAGTTAGGGCTCTCCCGTCCCGTGAGAACAGAAACTGTTAACACAGCAATGGCTCCAGCATTGCTGAGTGGCACTAACAGGGGGAGGGGCTGTGTAGTGAGAGGACTCACCTCTCTCTACCCTCCAGTTTCCCTCATCGAGCAAAAAAGCTTTCTCTTGTCTCTTGGTTTGGTGTAATGTGCGTCAGGATCTCTGGAATTCAATTACTGTTCCCTTTCAGCCGCGCCTGTAATCTTCCTGTTCCAGTCATATGCTCTGAGTGCCAGCCAGTGTCACACACTTTTCCCAAAATGATTTCTTTTATGACCAGCCAGTGAGAGCACAAACTGTATGCAGTTATAGAGCAGATCTGGATCCATTCAGCCCACCATTTTGCCTAAACCTAATTATGTTACATTTGGGGGAATGTCACTATAAACTGTGGGGGTATAACAGTGTACTCTCTAATGAGTGTTCAATTAAACAGAGAGCACCCACAAGGCAAACAGGGCCCAATAACGCCAACTGAATGCTTTCCAGCTGACACCGTCTCTTCTTCCACTCAAGTCTCGAATCAACAATACGTGTTTCTGACAAAGAAAACATGTCCCCACCCTTCCCTGCGGGATGTGTCTCGAGACTGTCCTCACCAGAAAGACGAATGCGCTGGATAGTTGCTCAAACACCTAAAGGAAAAGTTCAACATTTTGGGAAATGCCCTTATTTGAGTTAGATGATAAGATCAATACCAATCTCATGTCTTTATGGTAAATATTAAGCTACTGCCAGCAGCCAATAAGCTAAAGACTGGAAACAGGGGAAACATCTAGTCTGACTCTGTCCGAAGGAAATTAAATCTGCCTACCAGCACCTTTAAAGCTCTCTAATCAACATGTTATATCTCATTTGTTTAATCCATACGAAAACCAAAGTGTAAAAAAACGACAAGATGTGGTGTTAGGGGAGGTTATGTGTCTGACTATTTATATGGCCAGGTGTGGTAACAATCAGAAATGTTCCCAAACACAGGGGAGGAAGGTGAAAGACATGAAATGAAGCATTTTTCCAACACCCATTTGGGGACTGACGACAGAGACGTCCTATCAGAAAACCTTCAAATGGGTCGTGTTGGAAAGCAGTGGCAAATGACAAATGACATATTCTATCATTAAGTTCGGAGGAACTCTCGCAGGATGAATTGTTGTTTCATACAAAAGTTGGAGGAATTGAGTGAGAGGAAGACAGGGAGGGTCGGCGGGCATTGTCATCACCTCTGACAAACATGCGGTTGTGTTTAATTATCAAGTGTTTACTCTCCCATCCTGCACGTCAATCTCATGGACACCCCAAAAAAATCTGACACACACTGTGGCCCCACGCTATTAACTACAGTCAACAGAGCAATGATCTGTGCCTGGTGTTCCTGTCTTGCGATAGGTGGGGATCTGCACCCCCACCCCTCCGCTCCACCTGCCTCTCCTGTCTGCCGGAGTTAATTTATCTGGGTGATAAGCAGGTGGACGAGGGGAGGAGAGGCCCTCAGACTGAGCTGCACTGTCAGACCTGGCAGACTGAGTGACAATGCTAATAGCCCAGTCCCATTAACCTCACCACACGCTTCACCTTTATCTACCACACAAAAGACTGTTTGTTTGCTTGTTGGATGATAATATTTACCTCGTGATTTGGCGGCCCCAGACATGACAAATATATTTGTGCATTTTGAGAAGGCACTGTGATTCAGGTAAAGAAGGGTGCTGCTGAAAGGAGACAGTGCTCTCTGCAGCTCCATAGCGTGATAAGGGGTAATGTTCTTAGCCTAATCTCTAACTTTAAAATGAAGGAATATTCTTGTTTCCCTTTTCTTACTTTTAAATGAACAGCACCTTTTTTTTCCTGCTATAATTCTACCCTGCTCTTGGCTTACCACTATACAGTGCAGTTCAGCTTCAATGCATTAGTGCATTTGGGCAGTTTATTCTTATCTGGAGGCCACGGTCCTATTATAAAGAAGTTTGTTTGTATATGGACGAGACCTGTGGTGAGCCCAGTGCTCCGGTGCCAGGCACAAGACTGAGGGATATTGCTTTAA
Organism: Toxotes jaculatrix; assembly: GCF_017976425.1. Classification (NCBI taxonomy): domain Eukaryota; kingdom Metazoa; phylum Chordata; class Actinopteri; family Toxotidae; genus Toxotes; species Toxotes jaculatrix. Next base: position 24,661,254 of record NC_054395.1, on the reverse strand, counting down.
TTGGAGAGTTACTGATCCTGCAAGGCATTTGGGTGCCAGACGTTAGCATCAATGCTTCTCGCTGTATTCTGCTGCGCAATCACAAAAATGATATTGGGGGGGGACAGCAGGTGATCCATAAAAGCTGTGTTTTAAAGCCTTGTTAATTATTCCTTCAGAAGTCTAATGAACAATGGGGATAAAACCTTGTGCAGGGCAAATCTATTTGTGGGAGACGAGGAGCCAACTCTCTTTCAGATATTGTACTTCAGAGCCTTTACCCCATCTCATCTGTCAACACGAGTCTATCATTATCAAACTCACACACACACACACACACACACACAAGCTTTGTGCTTTGATCATGCCCCCAAATGTAGCTGGTACAATATTTAATAGTCATGTACACTTACACGGATGTGGTGTTTGGACAGAAATATGTGCTCAAAATGGTGTCTTCCATGCATAATGAAGCAGATGCCGAAGATTATATAGTTTGGCACAGAATTTGAATATGCATAGATTATCCCCTATTTGATTTAGCAGCTGGTGTCTGGGTGCGGATGTGTACAGTACATCACTTAGGAATACTGGGACCTCCGCATTCTTGAGTTTTGTTTCAGTGTAGTTTATCATATTTCCTTGTGTGGAACAGACATCGTATTCCGTCTTTGGCTGGAGAGGGCTTAATACACGGCAGGCCTGCCAGCTCTTTCGCTCCGTAAGAGATATGAGAAGAAGGAGATTAGCTCAGCTACCCATCCATGACCTTGATATTACGATGAAGACGGATAAGAGCTTTCTTCTTCCACCTGCCCAAAGCCTGCAAGGCTGTTTAAACAGCAGGCCAGGCAGTTATCATCCATTCAAAACAAATGTCTTCTACCGGGGTTCAATTTTTCAGCCGTTCTATTCAGTATCCTAAGTCAATTAATGATGTCGTACGTTAGCAGAATAAAACAAATGCTTGCTATGCACTGGAGCCCCCAGAGAGAGGCCCAGGGTAGTGGCTGTACAGTATATACCTCACAAGTCTCTCTGATTAAAACTTAATTTCCACAAAGCTAAACTGCCTTTAAAAGCAGCACATAATAGAGGTTGTGTAGTGAAAAATGTTCCACTGTTTACAAAAAGGTTTCACTATTTGCCCTCTCTGTGACAAACAAATTGTTAATTCCTTGCTAACAATGTCATGAGATTACTAGAGTACGCTTTTGAAAAAGCACATTATCTGAACCTAAAAAGAGACCTTAAAGCAACTGTTTGAAATAATGAGCGGGGCAGAAGTGATCCGCACTCCATCCTCACCTAACAAAGAGATTAAAAATGCAATGTGGAGCTCAAGCACCCTACAATCGCTGACTGTACTAAAAAAAAAAAAAAAAGAGGCTGGTTAAGTTGCTGCTTCCTTAAGCAGGCACAAACTTTATCTTTTCTTCTTAGACCACATCCAAACTAGGATGATAGATCTTTGTTGCGTGTTTCCAGGGTTTATTCCAATTTACAGTAACAATACACAATATTCTGAATTAGCACTCTTTGTACATAATGAGAAATAAAATGCCTATTGATAATAAATAGCAGTAAAAGGATAATATAATATTCTTTTGTGTTTTCTCAAGTAAATAAAAAGGCTTTGTTCTGCCACTGGAAATCTAAAGTTAATGTATTATTCGATATGTTCTGCATAATCTACTTTTGTGCAGAACATACAGTATATAAAACCTATCTACTACAGTAAGAGCATGTACCCACCACATTTTGTGGTTTGGTGTGTGACTGGTTTTCACATAATATATTTAGTACTCATTGGTTATTCAGCCTGGATTGCATGTCTACAACTTCCTCATCAGTGAGTCTGACTAAAAGCACCTGAAGTTGTCCACCTTGGGCCAGCATGTCATGGAGGAAGTGCTGAGAGAGCATAGCTTTCTTTTACTAGAATGCACAAAGAGTATTAAAGAGATGGCATTAGGACATAATGAGTAAAAAAAATGTCTCTCTCACACCACTGGGCCAAGAAGCTGATGGGATTTTCATGCTAGACTACATCTGAAATGCATTCGGCAGACAGACACCGCTCAGGACATATTTGTTTTTTTCACTGATGTAGCAGTTAGTTAACATCTGTTGCTGCATTTTAAAAAAACAGTAAATGCCATGAATTCAGAGAATTTTTGCTTTTTTTTTTCCGGTGCCGGGACGCAAGATACAGATGTGAAACCCTGACCCAAGAATAGAAAACATATGAATATTTGTTAAAAAAAAAAAAAAGAAAAAGAAAGATTGTTCATAACTATCCATTTAAGGAAGCAATTTGTTGTCTGAATCTAATGGGTTTCAAAGCCAAAAATGTAAAATAGGATTTGTTTATGTTAAAATATTCCTACACACATTTAATATTGTAATGATTATAACGGGCAGTTTTTCTGGTTGTATAACACAGATACTGCAGCCAGTGAGTTGTTTCGAGTTCAAAGGGAGAAGGAGTTTCTAGATACAAATAAAGACTCTTCACACAAGTATAATGAGTAATTTAAAACAGTTGGAGAGAAGACTGCACTGTGTCCCTTACAAGACCTGCTTATTTAAGTCCCTGGATTTGGCTAATAAAGCTGAAAACGCCCTTTGACCATTAAGCGAACTGATCTTATTTTCAGAGTAAGACTGGTGATTCTTATAGCATGCAGGTTCAAATGCACTAGAGGCTAAAAAGAAGAAAAAAAGCAAGGGAAAAAGATGAGAGAGAGAAAAGTGAGGGCAAAAAAAAAAAAAAAAAGGGAGACTTAGCGCAGTAGAAAGAGAGGAGAGGTATAGATGGAAAACAGGACGTGATGGAGGTGGTGGTGTGCCAAAGTTATCCACTGATCCATGCCGAAACAGATGCATTTGATCACAGCAAATCTCGGGCTTAGAGCATAAATACATAATAAACAAAAATTAATGGAGGCAAGCGCCATGCATGTGTTTCATCGGTCTGTGAGTTACCACTACAGTGACTGGAGCAGGACACAGGCATCCATATGGATGCTGCTTAGAGAGCAGACTTGTTAACATATCTCCTTCACTGCTCCTAGCAAAGCGTTACGGAGATGGAATACATATCAGCCACATTTAATAACAACAATACGAGTCCATGTGGGAGGGATTTTTAAAAAAAACAACAAAATATGATACAGCAAAAAATTTCCTGCCAAGCATGATGTTCATGCCAAATTAGATCAATATCTCTGGGCAACTGTTACTATGTAGTGCAAAGCACTTATTGTAATGTGCTGTACAGGCTATATACAGTGAGTGCTCAATACCTCGTAATGAAACAGTGATATAAGAGGGAAATACTTCAATATACAGTGTAACACAAACACTCCTATAATTTGACAATCTAGCAGACGTCAAAGGCCTTGTATTCTCCAGTAACAACTGATCACAACTAATTCTGCAAGTGTTCTGAGCAGAATGGCGGAGAAGCAATGAGCAGGACTCAGAGCTTACATCTGAATTCTACGGCTCGCAATTAGAGCAACCATTTTTTCCCACTAGTGCAGCAGAAAACACGAAGAAGTCAAGGATGATGAATTAGTCTAATGATTCCACAGTAATATCGCTCAGAGACAGAGCTGGAGGAAATTGCCGTTCCCAAGCGAAGGGCCCAAAATTACCCCTTAAGATACGGCTGAACTTTTGCCATTGCATTCTCTGTCGCCATCATTATTCAGTGAACCCTCTTGTTTGTGTTGGTATCACTTGGATTCTCGCTGCCTCCTATGGCCATCATGGCAACGTTCTCTCGTTCCCTGTTTCACCTTCTCTCTCTTTTGCCCTCTCCTGTCTGTGTGATCTCATGCTATAACAAGCACACAAAGCCCAGTGGGATGCTAATGCTCACTGCCACCTCCACCCCCCTCTATCTCCCTCTCTTTTCCCTCTGTCTACTTGTCACATGTGACTGCCCCATCTGAGTCAAGTCTGGGGCATGATAGACGAGATATGCATTGTATAGGCAGTCTCAGATGGCTGGCCTTTGCGGTGGAAGAGAAAGGACAGGGGGCAAACATGATAGAAAACACCACATACACACACACGCATGTACCACCATGAAGCCTCAGGGGTGAAGGGCACAGGAGTCAACCCAGCAGTTCAGTGGCGAACGCTAATTAGCGCACAGCTCTGACCTTGACAAGCCATCCTTTCTCTTCTGTCAATTGGCATTTGTTGCCACAATGCAACACAGACTGAAAGAAAATCCTCAGCTGAATGAGATCTATTGATGGCAGGGTGAGCAGTGAAGAGGCAAGGAGACAGGAATAAAAACATCGCCACAACGCTTGACATACTCCCTCAGCAACTTGCTGTGACTTTGGCTTGTTGCACCCTCATTTGAATGCATTACACAACCTCGGAATACAAAAACACAAACCTCAATAAATAAGGCCTGTGTGTTTCAGGCTGCGCTAGTCGGCGCTGATCTGGGCCTTTCAGCCCACTCTGCATGATTAACAGAGGTAGCAACATTTTGCTTGAATAAATTAGAAACTCCAGTGGCTATCCACTTTTAAGAGTGAGGCAGAGGGAGATACACAGCCGATACGTCTTTGTTTGCAGAATCTCCAAAGTCCCCGGTAATTGAATTTGCACAAAATTTCCCTGTTTACGCCACAACAAAAGAAATTAGATAAAGCACGGGGAAGCAGCAGAAATGAAATGTGGCTGTCACAAAAATAACTCAATGCAAAACCCCTCAAAGTTAATGTATTAAGAAGTGTCTTTTCCTCCTGATACACAGTCAGCAACTGCAGAAATTACCAAGAACTAAAGGTGTCATGAGACTTCCTCTCTTTTACTTTTAATTCTGATCAGAAAACGTCTCAATATCTCTAAATTAATATTATTTCTGTCTCTTTTAACATCTACTAGTTTATGATGTGGGGAAAATCTATCCTCTAGAATCCAAAACCACACCCTAGACTTGTCAGTACAAGGCAGACCAGATTATACCCTCCATCATGTCAAAATCAAAACTTACTCTGCTGAAATCCACACCATTATATCCCACTAACCAGACCGGGGTGATTAAAACAGAGCTGAAAAACAGGGAGGACCTCTGACTGAACCGATGAACCATACTTAGACAATGTTCTGGCCAAAAATAGCATTAAAATGCGTCAGTGTGGGCGTGTTGCTACAGGTGCGGTTGAGAAGACGAAAAATGAACCGGTCTTTGAAGGTTTATTAAATGCAAAAACACTGCACGGTGGTCCATAGTGCTCTGAGACAGGATTTCATATCTCTGGGAAATTATCGTGGCAGCAACAATTTTCTACTCCATCTCAGTGCTTGTGTGGTTAACAGCATAATTAGCACAACGCCACACTGTTCAGACCACAAGGTATTCCAGATGAATTGTGTGCTTGCAAATACCAACAGAACCTGTTGCCTGTTGACACTGTACATTTTTCTGCCAGAACTCTGAAAATATTTTAATAATTACTGACACTGCCGCAAAATACTTCATGCACATGAGGTGCACATACAAAATCTAAATATTTTGTTTGTGTTAAGGATACATTTTCTCACAGTTTATTTCTAAGGTGCAACAATTTCATGTGACCAATGGCTTCAAACACAACATAGTAAAACAGCACATAACACTGTAGGCCTACAGTCTGAAATAGTCAGTGTAGGATAAAAACAGAGCCCCTGGTGGTATAGCATGGATCCCTAAATACAGTAGACACTATATTGTCCGTAATTATCTGTGAGCCTTCCTGGACACAATCTTGCATTTATGACTTTTTCATTAGGGGTTTCATGTATAATGGAAGCCAGAGGGAACGGGGAAGAATGTAAATTAAGAGTCAAGCTTGTTAGAGGGCCGGTTTGACTGTTTACATGCTTGACTTGTCCTGGGTCAACCCTCGTTAACAATTCATGGTGGAAGTTTTTCTATCTTTCAGCCAGACCTCGGCACAAAATGCATCCGGAGCCAATAGGTGTTCAGCCTGTCTCGGTCCACTCTGTCAGCCCCTTTTAAGCTGTCTGTTCCTGTTGTCCTCTTCATCTCCCTCCTCCTCCTCCTCCTCCTCCTGTGTCTGACTTCTATTGGAGACCTGTAAGTCAAGGTCCCCGTGCCACAGATGTGGAACAGTGAGTTTTCAGGCCAAAGCTCCCCCCCTAAGCATCAGAGCAAGTCAAGTGGTCCAACAAGGAAGACACTGTAGAACAACTGGCATTTAAATGAAGATGAATGTGGGTGCGAGCTGAATCTTGCAATATTCAAAAGCATCAGCAGAAAATATTGAGCAGATGTATGCAAAGCAACCATTAGGCACACCGCTTTACGAGCTCCTCCACAAGCAAACTTCATGAGCTTAAGTGCTGCGTGATTAATCACTTTACAAAAAGAGTTAAAGTCTATTATCAACAGAGATAACCAATGTCCTTGGCAGTTAATGGGTATCTATGTTGAGTACAAGAGTGTTGTGTGAAGAGTGCTCTGTGAGTAGGCAGCCATAAGGGAACCGAGCCACGTCTGTGTGCTCAGCAGAGTACATCAGGACTGAAAGGGACATCAAAGAGTGACGACAAAGGATTGTGCTGAGCATGAGGTGTGTGTGTGTGTGTGTAGGTGTTGGGGTCACTCTCCAGTCACAGGGTTAATGACTAACGGGATGGGGGAGACCATCTCCCTCTCCTTCTGGTCATCCATAGCGTGGCAGCAGAGCAGAGTCTGGGAAGGGGGTGTTCAGTCCAACGGATAATGGGTATGAACACAGGAATAAAATTTATCATGCATATTAAACCACAAGGCTGGCCTAAGAATATACAGAGTGCATAAAAGGATGCACAGAACGTGGTGGGAAAACAAAAAGAGGGGAAGGAACCATAAAGAGAGGAAAGCCCGAGCGAGCCCTCCCCCAGATGGGAGATAAAGATGACTGATATGTGCTCTATTTCCGGCCCAATCTCTTTAATGCTAAAAGAGGCGCAGGATAGGAGCTAAGAGAAAGGAAACTGGTCACAAGGTACAGCAACTCTTTCTCCCTCAACCAAGTTTATCTCAGTCGAATTGAAGACATCGCAGTCTCTTCATCCCTTTACCTCACCTCGCCTCCCTGTCTCCTCCTATATATCTGACTAACTCACTCATGTTTGCGATGGCAGACAAACACCAACATCAGGTCCCTGGGCAGATGTGCTTCCCAGTGTTCCGCACAGAAAACGGATTGTTCAAATGCTGAATAATTACCATGATAATCATCTCCATCCCACAAGGGTCTGAAAATGCATACCTGACATCTGACATTTGGTACCCATGGCTCCTCTCTCAATCTGCATAATCACATTCCTACCTAATTTCCATGCATATGTTTGGGGAAAAAAAACTGAGGTAGAATTGTTTGGATTGTGACTTAGGCTTGGTAGGAATAATACAAGGCATGCACATTAGAGCTGAAACAATAAGTCGACTAGTCGATGACGTGCAACTATTCTGACGATCAATTAATCACGTTTGTCATTTTTTAAAGCAGATATAATGGGAAAAATGCCCAATATTCTCTGGTTCAATCTTCTCAAATAAGAAACTTTGCGGCCAGTCTTCAGCTTCCACCAAGAAAACTGTGATGGGTATTTTTAATCAAAGAAATAATCAGCAGACTAATTGATAATAAAAGCAACAATTGGCTGCAGCCTTAATGCACAACCTATAGTGGCAATACTTCCCTCATACTGCTGCTGAAAGGTATCAAAGACTGTGTTAAGACCTTCAAGCCATTGTACAATACTCTACTTGTCACCTTTGAAGTACAAAGCCAGTAAGTAATACCCATAAAGGGGCATTGAAACTGTCAGTAATTGCTTCCCAGCACTGACTGTTCATGGACTGGACAGGGATGATACAGCAAAACAATTATTTTCCTTTTCAAAAGACACTCATGTACTACTATAAGATCAGCTACAGCAATGGGCAACAACACAGCAGCTCTTTTATATGAGACTAACTGAAAGGACAAACATTTTCAATACTATGGATCATTTTCCGGGACATCATTAAGTTGTACAAATGCGTTTACAGTTCAGACCAGTCTATAAGTATTGGGACAATGACAGGTTTTCCCATTGTTTTGGTTCTGTGAAAGAACACACTGGACTTGAAATGAAACAGAGACAGTGATCCTAATAATCCAGTTGACTTTAACTTAGTTACACTAGATGTTCAATAGCCTGGATGATTAAGAATCCTCATGGAAAAAAACAAAAGTGTAACTATGGTATAGACACTGGTGGGGTCCAAATGAGAGCCCTCCCCCCAAAATGTTAAACATCTATATATAATTCACAATTATATATGAAAATTGGCATGTTTAGAGGATAGCTTTAAGGACTACATTGCCCATTTGAATTCACATTACTATTTTGTTTTGGCCAGTTGCTTACTGCTCATACACCTACCAATCAGAACTACAGCTCTGACAGTAGCAGTAAATAGGATAGATTCCAATGGGGAAAAATTACATACCTAAAGCATACTTATGTGAATATTGTGATTAGAACAACAATTAATGACTGACCTTGGTGAACATTTTAATTTGATTATTTTCCTTGTATTATTAGCTCTATTTACTGTAATGTCATCATTACAGTCACCTGCATAGTAACAGTGTAAAGAAGAGTGAACAATGTACAGTAACCAGTGGTGTAAGAAGTATTCAGATCCTTCAAATAAAATGTACCAGTACAGCAAAATATAAATACTAAAATTACAAGCCATGCATAAAAATGCACACACATAATAGCAGCAAAATATAGTTAAAGTATTGAAGTAAAAGTAGTGGTTTGGTCCCCCTGACTGATATATTATTATTTATGACTTGATCAGATGATACTGACACTGAAGCATCAACGTGCCGGCAGCATGTTACCGATATAGCTGCTGAAGTTGGAGCTAACTCAAAATACTTCATATACAGTTTTATAAACAGGGACACCAGATAAATCTGAATAAAACGGCAAAGAAGAAAAAAATAAAGTTATGATTCACAAACAGGTTTTCTGTGTTTGGACCTTTTCCCTAATCTTTGATTTATGGTGAGATACTGGATCATCTTATCATTTATGTAAATTACACCACATGAGAAGGTTAGAAAAATCACTGTGTGATCACTTTTTCTAAGGAGACAAAAAAAAAGTTGGAAATCACTGGCTTAATCTTTAACTATGAGTAGTATTTTAAAAGCTTGTAATATTATCCACTGAGTAAAATCTTCATCTTAAAAGTAACCAGTAACTAAACCTGCCGAATTAATGTAGTTGAGTGGAAAGTACAATGTTTCCCTCTGAATGTGGTGGAGCAGAAGTATAAAGTGGCATAAAACAGAAACAGTGAAAGTACAAGAAAAATACAAGTATCTCAAAACTGTACTTAAGCATATGTGCTCAATTACTTTCAACCACTGACAGTAGTAACAGCTATCTGAACCGTTAGCTAGTGCCTTGTATACTAAGCTAATGTTACCTTTTAGGCGTATAGTAGCGTACAATCTCCCGATCCTTCTTTCTCCAGTCCTTATCTCTCCTGTCCGTGTTTCTCCGTTTTCCAGACGTTACTTCCTCCATGTGTTCACCACAGCTGACTGATCGAATTTAAACTCCCGCCAGATTTCCGTCACAAAACAAAATGTTGCGCAAAACCAAAACAACAAAGATGCGAGTGCTAGCTAACATGGGAACTAACCTTGGACTCAACCAAGTGCTCTGGGACGGGGGGGCATCCTTCTGTTTCACTTAGTAAATGGAAAATAATTGAAAAAAAAAAAATCGGAAATGACGAAGGAGAGATCCGACCGACTGGATTCATCAAAGTAGGACATACTGAACTGTATACTTGAGGGGACAGATTGATATGTTTTCAGTATTCGGGGGGCAACCCCCCCCCCCCAAGAATGAAAAAAAACAAAAACAAAAAACAAATCTATCCTACTACTTTTGGACTTCCTTTTTTCCTCTAATAGGTTTAGTCTGTACAGTTTTCATTTGAATTTTAATTACAGTAATATTGCACTGCAAGGGAATACTTCTTTTTCTCATACTGCTTGTAAAACACCAATTTATTTGCTATTTTCTACAGGCCAATAGAATAGCACACATTAGACATACAATACACCATATACAGTAACTGCAGATGTCACTATGTTACTCTTCCTATTGAAACACTGGCAAGACGAGCAGTCTTTGTGACTGAAGCTCTTGCCATCTGTGCCCCAACAGTGAACCCTCTTTCAAAGTCACTTGAATCTTGTCCTCTTGCCATCTTGGTACAACAGCAGAATCAGCTGAGTCTGCTCAGCATTTTTATTCATGCCACAGAGCATGATTGGATGTTAATTGCTTAATTGTACCATGCAGTGCACCTGTGTGGAAGAATCTACATTTGTTAATCAGGTTTCCATCCAAATGTAGCACAAATCTTAATCAAATATCCAGAAAATAAGTAATGTTTGTGAATATTACGATTTGTTCTCTAAATATTTTTCCATTACACATTTTGTTTTCATCTAGACATTATTTTCCACCTCAGCCAGACCTAACACTTCTACTGTAATATTCAGCACTGGAATTTAAAATAAGCATAAAAATAGGCAATGGAAACACAAATGGCAAATCCACACAAACATCTGTATAGATCTGGTTAAGAAAAAGTTTATTTATATGCCTTTTTTATTCAAGGGTTTCCTATAAATACAGGTAGTGTATATCCAACAGTTCCACCTCCAAATAGCACCTCTCCGGTGTGGAGGTTTTTTATCAACATTATAATGAAAGGAATATGACCATGTCAGTAACAACTCACTGCGTCGTGGGTATTACTACATGCTTATGCATCAAGAGCAGTTTGTATTCAATGTTCAAGTAGGCACTGAAATGTAACACCCAATAAAAACAGAAAAACCTATTTATAAGTATTTTTATATCAATGTTTATCTCTGGGTTTGAACATCTTTGCGGCACTCAAACAGCTTGCACTGGATCTGCTACACCGAGACAGCACAGTGTATCAATTACACCAGTAGTGTATATGTTACTGCAATGCATACCAAGCTTTTTGTTTTCCTTTTCACACATTCAAGACTTTTATAAGACATTAGGAGATAACAAGTCGGAAATGGTGAGAAGTGATTAGGCACAGCACATGACAGATATGAGAGACGCAGTTAGTCCCTGTTTAGCACCTGTACAGTATGTCTCAGTCTGAAGATAGAACAAGCAGGGGCTTCCTAAACCCCCCCCCCCCCCCCCCCCCCCACCCATCCCTCTCCACTATCCTCACCACAACACAAGGCCCACTCACATATTCACAGCTCTGCAGAGCAGCTTGGCTTCAGCGTGAGCTCCAATCCCTCTCACTCTGAATCATGCTGTGATGGGACAGCAGTCCAGCCTCTCATATTTCCTCAAAAGCACAGTCACTGATACAAAGCTTGACTGGCAGCCAGATCCATCTCTGTAGCTTTTTGTTGCCTCCACCTGAGAGAAAAGCCCTTAAACTGTGATGGCCACTCATTCCCCTGAAAGCGTATTGTGGGTTTTATGACAGAGTGGCTCAAGCGAATTGTCGCCCCACAGAGGATCATCTGATGTGGTCTACCATGGGGTGCCTATGTTTCATGTATTACACGCTGCAGGCCCAACAATGCAGGCCCTCCCCATGTCTCTCCCTTCCTTTGTTTCTCATTATTGAGCTAAATGGAATTAAGAGCTTTTCTATTGGGATCCTTTTTTTCTGCACTCGCCCTTTTGAACAACCTGAGGGGGATTTTAACATGCTATTACCCTTTGACACAGTGCCGGTATTGGAAGTAGGAGAGTTGTGAGGTATTTAGCCGGGGCTCCAGACAGTGAAATGGAAGGCAGGAAAAGACCGGCACTCTCCTGCGAAAAGAGATGGAGAGGGCGCCTGAGGGCAGCAGGGGTGGAAGGCCCCAGCCTGGGCCCTGTCCACTGCAACCTGCCAGACACAGCCTGAATCCCATTTATTCCTGGTGACCTTAAATAAAATGCTGGCTACCCCTGTGGGCCCCATGTGAGGCCAAAACCAAATGGGCTGTGTTCTCCTCTCTTTCTACCCCACTGCTACAGAAAATGAGCTTTATCTGTGGGGGAACTTGGGGCCATGTGACTAAATGCCCCCGTCCCTGCATGAGTTTCCCCACAAACTCCATTCCGCAGTTAATCTGCAAAGCTGTCGCCTTTTAATTACTGGCTTCTGGTATTGGAGTCCCCAAATGTGGAAACCTTTTGATTCATTTTGCAAAGTTTCAGCTTACTGTATATCACTAGGGCAGCTGGAAGGTTTGCAGTTTGAGACATTAAAATTACTTATCATGAAAATGTACATGTACGCTCAGCACACACATGCTCCCCAGGGTGACTTGGGGGCTGTCTGACAAATGTGTTGTTTAATTACTGCAAACAAACTGATAAAAGAAGTATGTGATCCTAGTTGATTAAGTTGTCAAAGCACTGGGCGGTGACAAGTATTACAGAGGTGAGAAATTGTTGAATGAAGCTCAGTGTGTGTTTGTCCGACTGTTAAGGACTCACAGCAAACAATGCAATGTATCACAGATTCATATTCGGTGCTCTGATATTTGAAACCAGTTAAAACTGGTATCTGTAACGTTTTAATTAATAGATCACTCAAGACAGAGCCAGTGGACTGGAAGCGACGATCTCACACCATGTTTGTATTTTTACGCATCGAAATCAAGCATAAGCTCAGTTGTATCACACTTCACTAGCTGCCACATTTGCCATGCTTTGCAGTTGATTCACATAAGCAGCAGGTGACTGCAGCCGTCAACACCACGCTGATTTAGACGACCTGCCACTGCTTGTGTCTTTGACATACATGCCTGCACTGTCTTCACCTTATTTCTTTATCTATCTATTTCCCTGGCATTTTCAAATATTTGAAATTTCCTGTCCCTAGAAAGGTGCCTGTCCATCAAGGGAACCGCTTTGTCACATGAACCCACGCAGGGTACTGGTGGTTTTCAAGTGCCCACTACACGTCTACGCAGAGCCAAAGTCTGCATGAGCAACTCTAATTAAAGTGGAGTTAATCACAAATAGCTGGATAGGGCCACAATTGAGGCATATGTTAAGAATGAATTGCTAATTAGAGCGGCAAGCAGTGAGACAAGTCCCAGACTGCTTGAGAAGTCTTGGCACGTTACTAATATATGAAAAGGTATAAACAAACAGCAATCTGGTTGTTTAGCTCCTCCATCCCACTTACAAGGCTCCAATTATGGCAGATCCCTGGAGCCGCCAATACAATCAGGCAAGAGTGAGTCGGCGTTATGATTAACTGTGAAGGCCACATACTCTCTATGGCTGCTCCAGCCAGCCAGTAGGCCTCCTCTGACAGAGGTGGTTATGTGGCTCAGTGAGCCCCACGGCTCCACTCCCAGAACAGGCCAATGGAGAGCCCAACACAACAGAACACAACAAAAAAACACTGCCCCAGCCTCAGATACAGCATTCAGGCTGTGTTGTAATATGTACAAGCTAATTCACTGGATGGCTTGCTTTTATAGGGCGCCCCCTAGGGTGCGGTATAACACACAATTAACACTGTGAATTCCTTGAACAATGCTTATGGCACTGATGTGTTAGGGGAATGCACCTGTTCCTCTCTTATGAGTTAAAGCCAGAATGGAGGCCCCTACATAAAACTGACAATTGAGCATTTTATTCTTTTACACCAAGAAGACAAAAAAAAAAAAAAGAAATGCAGCTGAAGCTTCCCACAATCAGAAGCTGCTAATCTTCGTTGACAGCTTTTTGTCTGATCAGCTGGTACGTTCTGAGACCCGAGCCCCTGCCTGTGAACACCAAAAGCACAGGTAGCTTCTGTAAGCAGAATAGCTGTTAAACAGGATATTTCTATATCAAACCCTCTCAGGTGCAGCCTGCATCCATACATCCAACTGTGCTTTTCACCACACTTTCAGCAGGAATATCAGTGTGCAGCCAGGAGGTAAGCTGGGCGATGGATGAAATGCACTTTTCTGCCATTTATCATTCAGCGCTGGAGGTCGTGTACAGTTAGCCATCTGGATCCTGGGGAACTGTAAAACATTCTCCCTGATACCAGACTGCAAGGAGCAGTTGAGCCGGAGACAGAAGCAAACATGTCATATGCCTGCGCAGATACAGCATTTCCACATAAGAAATGAATAAAATAACACGGTGCTAGTCAGGATTCCATGTCACGCGTAACAACTGTAAATGCAGTTTGTGTGATGTGTTGATCATATGATCTTAGGGTAAATTCTAAGATATTTAAATGTTGCCGTTTTTCTTGTTCTCCCCACAGGCAGTATGTGGTACACTTCTGTAAAGTCAAAGTAGAGAGGGGATCACTCAGATCATCACCAGCCATCCGGCGCTAACAAGAAAGACACCTACAGACACACCACTGGAGGTGAACAGCATGATATAGTCGGTCCTGCACACAGACAGATGCACACACACACATACACACAGTAACTGGGTACTCTGCAGGTGGGAAGCAATGTGATCCCACTTTAATTTTAACCTGTGTGGTGCTGCCTAAGATATCCACAACAACACAGCCCACCTCCGATGTCTTTGTTTCCTTTACTCTGAGCCAAGAAGGCCTAGTGTTAAAAAAAAGGCCTCCCACTCCACTTCAATTAGAGACGCTGATTGGAACCAGTCCTTGTTCCAGCAGGAAGCTACTCAACCTTCAGCTCAGTCCAACTTTTACTCCTCGGTCCAATCTGGTTCTTCCTCCTGCCCTGCTTATCGTTGGTTCTCTGTTATAATGTGGCTGATTTGTATCTATATACGCATGTGTGCATTTGTGTGTGTGTTTTTTACGGTGCACTCCGTTAGCACAGCAGCACTGGCCAGCCAAGTCTTTGCTCCCCTCCCTGATGATTAATATGCCAGCTCATGGTGAAGTTGCGGGGACAAGGGGGAGGTCGAGACTGGAGATTTGTCTGTGGTTTAATTAGTGCATTCCTGGCAAAATTCTCCATCCATAATTACGGCCAGGGTTCTTTCTGACCTTTCCAGTATTTTCTGCATGTTTGGCTTTTATCTGATCATGTTTTATTCAGGATCTTTGTTGTGTACATTCCACTGTCTCTGCTGCTGCACAAAAAAACAAAAACAAAAAAAAAACACTTTACAGGATGGCCAAACGGCACTTCTATCCTTTATCATTTCCCTTTGATTCTTTTCCTGTCCCCACTCTCTGAAATTACAAGGTTTCACGATGAACCGATGGGGCCAACGTGGCACTGGCTGAGAAGCTCATCCAGAAGGCAGATATCCATATTTATAAACATGTCATTCTGCTTGCTTTCATGAAATTCAATTTTCAACAGATGAGAAAAAAAAAAACCCATACTAACAACATGTGAATAGTTCGCTGGTGTCCCCATCAGCCAACCAATGAACAGGAATGAAACTGTATTTTTTTCCTCTGAGATGTTGTGTTTGACATCTGATGGGAGATGAGAGGCAGAGTGAGTAAAATGTATATTTCAGCTGGAAAAGGACAGAAAAAAATTGGTGGGAAAATATCAAGCTGTTAAGAGCTTGCATATCAGTAATCTTTATAACAAGCATAACAGTGGCTTACTAGAAGATTAATTTTGTCAGACTAGGATTTATATGTCAGAAAACTTATTTCCACATATAATTTGCATGTCTTCGTTCTCAGTTATCAAAATGCATAGCCAAGAAAAAAGAAACAACTCAAGATGGAAATGTGGTGCACCAGCCTGTCACGCTCTACAAGCTGCGTTGCTCTGCATTCACAAATGTAGCCTGCACAAACTATAGATGATAAAGAGTGATAAGATGAGTGTCTACAGTGTGAATGCACATAGGCACATACACGTGCACGTACACACAAACACAACACCGCAAATATAAGAGCAGAGGCAGCGCAGGGGGGATTTGGGCTGCCAGGGCCCCTGTGGGGAAGCGATGGCTTCCTGTTTGCAAGCCTTTCTTTAGTGAAAATGCTTAAAACGGGCCAAACGAGAGCAGTGCTTATCCAGCAAAATTGCTGCTAGATGGAGCAGAAAGTGCACAAATTTTCTATGACACCCCAGTAATGAGGTTTTATATTGACCCAGGCACAGTGAGTGGAAGGGCTCGCTGCTCCTCTTCTCCTAAACTCAGTCAGCTCTCCTCACCCTCTATTTGGGGGCCCGCTACAAAAAAAACCAGTATGGGCTCAGACAGGTAGCAGAGCAAAAACACACACACAATTTAACGAGGGGCACTCATCAAGTATTCATAAACCTCCATTATACTGCTGGTTTTTCCTTAAACTGTGAGAAAATAAAATATTTTTTTTCGTGCACAGAGGGGACATATTTTCTTCCTCATAACATCAGAGCTGTTTTGGCATGAAACTGTGTTTGCTTTTTTTTTCCTTTCCCGGGTCTTATCACAAAAACGTAAGAGCAGACAGCAATTTCCGTGGTGAAGGTGCACACACAGACCTCCCCAGTACCATGTAAACCCTTTCATGTATGTTGTGCTTTACCTTTTCCTTCCTTTCCCACTTTGACATACAATTTTCATTTAGTATAGATTTAGTATAGATTAAAATGGTCATCAATATAAAACTTTTAAAGCTAGAGTCTGTACCAGCTTACCTGTGGGATGCAATGCACACTCATACACAGGTCAAACACTGTGCATTGATTTACTCAGTTAATCCAGAGCTGGAGCAATTAGTCAATTGACTGATTAGTCGACTGAATAAAAAAAGTAATTGCCAAATATTTTGATAATCGATCAATCATTTAAGTTTCCATTTTTTAGAATTCTTTTCCAGCAAGAATTCTAAAAAATGGATATAGCTTCTCCAGTGTGAGAATTTGCTGCTTTATAAAACTATAAACTGAGAATCTTTTGGCTTTGGACTGTTGACAAAACAAAACAAAACATCTTTCATGACATTTCACAGAGCAAAGGATTAATCCATTAATCAAGATAATAACTGAGAGATTAATAAATAATGAAAACGCTTCTCTACATGCAAGTGTATTCTCCAAAAACAGACATATGCAGAACTATCTGTAGACTTTTATTATCTTCTAAAATAACATTAACTCATTTGGTGCAGCAGGAACTGTCGTGCAAATGGATGTAAAAAGTGACACTGTCTGCCCTTGAAAGTGTGTTTGCAGTTCTGTCATATTCATATTTGGATTTTGCTGTAGGGAGTCTGCACCTCCTGAAAAGGACTGATTCTGCTCAGAGAATCCAGCCTGGATGCTCCTCCCCGCCCATTAAACTGTCTGCTGATTTTAATGGAGGTGCGAGAAGCTGATTTGATTGGCCATTACTGAAGCTTGCACCAACTCCACCTTCTGAATATATATTCCTCTACCACCTGCTAATATGTATTGTATTAATGTTCTCATTCTGCCTAATCCTCTTTTATAGCTTGTGACGCACCAGCATTGCACTTGTGCCTCTAGTAATAAGCACTGCAAAAATGTTTTGGTCACACACACCCCACAATCCCCTCTTAAGAAATTGTAGGCAGAGGTTTTACCTTTTTAAAAGACTGAAAAGACATAGTGTAACATTTTATCTTAAAGTGGTTTAAATGAAATACACTCATTTTAAAAATAATTCCTTCTCTGACCCAACATGTAACTTTTATTGTTCACTGACAAATGTATTTTTATACTTAATAAAGATAATGTGCCTTAACTGACCGTAATTGTTGGCTTTTACACAAAACTGTACAAACAGAAGTGCAGATGCTTTGATAACAGAGCATGCTTTTCGTTTGATCAGAGTCTCCCTGAAGACATCTCCCTCCCAGAATCCTAAGTGCCTGAGGCAGTGGCCCATGATGCACTGCTCTATATCCTGGAGCTGGAGCAAGTAAAGGTCAGCGCTGGATGTTTGTGAAAACCAGGGGAGCTGCTGATCTCTGAACAGTTATTGTATTCATACAGTAGCATGTGTCTACCATATAGCACAGTGGCCTAACACTGACATTCAGAACGGAAAGAAAGAAAGACTAAAAACATCAATCTATGTGTCTGTCATGCCTGAGATGAAAGCACAGCTGAATATCGGCATCCTGTGAGCGAAGGCGCAGCTCGAGACGGGCAATATTTTTGTATGTCCATCAGGATGGCAAGCACCAAGCTATTTTAAGAAAATGCATCACCAGTGAGTTTTTGCAAAGTCTGCAATCCTCCGATAAATTAAAAATGTATGCTTGGATGGAAATAATTTTGGTATACATCATAATTACTACCTTAAAGGGAAACTCATATCGTTTCAAGAGAGGAGGGTTATTTCTAAGAATTATCTTTCTGAAGAATTTTAATAGTTCAATAATTGTAGTATCTGCCTTGCAAAACTTCCAGCCCCTGCATGTTAGGCCATTTAGCCCCGTTTTCTGTATCATCTGTCTGAGGTGCCAAGATACAGTCTGTGCTTTCTGACAAACGTAAGCCTCAAAGGCCACTCACAATGCATTAAGAATGTTTTCTTTTTGACAGACATCAAAATGTGACCTTTAAATGATTCTTGTTATCAGGGAAGCTGAACAAGAAAATCGATAGGATGCAGCTGGAGAGGAGGGATTAATGCAGGGCAAATTGATCATTCCATTTCATTTTCATCTCGATTTGATGTGCCAGCCATACACACCTAATCTGACCACAAACTGCTTTTAACACTTCACAGGAGAATCCTCAGAGCAGAAAAATACAAGCTCAACAAGCTTCTCAGTTACAAAAACGATAGGGCAGGAGCGTGAGCCTTTACTGACAGTTAACCTTAATAATAAAGAGCCTGTTTTTCCCTTTTCTTTTCATCACTCCTCTGTGCTTTTTAGAGTGCGCCTCAGTGCTGCTGCCTCTATTCTGCACAGGGAATACAAGATGGCAAAGCTCATTGTCTATTTCACACAGTTTATGGGTCCATCAAACTGCAAAAACAAATACATTAATCATCGGAACACATTGATAGATCATTAATTATTGTACCTCACTGTTGATGTCACACGTTGTTGAATCCTTTCATGGATAATCAGAGCACTTTGGCAGAACTTTATTAAACAAACTGAGATAAAAGACAATATTTTCTTTTAAAGAATCCTTCAGTAAACATTAAAAGGAATATCTGCCATAGAAGAATTGCACTCTTTTCCTGGGTTGCTTCCTGCACAGAGCCGAGATTGGGAGCGTATTACCGCTGAAATGCCAGGGCTCGACAGATAACTGCGATAACAAAGATAGCAAATCTGGGAAATGAAAAATGGCACTTCTCTTCTACAAGGAGATACATCAGTGTTTATTAAATCAATGCCAGACAGAGGAATCTGAAGGTAAAATAATGAACCACTTATAAATGATCTTTGCTTCGCTGGGCCTTACCTGATCAGGGTGTTCAGGGACCACCAATGCGAGGCATATTAGGAGAGGTCTATTAATCCTAGGGCTTCTCATAGCTGACTATAAAATGGGTGAGTCCTCTGTGACTTACTAGGCACATCCTTTTTAATTTTTCAATGTAAAAAAAAAAAAAAAAAAAGTCAGCCACACAGCTCCCATTGATTGGGTGTGAAAGTTTGGGTTGTCTGTGTATTTCTGCTGTAACACTGTGGATATTTCATTATGGTGCTCTGGGACACACATTACACAGCTCCGCTACCTTTTGCACGGCATCCATGGCAACTAGGGAGGCTGCTCTCCCCGCAGAAATGTGCTTTTAATTGAGTGACATCTAATCAGGCAGTGAAATACAGCAGTAGAGTTAACAAAACAGGTCAACAAGGGACAAAGACTACCAGCTGCAATCGCCATCACGGCGCAGCGCTTAGTTGTGGCGTTGACCAACCCATATTAGTCCGGTTTTAATGAACAAAATTACAGAGTTGGAGATATTCTTCACAAGATCCTTGGGTGAATGTGTGATTGGATATGATGAGCCCTTCTTAAGACTACAGCAGCTTGGGGAGGAGGCATGTCTTTGATGTGCTGAAATTACTGGAGCTGAGAGGTCTCACAAGCTACGTCTTAACACATATTAAACAGGCTCTAAAGGATGAATTTTTCACCGTCATCTGTTTCTTTTTTTTTTTTTTTATTCCTTTAGCTTGTTGCATGGTGTGCAAGGCTTGGCTGTCTGATATTTTCTTCTTCAAACATAGCTTGTGGTTTTAACTGAAATAGCATTTCTTCCTCATTATCAGATGTTGAATCAGTGCACAGGGGGACACCATCAACTCCCCTCGACCTAAAATCGTCTGTGCTGACAGCACTCTGTAGTGACACACATAGATAGAGTGGGGTAAAGGCATAGTCTCAGGAAATCTCCTGCCTGCGCTTTGGGGAATCATTGGAATTCATGATCTTTTCTCAGTATGCTAACAATAATCTTCTGCTCGCTCTGTCTCGCACATCACCAGGCATAGCAAACACTTGTCTTCACTGAGTCTCGGGAAGCATCAGCCTCTCCTCACCATGCAAATTTCAGGGCCGTGTCCCTCTTTGTATTACAACTACGTCCTCAACCTTTTCCAGTTGCTACCTTTCATACAGCCGGATGATGAATCCAGGGCTCATGAGTGGCAAGCTAGACACACACACCTTCATTCTCAGAGAAGATTTCACTTTGATACACCCTTGAGCTGCAAACAACTAACAAACGGACTTTTGCCCCCTCTTGCTGTAGATTACAATAATTCTGTAAGACACATTTCAAAGCTCTCTAAATATCTCTACTAAACAAAGGCCCCACTCCAGGAGCAACTCTGCCCTCGCTGTGAAAAAGATACAAGATGCTTTTGTTAAGCCGGGTATAACAAATGTTTCTGCAGTAAAAATCTGCTGGATAAATAAAATGCAACCTAAGTGAAATTTGTCTGTGTTTGTATATCCCACCATGTGCAGGACTGCAAAGAGAGCTCTTAATTGGAGGCACCTCGGATGGATGCTACCAAGGGTGGAGCCTCTGCCTTTAGTTCATGCTTTACAAACAACTCAAGTGTTAGTGCACTAATAATCTAAGGGGGATTTGCTTCTTGTTATTGGTTTGTTCCATGTATCTTTAACTGGGCAGCTCATGTGTTGGGAACAAATTCTTAAAATGGGAGGTTTTAGTGTAAGTTCTGCATATTGATGTTGTATGTTTCATGCATTTTATTGCGCTTCATGTATCTTACGTTTGAGTCTGTGTGCATTCTAAGACAAATTTGCCTTTGGGCACAATTAAGTTAAATTTGAAGCTGAAGCAAACATTAGAACAACAGATGGTTCTGATGGAGTAAATCTGCAACACACCACTAAAAGAGGAGCTGAATGAAAGTGTTATGAGCCTCACTGAAGATAGATAAATATAAATAACCATATACTCAGTTCCATAAATTAATTGCTGACATTTTAACGGCTCTTTGTCGCTCTGTTTTCTTTCACATGTGCCAAACGTTCACTACATTTAGGTGCAAACTTGGAAAACATGGAAAAGATAAACAAAAGACATTCACAAAGAAACTGTTTTGATAGAAACATTGGTAGTAAACAGATGAAACAATTATACTGTACATTTCTTCATTAACATTAGGACAATAATCCTGCGACTAGTTTGTGATTGCAATCACATTTTAAAATGTTTCTAAGGCGGTGCGCCTTATCACACTCACGGTATTGCAGAACCATTTCATCTGCCTCACCTCCAGCGTGAAGCTTTGATGGTGTCAAGTGGGAGACGACAACCAATTAAAAGAAAATCAGTCAAACAACTGGGGGTCAGATCTCAAGATGCTCCCAATCACTCATAATTTCCTGTTGTTATGCTGCATTTCCACTGCTTCTGATTGGAGTCTGATAAGTCGGTGTGCACAATGGTCAGTACATTGTTGTATCTCATCAAAATTAAACCCCAGTGAAGACTGCCATACCACCAAAACACTCCACTTATCCATTTTGTTTTTGGATAAGGCAGGTGCTCCTCAGAGCTTAACCATGTCACCTTAAACAAACAAGGGCAGAGGTGCAGCACCTTTAATAATGCCTTTGACCACAACGTTGCACAGGGTGGTAGCTCTCTGCTTGGTTTTAGGAATGTAAAGGCTGGGAGATGATAGGAATGGCATGTGTGGGATCTGGCAGGACAAGGCAGTAGTCCTGATAGTGTTTCTGTGCACGTCCTCCTCTGTTAGTCATTACTGTGTGCAGACGAGGGGTGATGTTTACTCTGCTGAGACAAGCAAGTCTACTGCTCTGGGTTGCAACCTTGTGACTCCCTTCTCCCTCCTGCTGCCAGCTCTCCTAACGTCTAGCCCTGGCCCTGCCACTCCAGGGGCTCACTGGCCTATAGCTGCTGCAGAATGCCTACCGTCTACCAGGACCAGGTTTTTGGAATAAATCCGGCAAAAAAGGCTGATGCATTTCTGTGCGTTCTGTCTGCCTGGTGGGTGTTCGGTTGATATTTCAGGAAATAATAGCATAATACACACAAGGGATGTGATACTGCAATACATTGCTGTGCCATATTTTCTCCCTCTGTCTTTAGTTTCCTTGTGTTGTCACTTTCAAACATTACCTCCACCCACACACATACGAGAAAAAGAGAAAGGAAGAGAGAGACTGTGACAGAGACTTACTGCAGTACACAATGTATGAAATAGGGAGTTGTAATCCTTGGTAATAGATAGAAAAAAAAAATCAATGAAAATATGGTTGGATGGTTTATCAAAAAAACATGATGAAAAGAAATGAAAGAATATAAAAAAGAAATTAAAGATGTTAGCAAACAATTGACAATTTATTTGTGTTAAGCTAATGGCTCAAGGACAGTGGAAGTAACAGAGAAAGACAAGTGTGAAATAAAAAAAAAGGACACAAATAAATGAATTGAACGCTTATAATATCACAAACAGAAACAATTATATAATAGTCAACAAAAATGAAGGAAAACAAGGTGAGAAGACAGAGGTAAGTTAAACAAAACAGTTGTGATAATGTGATAATGGCATGTGATTATGATACATAGTGGCAAAAGGGTAAAATCAATCATAATGCACCAAATAAAAAATGAAATGATTACCAAGCTTATGCAGGAGGTCAGGGGTCAGAGGTCAAGTTCAATATAAACACGGAAACCATTATGGCGTCTGCATGGATGTCTCTGGAAGAAATAAACAAGGAGTTGAAGTAAGTACACTTCACTGTAAGTGCTGTTTAAGTCCTACATCTACTTGACAATATGTAGCACTCAAATATTAATGTGACACAATGCTGTAGTAAGCACTGATTCACAGCAGTGCACAAACCAGAGAAGCTCAGTTTCCTTAAGTGGCGGTGGGCTATTTCAGGCTTTGGTGAATCAGAGACACACTTATTCCAGCCCTTTAAAACAATGGAAGGCATCTTTTTATCATCCCATAACGGCGTTGAGACCATAAATTAAGTGTTTGCTCATTTCAAAACCTCTCAGCAAAATTAGGTAGACTAAGCAAGACACCAATGCAATGCTAACACATCACTCATGGTTTATGCTTCGTGCTTTCATGCCCGCCCCTACGCCTTGTGCTCACACACAGTGTAGACACTAGTGTGACAAAGAGTGTGTTTGATTTTTTTGTTCAACCAAAACAAAACAAAACAAAAAAAGAATCCTATAGTAGCCTAGAAAACAGTCTATGAGGCTCCAGCACAACAAAGACAACAAAGGCATTACTCTTTGCCAAATAAAGAACTAAAAAAACTACACAAATGGCTGTGCAGTCGAAGCAGAAAGTATTCATCTATTTAAGTCTGCACATTTTGTTATGCATAAATTGCTTCACATTTATTTATTTGATATTGTTTGTGTGAAGTGGATAAGAAAAACACCAAATAGAAAATATTCTCTCAAATATTATTTAAATATGCTGCCCTGGAGTTTTTCAGTATATTTAGTTCAGGCAAAATTTTCAAGTCTCTAAAAGTTTTTCTGCAGTTTCACAAGTGTGTTCATATGATCTGTGTGTGTGATCAGTGACCACAGGGTCAGTGACTCTGCATCTCCACATGTGGCCTACGTGTTTCACTGCAGGATACAAAGACAATGGAGGTCCTGGCATTTTGAGAGGAATATATTGTCCATGCACAGTTAAATGCCAGCATGCAAACGATGTAATAACACAGAACACAGAAATTTTACAATGGAGTCCAATAAAACACCCACTAAAACACCATCACATCCACAGTATAATAGGCTGATGACTCATTTTTTAATTGAAGCCCAAGAAACTGTACTTTCCAACTATTAAAACCTAAACCTAGAGATCCACTAAGGGCCGTCTAAGGGGCCAGATGTCACATTAATCAGCGAAAAGGACACAATATAAATGGTTTTTACAAAGAAGAATCATGTTGCCAGACTCTCGACCCTGCCTGAGCATGAAATCCAAACAACATTAGATGTAAGACAATACTCAGCACACATTAGACCCTAAGGCAACATATTAGCACTGAAACAAGAAAGGAAGCACCTTTCAAAACAATCCTGGGTTTTATTAGCGTCTAGCACTTCAAGAAGCTCATGCACAAACTCTCAAATAAATGCATTTTGAGATTCTTCTGTAGTGCAGTGAAATATAGAAAAAAAGCCCAAGGGTTGGGGGAGACACTTCGGAAGATTCTGCATCTGTGTGTGATTAGTTCCACTACCTAAGATAAAGCATGCAGAGCAAATGTAACCTCATCATAATCTATGTGTCACAGAGGCAGGGGAAACACTCAACCAGAAAACAACAACAACTGCTGTACGGTATAGCCTACCACTGTGACAGTGCCTAGCGTAAACCATCGTCCTGCCAGTGTTCTCCACTCGTCATTAATTGTCTGATCATTGTGGAACAGAAAACAGCACGGGTTTGAGCAGATAAGAGATCTCACAGGTATTAGCTGCTAATTGCCGTCAACCAAACAAGCAGCACTTTCTGGAGAAAACAATCCATATTAATTCTTCCTATTCTCCCCTGCAGAATGCACGCTGGAACTTCTTGGGCACACAAGATAAATGCTTATACCATAATTACAACTAATTGTGCAAATAATTGCAAAGTTCTTGTGCCACCTATACCCACAATAAAACAAAAGCAATCTATGCGGCTCTTGGCTGTGAAATTGAAACAGTCCTCCTTCTCTAGTCTCTGTCTTCTACTCATTTATTATCTAGCATTTGTATCTGCTTTGTGGTAAAAGCCAGATTTTGCAAAAGTGAGAGTGAGGGAGATGGAAGGAGGCTGATGACAGGGATTCATGGACGCTCTGAATGCAGACATGCTGTTCCAGCATCTCGCCTCTCCCAACAAAACGTATGAAAAGCTTCAAAGCCCAAAGCTTTACGCTTTGGAATACATCTTTTGATTATATCCAAGGAAGAAAAAAAAAAAAGAAACAAACAAAACATCACCTGTAAATCGAGATAACCCTTTTGCAGAAGGTTTTTGCACCTAATCCCTTTCATTTCAGGTCAGTAAAATATTAGTGCTTTCTCACTGCTCTGATGGTCAAAGCACATTTCAAAGATTCTGTGTGCCTCTCCAGCAGAGGGAAGGAGAGAGAGAGAGGGAGAGACAGGGCAGTGGGGAGCTCAGGCAATCCCCCATCTATTACAGACGAACCAATCATCAAAGACAAATTACAGTACACTTCACTGGGATATGCTAATTCCAAATTAGATGCAAGTCATCAAAAGATCGGTATTGCAATATTTTGCATCTACAAATTGAAAATGTCTGCTTTCAGAACAGGTTTTAATACCAATATAGGATGAAAAAAAAAAACATGAACCCCGTCCAGGGCCACAGCATGCACGTACATTCAGACCAAGTCCAGTTCAGCAAGATTTATATGGCGTTTTGCATAGAGATGTTGTCAATTCAAGTGTAGAGTTGTTACATCCAACGTGTGTTTTTAGTATAAGAACTGCAGTTGATCATTGTCAGTAAAAATAAAAATACCACAATGCTGAAAATGGGCCACAGCATACGTGAAGGCCCAGTCGCATGTCTCCAAAGTGGACAGGGTGAATTGTGCTCCCGGCCTAAACCACCTTGTTTTACTTTAACTATGTTTTACAATTAAACTGTGTTAATATTCACTGTGATGCATTTATTTATAATTTAGTTGTGAATTCCTGTCTTAGGATGCCTCAGTTTCACTCTTGTCGTGTTACTTGAAATAGCAGTATCCTGGCATGATATTCCTTTAGCAAAAGAGAAAGAAATTGAGAAGAAATTGTATATTAGATACACAATGAAAGATTTTAGTGTCATTCCCTCACTGAAGCATAATACTATGTATGTCCTTCGCCCTTTTTTTGTGTTCTCTGTAAAGCCAGACAGGCAAAAATGTTGCCTCTTTTGTCTGTTTTGTGTTGGTACGCTCACTATGCTCAGTTTGCATTGCTGTGGCTCAATTTCTGCTTTGGACCTCAGTTTTATTGGAAGCTAAAAAAAGCTGCATTAGTATGTCCTTTTTGCTTCTCCTGTTAAATGCTGTAATACACCAGTTAAAGTGGTTTGTTTCCCATGGACATTGAAGTTTGGGTAAATAAAACTGTGAATTTGCACGGAGGTCTCTTGTGCCTGACTTGCTTAGTCCCCAACAATGTTCCAGTTTCATATTCATATTATAATTAGATTGTTGTGGTGGGACTGATTGTTGTGCAAAAGGTATTTCTGCAACCATTGTAGTTAGAAATACCTATTCATATGAATATAATCTGGACTATTGTTAACCAGAGAAGTCCCATTTTTTTACATCGTTGTCATAGTGAACCTGATTCATTTTATTTACTTATTATATTCTATTCTTGTTTTATTCTTGGATGAGTTTGTCATGTGATAACTGTTTTTCTATCCTCTAGCCACACTTACTTGAGAGCGAACAAATCATTACAGCGTCTAAGTTTAGTCACTGCGAAACAGCATCTCCTTGTTCCTGTTTTCCTGTAAAATGTTGATCACATATCAACAAGCTGTTCTCTGTTTTGCAAAGCATCTAACAGCTGATATTGTAACGCATATTTATGATGTCATTTCAGTTGAGATCATAAATGCATCAATGACTCATTTTGTGTTTCATTAAGTCGTTTCCTTTGTGATCTTTATTTGGTACAGCCCGGACAATATCATGATATGGAGAATAGTGTCGCCGATGGGCCACATTAATTGCCTCTTTAGCACATCAACTGCCACATCAGTCCTTCTCAACACAGACAAATAACTGTTAGAGGCAGACAGCAGCTTGATGTTTAAGGTTGCTCTGCATAACGTTCTCATTCAGTGTCCTACAAAACCTACAAGTGCCATTTTACATCTCAGTTTTTGTACAGACTGAACAAAGCATATATAAGTTGTTAATTAGTGAGCGTTAGAGGTCCTGGAAGGCAGATGCTGTTACCTTCAGCCAGAGCCAGGCTAGCTGTTTCCCTGTTTCCAGTCTTTATGCTAAGCTAAGCGAAATATCTCCGGACTGTGGCTTCATATTTAGTGTACAGATATGAGAGTGGTATCGATTTTCCCATCCAACTCTCCACAAGAAACTAATAAGCATGTTTCCCAAAATGTCTAACTATACCTTTAAAGCTAATTATTTGTGATACTAATACAAAATACATCATAGTGAGTACCACAATATTACAAATATTCATCGAGTCTTTCTTCCAATCCACAAGTACAAAGTGCACGCTCTATTTTTTTCCGCCTGAATTCTTTAAAAAATGATTGAATATAAGTATGTTCCAAGAGCAATATAAAGCAGATCTTCAGAATGAAAAGATATCGATCTGTGAGGCTACCTCATCTGATCAGAATGGATACCACTGTGTTCCATCATTGTCCTGCCGAGGTTTCCATCGTTGATTTGAGGAGGAACACTGCCAAAATGCAGTTAGTTTAAACAATAGAAACACAGACAGACAATTACCCATTCCTGAGGGAGTCACAGACTAAAGAGCTGGTCAATATTTCTGTGCAACATATGCATCAAAATGGCTGGGTCAGCTCCAGCATCTTGGTGCTCACGCTGCTCTCTCACTCTAAGTGCCTCTTCTCCCAATCTATGTCCAAGGGGAGCACAATTGCCACATCACTGAGGTGTGAATGCGTTGATGAATTTACCCTTTACGTGTGACACCTGATATGTAAAAGCGCGGCTTATGTTCAGAAGCAATGAGCAGCGCTTCGACAATGTCAATATTTCTCTCCAACATGCAGAGTAGGCATACAGACTAATGACAGACAGAGTATATCAGCAAATGAGTGCACAACAGGAGCAGAGGACTGGGGGGGAATTAATAGCTCCAGCAACAAATGACCTGACAGGACAACTGCAAACACACAGACAGACAAAGAGGCTTGAAAACGTACACACACACACACACAAAGGTAAAGGTACGCATTCACAGACACACACTCTATCATACGCAAGACCACAGGGTAATGTTTCCTTAAAAAGTACAACAGAGGACGTTAAGATATATCCACAGCATAAAGGCTACCTGCATGTCACTAGTAGTAACACGTGAAAAGAGAACAAAAAAAAAAAAAAAAACACTTGCAAGTACCCAAGTGCTGCTGTGTTTCAAAGGCCCCTCCATTAACTGCATCCTGTCGTGGAACAGAAACCAAACTCCTCGGTGACTTCCACCCATGGCGGCCTACTTTATTTAAGGCGTTTGTGGTCAGGTAAACAGATTTTTATTTCTTTAGTTCTTCAGTAGAAAAATCCCTTACTTACGCCTCATTTGATGGCCCCCCCGACGCCCTCCACCCCTCAGATCTCATACTCCTACACCCCCATCCCCCAGCATAAGGCTTATCATGAAAGCACAACAAGGATATATTGTCAAGAATTCTTTTAGGTAGTCCTGATTGAAGAGGCTGACTTTTATTCTCTCAAGTACACCCTTCCTCTTTTCCCCCTGCCATGGTACACAAGGGTACCATTATGGTGGCTGTGGACCTCATCCATTCATCATTCTTCTCACCTATGAAGCAAAACACACATATATCAACTACAGCTGCCCTCCCTCTTCCCTAAATCACGCTTTGTTCTGCTCTGTGTAAAGAAAACTGCCTCAGCTTTGGACAGCAACACCCACTGAGCCAAAGGAGAGGGATACAGGAGGGCAGCTTCAGTGTTTTGCACTGCAGAATCTGAATTTGACAAATGTAAGAAAAGCAATTCAAATGCAATATTTTTAAGACTTAATTATCTTTAACAATTAAAAATGATATCTTTTTCATTTATGAGTTTGGTGTTGAGTCTATTTAGCTTTTTTTTAGGATTTAAAATGAGTTTGAGAAAAGGTTTCATTTCAGTTTAGATTTAGTGTGTTTGAGCTAAGTCTGGCGTAAAACATACATGTCTATTAACCTATGGTAATATTTTTTTCTGACTCTGCCGAGGTAAAGTCTCATTTGGAAAGGAAGCAATTCTCTCAATCCACGAGGTTAATGATTGGGTTCTATGTAGATATTATCATAAGTGAGCCAATCCAAACAGCTTGCAGCTGGTTAAAGCTCTGTTGTGTCCTTTTTAGCTTTTCACAGGGTTTTAGCTTTGGGTATGTTCATACTTTAAAGGTTCGTAGGTGATATCAGGATACATTATAATAAACGTAGGCTATTATAGTGAAAATCACAGGCCAAACGCTCCACACGATTTCTGAAAAGAGACAGGAAAAATAAGTGTCACTGTGCTCTGTGCAGGATACCACACATACGTTTCTGTCAATGGTCTGTTATTGGTAGTTATCAACTAAGGAGAGTCAGTGTGCATGACAGGAATGATGAGCCAAGTTTGTTACCAATCCACCGAGTGGATCTGAGTTACCAGCATAAGAAATAGTAATGACAGGTAAACTGCCAGCCCTTCGTTTACCTCCTGTGAGAAACTTCTGGGAGTTTTGGGAGGAATGTTGGATACCTGTTTTGTGAGGCATCCAACGAAATCAGCATTCAAAGAAAGGAAAATACTTGGCATTAGGATATTTACTACTGCTACAGTTACTGCCAATTTGCCATTTATTTCCGCAATATTACAAAATTCAATATATATATATATTTTTTTTTTTTACTACCAAGGTTGTTTGTTTCCCAATAAATCTAAAAATAAGATGCCTCCTATTAAAACAGCATAGCACAAGGGCATGTTCAGTTCTTCTGATAGGATGCTTAAGCATCAGTGCAAGGTTACTTTGGATTTACCTCAGCTGGACACTGTCTGGTTTGCATACTGTATGTAGGAGTGTTAATTGTGGTGGGATTATTTGCCATTTATTCATTACACAAGCAATTTCTGTTGCATTATTCATCTTCCAACAGGATCCGGGCATGTTTTAATCACACTGAATGCGGACTGACAGTGCTGTGTCACCACTACTTGCGAGTGAAAAGCCAGCAGAAAGCCAGCCCATCTTTGTTCAGTGTCGCAAATGTTTAAACTTGAACAGATTAAAAAACTGTCTATGTGCAAATATCACTGAATTTTAATGGAAAAAAGATGTTTACATGTTTTGTTTTTTTTTACTTTATTGTACAGGGATTGCAAAATGCCAACAAAATGGCCAGCCTAGCTTCTGAGGCATGTTAGACTGCTGTATATGTTCATGCAACTCAGTAGGGGGGCTCTGTCCTTTTAATCTCTAATCCCTCCCTCACCAAGGAGGAGGAGAAGGTGAAGATCAGAGAACAGAGAGAAGGTATCCTCTCCCAGACACAGAGCCATGCCATGGCAATCCTCCCGTTCTGTACTGAAGCTGTCACTATTGGTGTCTGGGGCCATGAGGCAGGCAATTTTAGCGCTGTGGTGTGAATCGATACCCAATCACATCACGTTCGCAGGCAGCACATCAACCTGAAGAGGCCGTAGCGCAATTTACAGCATATTGTTTTTGGCCCTGTGAGCAAACAGGCGCTAGGAGCAATAGAAGCATCATGGCAGAGCAAGACAAGGCCTTGTCATGGCCATAACAGCCTTATCTCTAGTCACAGAAGTACTCATATTAACCACTAGAGCCAAGGAGGGAAGGAAAAAAACACAAAGAGTGCATAATGCAACTGTTTGATTTCAAAAGCGGAATCCAATATGGTGGTTTGTGTTACTTTAGTGAAGGAATTCTCATCTTAACTACAACCACTTGATGCACATCTGTCTACCAGTAAACCAAAGTCAAATAATGTATGTATTTTATATTTGTGGTTGTGTATTTCTTCTATCTATCCATCTGATGCAAAAGACATATATATATATACGTATACACATATGGTTATCAAGTAATATCTGGATATAATAACAGGAATAAAAGTGTGCTATTGAGGCACAACATCAGTGCAGATGGGATTTTGAAGAATCAAACTCCAGGGGGTGTGACAGACTCATCATTCAGAATAAAAAAAACCATAATGTTTGTTTGTTTGCAACTTGCATCTTGTCATGCCAACAAGTGGTTTCCATACGCACCTGCAATCATTACCTTCACGCAGCAGGGTTGCCACGGTGGAACACACTGCCACGCTGTGAGCACAGTGTGTGTGCATGGATTAGAGTAGAGAGCCACAAGGTATTCTCTAGGAAAATAAAAACTAAATGGGTGTATACCACATGTTATACCTAACCACAAAAATATATGCTTTGTGTATGTACATACTGTAAAGCTGCTGAGATGTATGTCTTATCTTGAAAGCGTTGTAAAACAATTGCGAAATTGCAATCAAGCCGAAAAACCAATGACAGGTAATTAGTTACATGCTTCAGCAAACACAGTTGCTGTGCTTTTTTATTTTTTTTAATCAGACTGAACAATACTCTATGTATGCCTTTTATAAAAATACATCCTTTCGTATCTACATTTAGAACGGGGGAGAGTATGTGGCAAATAACGTCTTGCATGATATACAGGACATTACAGTATTCTTGTGAATACTGTACAAGCATGCTTCTTTACGGTTCACATTACATTGAGAGCAGGTGTTAAGGTGACTTTTATCAGCATAGGCGCTTGAGGGGCTTACACAGAGGAGGTCCACTCTTCTTTAGCGTTCAGCCACTAATCTGATCTGGAAGGCACAACAGGAAACAGGGCCATTATATGTAAAAATCAAAGACATATCCCGAGTGTTTGATTGATGTGGTTATTCCCCAGGGAGAATAAGCCACTACTTCACTTTCAACAACTGCGGCTGACACAATGCGCTGTACCTGAGATGGTTGTTATGACTACGTAATTCTCTTAAAATGATGCTTTTATTCAGTGTAGAACCAACTGAGGCAAGTCAAGGGCAAAACTGCAAAAGCATTTACCTGCACAGCTCAGACAAATATCAGATTTCCAATGTGTTCTTCTCTTATAAAACACAGTCGTGACGTTTTTTCGTGTTTGGTTTGAGACTTTTTTTGTGTATGAGAGTTCATTTGTGCTAAGCAATTAGGAAAAACTTTAAAACTTTTTTCCTAGTTAAAGTAGGCTTTGCAATTTGTCCATGTTAGCCAGAGCTCCAACTAATCATTATTTTCATTTGATCTGGCAATTATTTTTAATGAAAATTTTAAATGAAAGTTTGGAATATACAGAAAAAAAGACATCACACTTCCTCAAAGTCCAAGGTGATGTTTTCAGATTGTGTCTTTTATCTGACCTGCAGTCTAAAACCAAAAGATATTAAATTTACTATCACATAAGACAAGACTTTTAAGAAGTTGGAATAAGAGGCATTGCTGATCAATTTTCAGCTATTTTATTTAGCTATTTTTGATTAACCAAATAATTGCTCTCCTTTTACCACGTTGAGGTGTTATCCAAACACGGACCAGTAGCAAAAGTCGCCACAAGGACAATTTTTGAAGTATCAATACACACAGAGTCACACCGGTTACTTCTTTCTCTCCCAAACAATGACAAAGGCAGAAATTGCACACTTGGAGGTCCACTCTGTTCCCCCAAGATCCCAGCCCACTTCACTCAGGCACTCCACACAACCAGTAGGAGTCAGTAATGCAGCAACAGAGACACGACTGCACCTGCAAACACTGCTAATTGTGTTGACATGTGGCTCTCTGATCCAAGGCTCTGCAGTAGTGAGCGAGTGCTTTTATCTCTGTGCCCTTGAATACCTTTAATTTTTGACTTCAAAGTATATGGTAGTTGTTAACTCACTACATCCCCTTACAACACCTCTCTTCCCATGATGACACAAGTTTGAAAAACTAAAATATATCAGGATTCGTTACACTTAATGTAGGCTGTTACTTTGATATGAAATATGTGCATGCAAGAAAAAAAACCTCTTTACTGAAACAAAGCCTCAACATGTCAAAAACTTTGAGAACTATTAGAACATCAGATTCAGGATAACATCGTCAACCACTAACAAAAAAAGGGCACCAGAACTAGGATTTCCTACAGTTTTGTTTGAATGAAAACACTTCACAATCATGTAAAATCTCATGAGGCTCAAATTAAAAAATTTATTTTGAACTCAACTGTTTTCAACTGTCTTATTTTTGTATTATTCTAATTATTATCATTTCATTTTTTAGCCTTTCAAGCCTTAAGACTACAAAATGGCACAGCACCCACACTTTATCTGTGCAAACTGCAATGAAATTAAATATGAAATAAGAACATACAGTTCATTTGTCATCTTTACTGGACTGTTATCCCATAACGGAGTCAACTAGGTAATCTCAGAAGATGTGCGCACATGTTCAGGGAGGAACGGATCAGGGGCTGAATTCTGACATTTCCATTTACAGATAGCAACAGCTAATACCTTTACACTGATTACAAGCTGTCAGTCCTCTATTTGAATTGCAATCAATATATTCTGTACACTAGTGAACAGTGTACGTGAGGGGCGAGGACAAACCGCTGAATAATGCAACTAGTATTTACCAGGGGTAATACTTGTTAAACCCCCGCCGCCCCCCCACATACCCTTTATCACCATTTCACAGAACATACCTCATTTACCATTACGGATGTTCTTCACACAGAGATCAGTGTTCATATAAGACATATAAATGTGAATTTTCATCATATCCTCACGCAGAGAATATTAATCAGCAGTGCATCCCCTGCCAACCAAATCTCATCCATATTCCTGCAGGCTTATTGCAAGGGGAGCCAGTGGTGATAAAGCAGGATCGATATGCAGAGCTGGTAAAAACACAGCAAGTACAACAGCATGGCAAAAAGGCAAAGACTAGCGAGGACAGGAAAGTGAGGAAAAGATGCCCGGTAAGCCGAGTTTAAAGATCATCACCCACAGCATATTAATACGAGGAGAGAAAGCGAGGCTTCCTCATCTTCTGTTTTAGTTATAGGTTGCATGAAATGTACATATGATACACTGTGGGCTAAGGTACTGTATAAATACTATTCCAGTCATGGTGGAGCATGTTTGCTCAAACTTCTTTACCAGCTGTTTTCAGAGGTACAAATATTCATTTTCAAGGAAGCTATAAAGGTAAGTAAGAAAAACCTCCCTACTTTAAATGCCAGAAGGCGTTTTGATAATAAATACAGCAATAGTAAGTTAACTCTTACGGTACTGTATATTTCTTTTTTTTTTTTATATCAACACAGAGCAAAAACTGTTATACAGTTCATAGGTGCAAAGATTTGACTGCAACAGTCAAGCTATACTATAACTTGGGACACACTGCCTTTAAACCTTTTTGACAGGTAAACCTGGGAAGGCATCAAAGATTTCTCTCTTTGGCATATCTCAAAACTGCCACGGAGAATTGAGTGACAACTTTATTTCTCATCTGTTACATAAATCAAGGAAATACTGTGAAAGTCAGCTCTACAAACTAAGAAATTCCCGGTGCTTTCTAAGCTTCGAAGGATTTCTTTAACAAAGTTTCACACAGGAGCGAGAGAAAAAGTAATTTCTTTGACAGGCAGACATTATGTGATAGAGGAGACTTTTCACTGCATTAAAGAATGGGGCTCCAAACAACAAAGAGATAGTAGCTGTTTAAAAGGCCAATTTTCCAGTCCACATTGTCATTGTCACACTCTTAACTCCAAAGGCAGACATGCACTCTGGCATCAAAGGCCATTGATTTTCTAATCAAGAGCAAATGATGATTAAGGCATATCTGCCCCCTTATCTTTCCGTTTAAAATCCTCCTTTCTGGATTCAATTTGACTTTGGCTGTTTTGCTGCTGAGGGGAATCAGGACAGTCAAAGACAAAGACACCTTGTAGAGACAACGGGCGGTGTCATGAATGATTAAGGCTTGTGGAACAGAAAATGATCATCCATCCTCCCTCTCCCTGGGTCAGTGAAGGCTCGCATTGTTACTATTCCTTTTTTTTTATCAATAGACTTGGAAGCTAATAATGTTGATCAATAAACTTCTCATTTGACAAACAGTAAACTGAAAGTTGTATTGCGATTGATGGTCTAACATGCGGCGCTGGTGGCATGAGGCACAGCTATTCCTCATCTCTGACTGAAGCGGCTTTACAAAAATATAAAAACATGAAGCTAAGCTAGTTCACCCACTAGTGCTGTATGGACTCCCACCTCAATACTCTCTTAAATTCCCAAGCTGGGTAGCAATAAACAATGTTAAAAAGGTTGGGCAATGAAACCCCCATCTCTTTTACCTTGATAACATTAAGAAGTAATACCACAAAGCAGAGCTGACTCACCCTAGGGGTGCACATGCTCATTTCTTAGCCGACTTCAATTATCCAAAATTTCTCCCCTGGTCGGTCTTCCTATGTATATGTTTAGCCTTTGTGATACACCTGCCTGAGGATGAGGGATTAACTTCTACCCCTCTCTCTAAGCTTGGTTTGGACTTAAGGTTTGACTGTCCTTCAGGACCAGCCTGGAGCTCGGCTTAACAACGACGTCCAAACCCCTCATCTCTCCTGCAGTCTCTCTCTCTCTCGCTCACCCTCTATTTCCTCATTCCAACTCCGACCATAAACATTTCGCTGGGGGTGGGGAAAGGGGGGAATACGAATCAAAGACAGATGGACATCATCAGTCCCCGACCTTCAGGCAACGCCGATTCTACATTTCAATGCAATGTTTTTTGTTGTTAAAAGTAGAGTACTCCTGGCGGTGAAATAAACAGACTGACAGGTAGTATAGACAGACAGAAAGACACACATAAAACGCACAGGTCCCAATATCTTTGATGAATAGGGGTCATTGTGTTACAGCTGTTTATGCTAATTACTCCAGCTTAATGCGTTATTACTCCAGGTGTAATTCTCTCACACAGCCAAATAATAAGAAGCAAGGACACTAATTTCCAGATTCATCATTTCCTGCTAACAACTTCTAAGTGTTCATCAGAGCCAAACAAGACGGCCTTATTGTTATTGGAGGGTCATTCATGGTGGATTTCGTTCTCTCAGATATATTTATCCAGCCTACTATTAGCGCTGTTCCCCCCAAGCCCCCGAATCTATAATGTCAATATTCCCGAAGTTTACAACTCAGAATTCAAAGTTCTGATTTATTATTGTTTAAGAATTTGATGCTTTGCTGCAAAGTGATGGGTGGGTCGGGCATCGTGATGGAGATGAGAGAATTGTGGGACGTCTTCTGTTGCACAGCAAGAGCTGACTTGTGAGAAAGAGAAACTAGCAGGCCGCTGCTGGGTGCACAAAGTCCTCTGCAGACAGATGGGATAACAGAGAGAACTAGTTTTGTTCCCTACCTATTTTCCTCTCTTATGGATGCCAACATATGCTCAATGAGTTTGTCTCTCAACAGGGCTCAGAAACAGGAGGATCTCACGAAGACTTTGTTTGCCATATCTGAATACGGAGACCAGAAACTGGCAGTAAGGCACAGGCTGTACGTTCTTTAGAAGCCTGTGGACTGCTGCAGTCAATCCAAGTACACAGGTCACTCCTTTTAGAAGTATTCTGTGACTTATCAACCATTAGTAAAGCAAAGTCATGACTTTTACATTTTTGTTAAACAAGTTGAGCTTGAATTTAGCTCAGGGAAATTATTCTAAATGCAGTCAGGCGGCTCGTTTTGGTTTTTAGCCGGAGAAAAGGCAGAGATACGTGGGGCTGTCATTTCCATCATCAGATTGCTAAACTATTACCAGTCCCCCGATGATTACCTCTACCCGTCCTTATCAGCTGAACACTACGTACCCATGTAACCTGCTATTCGCTGTGGCTAGATTTGTGTTTTCTTATGGAGAGGTTTCTGTAGATTTTAACCTTAATCCTATCAGCTAATGTGAAGGCACTGATCCGCGCCTGTCTTGAAGGTTATCTGTGCATGTTTCACACCCACAGGCATTCATTATTTACATAGCTGCTCCCCCGAGGCACCAGCCACCACAGGAGGTGTAGATGGGAAATCTACCTTCCAATCTGCCAGCGACACATCCATATCTATACTGCATGGCTCACTGACTTAGGAGGATGCAGTGTCAGGATTATCATCCGTTCCCTGGAAACTTCATCATCATCGGCACCGGCAGCTGCAGCGGTGGCATCAGGCAGGCGTGTGTTTGCCTTTTAAATCAGGGGTTCCCCAACACCGGTGCCTCAAGGGAGACATTTTTGGAGAACAGCTAGGAAACAAATCAGAATGTAACAATGCTAACAATAACAACACCCATTAAGGGCAGTCTTGAGGATAGTTACCTAAGGAAGGAGACTGTCCTTACAAGGAAAACAACAAAATCTCTCGTTTCAGCAAATTCCCAAAAACAACATATGTTTTAGTTCAAGTGACAAAGCCCTGTCGTAGCAGGGCAGGAGCAGAAGAGTAAGTAGTGTGGCGTTAATATAGAGCGACAAAATCTGCAGAGAGAAAGAGGGGCGAATGAATGGGACAAAAAAAAGATCAGACTTTTAATACGTGAGACAGCTGTTTGTTTCCTGTTTCCCACCAACAGTCAGAGTTGGTTTCTTTTCAGTTGGTTTCCTAACCTTAAACAATTGGCTATTACTTTAATGATGACAACAAAGGTCCCCTAACCTTAACAAAGTAGTAATCTTAGACCAAAACATGATCTTTCCCTACCAAACTTTAAACACAGCATTGTCAGATAATAAAACAAATTAATTTCTCTAAAATTTGACTGTTTTGGAGGTTAAGTAAAAACAACGTCCTGTCAATAGTGGCATCACAACAGAAAGTGCTTCAATGTGTTGTTCTAGAGGGCATGGACAAAAAAAAAACTAATTCTGTAATTTAATTTAGAGGCCTTGTAGATAAGAAGGAGTGTGACTTAAATTATTCAAGAAAAAAAAAAAAAAAATCTAAGCATGTTGTTTAAGCTCTGTATTCGGCTAATTTGTGCGTGTTTTGTACGTCAAACGGCATCATGTTTATCTCCAGGAGAGGGGATTTCAGTGGCAGTGTTCTGAATGCAATATATGCTAATAATGCTTGTTTGGTTAATGTCTAAATCAGTCATTCATCTAGCTTCCACACAGCCATGTGGAGTAAGATAAATGTAACAGCAGTTGGATGCAGCAATTTCACAGCCTTATCCCATAACCCCCTGGATAATTAATTCTAATGATACTTTATATCTCCAACACCCATCACGATAAACATCAATACGCAAACCTACTCATATGAATGTGCTATTGAGCGTAACACTGACCTTTCCAGACCCCCTGGACCACTGAAGACGCGTGTGAAAAACACCCCGAACACTCACGGCAGCCCCTTTAGTGTGCGGGGCTGATTTGATATAAGCGTGACAGGGGTATTTATAGAGCACCATAGAGCCTCACTCTCCTCCTCTCCTTTCTACACCATGAGCCCATTCCAGCCCAGACACTATTGGCAACCCTGCTCACTCACTGGAAAAGCCATCATGTCAGCACACTGGCAGCAGATAGCATGTTGTGCTAACAGGTTCGGGGGTCCACTAGAAGGAGCTTGATTCATTATGCAGTGACAATATACATCCCTTCTTTGATGCCTTACTGCACACCACCAAGGCAATCTGTATTAAAATGTCACTTTTTTTTTTTTAATCTAATACAGACATTAGCTTTTGCTACAGTCTGATATCTTAAGCTTCCATCAGCATACTTGTGATTATTAGCTTATACACAGTGATGCAATCTTGAGAAACATTGAAAAAGTGGTGCAGGAAGCATTACGTTACGTATGCAGATTTTATTTAGGCATCCCTTCAGTTTAAATCACAAAAGTTCAGATATATCTGTCCAAGGCCTTATGGTGAGAAATGTCCACACATTTCTTATGGAACTGAACTTGCCTTAAGTGACTGCGTGGTGTTAATTCCAGCTTGCAGGACATGACTAGAAATGCATCACAACATTCAGACATTTGGTAAGATTGGTCGACTATTCGTGATCTGTAAACGCACTGGACCAAAGTACAATAAATGCACTACAAAACTGATACAGTGCTATATGTCAAAAAATATAATTTTTAAGGACTTAAAAAAGGACTTTATGTCTTCGAATAAATGGTTAGAGTCTTGGTATTTTCTCACAGTGTAATCACAAAGAAGGGTGATGTTGGGAGGGTCATTTATAACATTACTTCTTACTGAATACATATTTATCTAGCAAGCCTAAAGGGAAAAAGAGAAAAAAAAAGATTAGGTAATTAAGTACTAAATAAATAAATGCAAATTATTCAATTTGTCTTTAATAATCCAGTAAACAATTAATTCAAAAGAAGATTTTGAGTCAGGAGGAAATCTAAGGCTATTTAAGCGACCAACACCATTAAGCGATGCAGCTTATTCAGCCACACCCATTCAAATGCAGTATGTTTATTCTAACAAGCACTGGTTCAAAAAGCCAAGGACGCTGGGAAACCAGTCTTCACATCCCTGGATTTGGCCATTAAGATCAGCACATCATCAGCCACGGCAGCAGGGAGAGCGAAATAAATCAAATAAATAAGTTACAACACCCCGAGCAGATGTTTACATAAACATCATGTACAAATACATTATGTATTGCCCAGTGCCCTCACTGCTCCAGCAGAATTCTCCATTAGGTTTCCAGGTGTTCCTTTATAGTACAGCGATACACTGCTTTGATCAGCCTATCAGAACAATTCACTCTTTCATCTTGGGAAATTTGATTTGGTTAAAGGGAGATTTTGGATCAAGGTTCAGCCAGATCCTGAGCACGTCCCTTCCTCTTGTTTAGTATTCATGCTGAGCATGGTAATCTGGTGTTGCTTTACTAAAAGTCATCGGCAACATCAATCTCTTATTAATACAGAGTGCAAATATCCAAGAGGAGGGAGTTGAGCCAGAGAAAAACAGCAGAGTGAAGCATGGGGGAAAAAGAAGCAGAGAAATAATACATGGAGAAATGGAAAATGGGAATTTAAACGTGCTGTTGTCCTCTAATTTACAACTCAGAATTCAAAGTTTTGATTTATTATTGTTTAAGAATATGAAGATCCTTTTTTCCTTTGTTAAAGACAAGTCTAATGATATTTCATAAATTCATCTGAGAGAGGTTTGACAAACGAATGACTATAGAGCTAACTTTAACTATTACTCATACCATCAAAACAAATTCAGCATTTCTAAGAACTGTCAGACACTAAAAGAGAATATAATGGGGTTTTTTATTATTCAATTACTCTGATTTAAGAACTAAAGCAAGCTTTCAGGTGTTACGCTTGCCAGTAACAGTCTTTGCAAAAATCTATAGTTTGCTCTTGTAAATGAAAGCAATTTTCCTCAACAACAACAGTGGTTTAAGTACTTGTGTTGATTCAAGAGGCTATGGACTGGAAACCCTGTGGCAATACAACGGTAAAGAACCGAGCTGGAGAAACATAAATGTACAGTTTAGAAAATCAGTCTAATATAGGACAAACTGCTGTCTGAGTGGGTTTCCTTATCTTCAAGCAGAGTGGGATATATTGTGTCTGTCTAAGAGGAGGAAGTTTGGTCCAGAGATAAGAAAGGCCAATCAAAAGCCAGGAGATGAAAGGTTGGATTCTCGGTAAGAGCCGATTGGAGTTTTCCAGCCAGCAGCTGCACAGGTGTTACATTAGCTGTAACATCTGTAAGGCAGAGTTGAACCGCAAACTTGCACAGTGACTGACCTTGCAATTTGACCTTTCCAATAAAACGGGTCCTGTGTGTATGTGTGTGTGTGTGTATCTGCTGTTTTTGCGTTTTCTGTGTAGCAAGAAGATTTGAAAAGTTTCTCCGCTTTGACAGGGTTAATAAAGTTCCATTTCCTGCTACTCTTTTCTTTCTGCAGAGCACATCAATCTAACTTGGTGGGCCAAACTTGGTCTAGGTGCCACTGACTAAGTACGGTCTAAGCTCAAAAGCTAAATTATTTAGCCAGCGAGTCTAGTTGATAAATGTTGGTGATGCAGGTCAATACATTACAAGGATGTCTGGACCAACCCTTTGTTGGATTTATTATGCATTGGGTGAGATAAAGGCCATTGATTGTCTCCAACAAGGTCACATTAAGGTCTCTTTCTCCAACTGAAATGGGTCTATCTCTTGTGGCAACACCTTCAGGCCACCATTTGGCAAAACCACACAGTAAGGTTAATCAAATCTGTGGGAAAAAACTATGAATTGTCTTACGTCTACAAGGATACAGAGCAATAATGGGCTGTATTTATATGAAGGGATATCTAACTTTTACATTATTCATGGGGCTGTGGAAAATGCGATGGCAGTGCTAATATAATATTGACCTAACCCCAACACTACATGAATGGCAATAGAGGCACAAGCTTAACACACATATATGCACCAACGCACACACACACACATACGCACATGGCGGAAAGTCTTACTGGAACATATCTCTTCCTCTGATGATCAATTCACATACTACACATGATACTTGGAAACACAATACAGTAGATGGTCTTCTTAAAGGTCACAGGAGTGACTGGACACAGAGAGAGTTGTGTCCACGCAAAAAAAGCACCCTCTATATCATCAGACATCAGAGCCGTAAAATGAGACTGTTTTCGGTCGAAAAAAAATTCTCAGGCTGGAGTTTTCTCTCTTTATTTGCTGTACTGTGAGGGTGGACAAGAATAAATGGAAATAAAATAGTGCTTGAATGGATTAATGGTTTATCAACCAGCATTTAATGAAGATGTGTGTGAGGCTGACTTTGTAGTAAAGCACAATCATCTCTCAAAGATGGCAGTAAAGCAGCAAAGTGCAGACTTAAAACGAGTTCAGGTTTGCGTTTGAAGTCTTGAGACGAGCATCAGAAAAATCGTCACAAGGAAACAAACATAAATATCAATCACTTCTCAGTCAGCCGGCAGAGGAAACTGTCTTCCAATCTGAATAGGACCAATTTGTGGTGAAGGAAAAATATTGAAGCGATGAAAGTGTGATTATAAATCCTACTGATCTATATGAGTAAGTTGGAATATTAAGGAAATGATAGTATACTGTGTATCTTTTCTGTACTCTTCTGCTTTGGAGATAAGCATTGCCTCTGAACCTGAATTATACTCTAACATAATGACATATAAACATTCATATCAGACAGGATTGTTCAATTATATCTTCGCCTACTTCACCATTATAAATTTGCAATTGGTATGTTTTCTTTCAGCGTGTCACACATCATTGGTTTCGCATAATATAACCCAAGGGTCACCACGTGTAATGCAGAAAAAAAAACAGTTTGCCAGCTTGTCCTATTGAGAGAGTGAACACGTCAGGGGAGAATCACAGCCGAGCTGAGGCGTTTATGCCTCCAGTCCAGAGGAGATTTCTAAGCATTTTCATTGTTAGATACCATCAAAGCACTTTCACTCCTTTTTACTTATAGTATATAAACATGACTTTGAAAAATATCCTGCAGTGGGAGAACAGCAGAGCCACTGTGGGTCCATGTTGCCTCATCAACAGAGATTTCAAAAGGCAGTGCAGAATTTCAATGGTGCTTCAAGGTTCTGCTAAAGGACAGGCTAGGGGAGTGAAAGAAAGGGGAGGGGAGGAGGACAGGTTATTATGGACTCTCAAAATACACTGTGTTGACACTTCAACCTTTTAGGCTCAGGCTGGAG
This sequence comes from Toxotes jaculatrix, assembly GCF_017976425.1. Classification (NCBI taxonomy): domain Eukaryota; kingdom Metazoa; phylum Chordata; class Actinopteri; family Toxotidae; genus Toxotes; species Toxotes jaculatrix. The sequence goes on along the minus strand of NC_054395.1, from coordinate 24,618,161 downwards.
AGCAAACGCTGCTGTCTTTCACCAAAAATCAACACCAATCGGTGCAAAAGTGTCAAACAACAATCACACATCACCGTATAAAGCGACAGCTATTACGAGGCTACAACTACTGTTTAAAGCTTCAACTACTCTGAGCCACAAACGGAGGCAGGAAATTAAATTATGCCTCAGACAAACCTACAGTGTACAGAAAAAAGATAAAAAAGATTTTCACTGGTCAGAGAAAGTACAAAAAGCTCGAGCTAATCACATGCAAGTCAGAGTGCTGCGTCAGACAAATCGGATATCTGTAATGTACATTCATTCAAATAAGTTTCAGGTTCAGTGCTTTACAAGCTCTGAAATGTAAGGGATTAAACAAGATGCATATGTTGAAGTCCTGCACTGGCAATGTGTAGCGTAAAAATCGTGTCAATGTAATTTTTTTAAAAAACTCTTTCATATCAGTTCAAAGCTTTATGCCATCTTTTTAAGGCTGTTCCTGTTCTTTCCCACTTCACTCTCAATGTTGCTACAGAGGCAGCAGGAATCACATACTACCGTTTGAACTACTGTTCAACTTTGCAGCACCTGCTATCAACTCCCCAACAGCAACTCCATGAAATTAACCTGCCTGAGATATTTTCCAAAAAAGCCACACAGATCACTCACTTAAGATAGAAAAATGCAGTCAGAACATAATGAAAGGGGAGAGCTGAGCAATAAAATCAACACCTCACTCTGCTGCCACTCAATATTTCAGTGTCCACTTTCTTCAAAGTTTAGTATATTTCATTCTTTCCTGCAAAACTATTTTATCCTCAACTTTTACTGAATGTACGCTTATTCTGGAAACAATTTCCTGACAGGATTGGAGAGACTGCTGCAGAGGCTGCTGCAGAGAAGCTAACTTTTAGACATTCAGGTGACTAGAGAAAAGCAGAGGAAGAACACAAGGTGGATTCTGTCATTCCTGTTCTATGTATGGCTTCAAAGAAGAGAGAATTGTTGAAAACTAACAGAATAAATGACCTATCACTTTAAACACGCGTTAGAAGACAAACCTGCTGAGAGTTTCCTTATCCTGCAACTTTATCCTTGCTAAAAAGGTTTTTAAGAACTTGCACGGTCCTGGATCTGGGACCTGTGGGATGGATCATTATGTCCCTGTCAGCTTTATTTTTCAAATTCAGCCAGTTTTATTGATGTGTAAACATCTTGAAGAGAAAAGGGACTTCACAAACTGCCCAGATGAACAAAGGCCTCAAGGACACCCAACCAAAAGGACGTCTGAGTCCTGCTGGACCGGGATCCTACGAGCTGCCTGAATAGGCGGCTTTGATAAGAAAAAACAATGAACTTATGGGGAATAACCTTTGGTACTGTGACTCTCTGAAATACAAATATGTACCCCAAAAGGCCAGGGCAAGCTATGCCAGAGTAATTTTACAAAGTAAGATATATTTCAACCATACCATTGATATATAAAAAAAAAAAAGGCAAACCCTAAAATTATATATAAGGCCTGACTCAGATTCTCTTTTGAAGATTTGAGACTGGACTCATACGAATCTCTGATTTGACGCAAACACCTTGCTAGTTAGTCACCCATGCTTCTGGATTAGCCATTATTTATACAAGAAAAATGACAGGCCAGTCAGCTGTGCATCCTCAGTCGTGTCAACCTGCCAAATGCCCAGCTTCTTCATCTGCAAATTTTATAAATGCTTAACACATGCAGCAGGAGAGCTAAAAATAAAAATATAAGATGGTCCGTGCGTGGCTCCATTAAACACAGGTTTCCCCAGAAGTGGGAGGAACTGCAACCCTCAGCTTAACAGCCTCTATGGTTTAGAGAAAAAAAAGGATTATTAAAGATATTAAAGACTGGATAAAAGCAAGAAAATGCTTGCATTTTAAGACCGTCCCTGCTGCTTACAAACAAGGTCAATGATAGCCCTAGTTCTAGTTCCCCGCCTTTGACAATGAGAGGGGGTTTAATCAGATGAAGGCCTAATACAACAGGACTATAGAGGCACTGCCATGCCTGGAGCCGTCCATCAGATAGAAAAGGGCATGATGGGCTGGGATCCAAACAGGCCCACAGAGAATCCCAGCCTGCTGTTGTTGCTGGCTCTTCATTCTCAAGGACCTTTAGAGATCAAAGACCAACACACAACAAGAGAGACAGCACGAGAGAGACGGAGATAGAGAAAGATGGACCAAAGAAAGTGAGTAGGGTAAGCAGGAAGGATGCCATGAATCAGAAGAACCCATGTGGCCTTCCACTGATTACCAAAATGCCAAGCCTCCTACTGAGTCCAAAGAACAGTCAAAGGGATTTCCTGGAGAACGTCTGTGAAACATCCACTCTATGTCAGGGCAGCCTCCTCCATCCGGTGCCAGATAACTAAACTCCATCCTAACATGTTATATTTTGGAGCGTGGAAATGATGTGCTCCTTTGATACTCTAAAAAAAGATCCTCTTTCCTCTAAGGAATAGATGAAGTAGCCTCTCTCCCTGCTTTCACTCTCTCAACAAAAATAAAAAGATACATGGTGTTCTTCTGCCGGCCAGCGATGTTGTTTAACCTTGGTGAAATACAAAATGGGACAAGCAGTAGAGCCGAACAAATACTAAGCTACATGGAGCGTTACGAAACAACTTAGAACATCTAAAAATGGACAACAAAAACACAACTGAAAGGGCAAGCCACCCCAAAATGAACTCAGCCCATGCTCAGCCCAGCAAAGCCACAGTTTTACTGTAGATTTTCCAAAAAGGAGTTCCACCATGATGATGTTTCTTCAGACAGATGTGCTCCATCAGAACTATAGAGCAGGGATGTGGCACGCTTAAAATGTATATACAGTCATAATATGATACACTATAATGCAAACAAAAGCTATAGCCTTGGAATAAAATCAATAAAACGTACTGCAACCCTATAATGAAAGCTTACAAACAGTTTACTACAGCTATAGATAACTACTAAACTATTGATTTCTAACAAAGAATATTCTGCGTATTCCCTTAAAACAATGGTTTCTCTTTGGAACTAATCAAGATTTGTGGAAACTCTCTGGTCTCGATCTGATCCTTAAAACTGAGCCACATCAAGTATTCAGGTTACTGTTTGTTGATTGGAGTCTGAATAATCAATCAATAATTAATGTATTAGCCCACATGATTCGAAGCAGAAAACAAAATTAAACATGCCTTTAAACACATCTATATAAGGTCTTTAGCTATGTCTGACATATAACTTAAGCTTAGAAAAATATTTTGACAATCAGTGGGAGCTTGCTTTCAGTTATGTGGAGAAACAACGGAGATTGTGATAGTAGATACTGACCTGGGAATTCTAGTTACAAGCTCGTTACAAGACCATGAATTTTAAGGTGGAGCTGTTGATTTTAATTTAGCTTCATTGAAAATTACATCTCTCTTAAAGTAAATCAGAGTAGATCCTGCAGTCTATGACATTTAATTCAAGTGTTTTCAAAGTTTTCATCTTCACTTGTATATGGTTTGAATTTATTACTGTTATTACATTATTACTTGTCCTTACGGTACGTAATATTAGAAGAAGATCCTGTAATAAATATGGTAAATACTATGTCTGTGTGTAATGTGGGGCCTTTTTACGCATCTCTGTGATGTCAATATTTGCAAACACCCTTACGAACAAGTGCTAGAATTATAGGTGCCACTTTAGTCGTCACAGTAAGAGGCTCTTTTGGAGCAAAGCAGCCTTTTCCTGCACTGACGGCACTAAGTGTGAAGAGATGTCTGACTGATAAGGAGGAACAAAGCTCCTGGGTACAGGAAAAAAAAAAAAGAAACACCAATAGAAAGAAGACTGTAGAGCAGTTAACATCATCTATTATTTTAAAAAAAGAATGTGAAAACGTATGCTTCTAAGTGCAGCACAGTCACTCTATGTTTCTGTGACGAACACACAACCATTGCCACAACAGTGTGCCGACTGTTGTACCTGCAGTATGGTACTCATTCAATTGTTCGTATTGTTGCCTTTTTATAGTTGGGGTAGAAAACTTTATCCGCGACATAGATTGCTTTACCTGCAGCGCACAGCGGAACATCAAACTGCAACCTCTTCTCTCACATCGTTTTTCTAAGACATGATGTCAGCCTGAAAAATTTGATTGTACAGGCGGCGGTCCCAAAGCATTAAGCACACTCGCTGAACAATATAGCACTGGTCATGAACAATATGTTATCCGAAGTAATATGCATAATTCAGAATAGAGTAATTTTATAGCTTACCAGTTGCAGAAGCGCCCTTCTTGTAAGCTGCAATCTCCTGACACACTTCTGACAGGATGTTAAACCACTTTTTTTGTATTCCGCAGGGTACAAACGACAAGAGTAAAGCTGGCATTAATTTTGTTTGCAATCTCTTTCCATGCATCTTTTTTTGTCTACTCTTGTCACTTGGCACTCTTGTGGTACTAAATTTCCCTTTTATTATATGTTTTCTCTGATGTGCCTCCTCTGTGAGCAGCGTATTTTCCTCCGAGCTCCAGTTTGGTTTTCTTTTTGTTTCCATTTTGGCCAATTTGCCATAATTTCCACTCTATTTAAATGGTTAGAGGCTGCTTGTTGCTAATTTCATATCAGTTAATTGCGAGTAGAGATATAAATGAATAGTTCCAAAGAGAAGATGGAATACTTTTCTAGTTAAAGAAAGTTTATATAAATGCACCACTGAATCACCACCCTGAGCTGGTGAAAATCAAAGAACGCTCTCTCCACAAAATGTTATTTTTATGGGCTATGTCTCCACATGGTGACAGGCTTAGACATGTTTACTAGCTCAAGCAGCACCAGTGGAAAAACATACCATATTGTATACAAAGACTGAGTTAAGAAAAAAAACATATCACTTTGCAAATATGCACTTGAAACTTCCAAGAGGCTACTTAGATTGCAGACAGGATCATGGTAGTAAATATGATAATACTCCTGCCATTCAATCCCATTCATGGCTGGCAGAACAGAGGCATTCACTCATATGAACATCTACTGTATAAGGAACAATATAACAGTTTATTGAAGCATAGACGCACACATCAAATGCAGAACTCATTTTCCTTTATCTAGTAAATAAAGTTAAACTCCATTACAAAATGGTTCCGCAACAGAAAAATCCTGACCCAGCAATTCAGAGGGAAAGGTAGAAATCTTTCCGTCTATACCTGAATAGCTTTGCAGCTCAGTGAACACATGAGGGAAAAGGGAGACAGAAGATAAGAGTAAAGGAGGGAAACCAGAGGAAGAGGGAGCTGGAAAGAAATCAAAGACACAAGCTGGGTTCAATTTGGAGGCTTCCCACAGGAGGTGGAGTGACCTGTATCTGCTACAATAGAGGTCATGCAATTTTGAGTGGATACCCCTGCCTTCAGAGGATACTGAGGACCCCTGCCTTGATGTGCGCATCCAGAGGAAAAAGCAAAGGGTCCCTATAGCATGCAGGACTCCCTGAATGACCTGACTGGTGGGTTTCTATTACAACTGCCTCACTACACCGTAGCCTAGCAATTGACACTTCACAGTAAGCTACAACGCTAGCAATCAGTAAAGCTATCAAGCTCACAGGAAGTTACTATGAAGTCAGCCATCCAAAGAAACTCTACCAGTTCCTTATCTTCCTGTTTTCTGCTTTCACGAGCCAAATGTGATGAAAAAAAATGTTTGGTGAACTGTAATTGAGTGGAAACTGTAGTAGATGAAAGTATATGATCGCCCCACGCAGACACAGGCGTACATAGGCATAAATTAGCCTGGGTGTTCCCATTAAAAAAAAAAACTCTGAAAAGAAAAAGTGAGAAGTTGTCACACTGCAACCCTGCAACACTGTGGCTGAATAACTGCGCTCTCTGAGCAGCCAGAATAAATTGTGCAGGCATTTTGCCACCTAAACCTCAACCGAGTGGTTCAATGAAGAGCTGATATAAAGAGAACCTGAACCTTGGTTAAAAAAAGATCCCCACAGGATGCACTGCACCTACTCCATTCAGTGACAAGCTCTCAGTACCTGCTACTGAGGAAACATTGTACGAATCTAACCCAGGAAAAAAACAACAACAACAGCAAACAAACAGATAAACAAACAAACAAACAGAAAGATGGACAAGCATGACCTTTAATTTCCAATGATTGTCCCAGAGAAGCTAATGAACATTTCTGTAAACATTTGCAGTTTGGTGGGAGTCGTTTTAATTACTCTCCACAGAGCCATGCATGGCAAGGAGCTCAAATGAAGATAAACATTTAATCAAGCATGACCTTGTGTTCGATTAGGTGAATTCTCTGAACACTGACATCCATAAAAACAACACTGTCGCTCCAGGTTTGGCAGTGTAATGACAGAAATGGCAGAAATGTATTGGGATTGGCAAAGAAGAGTCAAATAAATAATACCTGGTGAACTGACCAGGGCAGTTAGCTCTCTCTAATACAAGTTATTCTAATCTACAGGAGAAAGCTTTTATCCAGCTGGTGTTTTAATGAGGTCAGGATATTCCAAAGGGGATGCTTCAGCTTTTGCACCAGGACTTTCAAACCAAAGTCTTGGGCCTGCAGTACACTCCACACAAACTCTAATTTGTTTTGTTTGTAAAAGGCTGAGCTGGTGTTGAGTACAGTGCTATGAATAAACGCGGGCATGCTCACTACAAATCGAGGTCTGTTGATTTAATAAGATGCACACGAAACGGAGGAGGCTGCACACGGGTTCCTGCAGTGTTTCGCAGTGGAGGCCCCTCACCTCACCTGAAATAAAGAGTGCCTCCACTGATGCCAGAAGAAATTACGGTGTTTTTACACAGTGCAACATTAGGCTTATTGAGCTTCAGGGGAACTGAGCAGCAAAGGTCATTTTTTTAAATGAGGTGGCGATTGTTTTAAACTGTCATCTAGTAACTGCATTAATAGCAAGATGAGTTGTCTAATTCAGCCAAGCACTGTGAATTTGCTTTGCAGTAAATAAAACAGCACTCCACTGCCTAGTTTAAAGTTTATGTTGACCAGCTGGACCTGTATCATCAGTGGGTGTGATTAGACACTTACCACCTCTGTTAACCAGTCTCGTGGCTGTAGCAAGGCAGTGTCAGAGGAGACCATGGCTCACAGGACTAATATTTAAAAAATGCAAAGCCACATGAAATTCAAATTTTGCCATTTGTTACTGTAAGTGTTACAGGTCTGAACAATAAATAAGCACAAAGCGCTCAGTTGACCCGCCTACACAGACCACAGCAAAGAAAGTGAAAAGTGAAGCTAAATAAACTACATTTAACTGAGTTTCAGGAAATGCTGCTGGACTGCAGAAAGCATAAAACTGGATGGGTGCGACACTGAGATACCATGGCGAACAGAAATCAAGGATTGTTCACTGAAAGTCTAGAATAAAGCTTTCATTGTAAAAGACATCCATTACACATGTGAGTTGCAGAGCTATTGTTGTTATCCTTTCATATTTTAATTTAAAACATTTTAGTAAAAAAAAAAAAAAAATACACTGAAAAAGAGGCATTACTGTTTCCAAAGAGCAGATGAATGAATAAACTGTGAGTGTATTGTTGTGTAAAATCATAGCAGCAGGATTCAAGATACCTTAGTGACATGGAGCTGGTTAACACATATGTTTTAGGAGGAGTGAATGATTACACTGCTCTGCATCCAATTGAACTTGTCTTTAGGCAACTATCTTGTAGTGTTACTGACCGTCTCTCGGGTTTATCTGATCTCACCTTTAATTTCATTTGCTGTGGTTTTTGATCACTTCTTCCCTGCCAGTTGCCCCCGCTGCCCGTTGAGCCCACTAAGTGTTTTCGAGTGGTGCTCCTGCTCTGTCCTGAGCGGCGGCATATTGCATGTAGGCACCATGCTGTGTTGCTGCCGGCGGTGGCGTGATGCAGAGAAGGATTATTCCTGACGACAGGGGCATTAAATGTGTAGCAGGCCGGTGGAGGCCTGAGCTGATGGTCTCTTGTCTGTTTTGGTTCAGCACCAGTTCAGAAGCAGTCTCCTCTAAGCTGAGTGGGAGCTCACAGTACTCAGAGCGTTGTGCCGTTCATTAAAGGCTGTGGGTGTCACACCAGCTTAGGCCCAACGTCCTCCCTCAACCAAAGCTTCATGCTGTACTCCTTTGCCTCTGCTTTTTAAGACTGAGTGACTGCGAATATAGTCACTACTCTAAAATTGGCAAATTTTCTCTGTTTGTCAGTGCTTTATAATGTAACACATTTGAGCCACTTGTTAAATGTCAGCAAGGTTTATGTCTACAAGGAGGCTAACACTGAGGGGTCTAATCCAGCATGTTGGGGCAGAGAAAGTATTGCCCGCTCTTGTCCTCAAGACTCCAGCGGCAAGTCATAAAAGCTGTCATTCAAACTCAATGCCCACAAGAACTGCGACGAAAGTACAATAGTTAAGGGGAAAAGTCAAACTGAATTGCAGAAAAGTCTAGCCTAAATAAAATCAGCTCCCTTCTTTGACGGGTAGTTTCTCAACGGATGACACACTTATTTTAAATCTTATAATAATACACAGCCTGAATCAGAGCTGTAAAGTGAACCAAAGACCAAGAAGTCAACACAGCACTGGTAAAAATCGCAGCTCTTCAGCACATCTTAAGCTCTGCAACCTTCATGCCAGCGTAACCAAACCTCAGGCTGACTGTTTGATCTTGAAAGCGACATAAGCCTGAAGCCCCTCCTGTGTAAGATGTCGTTCTTTAAAAAGATCCTAATCTCGGCCGAAATGTCTAGCAAAATAGAGGTCATCATGCCAGGGCACCAAGAGGACAATAGCAGCTGGCTGCAGAGAGGAGAGGAGGAATTCTGTGAGGATGTGTCTCACCTGAGAGACATGGGGACATCAATGGCGGAGAGAGCAGTTAGACTTTAACAAGGTAAATATAGACTTCTGGGAAGTATTTCTATTTTCCTGTGCAAACTTACTATGAAGTGGAGTATCACCATGTCTCATTTTAACAGATGAGAAATCAGAGAAATGTCACTGATTATTTCTACATAAAAACGTTATTCCAATCATAACCTCCTTTTGTATTTCTTTCAGTAACACCTTGTTTTTTTTTTTTTTCTTGGCTACAGTTGCTAAGTAAATTCTCAAGCACTGCCAGATACTTCTCTCCCATTGATAATTTGAAGGCTGATAGCATATCCGTACCTCGCACGCTGCTCATGATTCAATGACGAGAGCACCATTCAACCTTCTAAACTCCCATCCTCTCCCTTGAATTTTGATTCGATTGGTTTATCTAATTTTCCAGTAAATGCTTGAAATGTATTCCTGCACACCTTCTTCTCATGAAACTACACAGGGGAATCGTGAGAATGAGATAGAAATGAATAGTTCTGCATTAGCTTCACTTCACCTCAACAGCAACACCACACCCCCCTCTCGCTCTTCCTTCCAGATTAAAGTTTCCAAGCAGCAAGTTGTATCCTCAATCACCAAAAATAAAATGAAGTGTGTGTCTCTTCATGAATGAAACTGAAACAGAATTATCCCAGATTTGAACATGTAATGTACGACTGCAAAAAGTGGGTGGAAGGGGAGAGGAACAACACGAACTATGAATATTACTTCACAGAGAATGTGCAGTAGCTCTTGCAGTCATGTCAGGAATACAAAGAATGCCTTCTTGGAGGTCCACTGCATATATGAATGTGCACAAATAATAGGTAGAAACCTAATAACCTGGCAGCACTGATGAGAGAGAGAGCTGTGAGTCTTAACTGATTTATTATAAAGCCAAGTAAAGATTGTTGTTGCTGTTTTTAAGTGTCCTCCCCAAAACACTGAACAGGCAGCTCCCAGGCAAACAAATTTTAACAGCATTATATTGAATTAAATTTAAATGAACTGCATTACACAGTACAGTATGAAATTTTTAGTGACTGTTTCTTTTATAAATTAGTCAGAAAATCTTTTTCTAAATTAATTATTTGGTCTATAAATTAGAAAAAAGTGAAAATAGTGTCTTCTGTAATTTCGTCTGTCAAATGTCTTGTCTGACCAACAATCCAAGACCCAAAGACATCCAATTTAATATAATGTAAGACAAGGAAAATCAGCTTTTGGAGAAGGTGGAACCAGAGATACTTTTTCTTGAAAAATGATTTACACAGTTAATCAGATGATCAGAATAGTTTGTTGATTGGTTTTCTGCAGATGGACTATTAAAATTAATTGAGTCATCATTGCAGCTCTAAATATTTCACACAGTTAAATGAACTTGTGGAGCTCCAACAGGTGTGCTAGAGAGTGCATGTTATCTGACATAACAAGTTTTCAAACACAAAGCAGCAAAACTGTATGAGCTTTAAAATTATCACGGGAGAAAAATAACTACGGTATATGTCACACAATCAGTTTCCCTTTTTTCTCAAATGAGCATTAGCAGCTCTAACCTACCACGCTGCTGAGATTTCTTAAATGTAAAAGGTGGGAAATTAATGCATTAAGCATGCTGAGCTAGTGCCAGAAATATGCACAGAATTGATGAGGTGTCACTTTCACTAAGAGTCACACTACTGCACCGACAAGAGCCTCTCTGATCCCTCCCTTCCTGCCTGTCTGCCACCAATGAGGCACAAACACTGATTTGCATGGTCTGCACAAAAAAAGAAACGTCCTTGATTTTAGGAAAAGGTTGCCTCACTCTCTTCAACCCTGGAAAACACTATTGGCATTCACACCACAACACCACTAGAGCCTTTTTTTTTTTTTTTTGTGCTCATTTTTTCCAATATCCTATCAGCCCACCAAACATCCACAGAGGAATCTGCAGCCCAGAAACACACCACACACACCGTGTTTGTTTTTTTTTTCCTTCCTAAAATATGTCTGTTATGATTTAATTTGGTAAGAAATGACAAGACATGCTAACAACTGTAGCCGACAGCATTTATCCCCAGCAAATGCTTAGACTTACATTCTGAGATCAATTTCAAAGCCATGTTAATTAATTTAGACTGCTAGCAGCACAATGCAGGTCAGACAGGGCAAGCAAGTTACAACATCAGCCAATTAGAAAACACACAAGCGTTATACATTTTTTTTTCTTCATAACTAGGGCAAGGCTAGTGAGCAAAGATTTGACAGATGGGGACTTGAATGGAGACTGCGAGTGATGTACAGTATATGAAACTATGGGTATTTCCTGCTGTATCAATCACTGCTGTAATTTTGTCTACTTCTACAGATCCATGTCTTTACCACAGATAAATTAATCCATTCAGCTATTTTCTAAAATATATCGACTGCACAAGGCGGGTATAAAGTAATATTTCACTGTATGTCAATGACAGATTGTCTTTTTGAACATCCTGTTCCTTAGAAACGAGCCTGTCTGGTGACTTATCATCTGGTTGTTTTTCAGTCAATTAACTTTCATCACTGCAGATGACTATATTTATATGGTCACAATTTGTTAATCAAAAGCATGGATGGCTGATTTTTTGCATATTGGTTTTAAGATTTGTCATAGAGTGTATTTAGGTCTAATTACTACCAGCTATTCTCTGAAAAAGATTTTTTTTTTCATCTATCACGAGTGGAAACGAAAGAGATAAATGTATTAACCTGTCTCCTGAGAAAAGGCAAATGAAGTAACATAAGTTGCTGTCAGGAAACTACAGTTAACATGTTTGTGCACATGATGGTCAATACAATTAAATAATCTAAAAGCAAATCTATTACTATGTGTAAACTGTTTTGTAAAGATGGATTAAAAAAAAGGCGGCTTTGGTAAATTATCTTAAAATTTTTATATTCATGTTTTTATTGTGGACTTTGGACTATGATGAGAAAAAATCCCGCTCTTGTTTTGCCAGTTTAGTCAGCAGTAACTAATGCAGCAGTTCACTTTGTCAGGAGACAAAAAAAAAAAAACATTCCTGTATAAACACCATAAAAATCAAACAAGACAAATTTTCCTTTGACTAAATCATTAAGTGCTAAAGAAAAATTTAAATAGCTGTCCTTTAGAAAAAGGAAAACTGCTGCAAAGGGCATCTGTAACATCTTCTCACCAAAACAAATGATTTTTGGGTTTGATTTTTCAAGAGAGAAAATGTAAAGTGGCGCATTATCTTCCCTAATGTGATGCAAATATGAAATGCGAGACACCTTGAGCTTTCACAGCACCAATGTTAAACACTGTTTACATTTACATTGAGAGGCCCTTGTGATGCTTACTAAATACAGCAGGTATTGAAGTCTTATGAATAAGACTCAACGTGCAATTGACATTAACCTCTGATTTATGCCAGACAGGGTTTCCTTAGAAAATGAATGCCGGCAAACATAAACTACAAGATGAGAGACACTTCACAACTGTCTCACTTTAAACATGAGGATACAGGAAAAGAATGTTTGGTCTATTTTGTGGTTTATACTGTGGTTATGTTAGAGATTTTGTGATGAAGTTAAAAAAAAAAATAGAAGCAGCTTTGGGTCAATATAAAGATAATTTCAAAATCACCTCACTTAAATCACTACAAAGGTGACGGACTCAGAAAAGTTAGTTAAGTTGCACTGTAAATGTAACATATAGTAAAAATAAAATGTAATGAGAAATATAAAAATAATGAATCTTGTCAAATCTTTCACACAATTAAAACAATAATATCAAATTGACAAATAGAAGCAATCTTAAAGGGGGACAGCAGAGAATTAACTAAACAGAATACATTTATAAACATTAATTTTGTCATTAGGCTCACTGTTGTCATGTGACATATTTGGTTACCTCAGTGGCCTGCGTGAGCAATTAAGAGAAAGGTTTCTTTTTCTTCTCTATAGATGTATTTTGAGCTGGGGAATCTCATGAAAAGGTGCTGCGTTGCTTTGAAGGCAGTTCACTGGACTTACAAATCTGTCTGAAAAGGGCCGCAGAGAACAGCGTGTCTTTTGGACGGGCACCTTTGTAAAGAGATGGATTGAGAAGAAAGTGGTACGATAAGAAGCAGTAGCCTTACCTCATTAGTGTTCCACCGGTGTCTCTCCTTTGGCAGCGAGGTGCATTTTGGTAGACATTCAAGCAGCTTCTTGGGCAGGTATATTTTCAAATGTCCATGTTCATCTACAACAAGAGCAAAACAAAACAGATTATTTAGCATAGGCTTCAAACCTTATTGACTTGCTCGTCTCCCTCCTTATCAGTCTATCAGTCTCTCTGCAGCAAAATGCTGACTGTAAAATAACTATCTCCAACCGAATTAGGAAATTAATTTAAGAATAGAATATTGCATACATTTTATTTTGTGCTGGGCTAAATTATTTTACTGTGAAATGCACTCTATCAGGGGAGTTCGCCAGAAATTTTTCACTGTCAACTTGTAAAGGCTGTGTCTATTCATTATTTAGACACAATAAACACCCTTGAGTGATTTTATAGTGTATGGGGATTTAGTATAGGAATCTGCGTGCTGCACGCCAGAATGTGGTAAATTATTAAGGGAAATAATTACAATTACCAGGCCCAATGCTTACATCATAATGTATGTCGTTCAATCTGTAATTTACATTTCACAAACAGTTCACATGTATTATAAAACAGTGAGGTTTAAAGACACCCGCATGCATGGATGCATTCAAATGTTCATTTCATTATGTTGCTTTCTTCTGGCTCAAATATGCAGATGGCTTAAGTGTGAACGCACTATATTTGTTTAGGGAGACAAAAACGTGTTGAATTTATAATATCAGGAAGAACCCTATTATGGTCGTGGGGTGTTTTGTTCAGAACATTAGATGTGGGCTTATGTGGAAATAATTTCAGTAATTTACATACAAAATGAGGATCTTATCGCTAACAGTGATTTTAAATGCAGAAAATCTGTGACTGTCAAGCACTGTGAAATGACAGAGGAAACTTTTTAGGAAGGAAGTTGGAGACAGTTCTACAGTGCTACTTAAAAAAACAAAAAAAAACAAAAAACAATCTCAGGTAGATCAACACACAAAAAGTCGGTGTGGAAAAGATGTATGGTTCACTACAAAGGCTTCTAATCTTTTGTATATACCACGCTTCTAATGCATTTACAAGCTGTAAATCAAGCACTGCAAATCTTGGATGTAGAGTTACTTAATCCAGGTAATGTTCCAGCATGTGCAAATGAATCTATTATTCAGTTTTAATGTGTGTGGATTTAATGTGAATAAATTCACAGAAAGTAATGGAAAACACTGCATTTATGTGGAATGCTATTTAGCTTGAAAATATATTACAACTAAAAAACAAATGTCACAGACCGAGCAGCATTCTTTCACACTCATACAACTGTGGGTTAGAATACCAAGGGAGAAATGGGTGAGTAAAAGGAGAGACAGAAAAAAGACTGAATGCGAGTGCTGACTATGGATCCCTGGGGTAGCTGATGTCACTGGTTGAAAAAGAGAGAAAAAGTTCAAACAAAGCAAAATAACACTTTAAAGCCAATACAAATAATCCAGTAGTGCACTTGATTATGGGGATATAACAAGAGTGTATGTAGCTCGCTCAACGTCACAGCAAGACCATAGCGCTTCTGCCCAGAAACCTCAGTGAACACAGTTGGTCTGCAGAGATGGGAGCTGGCTTGGAGCCTCCGAGTAGAACGTGTAAGGTGGAACATCATCGCTCCCAAAGGAACACAGGAGTAGATCTGTATAATTTGCCATTTCCATCTGTACCTATAATTTCGCATGTAGACTCTGTTTTATATCAGCTGCACAGGTATTTGTAATCATTCGCTATGCCCAATTAAGAATCACATACAGCATCTGCTCCTTGGTACCAGCAGAGCGGTTTCACTGTCAGAACTGGAAAGCACGCTGCAACTGAATGATCAGAGAGGTACCAGAGAAAAGCTGCTTTTACATGTGGACTTTTTTTTTTATTATTATTATTATTATGCAACAGAAACTTAAAATAAGCAAGAAAGTGTAGACTTGCTTTAATGCAGAGCCACACGTTTGTTGTCATTCACTTAAATGGGTCAAGAAGAGCAAAGGCCTTCAAAATTGAAGCGCACTCGGGAATAGAAAATCACACTCGATCCACACTCGGCTACAGCGTGGGTCAGTACAAAGCTTTGGCCATCAACCATCCTACAACACGTGCTCTGAAGAGTCACTCTTTGCAACCGACAGACAGCAGATACATATGGCAAGTCTGTCTCTGCACAGATTATTCGGGATTCAGTGCTGCCCTCTGGCACAGCCTCGCATGACACCATCAACACCAGACAGAGCTGGATTGGAATATGTATGTTGAGGATTTTCTCACCAAGAGGGCCGGGATAGAAATCTACCGCAGGGGGGATATGTCTGCTCAATCTGCCAGCAGGCTAAAATGCTATGCACATGAAAGGTGACACAACTGCCACATAACAGCATTTTACTTTGAAATGCCAGTCTTGTATTTGTCAGCTAACACCCCCGCCCCCCCACCCCCATACCCCAGGAGCAACCTATGTAAACCCTGAAGGACTAACAATGTGATAACTGGGTTCCTCGTAATCCTTTAACCTTACATGAGCGCTTCTGAAATCAGATTACTGGGTTAGTGATCAGATTACTAATGTGCATGTAACTATACCGAATGATGAGAAAAGACTAAAAGGACCAGGGTGTGTGATTTAGTGGCATGTAGCAGTGAGGCTGCTGATTGCAATCAAGTGAATACCCGTCCCTTCACACCCCCCCCACCCCCCTTTTCCAAGCAAGCAGGAGAACCTACAGAGGCCTTCAGGTAATGTAAAAACAGGACAGACACTCTCTAGAGCCAGTGTTTGGTTTGTCCATTCTGGGCTTCTGTAGAAACATGGCGGTGCAGCTTACAGTATAACATTTCATTTGTTGAAGTCATGGGCCTCCTGCATCTAGTGCTCTGAGTTGCCCTGACACAGGGGTTTTCAAAGTCTGACAGCCATCATCAGAACTCCATATCGAGGGGATAGCCTATATTAGTTTACATTTTGGCAAGTTAACAGCATTAAAAGTGTGCCAAATTAGCTATTAGCAGTTCCTGTTTGCAATGCACCCATGGATGAACAGACAAATATCACTGGATTAATTTGATACTGTAGGAAACTTAGAAACATTATGATTCTCTGGCAAGTTCTGGACTTTCGGGAGCATCGTTATCCTAAGATTTCTAAGCAGATTTATGGACATTTAGTTGCAATTGACACTGATATCCTCCAAAAAGTGTAAATCACACTTAAGATAAACATGTCTATCTATCTATGCATGTTTGTTCAGATTTGACTGAGTTATGACTCAGGATGAGCACAGTTTTTGATGCTAATTGCTGCAATCAGGACACAGGGAGTTTTTAAGCAGCTTCGTAGCCCCCGTGCGCTGTGTGCCACATCCACTGCTACACCTCCAACTGCTGACCGTGTTTATAAATCGGCAAAACCAATGGGTCAAACTGCAACAGCTAACTTGTTTTCAGAACAACACCAAACACCTGTCCCTTTCACCTCAGGTAGTCTTTGCCTCAAGTCTTAAAGTGGGCTTAAAGTGCTGACTTTCAGTGTTCCACAGTTCATATTTCGGGTTAACAGCGTCGGGTGTTATCGCCACTTGTATTCGTAGCCCCCCATTTGTAAGCCAATACTGCTGGACAATGATTCTAAACATAGTGACAAGGCAACCATGCTGGGTTTTTACGGCCAAACTATGAAATCTTCTTGATTGGCCAAGTCAGTCACCTGACCTCAATCCAAGTAAGCATCTGTTTCACTTGCTGAAGACCAGACTGGAGGCAAAAAGCTCTCACAACAAGCAAGGAATGAATATGGCTGCAGCACAGGCCTGGCAGAGCATCACCAGGGAACACGCCAAGTGTTTGTTGATGTCTGTGGATCATGTTGAGTCACTGACTGCAAAGGATTTGTGACCAAATATTTAATATAATCAGAGAATATATCTCAGGAATTAAGCAATAAAATGTTTACCAAGATATCTGCATTTCTAACAATATAACCATGTAATTTTACTGCATTCAAATTAAGCCAACTATTCTGAAATGCTGTCCTGGTGTTTGCAGCATCACCAGTGCAAAAGACAAAACACTTGGTCACACGTGGTCCATATGCAGTGGAGGCCTTTTAAGGGCCTACAGTGCATTAACGTCAGTAATACAGAGGTAATAGTGTGTTCAAGATTTTATCTATCTCAGATAGAGATGACTGTTTTGTTTTTTTTTTTGAAGAGCCAGCTAACTACTGTTTTGTTTCAAATAGTGCAATGTGCTCCATCTGTTAAATAAACCATGTGTTTTAGCTTTGGCAATTCTTTTTCACATGTTCAGTGTTGGTCCTCTCTAATCTGGGAGGCCTTGTCTAACTTGAGAGGGTCCTGTTTACATATGAACGTTTCTTACAAGGCTCTCACAGGACACCAAAGCGAACTCACCATAGCTGTTAAGTGCTGAGGTTTCTTTTACTCTCTCATAACTCTAACCTGTTTTGGTCTTTCAGCAGCTTATTTATCCACGCTAATAATATTTCAGCTGGTGTACGTCTACGGTTGCTTCCGCCGGGCCTTTCCTCAGATGTAAAGGAGGAACTGTGAGAATCCCAACAAAGTATTGCTCACTAATTAAAGACATGTCCACTGTGACATGGAAATTCACGTATACTGTAGTTTGTGCGTCAGCTGAAAGCGGCCCACAGGGGAATAGCTTAGATGTTAGATTTGGAATAGGTTTATGGAATATAGACAAGCTCTTCATAATCACATTTTCTGAGTTGATCGGTGTATAAACAACAAATTACCCACAAAAATTTTGGCTTTGAAAATGTAAATGTAGCTCTTTTTTTTCCCTTAACCAGAAGCTGATCAAAGCCTGAAAGGAACTCTGCTTCTTTGCATTTCCTGTGTACTCCTCTGTAAGGTTTAATATTTATTTTGGAGTCTAAACAGCAGGCTTAATGACTGCTTGTACATTAGCCAAGAAAAGGATACACAGAAAACTACTATTTGGTTGTAAAACACTAAAGTGCAAGACAGGCTGATACTAGAGCTTGTTACATGAGAGGATGAGCTGAGCTGAGCTGAGCTGGCACACTGGAGCCAATTACATTCTAGGTCTTGATGAGCAAGCTCACATACAAAAGGCTAAACAGGGAGAGGAGCTCTTTTCAGCGCAGAGGCTACGGGTCTGCAGCTTTCATGTTGCCATTTGTGTTCTGAACAGTGGCAGCCTGTGCATGCCCCTTCATAATTCACATCACCCTCTGTCGAATGGGTATAAAGACATATATTTCTGTGTGCTGATGTTTGGATTATCACTGATCCTGGCTGCTAAGCAAACACTTGGGCCAAATTTAAGGGTATCTGTCATGCTAGCTTGCTCCAGCCCCACCCTAGAGACGAGAGTGAGGGTCATGAGACTGGAAAGGCTGACAAAAACAAATCTTTAATCAATATCTGAGCCCTGAACGCAAAACCCTCTCTCTTCCGTCTCTGTCTCAGAGCGCTCTGGGAGTGACAGTTTTTCTTTTTAATCTGTGCCCACATTGTGGAGAAATTGCAAGCTAATGTTTTGGCTATAGATCATTCAACAAATCGCTGCTGGCGGTGCATATCCAAAGTAACAGTTTGAATGCAAACATTTTCCACAACAGTTCAGTGGCTAATATGGCTTAAGGATGTGAAGAGCAGTGTAACAGTATCTGTTCTTTTGTAGCTATACCTGAAACACGTGGGAGGTGAATTACAAAAGAACGAGCGGGCCTGTGGATAAACACTGGGCTCTCATCTCTGTCCAGCAAGAAGTGCTGTGAAACTGAATTAGGCCTGTGGCAATGTCTGTTATCATTAAGTTGGATGACAGCCATCCACTGTGCTGGACCAAAAATGCCCTTAAGAGTTTAGCTCCAAAATTAGCACAGTTAGCCAAATGAGCTTAGCTCAGACATATTTCATCAATTGGGGTGAGAAATGCCACGTTATCTGAAACAAAAAACACGCTCCATCTGCTGCGCCTAAACTGCAGCCAAGCAACAGGTTAACAAGTGATCAGTGGCAGTGAATGATACTGTATGAAGATAACAATACAACCTTCACACCTTTCCAAATTAACTCTTGCTTTGATGCAGAGTCTCACATCAAAGCTTTAGCCTAATGATGATCACAAGTCCATCACTTTAACACCACTTCAACATCAAGAACTGCCTGTTTTGCATATTTCCTAACAGAAAGCCTAAAACGATGTCTCTATTTTAACTGAAGGGATCAGTGAAAAAAAATTTTTAAAGAAAAATAAGTGGCATTATTTCACGTTTGTTCATGTTTGTTCCAAAAGCGTTTGAGGAAGATATTTCAATCACCTAATCCCTGTATTAAATGGACATAATAACACTCACACATTTACACAGTCACAGTGAGAGGGACAGAGACAGTATAGCAGTAGATCACTTATTATTTGAATTATTGTTCTAGCAGGGGATCTGAAAGAAATATAAAAAAGAAAAGCCATCATCTTTCGGTGTGTACACAAAACATGCATGGGTACCGAAAAATTCAAAAGCACTGGCCTATTACAATAGACAGGAGGGAAGAAAATATAAGACATAAATGCCATTAATCCACAGCATGCACAGAAAAATATTACACAGCCTACTTACATGCAGTTTCTACAGCATCCA